>NW_028327183.1:7975850-8638633 GCF_987537825.1 Furipterus horrens
ATGCTGCCGCCCTGGCTTTCCAGTGAGGGGAACCTAAAACCTTTTCTGACCTAAGAGAGAACTTGGCAGCGCTAGCCCTCTCCTGGAGCTCCAGGGTGGAAACCAAACAGGAATTTTTCCCCCTTTATCATTTCCTGTAGTCTAAAAATGAGAGGAATGCAAACACTGAGGAGATATCTACTTAAGCACTAGGTGATAAAAAGATTTAGCAAGAAATGGGGGGGGGGGTAGCCCTGCCCCCACCTGAGCCTGCTCTTCAAAGACCATGCAGAAGCCACCTGGGCTCCATCACCCAATTGCTCCTGGCTTCACTCCTCATTCCTAAATCATCTTATCTCCCTGTGCTAAGCCAAGGCATGTATTATTAACTCATTCCCATTTTTTTCAACTTCCCCATTCGTTTCTCCCCATCTGCTGCAAATTCTAGGTGTCTGGTTTTTTTTTTTCCCTGCACAAATGTAGTAGAAACCAAGGGAGGAAAAAGGCCCTAATCCCACCACCCTTAACTTGCTGTCATTGGCCCAGATTTTCTCTTTGGTACTTGACTTTGAACAGATATTATTTCTGTATTGAGGAGAGACAGGATAGAGTGACGGTTAATTAAAATTGGTTTTGGGGGTCACGTAGTCCTGGGTTGGAACCCTGGCTCAGTCACTTCCTCCGTGCCTCAGTTTCCTGCTGTGACCATAAGAGTAGTACCGGTACTTGACCCTTTGGGTACTAGTAACTAAATAACAGCAGGCAGGTAAGACCTGTGCCCAGCAGAGTCAGGGTCCCACAGGCACTAGCTAATTATAGAGGGAGGCAGAGTTCCTACAATTTCTACTTGGCCTTTTCTCACTTCAGTTCATTTATTAAGCATTTTCCAAGTTACTTTTTCCTCCGGAGGCCTGCTCTTTTCTAAACTTCAGGCCCCTGACCAAGGATGAGACCCAGGTCCCATTCTGCATTGGGGTCCCAATGTCTGGGGACACACAGCGCTCCGTAAAAATAACTGGGGAAGAGAGTCATTTTAAATGGCTGCACAATGCTGAACAATGCTGCCCCTACCGAACTGACCATTCCGTGGGGTCAAATATGTGAGGAGCTCCCACTTTTTTGCTTTTATACATAAAATTGCCGTGGATACAGCCTCACGTTCCTACAGCCTGTTCGTTCCCTGGGCAGGGAGGCGGGGATGAGATCGGGGTTGTTAATTTCATACTGTCTGAGTAAAGAGTCTGGGCATCTTTTTTACACTTTCTAAACATGCTGCCAGATTGCCACCAGGAGGGCTGTACCAAATTTACACTTGATACTGTCATTGGTGGCACTGTTGGTGAGAACTACTTTTCCCGCTAATTTACAGTTTTTCTCTTGGATCTGGAATTCTCGCCGGCTGCTTCCCCTGTGAGACAGGAGGTGTAGAAAAAGATGTCTGAGCCCTGGCTGTCAAGAGAAAGGTAGTGTCTGGTTCCTTCGCTGGGTTTCTGTCTGCTGGGCTGGGCGGGGCAAGGCTGAGCCCTGAGTCAGTGCACCCCCTCCCTGTCTGCTCTTTAACCCCTAGTCACCTTCCAAGGTGGGTTTTGGGACATCCCTCAACCCCAGAAGATTCTGTTGGGGGTGGGGGGTGGGCATCAGCATTACAAAGGTTATCTGTGCTCCAACACCAGCCTGACACGTCCTTCTTGCCTTCAAGAGGCTCCAGCTTCTGCCATCGGCTCTCCATTCCCAGCAGTGCAGACAGGGGTGTGCAGAGGCAGCGGCCAGGTGAGGGAAGCGCTGTGTTCCTGGGGAGTGGCAGCCATGGCTCCTGACCACCCTGGCAGCCTCTTGGCACTGCCCGCATCACTCGATTCGGCAGCAGCCCCTGGGGCTTTCTCCGCCCCCCAACTCCGGTTTTCGTCCTCTGGGGGTGGCCTTGTTTGCAAACAGCCACAGGAAGTTTTGATGCTGTTGATGAACCAAACTCCCACAGCTCCGGCTTCTTAGTCATCACTGGCAGGTCTCAACCTTCCGCCTGCCCTGCTGACATCACCAGCTTCCAGGTGACAGGAAAGATGTGACTAGGAGCTCAGTGGTTTCAGCGGCTTCCATTCGTCATCTTCGATGGGGAGAGGGAGACCCTCCACCCATCCCAACCAACTGGAATGTCAGGGCCTGGAATACCAGGGTGGAACGTGAATTTGATTTAGTGTGGTTCTGCTGAGGGACAGGGATGTCCCAAACACTGGGGTAAACCTTTTACACAGAGGATGGCCTTTGCTCTCATTTAATCCTCATAACATGTGCAGTAGGTACTATCATTCCCATTGTACAGATGGATAAACTGAGGCTCTATGTTATAACAATGGCCAAGGGGAGGCCCATGAATGAGTAGGGGGCCACTGAGGGAAGGCAACTTGGAATGCTGGGAAAAGCTGGGTACTTGGGCACAGGAGCTATGTGTCCAACCACTGCCTGACTTTGGGCAGGAGGGTGGGCTGGTGACCTTTCCATCCCTAACGCCCATTGGAAAGGAAGCCTGCAATTTCTGAGACTGCTTGCTGAAAGCGTGTTCCAGGGGAGAGGTCATTTCAGCTCAGCACCTGGGCCTCTGGCTTCATTATTTACAGTTGCTTCACGAAAGAATGCCAGCAGAAGAAAGGAGATCAGCGGTTGGGGTGGGGGTAGGGGGATATGGAGTGTCTGCCTCTTGGGGCAGATGGCCCAGCCTTATGGGAGCAAAGGGAGTCGCATCTTGGAGACCCTGACCACCTTCTGAGAGTCCCAGCCCTAGGGTCAAACCCTGGGCCTGCCAAGCTCCTGCTTGTCAATCATTAGAATTTCACTCTGCTCTGAAGACTTTCAACCTGGCATCCTACTTGTCCCCAGCACTCGCAGCAGCTGGGCGCCATTCACCCCTCCCAGCCTTTGCAGCGGACGTCTCTGCAGGAAAGAGACCCAGAGACTCGGGACGCTCAGAGCAGCTGGAGAGTCGCAGCCCAAAGACAGACCCAGTTGCTCTCCTGGCCTAAAAGCCAAACCATGCCTGGCAGACAGGGTGGCACTGGACGGGGGGCTCCTGTCTTCTTCCTCCTGCTGAAGGGTGCCTGTGTTGCTCTTGGCCCTGCCCTGTAGATTGGAGCCCAGGCAGGCTAGCTCCAGCGTCCAGGTCTTGAACCACTGCACCACACTGCCCTTCAAGGGTACAGTCAGTGGGGTCTTTGTCCCCCTCAGCATGCATTTGAGGCTTTTTGGCATCTGTGTGCAGCCGAACTGCCCAGCCTTCCGTCCCGTTGATTCCCCCAAGGTACCCTTTTTCTGTTCCTTGAGTTTGCCACGTGTCCATGCCTCCCCACCTTTGCTCACACAGGTACCTCCAGGATGACAGCTCATTTATCTTGTGAGGCCCCATGGAAATATCGTCTCTTCCATGGAGCTTTCCTGACACTGCCCAGTCGGAACTCCCCCGGGACCACCTACCTTTCCTTCGCTCACCTAGCACACTGAATTGGAGCTTGTGAGGGACTTATCTGTCTCCTCCATTAGGCTTGAGCTCCCTGAATTCAGGCTTCATGCTCTGGGGCCTTGGGTAAGGCACTTAACCTCTCTGAGCCTCAATGTCCTCATAAATGGCAGCCCTAACAAGTTATTATTATTGGTAACATTTATTAAGCACTTATTATGTGTCAGGCGCAACATGCTAAGTCCTAGCACTGTTGATAGGGCTCCCACTGTTACTATTGTTGCTATTCTTTCTTCTGCCACAAAGCCTAGCATGCAGCAGACGCTCAAATCCTGTTCGTTAAATTCAGCTGTGGATGAAAATGGGAGGGGACTTGGATGGGAAAAGAGTTTCAGACAGAGCCTTGCTCGTGCTCCGGAATGTTCAGGACTAGCCCTGGCCTGGATGGGAAGATATCATCTTTGGAGCCTGGCCGAGGCCCGCAGACAGTTGGGGCCAAGGACCTGGGGTGGTCTGCTTCCACTTTTCCCATCAGCCCTATCTTTACCCATTGAAACAGTCTCTGCCCAAAGTAACCCGTCAATGCTCAGAGCCTCACGGGGAACTGGCCTCCTGGTAAATGGTGACTGAGGCTCTGAAGTTCTAGGTGGCTGCCTAGGGGCAGATTTCTGCACATTTGTAATCCAAATGGCTTCACGGTTGGTTTGGCCGCTCAAGGACATGGGCACAGAATGCCTTGAGTCTCTGTGTTTTCAGGCTTCAGCCTGGGGGCCCCAGCGTCCATTCACACGATGGGTTCAGCCAGGCCACCCTGCCCAGGAGACAGGCTTTTATAACCTTGAACTATGTCCAGGAGTCCTGTCCCTTTCACCCCTGTGGCCCCCTCAGCCCTGATATAAATTAGTGGACACGAACAGGAAAGGGTACGGTTGAACCCTCTTCCTGCGCCTCGTGGTCAATGTGCCTGGTGCCGTTGGTCACAGCACAGGGAGGGTGCCCTCCACTTCTGACAGCTCCTCATGTCCTCAGAACATCCCCATTTCCGGGTGAGACAACTGCCCTAAAAGATAAAGTGGCCAGTCCCAGGAAAATGCCAGAACCAGCTGTTATGAGGCCACTTCTCTCCCCTGCCCACTGTTACCTGAAACCTGCCCCATGACACTCTTTGCCCCAAACCTGGAAGCTGGGACGGGCCCCAGGGAAGGCGGGAAGTGGAATCAGATGTGTTGGAGAGTCTGCAGGAGCCCAGAGGCCTCGGAAGAGCCGCCTCCCTCTCTGAACAGAAGTTGGGCAGCTGGCAAGGGCGCTGCCTGCCCCAGGGGAGGTTCCAGGCTCAGGGCTGTCCGGAATTGCGGCGGACGCGCCTCATCTGCGTGTTACAAAACCGCAGCGGGCTGTGGGGTCACACTCGGCTGCTCTGGGTGTCAGAGGAATGTTGTTGCCCGGCAGGTTTATGAGGCATCTGCCGAGGTGGAATCCAGAAACCAGGCCTGGGCTCCTGCCACACCAGGAGGTCAGAGACACAGGGAGCCGACATCACCCCTCCCCAAACACTCGCTCACAGAGACGGAGACCTGCCCCCAAGTGTCGCCCTCCCCCCAGATTCATGGGAGCCACGCCCCCACCCCTTCCCCCGCCCTTAAGGGCAGCTGCTCTATCCAGGCAAACACTCTGAGCAGCCACGCCACCCTCACCCCCAGCAAGGCTGGAGGCCAGGGAGATTGCAGGGGCTCTCCCCCAACCACGTCTGTAGCCATGACAACCTCCCTGGAAACCATTTTTAAGGATAATTATAGTCATGCGTCAAATAACAAGGTTTTGGCCACAGACGGACTACCTATACCCAAAAGGTTACCAGAGGGCAGGTGGGGGGAGGGGGCGACAGAGGGCGTAAAGGGGGTCAAACATATGGTGAGGAAGGAGGCGAGACTTTGGGTGGTGGGCACCCACTAGAGTCTACAGATGTCGTTTTGTAAAGATGTACTCCTGAAACATATAATCTTACTCACTGCTGTTGCCCTAATAAATTTAATTTGAAAATTACAATGGAGCTGAAAGCCTCTCAATGCCTAGTGATGTCATAGCTGTTGTAAGGTCGCAGCACAACGCATTCCAGGGCAGTGATGTCCTGCGCCTGCACGTTCACTGGCCACCCACTCCCTGACTCACCCGGCAAGTGCCAGTCCTGCAGGCTCCATTCTCGGTAGGTGCCCCGGACAGGTGCCCCATTTTCTACCTTTTATACTGCATGTTTACTGCACCTTTGCTGTGTTTAGATACGCAAACACTTACCGTTTTGCTACAATTGCCTACAGTATTCAATACAGTGACAGGCCATACAGGCTTGTAACCTAGGAGCGACAGGCCATACCACATAGCCTGCGTGTGCAGTAGGCTAGACTGTCTAGGTTTGCTTAAGGGCCCTCTGTGATGTTTGCAAAACAAAATCACCTGACAACAAATTTCTCAGAACAGATCCCCATCGTTAAGCGGCATATATAAGGATGACAACAATAATACAGCGCTTACTACATGCCAGATACCACACGGAGCACTTTTTCTGAATTATTGCATGTATTCGGTTCCTGTAGCTGCTGTGACAAATCACCATGCACTGAGTGGCTTAAATAACAAAAATGTATTTCCCTTGCAGTTCTGGAGTCGAGAGTCTGAATTCAAGATGTCCCTCTGATGGCTCTCGGGGAGAATCCTTCTTCGCCTCTTCTAGCTTCTGGGGGCTGCTGGCTGTCCTCAGGGTTCCCTTGCTTGCAGATGGTGCACTCCGATATCTGTCTCCACTTCCACGTGGTGTTCCTTTCTCCACGCATCTGTGTCTCTGTCCAAATTCCCCTCTTATTGTAAGGACATCAGTCATATTGGATGAGAGCTCGTTCTAATCTATATGACTTAATCTTAATTTGATTACATCTGCAAAGCCCCTTTCCAAATAAGATCATAGTCACAGGTTCCAAATGGACATGAATTTGTGGGAGGCACGATTCAACCCAGTATAGCACATATAATCCTCCCAACAGTACTGATACTGCTCTTATTTCCACCTTACAGGTAACAAAACTGAGGCTCAGAGAGGTTAACTAACTTGTCTGAAGTGACACAGTTGGGACTGGAACCCAGTCTCTCTGATTCTGGAGGCCACACTATATTGTCCCGGACATCACCCTCATCGCCATCGCCGCCCAGGGCCCTAGCGGTTCAACGTTTGCAAAGCTTCTCCTGGTCATTGCCGTATTTTCTTGCCACCACAACCTTGAAAGCCCTGGTCTGTGGTTTACAAAAGAAACAGGCTGTTGATTAACTTGGCCAAGGTCACACAGCTGAAGACTGGCAGGTCTTTTGACCCCAGGTCGAGCACACTCCATGACATAGACCCCAAATGGGGGTCTAACGGGAGCATTCCAAGGCTTCGCCAAACCAGGGGAGGCAATTTACCCGGCATGATCAATGGCCTTGCTCTGTTAACAGAGAACACCCACTTCAGCTCCGCCTGCCAAACTCATAAAAGCTATTGTACATCTGCGGCTGAAATTCACCTCCTCAGGTTTCAGCCCCTTGTCCTGACTTCTCTGCCAGCAGCAAAGCCAGCTGTAGGGGCTGTCAGAAGCTGAGAAAAACCAAGTCAAGAATCCACGTGGCTCTCCACATGGCTCACAGCTGAGCCACACAACCTGGCAGCAGCAAGGGACACCACGGGCATTGTTCCTCCATTGCCCTGGGCCAAGAAAGGGTGAGACGCAGACAGCCCACTGCGGCCCGTGCCAGGCACAGCTCCAGGCAGTCCAGCATGTTCTGCTGATCCTTGCAAACCACCCATGTTGTAGGTCCTATTGGTACCCCTACTTTTTCTAGAAGGAAACTAAGGCTCAGACAAGGTCAGGCTAGTAAGGAGCCACACCTAGGCTTGGTCCCAGGGCTACCCACATCCAGAGCCCCAGTCTTGGCACTCAGGGAGGGCTGGAGGCTGCAGGAGTGGCCGCTGTGGTGGAAGCACCGTTGAACATGCAAGGATGGGGTGGGCTGGAGGAGGATATGAGGAAGAGAGGGCAGGCCTGAGGACGAGGAGACGGAGGCCAGCCAGGGTACAGTGGAGCCATGCAGGGCAAGGGGGAGGACACAACCTGGCCCTGGCAAGAGGGTGGGACCCTTGGGGACCTCCTATCTGATCCACCAGCAGAGAATCTGCAACATGTAAAGGAGACCACATCACCTTCCCATGGAGCTTACAAAAATATCCAAATTCCTTACCGTGGTCAGCATGGCCCTGCAGGCCTGGCCCTATGACTCCCTCCACTCAGCTCAGCTCAGCTCCACCCACACAGGTCTCCTTCTTGTTCTCCCAAATGTGCTTCAGCACCTGCTGTTCCCTCTGCCAGAAAAGCCATTCCCCAAGTTCTGTGCATGCTAGCTCCTCGTCTTTAGAACCTCGGATCACTGTCCCCTCCCCAGAGTGGCCTTCCCTGGCCGCCAGTCCAGCTCCGGTGGCCCACTTATTCTCTGTCTAATCCCCCCATTTTCTCACCTTCACAGCACTTACTGCACGTGAAGTTACCCTGTTTATTTATTGTTTGTTCCTTAATCATCTTTCTCCCATGAAGACGAGGACTTTGCCTTATCCCCTGCTGACCCAGCACCTAGCAGCACACAGTGTCTGGCATGTGGTAGGTGCTCAGTGACTATGTGTTGATGAATAGATGAGTGAATTCAACAGAAATCCAGAGTCGGAAATAGGTCACCCAGAGAAAGTCGGGGGGAGGACTGGCCTGGCAATTAGGATGTGATGAGAAACAGCCCGCGAACAAGGTCTTAGTGGAAGCTTCTGGGGAATCCTGGGAGGAGGGAGGAGCTGTGTAAGCCACGAGGGGACGCCTGGCCACAAACAAGAGCAGAAACAGACAGAAAGGAGATTTTTTTTTAGTAGCAATACAGACAAGACCTCCTGGCCAACTAGTGGGCATATGAGACCATGGAGAGGCTGGTAAGAGCTTAAAAGTTACTGTCAGGGTGACCAGAGAAAGGTAGGCCCCAAGGCATCCTAAGCCCTTCCATTCATTCATTCCCTCATTCATTCATAGGTATCAAATATTGACTCTGTGCAATGAGTGAGGAGGGCTGTTCTGAAGTGGGCAGAGGCAAGGATGGAGACAGGAACACAGACAGGAGACAGGGCTGCCTGGGGCTGCTGGGCCTCAAGCCAGAAAGACTTCCTGAAGGAGGTTGACCACACACCATGAGAGGATACTATGCCTTAGGCTGCAGCTCTGGGCACGGACAGAAGTCAGGAAAGGGAGTCAGGTCACTCCCTGCTGCCTCAGCTTGAGCCACAGCCACAGGGACCGGACCAGAGAGGTTTCCTTAGTCCATGTCTGGAAGGTTCCTTAGCCTGCATCTCATAACAGGGACTCAGATGACGAGGCAGAAGTTTTAGACTCAAAGTAAACTTTTATCCTCTGTACCCCTTTGCTCAAAATTTCTCTAAGGTTCTGGAGGATAATTGCCACCTTCTTTCTTGCACGCCTGGGAAAAGGACCAGGGTCAGAAGTCTTATCTCTATAGGTGCCTGCGGGCAATTCTGGGTAGGGAATGGCTGGGTACCTTGACAACAATCTCCTGACCTCAGACTTCCCAAGTTTAAAGACACAACACCTTCAAATAGGACACCAAGAAGATTCCCCAGGACACAATGGCCGAGTGGGTAGAAACATGGACTTTGGGATTAAAATCTGGGCTCCCACTGGCTGAAAGACCTCAGATAAGTCTCTGAACCTCCCGAGTGAGCCTCTGACTTCCTTTGCAAAATGGGGGTCATCACACCACTTGTCCTTCAAGCGAAGAGAAGATTGAGCTAATGTACGCGAAGAGTCTGGTACACAGTAGGCACTCAATACATGGTAGCACTTACTAGGGACTAGTTATGTGCCAGGCACTGCTGGAGGGCCCTTTGTTCCACAACATGACTGGCCTGTCCTCTTCAAAAAAGTGAACGTCGTGCAACAAAAAGGAAAACTCAGAAGAAACAAATAAGTGTTGCAGATAAAAGGAGACTAAAGAGACATGACAACCGAAGGCCACGCCTGAGCTGGCATTTCCTTTGCTGCAAAGGGCATCGCTGGGACAACTGATAAATCCCAGTACAGTCTGTGGATTAGATAGTAGTATTGTTTCAACATTAATTTGCTGGTTGCGATCATTGTACAGTGGTTGTAAAACAGAACTTCCTGTTTTTAGAAAACACATACTGAAGTTTTTCGGGGTAAAGAAGCATCATGCCTGTTGCTTAGTCTTCAGAGAAAGAGAGAGAAAAGGATAAAACAAATGTAAAAAAATGTTAAAAACTTGGGGGATCTAGGTGGAGAGTATCTGGGAATGCTTTGTATCATTCTTGCAACTTTTCTGCAAAGTCTGTAATTATTAAAGGAACCAAAAAAAAAAAAAAAAAGGAAATGCAGGACCCATGTCCTGGAACAGAGGCAGAGTCTGCCAGAGGACATCATGTCCCTCGGGTGATAAGCTTCCAGATTGATCAGCCACCCTGGTTGCCCAGGATTGTTCTGGGTTTAGCACTGAAGGTCCTTCATCCTGCAAATCCCACAGTCCTGTGCGACCCAGGATGGTGAGTCGCCTGGTGGATGACAGCTATGGGTGCGTGCGGAAGCCTCTGCCGGTTGGGGAGCCTCCCAGTCCTCCCTGTTGTGGGTGTCCCCAAAGGCTGCGTCTTCAGCCAGGGCCAGGGTGGCCATAAGTGGGCAGAGCGCCGGGTGGACATCCCATCCCACCCAAGAGCTGGGCCAGCAACTTGCTGCCAAAATCAGGCATTCACCTCAGAGAACAAGAGTTCAAAGTGGCCCAGCAGCCCTTTGCCTGGATCACACCCCTCTGTGCCCCGCTCCACCTCTCACCCAGCTCCTCACGGGGCCTTAGGCAAATAGTTAACCTGCATCAGAAGCCTACGCAGCTATCACTGTGCCGTGAACCCAAAGTGTGAAGAATGGATGGGCACTTCATGGCTGAGGAATGTGGCCTACGGCTCAGTACACCCCAGCCCAGCCTGCCTGGCAGGTTGGCAGCTGCCAGAGGCTGGCCCGTGGCAATCCCAGACTGTCCTGCCACACAGATGACCTCCTGGGGAACTTCCCTCCTGAGTACAGCGGGGCAAAGGCACTTCCCTCTGCCCCGCGCCCCTGAGTCCCTTCCTGTTCCTCTGCGACAGAGGCTGAGTATCTGTTCTCCACTGCCCCATCCTTGAAGGGCTCAGTGGAGGTTAAACGGGGTTTGCACACAAGCTTGAACTCCATCCAGGAAAGACCTAGATACCGTGATTACAGTGAAAATACAAGCTTGCAGGAGGCAGACTATTAAACACCGTGAAGAAGAACGCCACTCCACTGAACTCCCTTGGCCACCGCAAGCCAGCTGTGAGTCAGGCCTTGACCTTGGCCACCTTCTTAATTTAGAGGCACAGCAGCTGCCCACCTAAATTAGCCGACCCTTGTTCGGCCTCAGTCCCCCAGTTCGGATGCCTCTCTCTGCTCTGGTTTTTTTGAAAGTCAAGTTGGCATGTTGCCCTGTGGGGTTTTTTGGTTTTTTGACTGTTTTTAAGCCACACAAGTTCGGAGAGTGCAAACCCAGGCAAAAAGGAAGTCTCTGCTCACCCCATCCTCTGTCCCCACACCCGTCTCGTTTGAGACAATCATTGAGATCAGTGGCTGGATGATTCCCAGAGACGCCCCTACGTGGAAGCCCATGCTGAGAAATGCCTTGTTCCCCCACAAATGCTGGCACAGCTCCCATATTCTTCTGCCCTTTGCTTTTCTTAGTTCACCCTCTTGAAGAGCCCCCCACATCTCACCTTTTGCAACCACCAACGACGCTTCCAGGAAAGTTTTTGTACCTGGATCTTTGCTCTCCCTTACAAGTAGTGATAGGTATTTCTAGAAGTGAAATCGCAGGCATTATCATTTTTTAATTTGGGGGAGGAACCACCAATCTCTTTAAGAATCTAATAAAAACAAGAAAAATCCTTTCTGCAGAAAAAAAACCTATGCAATTATTTTGCATGCATGGATGGAGGCTCATGGGCTCCACATTAAGATGTCTTGGAACTGGGGGAAAGAATATGTGGAAGACAACGGAATCCAACCATTGCTCCTGTGCATTGGTGCGAGTGTTTTGATTCGGTCCTTAAACAGGAAGCAACCAGTTGCTTCCGCTGATGGCCAGCGCAGTTCAGCTCAGATTCCAGAAGTCAGATTCCTTACCACGCTCTATCCGCCGGGGTACATACCTCGCACAGCCGCGGCGCCCCTTGACACCAGATCCCCAGAACGTTGAGCCACAGGGCCAGCCCGGGGCTGCTCCTCACAGCGGCGCTGAGGCGCTGGGGCCCGTGCCTGCTGGGGACCCTGCCCACAGCTGCTGCCTGGGGACCGTGAAACCAGACCCTGCACCAAGAGGGCTCCAGAGCTCGCACGCTCAGTTAGGCATTAATATTTTATGCCGCAGCCAGTAAAGACTCGGGGTAACCAAAGTCTCTGCGGGAAAGCCCAACACAGCACAGACTGCACCTGCCTCATTCAGGGTGCACATCGGATGAGAGAGATTCCACGGGAGAAAAGCTGACAGGAAGCATCTGAACAGCCCGCGGCTGGTCAGAACGTGGCGTCAGCGGCTCAGGGTCTGACTTTGGTGCCCTTGGGAGCTAGGAGCTTCCCTTGGGCCCTGGCCATGGGATGCGGTGTCCAGCTGGCTCTAAGTCCCGGGGTGCTGCCCACAGTGAAGACATGGCGAGGGCTGAAGCCAGACAGCCAAGGGCCCTGGCTGACCATCTACCGGGAGACAGGGCCGTTTCCGCAAACCCAGAGCTGAGCAAAGAGCCACCAGTGCTTGGCACAAAGGAGACTCTCAGCACCTGCCATCCCTCCCCTTCCTTCCCCCTTTCCCATGAAGTTCCTGGGGCCCAACTCTCTCCAGAGCCTCACACTGCCCATACGACATCACACAGGGATTTTCGGGACGACAGGCATGTTCTGAGGCTGAGAAGTCATCCGCTTGGGTCTTAGCACCCATAAGGCCACGGATGGTCAGGAACTCCCCTCTGCTCCCTTAGCTGCAAATCTTCCAGCAGGTAGATAACATGTGTCTCACACTTTGGAGAGGATGAAATGGAGAACTCCCATTTCTGGAACCCCATGTAAATTCTAGAAGTTTCTGTCCTAAAGGTGAAAGACATTTTGCCATCTGTGGCTTGTGTACCAAGAAAAAAACACCTAATGCCTACTGTACACCCATTACATGCCAGGTAAGTGGTTTAAAAGTGTTAGCTAATTTATTCCTGTTAACAAGTCTGTGGGGGGAAGTTGAGGATTATCACATTCCGATTTGTGACGCAGGCGGCCTACCGCTTTGCCACGGACCCTGTGGGCTTCACCCTGAGCAGCTTCCTGAAGGAGAGTGGGGGAGGAAGCAGCTCTCTGTCCCTCTTCCTCCTCACTATCTTCATCCTCGTGATGGATCCCCTCTCAGTGGTAGAGCCAGGATTCAGCTCAGGTGGTGCCATCTTTAAAGGCCAGGCCCTCCCCTGGCACTGCACGTGGCAGCCCGCATGCCGCTGTGGCCACGAGGAGATGGAACAAGTGGGGGAAAGGCCAAGGAGGCTACGTGGGTGGCCGTGTGTGGCCAAGTCTTGTGATGCCTTTGCCAAGATCGGCTTGAAACTGTCTCCTTGAAGGTGGCGACCCTGAAGAACCAGCCTGGGGTAGGGCCCCAGGGCTCTGGGCTGGGATCGCAGCCTGGCTTCTTGTTCTCAACTCTGCCCGGATAGATTGGGTCTCTTCATGGGCCTGGGCAGGGGGCAGACTCTGCCCACCCTCTGGCCTTAATGCTTTGAGATGAGGTGGAAGCAGGGCCAAGAACATAAATTGTACCCAGAGCGACCTTTCAATACCTGCCGGAGAAGCAGCCCACTCTCCAGAGGAGGCACACCCCCTCCCCCCCCTCCGCAGCAGAGGGCAGGAACAGCAGTGCCACTTGCTATGGATTAAAGCAGACATTGTCACTACACCCATTTTATGGATGAGGAAACTGAGGCTCAAGGTCATTACAAACCCAGTAAGCACATGGCCAGCTCGCCCAGTCGGTGCAGTAGGCACTGTGCCCAGGGCCTACAGTACGTCTAGAGGCCCATGGAAAGTTCTGATTTCACTTCAAATCAGGAGAAAAATAAACTTTCAGGGTAAAGCACAGCATTTCTCAAACCGTACTGTGCACCCAAATCACTCAGCATGTGATTAAAAATCTTTTAATATATAAGGTATGATCTATATAATATAAATATGATATACTACAGTCATCTTTATTCCACCCTAGTGGCAGAATATATTTTTAGATTTTTCTTTTTAATGGAAAAAGGAGCCCTCAAAGGCAGAGATGCCTAGGACCCAGAAAGTCATCATGCTGCCCTAAGTAAGCAGGACTTGAACCCAGATCTGTTCTCCTCGGAAGGCCACAACTGTCAGAAACACCCAGCCTCCCCCCCAGTATCAAAGAAGCACCCAGGGCAATTCTGGGAGCTGAGTGTGCACCTGTCCCTGGGAAGGCCACCACCACTCAGTCATGGACACTCGGCCTGCTGGCCACTGTTCCTGGTGGGTAATCTGCGTGGGCCCAACTCTTGACCTTCTAAGAAGCCAGTAGGAGCAGAAAAGCCACATTTCTCAGGCCGAGTCACCCACGGAGAGAAGGTAAGGATGCTATGGGGCCTCACCTGGAGGCACCTACCTGCCTGGGAAAGCAGGAGAAGAAGGAGAGAGATGATCTAGGGAACATTCCAGCTTCTCTTCCTCAGCTGAAAGCAAACAACAGGAGGCCTCCACCAACCAGGGGGAATTCTGTCTTTGAAAGTCCAGGTGTGGCCCAGGGGAACAAGGAGCCCTGGCTTTGGCATCATACAGTCCTGGGTTCAGGTCCTCACTCTGCCTTTTAGTTTGCTGTGTGCCCTTGAGAACATTACTTTACCCATGTGCCTCTGTTTTCCCCTCTGGAAAATGGGAATTATAACACACACACACACACACACACACACACACACACACACAATAGAGTTGTACTGAACTGGCAGAAATAAAATGCTTTCTGTATAGAAAAGCAGTTGCAACTGATAAAAGCCAGAGGAATATTCTTTTGTTTAGGAAGGGAAAAAAATTGATCCTGGCATCCCTAGGGCTTTGAGTAATTGTTAAGCTGTGTGCTTCCCCAAAACATTGATAAATTTGGAGAAGCCACCAAAGGCACCATAAGTGAGGCCACACTATGAGGTCAGCCTCCTTTTCCCTCCAAGTCTCTGAGGGGACAGGTTAGACAGGACCTAGTGACCTTACTAATGGAAAGGAAGCATAGCCTTTAATGAAGGCGTCACCAGAGTTGGAAATTCACACTTGAGCTTTGCAAGTCCAGGATTACACAACCTGAGGCAGAAACCCTGAAATGAGAGCAGAGGCCTGAGGGATGAGCAAGCTGGGGTTCCTCCCAGGTGAGTGGCGCTGTCGCCCAGCGGGTGAGCTGTCTACCGCCAGGCTCAGCGCTGTAAGCAGAACCACATCTGTTCACACCAGGGAGGCCAAGCTCTGGGAACCAAATGGGGGAGGTTCTCAGGGGGCATCCTCTTTGGAGGACAGTCCCCAGCCCCTCCCCTGGAGCGACGTGTTTTCCGACTTAGCTGTACCCACATGTCACCGGGAATGTGGTTAAAACGCAGCTTCAGATTCAGTGGCGCTTGAGATTCTGCATCTGTGACAAGACCCCATGTGACACTGATGCAGCTGGTGGGAAAAAGGACATGGTCGTTCCTCTGGTCCCAGTGACACCTGGGGTTGCCCGTTGCCAGGTAGACCAGGGAGCCCTGAGCGGTTCGCAGGCCAGAGCTTGGGTTTCAAGGAACCAGCAGTCCTGCTATAAACTAGGCCCTTGTGATGTCTTTTTTTTTGGGGGGGGGGGAGATGGGGTACAAAATAAGTTAAATTGTAAACACTTGTGGCAGGATAATTTCCTCAAGGTTAATTTTCTTCCCCCAGCGCACTCACTTGCCCCACGCCCTTTGCAGGAAGGCAGCCAGAGCCTCTGGTACTGTCTTGTCACAGAGGTTTTTAAATGACGACCAGTGGTCGTGGTCACCTGCTGTCCTTTTTAAAAACAGAAGACTCTGGATCAAGTCCTCTCCCATCACCCCTTCTCCTAACCCTGGCCTTCGGGCCCCCCTGCTCATGCTTATGGGAAGCACTTTCAAGGGGGATTTTTGCAGAGTCATCTTGGAGAGACTCTTCTTTTCTTTTATAAAAATACAAGCCTGGGGGCCCAGCGTGGGGGAGGGGACCGTGACTCCCCTTTCTGGTGAAAGATGTGGTGGCCAGTATAGTGGTAGGCGAAAGAGAAGCTCCTCAGGCCCCCTCCCATCCACTTCACCAGGACCCCTCCCCTAATTCTTGCACGGAGTGCTTAGCCATAGCACTCTGGGGAGGTGGGTCCGAGCCCCCTAGGGGATTCCCTGCACTGGGCACAGGCCCTGCAGTGGGGAGCAGAGATGCGGGGCTGGACCGCAGAGAGGAGCTTCCAGACATATCCCAGGCTCCTGTCCCAAGCCTGCTCCACCTAGAAGTGGCCACCATGGATGACCCCACTCCAACCCCACCCCAGGACCCAAAGGCTGGGACACCCATGGTGTCAGCATCAGAGGCTATGACACTGAAATGAAGGGACCCTACCACTGGGGTTCCCCCTTCTGGTGATAGCGGGGGGAGAGGGGCCCCAACATTACTGAGAAGGAATTTAAGGCCAGCTCTCTGCAAGGGAGCCTGGGGACAGAACTGGAGAGGACCACAGCAGTCTTTAAAGCCATGTCATACCCACAGCATATACTTAGTTTAATGACATTCAGTATTTAGGAAAGCATTTATCCTTTTACCTTTAAAGCAATACATGTGCTGTGGTTTAGGAACACATTATCTAATAAATTGATATTGAAATAATTGCCGAAGGTTACCATCTGTTAAAAAAAATTTTTAGTGGAGCTCTCCTTGTTCCATGTATTCTAGGCCTAGGAAACACCAGTTTCTGCCTGAGCAAACTGTGCTCTCTGACATTATTTAAACACACACACACACACACACACACACACACACACACACACACACACACCGCAAAGGTTATATACATGATACAGTTCATTCATTATTCAGTAAAATATTCACCTCGATCTTTTTTAAAAGTGTTAAAATTCTGAGGTTTCTGTAAAATAATAATACCTTTAGATGCCCTCTGGAATGGGTGTCTTTCTGCCACCCCTCACCCCCTTGCAGAGGCAGCGATAGCCAGACTAGCAATGCCCTTTCTCTCACTGCTGCCCCTCCATCTGCCCCAAGGATGCAGAACAGTGGGAGATACATGTCTGAGAGATCATCGGAGCATAAAAAAAGCAATCCCCAAAGTTTCCTTCTTTGCATTTCCTCTTTGCCAAGGCTGCCTGGGTCCCTGCAGGGACTCGCCCTGTGAGTAAGAACAGGGGATGGTTGGTTCCCTCATAGGTCTAGGCACTCAGTCATGGGAGAATCACTGCCTCGCCCCCAAGGCACTTCAGCACTGATATCTGAGTCGATGATAGCCAATTTCATCATCAGGTTTTGGCAACAGACAAAAAAAGCTGTCAGAAACAAACTCATGGAGACAGGCAGCTGAATGGTGGTTACCAGACGGGAAGCCAGCGGGGGGAGGGCAAAACAGGTAAGGGGGTCAAATCCGTAGGAGCCGAAGGCAACTAGACTTTGGGGAACGAGCATGCCATAGAGCATACAGATATCAGATGATCAGGAGGTCCAGTGAGAACGTACAGAACGTTATTACCCAGTGCCACCTGAATTTTAAAAATTAGATACAAAAACAAAATAATTAAAAAAATAATAAAACAAAACTTTAAAACATCAAAAGCAAATCAACTCACTTCTCCGCGGAGAGAAGGAACGCGAACGCTTGTTCAGTGCAGCCTAGCCTGCTCTGAAAAGGACGGCTGGAGTGCCTTCCGAAAGGGCAAGCACGCGTCTTCCAGCTGTGACCGCCTGACCGCACGTTTTCCTCGGTGGGCTTCCCGAAGTGGCGCCCACCTGTGGGGCACTTCCTCCGGGCCAGCGTTTCCTCCGGCACTGCCCCAAAACGAGCAGAACAGCCCCTGGACAGCGGACTGTCCTTGTCCACCTCGGCTTCATAAACTAACAGAGGGATTCCGTGACTCAAAAGTTTCATGGTTAATAAAACTCACTTCCAACCCAGGCCCCTGTCTCCAGGTCCTCGCTCCTTCCCAGGCCGCTCTGGACTCCAGAGGGAAACCCAACCCCGAACGGGGCGCAGATTGTTCCTCTCGGGGGAACACCGAGGTTGCAGCCATTTTCTCATGGGTGTTTATCAGACCCTGGGAAGGGCTACGAGCATAGTTCCTCTTGATAAAGAGCTAAACCTCCGGCTCAAGAAGTTGGATGCCTTATGTGACCTGGAAAAGGGAATTAATGGCAGAGTTTTCCTGGTCTTGGGCAGAAAACTGTATCTCATTAAACTACCCCAAAAAGGCACAAAGAAACCCCACAAAAATGTGTATTCCTGCTTTGAAAGCATTCTCCCGGCCTCTATCTTAGCCCTTTAAAGATTCATCATCTGCTCTGTGAGCCTTCACAAATCAGTGGGTATAGTGGGTGAGTGCCTGGGAGTGTGTGTGTGTGTGTGTGTGTGTGTTGAAAGGGAGACAGAGTTGGGCAAGGAAGCAACAACTGACGGATTCAATTAGCTCCATGGGGGTGGGGCTGGGGGTGATGACAACACTGAAAATGTAGCAGCAAACAGGAGATTGGGTTGCCATAGCAACCATTTAATTGACATTTTTGTTTTCCCAGCATTTGTTCTGGGCAGGTGTGAGCGGAGAGTGTCCTCAGGAATGAGTGAAGATGAGGGTGTGCCCACTGGCAGCTGTCATTGTTCATAATTCGGGGTGTTGGTACTGCTCCTAGATAAGGCTTTTGGAATTGGGGTCTTAGACCGTCAGTGCCCAAGCATCCCTGTCAGGCAGAGCATCATTGCATGGATGTGCAGCAGGCACATGGGCAGAGCAAGGACGGTGGGCCAGGAGAGTGTCAGGTGCCTAGCAATGGGCAAACCTGGGAAAACAAGGACCTCGTCCCCCAGGGTAACCTTTCTTCCCTTAGCACATCCTGATCATGCAATTTGGACCCTCCCCTGGCCTTTCCTCCTCTGGTGTTTCCCCTCAGAGGGAGAAGGAACTAGGGGGCTGGAGAATAGCTCTTCAGCATTAAGCCCTCAGGACAACGAGGTTCTGACCCACATCAAATACCTCTCAGTGGTGTTTCAGCTCCAGGCCCAGAAAAGCAGCAAAACCAGACAAGCAACCTGAGGGCCAACATCAGGACCAGTTGCATCGGCTAATGACCCCTGCCCTGGCATGAACCAGTCGGTGGAGACCGGGGCTCTGAAAGGACACCCCTGGAAAGCTGATGCATAGGCTACTGAGATCCTCCCGTGGGACCGCCCCTAAAATCTCCACCCCTAGAACCCAGTGCCCTCTCCCTCCCAGGAGCACGTCTGTGCCTTTCCCGGCCCCATCTTCCCCCAAGGCACGTTACCTATACCTTCCTCCCTCCTAAGCTC
Source organism: Furipterus horrens (assembly GCF_987537825.1). Taxonomy (NCBI): domain Eukaryota; kingdom Metazoa; phylum Chordata; class Mammalia; order Chiroptera; family Furipteridae; genus Furipterus; species Furipterus horrens. Next base: position 7,994,989 of record NW_028327183.1, read on the forward strand.
CAAGGGTCCCCTTCTTTGGCCTCTATAACTTATCTCCTGAACCCGGGACTTCCACAGCTCACTTCTTCTACCTCGGTGACTCTAAATAAACTTTCTCCTGTAGTTTGAGTCTTGGCTCTGAATTCTTTCCCAGCCAGGACTCAAGTACCAAGGTTGCTGAAACAAGGTCTGGCGTGACGCCACCGCTCTAACACCTGGTGCCCTCTGCTGCCATCAGATGGGATGCTGAGGCTCAGGCGCAGGACTATCCGGGGCCACCGACTCCTGGTGGCTGTCACACACTGGCTGGCTAAACCAGGGTCAAGTAGAAGGGGCTGGCGAAAAATGAGGTGAGGATGCAGCACAGCTTAGCTCCATCCACAGAGCAGGGTCATCTTTTAACCTCCCGAGAATCAGTCGTGTTCTGCACCAAACCGGTGCACCTGCCACCAGAGGACAGAGAACAGAGACCTGAGGGGGAGGGGGAGGGAGTATCATCCTCAAGTTCACGTGACTGGAGATGGAATGCAAGTAGATTTACCTGCAGGAGCAGCTGATGTTTTACCTACAGTCCTCCTCCAAGCGGCATCTGAGACTTGGCATCTGAGTGCCCTGGGTGTTGCCCAGCTGTCCCGGAGGCAGCCCTGCCTGGGTCCTTGCAACCTTGATGCACATGGAATGCTCAACACACCCCAGAGTTCCCAGCACGGCCACCTGGTTACGGCCCTGCCCGTGCTTGTCTGCAGCCATTTCAAAAACAAGGCTTCATGTGAAACTCTTACGGAGCATCCGTACACAAGAAGGTGTGTAGAAAGCACAGCTCCATGCAGGAAAATATGAGCAGTCAGCACATGGTCTTCGTGGGGGTAGGAACATCTGTAGGTGGAAAATATTGCTTTGATGACTTCTCCAGTTTTCCGGAAGCCCACCGAGGTTAGACGGTATCATAGCTTTGCTTAATTTATTTCTTCACAGTCCTGGTGTTGTCATGTCTGCTTCTGGAACTGTGCCTGCGTCTTATCACAAATCTCATCATAGAAAGATCTGTAGTATCTGTGTGTATGAAAACCAAACAGTAACAGGCACCAATGCGTGCAGATGCGTGACGCTCTTGGTGGAAGGGTAACCTGGTTGAAATGGGCCCTGGGAAATGTGGGGGAGGTCTGAATAGTCCCATGCAGAGGAAAGACTTGGCGGCCTCTTCCTAACAACCGAGAACAGCATTCTGGGAAACACCCCTTATTTGGGGTGGTATTCTGCCCTTATAATTTTAAATTAAAAAAAAAATTTTTTAAACAATTTTGTTTATTTATTTATTTTAGAGAGAGGAGAAAGGGGAAAGAGAGGGAGAGAAACATCACTGCGTGGTTGTCTCTCACGTGCACCCAAATGGGGACCTGACATGCAACCTAATCATGTGCCCTGACTGGGAATCAAACCAGTGACACTTAGTTCGCAGGCTGATGCACAATCCACTGAGCTACAGCAGCCAGGGCCAATTTTAAATATTATTTGTAATTGTCTGTAGCCGAAAGGTCAAAAAAAAAAAAAATACTGCAATTGGACACCACCCTTATTGCCATTCTCTTCATTTTATTTTAAATTCCATTGAAATGTATTTTAAAGCGCTTCCTGTGACTTGAAAACATAGGCATTTTGGCTAATATTATTTCATGCTTTGTACTTAAATGTAATGTAAGGATCAGATTTATTCACCCAGACTTGCTCATATCTACGGTTTTGCATTTGTTTTTTTCCTGGATCTCAAATTCCATGGTACTTGAACAACTGGTATTTGCCACTCCAACGGTTTCTGGGCTATTTTAAGCACTTTCTTCTGCCTCACCATCTTTTTCCACGGAGGCTACCGCTCTCCTCTGTCTGACAGACACCTGGCGTTGACTCCGACTGGACTGTCACCTCCCTGATCTGTTCCGCCCCAGCTTTCCCAGTCACAGCAAAGAGTTTCTTTCAGTTGCTGCAGTCAAAACCCTAGAGCGCATCTCCCACTCTGCAAACCCACGCCCTGGCCCCGCGCAAGTCCAGTGGACCCTACCTGCTAGGCGATGTCAAAGCAGACCACCTCTCACCACCCTCATCCTCGAGAGCTTCAGAAGTCTCCCCTCTGGGATCTCTGTCCCCTGTGCCGCTGCCCCTCCACAAGGCAGCCAGAGGGACCTTATAAAAGCAAAGCCTACCCCACATCGCTTTATTCAGTCTTGCATTCAACAAATATCGGCACTGTTCTAGCACCTTCTAGACCTTGCGTTCACATCAGGGAGAGGCTAATGAACAACATTAAGGAATGAAATGTACAGTGTCAGAGGATAAGAAGAGGTGTGCAGAAATATAACCCAGAGAGGAGGTCCTAGAGAACGGTGAGTGGCGGAATTCGTTCCAGTTCTATAAATAGGAGGTTGCAACGTTAGGTACAGCGGTGTGTGAAAGCCTCACTGAAGGGGGCATCTGAGACCTGAAGGAGGCGGGACAGAAGTCCGTCCGAAAGGGGGAAAAGGGACAACCCCTGATAGCTCCTTATCCCGTTACAATAAAACCTGAATTCCCTACTACTGCCCATGAGGTCCTGTAGGATCTGCGCCCTCACGCCCTCCATTCTCTGGCCACGTGAGCCTCTCTTGGATCTGTCACCATGCCAGACTCTGTCCCATTTCAGGGTGCTCCTCTGTCTGGGGTACATCATTCATCCCTTCACACACACACCCTGTGTAAGGGCTTCAGTCTGAAAGGGACTCAGAGGAGATGAAATGGGGAATCTCACACATGCACCCTCAGAAGACTGGAATGTAGTAACTCAGAGACTGATTTCCTATAAATGTCCCCTTTACAGACGACTCAGACTTCTCTCTTAACCAACGAACATCTGCCAAGTATTCCTCCCCATCCTCAAGCCAATGAACGTACTTACTGCTTGGACTCTGGCTGGACTTCCCCTCTCTATACACTCCTTGCTCCTAAATACAGCCTGCCCCAAACTCTGAACGGACTCTCACACATCAATCGATTGCTATAACATGTGTTCTCAAATTGCAATTCCTCTGTTCTTCCTGAGTAAACTTACTTCCTGGTAATTCAAGTCTCCCTCAGTTTACCTTTTCTTTTTTTTTTTTTAGATTGACACCCCCACCCTCTTCTCAAGGCTGGTTCCTGTCCACCCTCAGATAGTTAAGGTGTCAGTTCCTCCAAGAAGTCCTCCCTGACCACCCCTAGCCTCCCGTCACCTTCTTTCTTTCTGTATTTTATTCTCATTGTGGCTTTTATCACCGTCTGAAATCATCTTGTTTTTTGTCTGCCTCCCCTGCCAGGAATGCAAGCTCCAAGAAAGAGAACAGTATTGCCTGTTCACAGCCTAAAACAGGTCCTGGGACAGGGCAAACATTCAATACATAGTTATTGAGTGAAGAAATCAATCAATCAAGTAGAGTCAGATAATGAACTTGTAAATAATTAATGCAATCCAGGGCAGCAGAGCGGGAATCACTCAAAAACTAATCTACCCCCATCGCAGGCTCTGCCATCTTATCAAGAATAAGAACAATGACAACAATAGCAATAAAAATAACTCAAAAATAATTTAGTAATTCATTTCGCGATTCAATTCAATGGAACAGCTCAACAACACTCATAACTCGGAATTTATACGAAGCCCTTGGCATTTACTATCTCTTTTCATCCTTGTGACCACGCAGTGAGAGACAGTCAGTCCATTGTTCCCATGTTAATGGGACAGACAACTGAGATTCAGAGGTGTTTTGTGACAGCCAGTATGGGACAGAGTCAGGCTCCTAACACAAGCTACACAATTATATTTAAATCCCTCTAAAGCAGCAGTTCTCAACCTGTGGGTCACGACCCCTTTGGGGGTCGAATGACCCTTTCACAGGGGTTGCCTAAGACCATCGGAAAACACATATATAATTACATATTGTTTTTGTGATTAATCACTATGCTTTAATTATGTTCAATTTGTAACAATGAAAATACATCCTGCATATCAGATATTTACCTTACGACTCATAACAGTAGCAAAATTACAGTTATGAAGTAGCAACAAAAATAATTTCATGGTTGGGGGTCACCACAACATGAGGAACTGTATTACAGGGTCGCGGCATTAGGAAGGTTGAGAACCACTGCTCTAAAGAAACATCACAGAGCACTGATTCTGTGCCGGGAACCAGTGTAAGAAAGATTTCCAAAAACACACCATCTCATGGGCATATTGCGATGGTTCAGATAAAAGGATTTTTGATCTACTTGAAAGAAACCCAACCACAGTATGGTCAGAATGTGAATATGAACCTCTGTGTAATGAGCATTCCCTGTCAACAAGGCCCTGGGCTCTGCAGTTGACATGCATGACCTCGTTACTATGTGTTATCATCCCCAGTTTACAAAGGAGGAAACTGAGGCGCAGAGCGATTAAGTTACTTGCCCGAGGTCCCACGGCCGGAAAGTGAACTCAGCCCTGGCCGCACAGATACCCATCACAGGAATAACCTAGCACTCTGACGGTTAGAGCTGGTCAGTGGACAGTCACTTTGGGAGTACAGAAGATACTAGAAATGTCTAATCTGGCAACCTTCAGATATATTTGCAGGACTTGGAGGAAAACACCCATACCCCATCCTGGAGAAGGTTCCTTCCTTTATCTGCAGACACCGTGAACCCATGGCAAGGTCTTCCCCTCTGCTCCTTACCTGTGAGCCATGGGCCGAGGTCTTCCACACCAGGATGCTTCCTGGGGGAGGGGCTTGGAGTTCGGCAAGAACAGCTCCGTGGGAAGTGCTGGAGTCAAGCCAGTGCCATCCAGCGGCCTCCTCCCGGCCTGCGCTGGGGTGTCTTTGCCACTCTCCCCTCTGTCCCCTCCATGGGGCCCAGCTGTTGCAGCTAAGCCGCATCAGGGCAGGAACCACAAACATGGCAACTGTGGCTTGGCTCACCCTGTCCGGCTGTGGGAACAGAATCTTCCAGACGTGAGCCTGTAATACCCTGTGCCCTGGAATTTTCTGCTTGGTTCACCAATTTTTAGCTGGGCCAGCAGCAGCTTTGGTGTTGAACAAGGCGGGCATTCAGTCTTCAGTCCGGCAATTAAAACACTTTGAGGACAAGATCTCCTTTAGTTCCCAGGGGATGACATGGGCCACAAGCAAGGGTCTTGAAATGGTGTCCTCTGAGTTAACCCGCCAGCGTGTGTTCTCTGCGGTCCATACGGCCTTGAGAAGAATTTGAATTGTGATAGCAGGGGGCAGGAGGCAAAAATAAAGTTAATTAAGCTCCTGACATTCAAGTGGGAACTTGAAATGTCCAAAATTGAATCTCAGTTTTCACCCCCCCCCAAATCCTGCTTCACCCCCAGCCTTCTCATCCCAGCTAACAGCAACCTCACCCTTCCCGTGACAAGTGGAAATCTTGTAGGCATCTGGGTCTCTAACTCTCTTTCATACCCCACAGCCTACCAGTTACAACTCCCTCAGCTACGGTTCAGAGTCTGACCACTTGCCCCATCTCCACTGCGTCCACCATCTCTGCATGGACACTTGGAAGTCTCTGACTGTTCTCCCAGCTCCAGCCCTTGCTTGACATGCTATCACCACGGCTCAACTCAGCAGCCAGAGCAGCCTCTTAAAATCAAAGCCAAAGCATGTTATTCTCCTGCAAAGAGCCTTCGGTGGCTCCCGTAATCACTCTGGGTAGAAGTCCAAGTCTGACAGCAGCCCCGGAGAGCTTTTGGCTTCAAACCTCCTGCTACTGCTCCTGAAATCCACCAGGCACCCCGGGGCCTTTGCACTAGCGGTTTCTCCTACCCAGACATTCTTTCCCTAGATACCCACATGACTACTCCCTCCCTGCCTGCCTTCACACCTGCTCAGATGTCTTGTCCTCATGGAAGCTCATTGATTGAAAATGACAACTCATTCCTCACCCTTCCCCTTCTACCTCTGTGCGCCAGCCCTCCTGACTCCCACGCCCTATTCTGGTTTTTCCTTATTCCTCCATAGCACTTAACACGTCTGACATGTACTTATTTGTTGTGCCCATTCATTATCTGGTTTCCCTGTACTTAAAGGGGAGAGGGCATGCAAGGTGTCACTTGCTTGTTTCATTTGCCAACATATCCCAGGCAGCTGCATAGATCCTGCCATGTGTTAAAGGTTCCGTAAAGATTTGCGAAGTGAAGGGGAGGCCCTGTGAGGCATGGGATTTCTGTGGGGAATAAAAAGAGGAGAAAAAGAACAGAGGAAATGTTTTGGATTTTCCTGCTGCTAGGGAGGTGAGATCCGGGAAGAGGGTGGGAGGAGGGGCTGCCGACAGGCAACCCCCTCATAGCTGCTTGTACACTTATGCCCATTTCCATCCCCAACAGGAGGGAAAGTCCTTGACCCCCAGGAGCTGGTGGCCAGGTGGGGGGAGAGCGCCACTCCTGTCCCCCATCCACTGTGTCCTCAACTGCCCTGAGAGCACCTGGGGGCTCCTGGCTCCAGGCTGGAAGAAGCAGACGGAGCTGAAGGATGGGTCTTTTCCTACCTGTGATCTACCAGAGGCCTCCCACCTGGATGCGGGCCTTCCAGGCACTCGCCTTCTAAATAAAGCCTTGATCAGCGACTGGGAATGGTAGAGTGTGACCCTAATGGAAGCGGGCTCCGTGAAGACAGAAGAATGCAGTGTCCTGTTGGGAAGCCTGGCCACCCGGGCTCAGAGGAGGGCCCCGCAGAGCCTCAAACCGTCAGGGCCGACTCTTCAGTGAATCTGGTCACAGACAGCCTGTCCTCTCTCCTCTCTCCCACTCCTCTGGGTGTTAATGGGAAAAGCGGATTAGAAATGTCACTCCCGCGGCCTGTCCGGAGCCGCAACACCATCCACAAGCACTCCATTCCAACAAGTCCCATTTCCGCCCCCGGACAAACACTCCGGTTTGGGTTTTGAGAAACTTCCTGCTTAAATGAATATCATGATCTGGACTGTGACCTGGGGTAACTCTTTTATAAGCAAGACAAAGAAATGCCCGATAAAAAGGAGTTTGTCTTCCTTTGTGATTCCCAATAGTCTGTGTTGACCACACACAGGGTCGCCCGGTTTTCTGGGAGAAGCAGGACAGGCAAGCTCTGTAAGGGAATCTGCAGCTGCTATGGTTGCAGAGAAGCCTGAGACTTCCTTCATCCCTTTTATCAAGAGTATATACATGTAGATGCTGGAACAGTCCTTTGTGAAGAAACAACATTAAAATACTCCGAAAAAGTATTGTTGGGGCATCTTTGTTGTTAATTAAAAAAATAATTCGGAAGCCAAAGTTTTCCCAGGTCATCACTTTATAGCTAACGCCTTCAAATTGCCATGCATCTGGGGGAGCCTCCTACACCGAGAAGCTTGTCTTGACCACGTGGGCGTTGAATCTGTTATTAGGATGCTCTTGGAAGTCAGAGGTATGCTGGCATCGATGTTATTTAGTCACTGTTTTCCTTAGCATAAAGCTGGAGGCAACAAGGGCTGATTCACCGACTGCAGAAGGACCACCCGGAGAGCAGAAACGCAGGACCTGCGTGAAGACGCCACATGAGTCGCGTTTTCAGCGCTGTGTGCAGACCGCTGACGCATCTCTCACGAAACAGAAGCCCTGAGAAGGCCTCCGCACTGTTTCTAACACAAACACTTACCCGTCTTAGGACAGCATGCTCGCCATACCTTCAGGCAGCCTTCAAGGAAGACGGTGGAGGTCTAGGCAGACATTTTCAAGGTCCAACAAATTCTGTTTGGAAAAAAAATTCTGAAGACGTTCAATTCCCTGGAGGCAGCAACTTGAAACTTGTTTTGTTTTCAAGGGAGATAATATTCACATAAAATTAAGCTTTGTGAGAGAATTTCTATGATGGTTTAAATTTTTTCTCCTTTTTCCCATCCATGAAAGAGTAATCTTAGAATCCTAAAAACCTCTCCCCCTCGATGTCCTGATAAGAAACCCACTTGCTCTGTGCTTTTTAACAAGCAGAAAACAATAGTACCGAGTGATCAGATGGTACAGGGATTAGCAGAAAGATTAGCAATCAGCTTTGGAGGTTTATACCTGCAACCCGAAATCACCCCCCCACCCAACCCCCATGGATGGAGACAAAAACCCCATTACCGTTTCTTGATAATTGGTAGTCTCTCGGTCGAAAGGATCAGTAGTAAGTAAATAAGCACAGCCATGAAACCCAGTTTTCACTCATCAATTTATTCCCCACACACTGGTTTAATTGAGATGAATTACCTCGTAGGTAATGACAACGCAAATTTAGACACACCGAATCAATGGAGAAAAACTTCCTCGGATGTGTATCGGGAAGGCATTTCCTTCGTCATTACTGATGGACTAATTTTCAAGCACTTAGTCAAGTGCTCAGTGAGGGCACAGTGGGACTTCTCCAAGAATCTGAATGTCGGTATAGATTTTGCAACAACAGTTAGTGCCCTTTGTTTTATGAAGGGAAGGATGTGACCCACCTTAAAGTTCCACCTTAAGAAATCAAGATAAAAACAAAATGAACCCAAAGCAGATGGGAGCAAGGAAATAATAAAGTTTAAGAGCAGAAATTAATAACATTCAAAATGGAAAAAATAATAGAAAAATAATGAATAAAACCAAAAACTAGTTCTCTGAAAAGCTCAATAAAACTGATGAACCTCTAGCCAGACAAGGGAAAAAAAGAGAAGAGATAGAAAATAACAATATCAGCCCTGGCTGCTCTGGCTCAGTGGATTGAGCGTCGGCCTGCGAGCCAAGTGTCGCTGGTTCGATTCCCAGTCAGGGCACATGCCTAGGTTGCATGTCAGGTCCCCAGTTGGGGGCGTGAGTGAGAGGCAACCACACGGTAATGTTTCCCTCCCTCTCTTTCTTCTTTCCCCTCTCTCTAAAAATAAAACAAACAAACAAATAAATAAATGAATTATTTTTTAAAAAACATTAAGAAAAAGAAAATAACAATATCAGAAAGGAAAGAGTGGAAGCAGTTAAAAGCCCCAAAGACATTAAAGGATACTAAGGAACTATCACACATAACTCTACACACATTAAGTCTGACAGCTGAGATGAAACAGACTGATTCATTAAAGCCCAACCGCCAAAACGCACCACGAAGAAATGGACAAGTTAAGCAGTCCTATAACTGTCATAAGAAATTGAATTCATTGTCAAATCTTTTTGATAAGGAAAATTCCAAGCCCGGATGGTTTCACAGGTGATTTTTATCAAATATTTGGAGAGGTTACAATACTGGTTCCTCTCAAGTTCTTCCAATAAATTGGCAAGAGACACCTCCCAACTCATGGTGTGAGGCCAGCACTCTACTGATACCAGTGAGTCCAACATGTTGATGTCAGTAATGCCAGTCACTGACCACGTACCACAAAATCCATCTGCTAAATATATGTCAAGGCCTTAGTTTATTTTTTTTAAAGATTTTATTTATTTATTTTTAGAGAGAGGGGAAGGAAGGGAGAAAGAGGAGAGAAACATTGATGTGCAAGAGAAACATCAATCAGTTCCCCTCGCATGCCCCCAACTTGGGACCTGGTGCACAACCTAGGCATGTGCCCTGACTGGGAATTGAACTGGTGACCTTTAGGTTCACAGGCTGGCACTCAATCCACTGAGCCACACCAGCCAGGGTTCAAGGCCTTAGTTTAAAGGTAGAGTGACACAGGCGACTCTCCCTGGGTGCTTATGCCTTTCTAAGGATCTCCAGGAGGAAAGGCATATTCTTCTGGTTGTTCCAATGCCTCCCACCCCCTACTCCAGGAAACAGTGAACTTGAAGGTCAGGCATCACCATCCCTAAGACGCCAGCCCTCCCTCCTTGGGAAAGCCTTGTTCTGGGTCCTCTGACTTCAGCCTGGCCTCCTGAGACTCACCTCTCAGTTTTCACTTACCAGCGTCTCCTAGAACACTCCCAAACTTCCTCCCTCTCCCTTTTCAAATTTCCTGATACTTAGTAAGCAGAGAACTGTAGCTTCTTTCAGTGCCCAGAGCCTCATGGTGCAACCCAAAATTCTGTCAGTTGTCAGTCAAGTCTCCCCAGGGGCCCCCTCGGTGAAACTTTCTTTTTCCCAGAATCCAGAGGCAGCCAAAGCCAGTTTTAGGTTTTTCCTTTGGGTTGTTATTGCTTTTTGTTTCATTGGTTTTTGTTTTTTCCTTCCTGTCACTCCTCAATAGTACAAAGGCATGCCATGTAAGTTTCATGTACCACTCACAGAAAAACAGCATGCACACCATGACACCCAGCATTGTCTCTCTGGAGTTCTGTTCCAGGTGTATAATTAAATGCCATTGATTTCCATTGTTCTCTAATTCACAAGCATGTTTCATTTTTTTTTTCCTCTTTATCCTCCCGTCCTTTAATGAATTTAAATGAAAATGCATAATTGAATTCTCAAAACAAATTTAATTCCATGTGTATCAAGACAGACAAAAGCACAGAAAACATTCTATGAAGTATTCTTTGGTTTTATGATAAAAGACGGTAAACAGAAAGACATTTTTACTTTGCACTCTTAGAGTCTTAAAATAACATAGAAGACCACATCCACCTCTCTACTTCAGGAAAGCCTTAAACAGTTTCTATTCCGGAGAGGTCAAAGTTAGCTAAAGCTGGGTGCCCCACAACTTTGCACTGCAGTGAACAGCAAAGGCCTGATCCCAAAGAGGGAAGACAAAGCCTTTCTAGAAGTGTCTATGCTAAAAGCACTTATTTTCCACACACCAACAAAGATCGTTTACCAACAAATTATTTAATTTCACTGAGTTTGTTTCTTCATTTGTAATGCACACGCGCTGCTCAGATGGGCTTTGAAGGGATCTTCCAGTTCCTGACTCCCAGCCCCGGGGCTCCAGAACACCTGTTTCCCTGCGCTATACCCCGCGTCTTGGCGCCATCTGGTGGTCAGCAGGCATTGCAGCGGTGGGGAGAGAGGCGGGGGGTGGGGCCCGGAAACAGGAGACCCCAAGCTTAAACACATTAGGGGGCAACAGAAATGAGGTCAAATGTGAAGTTAAACCCAGAGGCCTAACGTCCGTGACCTTGAGTCCTTTATCCGTGTGATGAAATAACGAATGAACCTCAGATGGGACACAATAAGGCAGCAACAATTCTGTTTTCTCTGATCAATTTACTACTTGTTATCCTGAGTAAATCTTGGCACAGAACTCTAATAACCCAATAAAATCACAAATTAAGTATTAAGTTAGCGTATATGTGCATTTTTCAAAAAAAATTGTTAACCTTCATCAGGGTGTGAAAAAAAAAGTTAAATATCCACATGTGGCCAATTAACGTTATGGAAAATCTTAAGGACGATTCTCAGAGAAGCAGCAAAACAGTCACAAAACACTGGTGTCTAAATACATTCCATGAAAACTTACTTACCTAAACATTTTATTAACCTGATACTTGATTTCTACATTACTTTCTGGTTGCCCCCCAAATAACCACCCTAAAAAACAACAAGACTCAGCTAATCAAACAAACAAATAAAAAAAATGAAGCAGACTGACAGGGCAGCTTGACTATAATCTGCCCCCAGGACCACACTCCTGAGATACTCTCTGGGCCAAGCACACATTTCAAAAACGAGGTACTAAATAGTCACTTAAGTAGGGCCTTTGAGTGGGGGAAGGGGGCAAGTCAGTGCTACACTTACACCACCTCTAACGGGAGGTGCCATTGTGGTGCTTAATTACATTAGCAAATACTGGTGACCTGCATCTGCAGAGTACATGACTGTATAAACCTGTTCTTAGGCGTCAGACCTCCTTGGGGTCTGATAGGATCCCCGTAACTACGTACTGACTGATGCCTTACATATGCAGTCACCATTACTGCATGACCTCAGAAACGCACAGAGCGTGACATTGAACCTGGACCATTTTGTTGCGGTGACCACATTTTCCAAGCCCAAAATAAGGCCACTTGCACGGATAAGAATGTGCACACAGAGACAAAGGGGAAACTGAGACTGCCAATACATCTCCCCTCCAGATGATCTCTTTCTTGGGGAACTTAACCATCTAGATGTGTTTGAAAATGGCAGAAGCTACAGAAGGAAAGACACTTCAGCCTTTCTACCACTGGCCTCAGAATCCAGTGGGCAGGCTTTGGAGACAGATTTGAAGGAAGCGGATGAGTCTCTGGGCACAGGCAGGTCAAGCATTGACAACATGAAAGAATATAGCCGGTTGTGAGTGAGTGATGGGCCTCTGAAGCAGGTCTGGCCTGATTTTTCTATTCCACCTGCCATGAAATATTAATATAAGCCTCAACCTGTAAGCTTGTTAGATGCACCTCTTTTATGCCCAATATAGTTACACAAAGGAGGATGTGTTCTAACTGGATCAGCGCTATTTTATCTGACAAATTCAAAAAGAGTTTCAAACATAAGGAGTTGAAAAACCAACTTTTTCAAATTAGATGTATTGGGGTGACGTGAACTAATAAGATTATATAGGTTTCCCGTATACATTTCTATGATGCATCATCTGTATATTTCATTGTGTGCCCACCACCCAAAGTCACATCATCCTCCGTCACCTTATGTTTGGCCCCCTTTTATGTATTTACAAACTTTAAATAAATAAAATTTTAAATTCTAATAATGTTTAAATAGGTGACCAGAGAATGCAGGGAGAAAGTCCATCAACCCAGTGCAAAGTCATCAGCTCCATAATAAAATCCAAACAAGGAAAACGACTCATTAATTTCAATGCAATTAATTTCATGGTGATTTAAAATACGTTAGGTTATCATGAGAAATTACCTTCTGAATTGGCATGCATTGAAATGTAAATGTGTTCTTATTCTCCAGACTCCCCCATTTTTGTTTTTGTCCTGAAATTCCATTTGGAAATTCTGTGTCTCCATAGATGTCACAGCCATTCCCTCTGTTCTGTTGATAATTGTGCTCTGCTTAGAGGTTTTCATGAGTTATTTTTCCTGTAATGAATACTCAGCCAATGAAGCCTGTCTTTTCCGTTTGCTGGATGTTAAGTGTCCCTTGATTAATGGACCTGTCAACTCGATGAGCTGATATCACATCACAAAGGCTTAGCTAAAAAATGTCACCTCTTATCCTGGTTGTCCAAGCACTTCTGTTATGCAAGCTTTGTGTGCCTGCCCAATGTACCTAGTACTTCATTTTGTGCTAGGTTCATAAGAAGAGTTCCATTAAAGCAGATGTTTGAATTATTTAATTCAATAGGAATAATTTTTTTTGTTCAAATAATGTGCTTCTTAGGTGGAATTTCTCCTTTTTTTTTTTTTTTAACTCTGTCAGCTGAACTGCTTCCCAGCTATTGAAATCAGTGTATAGATCAATATAAACAACATTAATATTTTTCTAGATTTCTCCTGGAATAGAATTGTTTGAGAGGGAAAAAATAAAATCCTTACATGAAAATATTTTTCTTTAGTAAGTCAAAGACATAGGAGCAGTTAAACATTAAGGCTGCGTGCTCAGAGAGTCAATTTTGTGTGTGTTTCTGTGTTGTCAAACTCCATGTTAGTGGAAGAATCCAAACACTCAGATTATAAATGCACAGAATTATGTGCGACTCCAAGCTTCTAGATAGAAAACATTCTTGAAAAATGATGTGACCATCTGGGTAGAATAAATTTCAAGGGGATTACAAAGACCAGTGGTCCCAAAGCTATTGTAAAACAGCGAACTATGCCCCACCCCCAAAAGTATTGCACACTATAAATAAAGGAAAGTACCAAAAATGATGCAGGGGCCCAGAGAAAAGCAAAAAAGTACTTCTTTCAATGCCTGGGGAGATACGGATTAGAGTATGAGTACAGGCATACATAACTTTCACAACATAAAACTCTAAAATGTTATAAAATAATAAGAAAGGGGCTGTAAGCCCAGAGCCAAGAGAGCCAGACACAGCGTCCAATGGGAAGGAAGGAGAGGGGCGTTTCCAGGGCCCGCAGAGGCTGGTTGGGCAGGGACATGCAGGTCACATACACACCAAGTCTGAGCCACAGCGAGGCTAAAGGTCACAAACCCAATAAAGAACCAAAGACAACGTAGGGGACATTGCGGGAATCATTCACACCCTAGTGGCATTGAGAACAGCAGGGTTGCACTAAGAACGAGTCATACAGCACCTGATTGGAAGCAATATAAGAAAGTTCATCGAAGATGCTGTACATACGCAGCTTCTCAACCCACAGAGCACAAAGAGATGTCAGCCCGCTTTCAGCAGCAACCGAAGCTTCTGATTTTGAAACAGAACGTTAAGGGAAGGCCCGAAGTCTCCACAGCTGACCACTTCCTTATTTTGTTATATTGTTTTAGAGTAATTGTCTCTTCTGAGAGAGAGGCAGCAAACACCACAAAGGACTTGCTAAGCAGGACAGCTCCCAGGCCCCACACACATGTGGCTCTGAGTGCCACCTGAGAAATTCTGTGATGCGGCGAGCGTCATTCTGTGCTTCCGTTCATTGTTTACAGGGACATGACTCCTATCGGGGAGAATCACCCCAGACCACAAGGGACCATTCAAATCTGAATCATACAGAGTTTCTAATCTCCTTTACTGGTCTTCAAGTTTTCCTCCTCCCTCGTCATCACGGAACGATTCTCAGCAGTAATTCTTAAAAGGATCTACGTATCTACGTTCTCATTCTATCCTTTCAAGGAAACTTAGATTCTCACAGAAGGCAAGTATTATTTTTCAAGACCAACGCACTTGCGGCTCACACCCCTTCCTGGCAGCTTCTCTCCTGGTAGGTGCCATTTGTTACACATTTGCCAAAAGTCATCCAATATATTATCCTCCACGGCACTGAGGTAGATCTGACTTGAAAACGGTTTACTTACAGTAACGGCTTATATATGGACGTTTTCGGTGTTATCTGAATTATTCCTTTGATCCTGTCTTGAAACACTTCAGGTTCTTTTTTTACCTTTCTTTAAGGAGCAGGGAGAGCCCGTTGGGTTTCAGAAACCTGGCCATGTGAAAGGTGGGGTTGAGCAGCAGCCGATAGGCACATTTTTATAGAGACTGACTGTGGGAAACACAGGTCCCCGGATTTCTCAGCGTTTCAGGGAAACACTGGTGCTAACTGCTTTGAAAGTCTTTGCCGAGCACTTTTGATTGAATATGGAAAAGGCTGGGAGTTGGGCATGCGTTTTGAAGGGGAACCTGCAAGAATTTTTCAACTCCCTGGTGCTTCACAGTCTCCAGCAGTCTGGAATGAATGCGGAACCCAAAGTGAGACGAGAGATTCCACGGAGCCTGGAGGAGAGTGGCCTCCACACCACGCGAAGGGGCAAGGACCGCGTTCAGCTCCTCCCCACCGCGAACGCGCGCTCCCAGCCTGACCTGCGAAGGGCGCTGAGTTTGGCGCTTGTTATTCCTCGATTCCTTGGAATTTCTCCTGACCCCGCCAGCGGCTCACTGTTCCCTTGAGGTCCTAGAACACACCTGACCTTCGCTCAGTCCTTGCGACCCGTTAGCGCAGGGCCCCTTCTTCCCACGTCCAGCCACGTATCCCCCGGCTCCTGAGAACCAGCCCCCGGAGCCTTTGACTTCCACTGTAAACTGTTCTCCTCTCCCCTCTTTCCTCCCCGTCCTTCTTGCCGTCCAGGCTCCAGACCACAAGGCTCACCAGATTCCTGCCTTCTCTGCTCTGCGCCTTCCTTCAGCTGAGGATGCTCACCCGGCACAGCATCTTGCGCGCTTTCCATTTTCATATGGGAAATAGTTTGAGCACTTAGTGACTCTGCCGTGGGCGGAGGTCCTCACTCTGTCCCCAGGACCCCGAGCTTCTGCCGCCTCCCCTGAAAAAGGGAGCGAAGAGCCACCCCCGCCTGCCTCACAGGTTTCAGGAGTAACGAGATGAACGTGGGAAAGAACTTTCTGGATCGAAGACATCCCAACGTCAGGGGCTGTTGCTGCTTTGATTTTGGAAGCCTGAGCCCAGGTCGCCCGCACACTGTTCGCTGTGGAATCGTACTAAGCATTCAGATCCATAAATTCCTCTGATAATATTTTTTGTTCCTGAAGATATAGTTTCAAGCATGCTCTCTGTTCACTAAATTTTCTGAGGGCTCACAAAGAAAAACATGGGGTAAAAAAATACTGAATCCCTGAGATGATTAGGAAATGGTGTATCTAATACACTTGATTTCCAGTTAATGGCTCACAGCGAACCCCTCTCTTTGAAACGTGTTACTGAATATGTAGAGGCCTCAGCTGATTTTCTCTTTGTAGCCAGTGCAATACAAGCATGGATCTTTAGTGACTCTCATCTTACATCAAGGATGGCTTTATTTGAAAATATTAACAGCCTGTCGTGTGGCCGCGTTTCAGATTTAATTAAAAGACATTGGTTGGAATGAAACAACTGTGAGGTCTGAACTCTGATCATTTGTTATCTGTTTTAAGCTGGAGCTTTTAATAATGTTTTTATTTAGTTAATAGTGAGGGCCTCTTACAATGAAATGTCACACATATTAGATCTTTCCTGTTCCCTTTGCCTCCCGATGAAGGAAGCAAATGCGCATTGATTCTGGAAGGAGGGCAGCTCCGCATGGCCAGGGGTTAAAACCCAAAGTGTAGCAAATGCCATAAACTCATTCTGAAAAGGGCATCCCTTCAACCCCTCCGTTAATTAAATCAGAGAAAAGAGCAACATCTATTTTTGTTTTGCACTGGTTGCCATTTTGAGCGAAGCAATGAAAATCCAGTTTGTAGTTCCTTTGGTCTCACAGTTTTGAACCAGGTACCCCAAAACCGTAAATAAAGTCTCGGGACCCCGGCATCCCATGATTTAAGGCCTTTGTCCCAGGCGTAATTTATTTCTATACATTTGAAACGTAGGCTTTCTGACTGAATGGTCAATCCTGGAAGCCACGTTCTTCACAGCCTCGGAGCCCACCCGTGAGCTGCAGGGGGCTGAGCGTGGTCCGCGGGCGCTTCGCTGGCCGGACTGGAAAGTCTTCCAGGGGGTCCGGTCTCAGCTCTGACGCTGCAGATAGGAGTCGGGAGCAGAGAGGAGAGGGTGTCATCAATGGAGCGGTGACGGTCACCAAGCTGGAAGCGGGCGAGGGGCTCGGTGCAAACAGGGTGCTCCCTACGCTTGTGAGGCAGGCAGAGTGACCTCCTTTCATAACAACCATACGCCCCCTGCAGGCTCCTCAGGACAACCAGGACCTGTCCGCTGGGTCTCTGGCACAACCCGCGAGGTCGGGGTCAGCAGGAGGGGCTGGGGCGGGGACTCACCTTGTCATCCCCCTCGCTCGCTCTCGCTGTCACACTGTGGGGAGAAAGAGAGGGGTGAGTCAGCACCCACAGCACCAGCACCCGCGGGGTACACTGGGAGTATTGGGGGGACCAAGGGGGAGGCTCCAGTAGTCCCACAACCTGACCCTGGGCCTCAGGCCAGGGGTTAGGGCGTCCTTGGCCAGCGAGCCCATGGGCCCAGGGTACAGCACACGCGGCCGGGGCTGCATGGAAGCCGACGGGTCAGCGGGATGGGCACGGCCGAGGCAAGACCAAGGAGCACCCTCAACGGGCACACACTCCCACCCAGCGCACACGCGGGCCCGCCGGGGCCCCCGCCTCTGCTCAGGGCCAGCAGGGAGGGCGGGGGGCAGGGGGCATTGAGAACGCGGGGGAAGGTGAGGGGTTAGGACTGGCCAGGCCAGAGGGGCCACCAGCACAGGGGCAGCCGGGGTGCCCGCTCTGCACCCCCTGAAGTCGCGCCAAGTGGAACCTGCCCAGGATAACCTAATCGCACAGACAAACCGGAAGGGCTGCTCTGGAGACCATGGCCACTTCCCCCTCCAAGAACACGAAGAAGGAAATCCCTTCCCAGTAACGACAATTACGACATGTTCAGATCAAATGAACTTCGTCGCTGAGGACACACCTCTCTAGGCCGCGGAGGGGGTGCTGGGGTGGGGAGAGCGTGGGGGCTGGAAGCTGGGGGGCAGCAGGGGCCAGAGGGGAGCGAAGGGTCACTGCGCCTTGAGTGGGGCCTGAGCGCGGCCAGGGAGCCAGAGGGAAAACCAGGGTGCTGACGGGCAGCTCAGGACTGTTCTGGCTGGGAGAGAGGGGTCGTGGCCTTTGGGGTGTCAGGAACCCCTGCCCACACAGCCGCTGGTGGAGCCGCCAGAGGCCCACATCCGGCCTCTTCCAGTTTAATTGGCAGCTCCAAGCCCTGGAGGGGAAAACAGCCCATCAAACCCTCGGTGAGACCTCGTGTGCACACACCTGTCCCCCAGCACCTAGAACCACCCCAGGCCGTTCCCCATCCCTCCCCACCGCTCTCTGGTCAGTGTCACCATGACAGCTCAATGATGCAACAGCAAGGAGGCCTGGGGGTGCTGCCCAGCGTGCGCACAGATCCCATAATTAACCACACGCACACGCCTGTCAGCCACGGCGTCACTGAATCCAGTTATCAAGACCTGCGGAATTAATGTCTAACTGAGATGGAGCTGGAATTGAAGGCAGCCATTAATCAGGGCGAGGAGGGAGAAGCCACATCTGTCTTGTGGGAGCTGCCTAGGAATGTCCTCCAGTGTATGTGGGGGAGTCCAGGTAAGGGTCATGGAGGAAGGGCAGACCCCAGGCCCCAAGGGGAGGCCACCCATGGGCTCGGAAGCAGACACCAGCTCTGGTGCTGTGCAGCCTCAGGCAAGGCCCTGCTGCCTCTGCACCTCAGTCCCTGTGCCTGTGAACCAGACAACAGCCACCCATAGGGCTGCTGTGCGGCTTAAGTGAGAGAATACAGGCAAAGGCCAGGACAGTGCTGGGGGTGTACCCAGCATGAGACAGCGCTGCAGAATCTCCGTCACCATCGTGGTCACCACCAATGTTATCATCATCATCTCCCAACAGGCCAGGAACAAGGGGCAGTGGCTGAACACACAGGCCTGCGAGTCCTTGGGAGGTCTCCCTCAGCCCTGGAAGTGTCTGCTCTCATTCATGACTGTAACAGCTGAGGCCAGAAAGGGGAGTCCTTGGCCCTGATGAGACTCCCCCCACTACTTGTCCTGAACTCCAATCCCACCAGCACGCAGCACACCCCTCAACTGGCCCAGTCACCCTCCCGGCCTGGGCACACAGGGAGCCGGTAACTCCAGAGACCCCTTGTCCAGGGCCACCCTCTCTGTCCGTCCTTCAGTCAGAGCAGAGGCCATAGTCCTGACGGCACAGCAGCATCCCCAGGGACCCCAGGGCACTGGGCGCAGTGACCGGGAGCGGCACTGCAGCACTGGGCTGAGCTCTGCCCAACCACCCAGGGTCACGTGGGGCATGTACCCCTTTGCGCACCCCCTGGGCACTCATGACCACTCAGCGAGTGATAGGTCAGCGGCAAGTGGGAGCTCAGGGAGTCTGCATTCCTCCACGCCCCAGGTCCCCATGTGTCACCTGTGCTACAGATGTGAGGCGGGTGCCCCCGAGGGTCCCCATGTGTCTCCCATGATCACAGACGTGACGCAATGTGGGACGCACGGACTGCCCAGTCCCCGCGCGCGGCAGGGAAACGGCCTCCAGACCTGCCTGAGGAGCCACAGCAGGCTAGCTGGCTCAGCCTGATGCTTTTTTTTTTTTTTTTTTTTTTGAAGCCAACATTTTGAAATCCGGAGCGTGCTCACAAACACCCAAAGCATGGGGAGCCCCATATGGGAAAGGTTCTCCCACATCCCCTGCCTTCCCAGGCCTGAGTGTTAGTCCCTGTCGCATGCTGGGAACAGAACCCACAGCAGCTCCTGCAGCCAGATCCTGGTTTACGTCCTACCTCCTCCACCTACAGTGACAGTGGCCACCCGGCCCCCCCACCCCCCACCCCGCGAGCCTCTGTCTCATCTGCAGCCAAGGCGGCGCCTCCTCCATGGGATGCAGTTCGGGTTAAATGAATCAGTGGAGGCACAGTGCTCAGCACAGCAGCTGGCAGTTAGGGCTCCATAAATGTGAGCTGCTGTCATGGTCACCACTGCCACGTTCACTGCTATCACCACTCTTGCCTTCACCTTCATCATCACCATCACCACCATCATCGCCATCACCACCATCCTCACCGTCACCATCACTATCATCACTGTCATTATCACCCTCATCTGCCCTGGTGCCTTCCCTCATGTCAGACCGGCCAGACCCCGCCTGCTCGCTCAGGCGCACTTGCAGGGGAGGCCTGCCCACCCCCCACCACAGGGAGACACCAGCAACAGTGGGAACGGGCCTTCCCCTCCTCAGCATGAACATAATTCCTGCTTCACAGCGGCGCTCAGAGGCCACCTGTGTCCCACTTCTCAAACAAAGGCATGAAAAACCCACAGGCTGGGAGACCCTGCCGCCAAGCTCTGGGCTCCCGTCAGAGGCTGTGGCTTCCGGGTCTGGCCCAGAGAAGCCCGTGAGGGTGGAAAGGGGAGGGCAGGGGGCTCATCACCCGGCATCTGGGGGAGGTGTCACCTGCGTGAGCCTGTCTCAACTACTGCAGGGCTGTTGTGAAGTGGACCCTGGCGCTCCTGCCAGATGGTGCCCAGCTCACGGGGGCTGGGAAGCTGCCTGGTGGTTGGCTGGCACCTGACCTCTGTGCCACCACCGGGGGCCAGACTCTGAGGGAGTCTGTAGGTGGCCTCAGCCAAGGTCTCCCCCTCAGGACTCCCAGGCCACCCCTCCCGGTCCTCATGCTGGAGGCCTGTGGCCCAGCCCTGTGGTCAGAGAGCACACTGCGCCAGTGTATGTGTGCTCGGGGAGGGTGAGTGAGCGCTCGCCGGAGGGTGAGTGCTGCGCGCTCCCGAGGGTGTGAGTGCATGCTCCCCAGAGTCTGAGTGCAGCGCCCTCGCTGCAGGGTGAAAGCCCGCTCCCGGAAGTGTGAGTGCGCTCTCCCGGGAGTGTGAGTGCGCTCTCCCCGGAGGTGAGTGCTGCGCAATCCCGGGAGGGTGAGTGCTGTGCGATCCCGGGAGTGTGAGTGCGGAGTGCACGGTGAGTGCTGCACATTCCCGAGGGTGTGAGTGCGTGCTCCCCGGAGTCTGAGTGCAGCGCGCTCGCTGGAGTGTGAGTGCGCACTCTCGTGAGTGTCCACTCCGGGGAGTGTGAGTGCTGCGCAATCCCGGGAGGGTGAGTGTTGTGCGATCCTGGGAGTGTGAGTGCGGAGTGCACGGTGAGTCCGAGGGTGTGAGTGCACACTCCCCGGAGTGAGAGTGCGCACTCCCCGGAGTGAGCACTCCCCGGAGTGAGAGTGCGCACTCCCCGGAGTGAGCACTCCCGGGAGTGTGAGTGCGCACTCCCCGGAGTGTGCACTCCCCGGAGTGTGAGTGCGCACTCACACCCTCGGACTCACCGTGCACTCCGCACTCACACTCCCAGGATCGCACAGCACTCACCCTCCCGGGATTGCGCAGCACTCACACTCCGGGGAGTGCACACTCCGGGGAGTGCGCACTCACACTCCGGGGAGTGCGCACTCACACCCTCGGACTCACCGTGCACTCCGCACTCACACTCCCGGGATCGCACAGCACTCACCCTCCCGGGATTGCGCAGCACTCACACTCCCGGGAGTGCACACTCCGGGGAGTGCGCACTCACACCCTCGGACTCACCGTGCACTCCGCACTCACACTCCCGGGATCGCACAGCACTCACCCTCCCGGGATTGCGCAGCACTCACACTCCCGGGAGTGGACACTCACGAGAGTGCGCACTCACACTCCGGGGAGTGCACACTCCGGGGAGTGCGCACTCACACTCCCCGGAGTGTGAGTGCGCACTCCCCGGAGGTGAATGCTGCGCAATCCCGGGAGGGTGAGTGCTGTGCGATCCTGGGAGTGTGAGTGCGGAGTGCGGGGTCGCCGCAGGGTGAGTGCTGCGCATTCCCGAGGGTGTGAGTGCGTGCTCCCCGGAGTCTGAGTGCAGCCGCTCGCCGGAGTGTGAGTGCGCTCTCCCCAGAGGGTGAGTGCTGCGCAATCCCGGGAGGGTGAGTGCTGTGCGATCCCGGAAGTGTGAGTGCAGAGTGCGGAGTCGCCGCAGGGTGAGTGCTGCGCATTCCCGAGGGTGTGAGTGCGTGCTCCCCGGAGTCTGGGTGCAGTGCACTCCCCGGAGTGTGAGTGTGGAGTGCGCGCTCGCCACAGGGTGAGTGCGCGATCCCGGGAGGGTGAGTGCAGTGTGCTCGCGGGAGGGTGAGTCCGCACTCACGGGAGGGTGAGTCTCCCCAGGTCGGGACTCCAGCTTCACTTGGCTAAAGTCCAGGTGCCAGAGACGCTCATGGTGGGGCGCTTCCCAGGCTCCCTGGGACAGTGGGTAGGCGAGGCCCAGCTCCGGCCCTGTCCCTACATGGGGCTCCCTGCACCATAATGACTGGATGCCGGTGCCTTTCACCTCCCAGTTGCCCTTGCTTTTAAGGAACAGTGGCAAAAATGGAAGCTACAAGCTCTGTCATTTTCTGAGGATCGTCCCTATATGAGGGGTTAGAATTTTTCCAATTTATCAAATCTGAAGTGGAAAACGGAGTATGGGACCAATAGTAGCCAGAGGGCTGGCCTTGCTAATTTATTCCACCTATTGGGTACTGCCGTAGAGGGAATCGGCTTGCTCCGAGGTGGGAGGCCCCCTGACTATACTGAGTTCCTTGACGGGTTCTGGTGAGGGAGACCCACTCCGACGCAGTGGGTGTTGCCAACAGTTCTGACCATTCACAGAACCCCACGAAGGCTCTGTGTGCTTTCCATACTGTCCCCTGGTTCAAGACTCCTCCCACCCACCTGAGGCCTTGGAAGCATCCAAGCAATTTTGCGACGAGACACCTTAGGCTCCGGGCATGGGGGCACTGGTGGTTTCCACGCCAGCTCGCCGGCAACGCCCACTGATGGCCTCTCGCAGGGACCAGAGGCCACAGCGCCCCCGACTGCACCCCTGCTCCGGGCAGGAGACGCTGTATGTTGGACGCTCTGCAGCATCCGCACCTGCATACGGCCCCCTCCAGCCTTCAGGCTGCGGTTCCTCCCTTCGTTCTGTGTCCACTTTTCCTCCTCACCTTTCCCGGACCAGGTCGTGACCCCCACGTGTGCTCCCTCTGCCATCTGACGTCAGCGGCCTGGGAACGCCGGCAGGGGCTTCTGGCAGCACCCACGGTGCCTCCATGGGCCTGGCTGGCGCAGGCGCATCTTGGCCGCACGTGGCAGGCAGGCGCGCGCATGTCACAGTGATGGCAGCCCAGCCTGGGGCCAGGGCCAGCTCTGATGTCCCCTTTTGTAGACAAACAACTGAGGCTCAGAAACAGTTTAATGACATGGCTGGTGGGTAGCAGGGCCCCGTGGAGGGTCCAGGTCCTGAATCAGGCCATGAGGCACACGCTGCTGAAGGGACTCAGACCCAGGAGGCCTGGAGGGCGCTTTAGGGGTGTGAGGCTCAAACCCGCGCCGTGTGCTTTGAACTCGGAGCCCATTTCAGTCCAAGGCTCAGAAGCTGTTTGGCTGTGAAGCACCAACGCCCGTGTGTCCCTAGGGACCTCACCGAGGCCAAGGTCGGACAGGAGAGGACAGGTGTAGGAGCCGTTGGCTCTCTGCAAACAGGCCAGTGCAGGCGTGTGGGTGCTATTCCTTCAAAGTCACTTCTTTAATTGGGAGCTAAGGTGTTAAAGTCATTAATTGCAAAAGCGAAAAAACGTAGGCACATGAGTATTTAATCGTGATAAACTAAGGGTATGATTTTATTTAATCTTCCGTTCAGAAACCCTTGGGGGTGCTTCTGAATGTTCTTGGTCCCAGGAGGAGCCAAGGAAGGTCAAAGCCGTGACAATAGGGAAGACTTCCTGCGGAGCACCTAGAATTTCTCATTATTTTTATTTTTATTTTATTTTTAATTATTTTTACTTTTTATTTTTATTTAATTAATTTTTAAAAATTTTAATTTTTACTTTTTGACTTAATTTTTAAATATTTTTATTTTATTTTAAGTTTTATTTTATTAATTTTTATTTATATTTTTTATTTTTATTTTTTATTTTTGTTTTTATTTTCTTTTATTTGTTTTATTTTTATTTGTTAATTTAATTTTTATTTTGTTTTATTTTTATTTGATTTATTTTTTATTTTTATTTATTTTTTTTATTTTTTATTTATTTTTAGTTTTTATTTACTCTTATCTATTTGTTATTTTTTAAATATTTGTTAATGAGATCAGCTTCTTAAGGACAAGTAGATTATACTCAAAAAGCTTAATCGGATATCCTCTTAAGGTTTAATGAGCTTAAGTATTAGTGAGCTTAAGGCTTAATGAGCTTAAGAGGCTTGAGGAGCTTAAGGTGTTAATGAACTTAAGGCCTTAATAAGTTTAAGGAGTTAATGAGCTTAGAGGATTTAAGTCTCGTGATTGGGGCGTGATCAGCTCGTGTTTGGCACGTGATCGGGGCGTGATCCGTTCATGTCTGGCACGTGATCGGGGGTGCTGGGCACGTGATCGGGGCGTGATCAGTGCGTGTCTGGCACGTGATCGGGGCGTGCTAGGCACGTGATCCGGGCGTGACCAGAGCGTGCTGGGCACGTGATCGGGGCGCGATCAGTGCGTGCTGGGCACGTGATCGGGGCGTGCTAGGCACGTGATCCGGGCGTGACCAGAGCGTGCTGGGCACGTGATCGGGGCGTGATCAGTGCGTGCTGGGCACGTGATCGGGGCGTGCTGGGCACGTGATCGGGGCGTGACCAGAGCGTGCTGGGCACGTGATCGGGGCGTGATCAGTACGTGCTGGGCACGTGATCGGGGCGTGACCAGAGCATGCTATACTGAGTTCCTTTGCGAGTTCTGGTGGGGGAGACCAAATTAGCTTCCGTTTGTGAGAGGCTTATCTTAACTTCTTCCAAACTGAGGACACAGGAGCCTCCGGCTCCGTCACAGATACCCAGGCAGACAGTGCACTGAGCCTCTTCCCTTCAGTGGCTGCTGCATTGACTTGCAAGCAGATTCCTGTGGCCCGGAGGCCCGTCTTTTTACTGCCTGTCCCCAGAGGGGCCCCTGGGGGCTGGGCTCCTGGCTGTCCTCACTGCCAGGCTGGGATGACAGAACAGCCGCTCTCTGGGCAGTGGCCAGTGGGTTGGTCAGAGAATTGTCCGGACAGCCGGAAAGGGGAAGGCTGTGCAGAAACAGACCCAGAAATGATGGTGCAGATGCAAACAGTTCATCTGGGAGGAGTGAGGACACTGGTACGGAGTAGGAAAATGCCACAGGGAAAGGAGGGCAGCTGATAACGGATGCAAGTCACGCCAGTCACCACTGTGGGGGGGGGAATGAACTTAATCCCATGGGAAATCCCAGGGAACCGGCGAGGAGCACGTGGTCCAGGGCGAGCCCACTTGAGGGGTGAGCGGCCTGGGGTATTAATATCTCAGCTCTGCAGTCACTGATGAGGGCAGACAGGAGTGACGGTGTGTAATCCCCCAGCGCATCCTGCCTGCTGTGCAGGCGGAGCTGTCTTTTATGGTCTGGAAAGCATGCTCAGGCACAGAGACGCAGACACTGCAGGTGGGAGTCGGCGTGCAAGATCCAAGGGTATGGCGGGGGCGGGGGCGAGGTGCCCTGATGGAGTCTGCCTAATGGTGGTCACACACTGGCTTGTCAAGCTTCCACTTGGAAGTGACACTATCACTTCCATACACGTGTGATTGGCCATGCAGAGCTTCAACGGCGTGGAGGAAGCAGCCCTGCTGCGTACCTATGGGATACGTGTGTGCACCCCACAGACAGCCGCAGGCACCAAGTCTGGACCCACTTCTCCTGTTGTCCATTTTGGGTTTCCCTGCTCTCTCTCTTCTCAGTAACGATCATGTTCCAGTGTACCTTCAGCCCTCCCATCACAGATGTCCAAGGGGAGTTTCTCAGCTATTCCTGCTTACTTCTCAGTCTAAATAAATGAACACTTGTAGTTTGCCAATGGCGCAGGCATCCGCTGTTTCTTATCATCTCATGTTGTTACAGAAACAGGGGAGTCCAAAAACAAACCCCAGAGTTTTCGGCTGGGAGATAGGGAAAAGGAAGCAGCTTTCAGAATGCCTCCACACGCCTGAGGCTGGTGACTGGTGTCTTTCATTATGCAAAATTCCTTGGATGCTTCCAAGGCCTCAGGTGGATGGGAGGAGTCTTGAACCAGGGGACGGTATGGAAAGCACACAGAGCCTGCGCGAGGTTCTGTGAATGGTCAGAACTGTTGGCAACACCCACTGCATCAGAGGACGCGGTCAGGGATATATAGGCAGCCGCGAACACTTTAGGGGGACGGCGCGCTCTGGGGCTGTCTCCCTCGCTGGCGGGTGTTCGCAGGGGTGCTCTGGAGAATGAGGGGAGATCCACGCGGTTTACAGAAAGAAGACAGTTTGCAAGGAGGCTGAGAGTCCCGGCGGTTTTGTGTTGAGAGCTGAAGGGCACCATGGCACAGAAAGGACCTCCCCAATCAGATTGAATGAGTGGCAGCCGCTGGTAAAGCTGAACTGTGTTTGGGAAGTAGGGAAATGGTGTTTCTGACCTTCCTAAAACTGGCTCGGTTTGGTAGGGGGGAGGCAAGGATATGTGTAACTGTTAAATAAACAATTTTCTTTTCACTCAACTAAAGTTGTAATTCTGGTGGCGGGCAATCGGACCCCTAACTAAAGAGCCCGTGGGTTTGTTTCCAATTGGAGCAGCCCAGGGGTTCTGTAACAATGTGGTGGGCACTGTCTTCAGTTCAACAAATGAGGGCGCTGAGGCACAGAGGAAACAGATGACCTGCTCAAGGATACACAGTTCCTAAAAATTAAAAAATAATAAAAATAAAAAATTTAAGAAAAATAAAAAATAAAATTAAAAATTAAAAATAAATAAAAAATAAAAATAAAAAGGATCATCTCATTAGCCTTCAGAGGATCATCTCAAATATATTTAAAAATAAAAACATAAAAAATAGAAAATAAAAAGAAAAGTAAATTTAAATAAATAAATAAAATATAAAAAAATAAAATAATAAAATAAAAAATAAAAATAATTTAAAATAAAAATAAAAAATAAAAATAAGGAAGAGGATCATCTCATTACCACTAAGAGGATCATCTCATTACCACTAAGAGGATCATCTCATTATTTATTTTTATTTTTATTGTTATTTTTTAATTATTATTTTTTATTTTCTATTTTTATTTTTTATTAATTTTATTTTATTTTATTTTTATTTTTATTTCATTTTCATTTTTATTTATATTTACTTATAATTATATTTTAATTTTTTAATATTTTTCTTTTTAGTTTCAGTTTTATTTTTATTTTATTTTTTATTTATATTTTTTCATTTATTATTTTTACATTTATATTTTTGTTTTTATTTACTTTTATTTATTTTTATTTTTATTTGTTTTATTTATTTTTTATTTACTATTTACGGTCAGACAAGGTACGTCACGCGCAGAGGCTGCGCGCAACGAGGAGGCGGTCCAGAAAAGATCGAGGCGGAAGCAGCGTCAACAGCAGCAACAACAGCCATCTGCCTTCACCTATAACAAGTGCGGCAGGGATTGTCACTCCCGAGTCGGACTGCACAGCCATTCTCGGCGGTGCAGATAGACTCTCAGGAAGCTACGCCATCGTCTCTCGAGAGGGACGGCTGCCGATGATTTACTTTTATTTATTTATCATTTTTTAAATATTTTTAATGAGATCATCCTCCTAAGGATAAGTAGATTATCCTCTTAAGGCTAAATGAGCTTAGACTTAATGAGCTTAAGGAGTTAATGCAGGTGTCGCCCACGTGCCCACCACACCCCAATCACGAGCTCAAGAAGTGCAATCACGCCCTATCACGCCCGGACCACGTGCTGATCACGCCCCGATCACATGCCCATCTCGCCCCGATCACGCCCTGATCACGTGCCCAGCATGCTCTGGTCACGCCCCGATCACGTGCCCAGCACGTACTGATCACCCCCTGATCACGTGCCCAGCACGCTCTGGTCACGCCCGGATCACGTGCCTAGCACGCCCCGATCACGTGCCCAGCACGCACTGATCACGCCACGATCACGTGCCCAGCTTGCCCCGATCACGTGACGATCACGTGCCAGACACGCACTGATCACGTCCCGATCACGCCCCGATCACGTGCCCAGCACCCCCGATCACGTGCCAGACATGAACGGATCACGCCCCGATCACGTGCCAAACACGAGCTGATCACGCCCCAATCACGAGACTTAAATCCTCTAAGCTCATTAACTCCTTAAACTTATTAAGGCCTTAAGTTCATTAACACCTTAAGCTCCTCAAGCCTCTTAAGCTCATTAAGCCTTAAGCTCACTAATACTTAAGCTCATTAAACCTTAAGAGGATATCCGATTAAGCTTTTTGAGTATAATCTACTTGTCCTTAAGAAGCTGATCTCATTAACAAATATTTAAAAAATAACAAATAGATAAGAGTAAATAAAAACTAAAAATAAATAAAAAATAAAAAAAATAAATAAAAATAAAAAATAAATCAAATAAAAATAAAACAAAATAAAAATTAAATTAACAAATAAAAATAAAACAAATAAAAGAAAATAAAAACAAAAATAAAAAATAAAAATAAAAAATATAAATAAAAATTAATAAAATAAAACTTAAAATAAAATAAAAATATTTAAAAATTAAGTCAAAAAGTAAAAATTAAAATTTTTAAAAATTAATTAAATAAAAATAAAAAGTAAAAATAATTAAAAATAAAATAAAAATAAAAATAATGAGAAATTCTAGGTGCTCCGCAGGAAGTCTTCCCTATTGTCACGGCTTTGACCTTCCTTGGCTCCTCCTGGGACCAAGAACATTCAGAAGCACCCCCAAGGGTTTCTGAACGGAAGATTAAATAAAATCATACCCTTAGTTTATCACGATTAAATACTCATGTGCCTACGTTTTTTCGCTTTTGCAATTAATGACTTTAACACCTTAGCTCCCAATTAAAGAAGTGACTTTGAAGGAATAGCACCCACACGCCTGCACTGGCCTGTTTGCAGAGAGCCAACGGCTCCTACACCTGTCCTCTCCTGTCCGACCTTGGCCTCGGTGAGGTCCCTAGGGACACACGGGCGTTGGTGCTTCACAGCCAAACAGCTTCTGAGCCTTGGACTGAAATGGGCTCCGAGTTCAAAGCACACGGCGCGGGTTTGAGCCTCACACCCCTAAAGCGCCCTCCAGGCCTCCTGGGTCTGAGTCCCTTCAGCAGCGTGTGCCTCATGGCCTGATTCAGGACCTGGACCCTCCACGGGGCCCTGCTACCCACCAGCCATGTCATTAAACTGTTTCTGAGCCTCAGTTGTTTGTCTACAAAAGGGGACATCAGAGCTGGCCCTGGCCCCAGGCTGGGCTGCCATCACTGTGACATGCGCGCGCCTGCCTGCCACGTGCGGCCAAGATGCGCCTGCGCCAGCCAGGCCCATGGAGGCACCGTGGGTGCTGCCAGAAGCCCCTGCCGGCGTTCCCAGGCCGCTGACGTCAGATGGCAGAGGGAGCACACGTGGGGATCACGACCTGGTCCGGGAAAGGTGAGGAGGAAAAGTGGACACAGAACGAAGGGAGGAACCGCAGCCTGAAGGCTGGAGGGGGCCGTATGCAGGTGCGGATGCTGCAGAGCGTCCAACATACAGCGTCTCCTGCCCGGAGCAGGGGTGCAGTCGGGGGCGCTGTGGCCTCTGGTCCCTGCGAGAGGCCATCAGTGGGCGTTGCCGGCGAGCTGGCGTGGAAACCACCAGTGCCCCCATGCCCGGAGCCTAAGGTGTCTCGTCGCAAAATTGCTTGGATGCTTCCAAGGCCTCAGGTGGGTGGGAGGAGTCTTGAACCAGGGGACAGTATGGAAAGCACACAGAGCCTTCGTGGGGTTCTGTGAATGGTCAGAACTGTTGGCAACACCCACTGCGTCGGAGTGGGTCTCCCCCACCAGAACCCGTCAAGGAACTCAGTATAGTCAGGGGGCCTCCCACCTCGGAGCAAGCCGATTCCCTCTACGGCAGTACCCAATAGGTGGAATAAATTAGCAAGGCCAGCCCTCTGGCTACTATTGGTCCCATACTCCGTTTTCCACTTCAGATTTGATAAATTGGAAAAATTCTAACCCCTCATATAGGGACGATCCTCAGAAAATGACAGAGCTTGTAGCTTCCATTTTTGCCACTGTTCCTTAAAAGCAAGGGCAACTGGGAGGTGAAAGGCACCGGCATCCAGTCATTATGGTGCAGGGAGCCCCATGTAGGGACAGGGCCGGAGCTGGGCCTCGCCTGCCCACTGTCCCAGGGAGCCTGGGAAGCGCCCCACCATGAGCGTCTCTGGCACCTGGACCTTAGCCAAGTGAAGCTGGAGCCCCGACCTGGGGAGACTCACCCTCCCGTGAGTGCGGACTCACCCTCCCGCGAGCACGCTGCACTCACCCTCCCGGGATCGCGCACTCACCCTGTGGTGAGCGCACACTCCACACTCACACTCCGGGGAGCGCACTGCACTCAGACTCCGGGGAGCACGCACTCACACCCTCGGACTCACCGTGCACTCCGCACTCACACTCCCGGGATCGCACAGCACTCACCCTCCCGGGAGTGTGCACTAACACTCCGGGGAGTGGACACTCACGAGAGTGCGCACTCACACTCCCGGGAGTGCGCACTCACACTCCCGGGAGTGCACACTCCGGGGAGGGCGCACTCACACCCTCGGACTCACCGTGCACTCCGCACTCACACTCCCGGGATCGCACAGCACTCACCCTCCCGGGATTGCACAGCACTCACACTCCCGGGAGTGCACACTCCGGGGAGTGCGCACTCACACTCCCGGGAGTGCGCACTCACACTCCGGGGAGTGCGCACTCACACTCCGGGGAGTGCACACTCCGGGGAGTGCGCACTCACACTCCCGGGAGTGCACACTCCGGGGAGTGCGCACTCACACCCTCGGACTCACAGTGCACTCTGCACTCACACTCCCGGGATCGCACAGCACTCACCCTCCCGGGATTGCACAGCACTCACACTCCGGGGAGTGCGCACTCACACTCCGGGGAGTGCACACTCCGGGGAGTGCGCACTCACACTCCCGGGAGTGCACACTCCGGGGAGTGCGCACTCACACCCTCGGACTCACCGTGCACTCTGCACTCACACTCCCGGGATCGCACAGCACTCACCCTCCCGGGATTGCACAGCACTCACACTCCCGGGAGTGCACACTCCGGGGAGTGCGCACTCACACTCCCGGGAGTGCGCACTCACACTCCGGGGAGTGCACACTCCGGGGAGTGCGCACTCACACTCCCGGGAGTGCACACTCCGGGGAGTGCGCACTCACACCCTCGGACTCACCGTGCACTCTGCACTCACACTCCCGGGATCGCACAGCACTCACCCTCCCGGGATTGCACAGCACTCACACTCCCGGGAGTGCACACTCCGGGGAGTGCGCACTCACACTCCCGGGAGTGCGCACTCACACTCCGGGGAGTGCACACTCCGGGGAGTGCGCACTCACACTCCGGGGAGTGCACACTCCGGGGAGTGCGCACTCACACCCTCGGACTCACCGTGCACTCTGCACTCACACTCCCGGGATCGCACAGCACTCACCCTCCCGGGATTGCACAGCACTCACACTCCCGGGAGTGCACACTCCGGGGAGTGCGCACTCACACTCCCGGGAGTGCGCACTCACACTCCGGGGAGTGGACACTCACGAGAGTGCGCACTCACACTCCCGGGAGTGGACACTCACGAGAGTGCGCACTCACACTCCCGGGAGTGCACACTCCGGGGAGTGCGCACTCACACTCCCGGGAGTGCGCACTCACACTCCGGGGAGTGCGCACTCACACCCTCGGACTCACCGTGCACTCTGCACTCACACTCCCGGGATCGCACAGCACTCACCCTCCCGGGATTGCACAGCACTCACACTCCCGGGAGTGCACACTCCGGGGAGTGCGCACTCACACTCCCGGGAGTGCGCACTCACACTCCCGGGAGTGCGCACTCACACTCCGGGGAGTGCACACTCCGGGGAGTGCGCACTCACACTCCCGGGAGTGCGCACTCACACTCCGGGGAGTGGACACTCACGAGAGTGCGCACTCACACTCCCGGGAGTGGACACTCACGAGAGTGCGCACTCACACTCCCGGGAGTGCACACTCCGGGGAGTGCGCACTCACACTCCCGGGAGTGCGCACTCACACTCCGGGGAGTGCGCACTCACACCCTCGGACTCACCGTGCACTCTGCACTCACACTCCCGGGATCGCACAGCACTCACCCTCCCGGGATTGCGCAGCACTCACACTCCCTGGAGTGGACACTCACGAGAGTGCGCACTCACACTCCAGCGAGTGCGCTGCACTCAGACTCCGGGGAGCATGCACTCACACCCTCGGGAATGTGCAGCACTCACCGTGCACTCCGCACTCACACTCCCGGGATCGCACAGCACTCACCTTCTCGGGATTGCGCAGCACTCACCTCGGGGGAGAGCGCACTCACACTCCTGGGAGAGCGCACTCACACTCCCGGGAGCGGGCTTTCACCCTGCAGTGAGGGCGCTGCACTCAGACTCTGGGGAGCATGCACTCACACCCTCGGGAGCGCGCAGCACTCACCCTCCGGCGAGCGCTCACTCACCCTCCCCGAGCACACATACACTGGCGCAGTGTGCTCTCTGACCACAGGGCTGGGCCACAGGCCTCCAGCATGAGGACCGGGAGGGGTGGCCTGGGAGTCCTGAGGGGGAGACCTTGGCTGCGGCCACCTACAGACTCCCTCAGAGTCTGGCCCCTGGTGGTGGCACAGAGGTCAGGTGCCAGCCAACCACCAGGCAGCTTCCCAGCCCCCGTGAGCTGGGCACCATCTGGCAGGAGCCCCAGGGTCCACTTCACAACAGCCCTGCAGTAGTTGAGACAGGCTCACGCAGGTGACACCTCCCCCAGATGCCGGGTGATGAGCCCCCTGCCCTCCCCTTTCCACCCTCACGGGCTTCTCTGGGCCAGACCCGGAAGCCACAGCCTCTGACGGGAGCCCAGAGCTTGGCGGCAGGGTCTCCCAGCCTGTGGGTTTTTCATGCCTTTGTTTGAGAAGTGGGACACAGGTGGCCTCTGAGCGCCGCTGTGAAGCAGGAATTATGTTCATGCTGAGGAGGGGAAGGCCCGTTCCCACTGTTGCTGGTGTCTCCCTGTGGTGGGGGGTGGGCAGGCCTCCCCTGCAAGTGCGCCTGAGCGAGCAGGCGGGGTCTGGCCGGTCTGACATGAGGGAAGGCACCAGGGCAGATGAGGGTGATAATGACAGTGATGATAGTGATGGTGACGGTGAGGATGGTGGTGATGGCGATGATGGTGGTGATGGTGATGATGAAGGTGAAGGCAAGAGTGGTGATAGCAGTGAACGTGGCAGTGGTGACCATGACAGCAGCTCACATTTATGGAGCCCTAACTGCCAGCTGCTGTGCTGAGCACTGTGCCTCCACTGATTCATTTAACCCGAACTGCATCCCATGGAGGAGGCGCCGCCTTGGCTGCAGATGAGACAGAGGCTCGCGGGGTGGGGGGTGGGGGGGCCGGGTGGCCACTGTCACTGTAGGTGGAGGAGGTAGGACGTAAACCAGGATCTGGCTGCAGGAGCTGCTGTGGGTTCTGTTCCCAGCATGCGACAGGGACTAACACTCAGGCCTGGGAAGGCAGGGGATGTGGGAGAACCTTTCCCATATGGGGCTCCCCATGCTTTGGGTGTTTGTGAGCACGCTCCGGATTTCAAAATGTTGGCTTCAAAAAAAAAAAAAAAAAAAAAAAAAAGCATCAGGCTGAGCCAGCTAGCCTGCTGTGGCTCCTCAGGCAGGTCTGGAGGCCGTTTCCCTGCCGCGCGCGGGGACTGGGCAGTCCGTGCGTCCCACATTGCGTCACGTCTGTGATCATGGGAGACACATGGGGACCCTCGGGGGCACCCGCCTCACATCTGTAGCACAGGTGACACATGGGGACCTGGGGCGTGGAGGAATGCAGACTCCCTGAGCTCCCACTTGCCGCTGACCTATCACTCGCTGAGTGGTCATGAGTGCCCAGGGGGTGCGCAAAGGGGTACATGCCCCACGTGACCCTGGGTGGTTGGGCAGAGCTCAGCCCAGTGCTGCAGTGCCGCTCCCGCCCACTGCGCCCAGTGCCCTGGGGTCCCTGGGGATGCTGCTGTGCCGTCAGGACTATGGCCTCTGCTCTGACTGAAGGACGGACAGAGAGGGTGGCCCTGGACAAGGGGTCTCTGGAGTCACCGGCTCCCTGTGTGCCCAGGCCGGGAGGGTGACTGGGCCAGTTGAGGGGTGTGCTGCGTGCTGGTGGGATTGGAGTTCAGGACAAGTAGTGGGGGGAGTCTCATCAGGGCCA
Organism: Furipterus horrens; assembly: GCF_987537825.1. Taxonomy (NCBI): domain Eukaryota; kingdom Metazoa; phylum Chordata; class Mammalia; order Chiroptera; family Furipteridae; genus Furipterus; species Furipterus horrens. The sequence continues at coordinate 8,029,366 of NW_028327183.1, forward strand.
AGGACTCCCCTTTCTGGCCTCAGCTGTCACAGTCATGAATGAGAGCAGACACTTCCAGGGCTGAGGGAGACCTCTCAAGGACTCGCAGGCCTGTGTGTTCAGCCACTGCCCCTTGTTCCTGGCCTGTTGGGAGATGATGATGATAACATTGGTGGTGACCACGATGGTGACGGAGATTCTGCAGCGCTGTCTCATGCTGGGTACACCCCCAGCACTGTCCTGGCCTTTGCCTGTATTCTCTCACTTAAGCCGCACAGCAGCCCTATGGGTGGCTGTTGTCTGGTTCACAGGCACAGGAACTGAGGTGCAGAGGCAGCAGGGCCTTGCCTGAGGCTGCACAGCACCAGAGCTGGTGTCTGCTTCCGAGCCCATGGTTGGCCTCCCCTTGGGGCCTGGGGTCTGCCCTTCCTCCATGACCCTTACCTGGACTCCCCCACATACACTGGAGGACATTCCTAGGCAGCTCCCACAAGACAGATGTGGCTTCTCCCTCCTCGCCCTGATTAATGGCTGCCTTCAATTCCAGCTCCATCTCAGTTAGACATTAATTCCGCAGGTCTTGATAACTGGATTCAGTGACGCCGTGGCTGACAGGCGTGTGCGTGTGGTTAATTATGGGATCTGTGCGCACCCTGGGCAGCACCCCCAGGCCTCCTTGCTGTTGCATCATTGAGCTGTCATGGTGACACTGACCAGAGAGTGGTGGGGAGGGATGGGGAACGGCCTGGGGTGGTTCTAGGTGCTGGGGGACAGGTGTGTGCACACGAGGTCTCACCGAGGGTTTGATGGGCTGTTTTCCCCTCCAGGGCTTGGAGCTGCCAATTAAACTGGAAGAGGCCGGATGTGGGCCTCTGGCGGCTCCACCAGCGGCTGTGTGGGCAGGGGTTCCTGACACCCCAAAGGCCACGACCCCTCTCTCCCAGCCAGAACAGTCCTGAGCTGCCCGTCAGCACCCTGGTTTTCCCTCTGGCTCCCTGGCCGCGCTCAGGCCCCGCTCAAGGCGCAGTGACCCTTCGCTCCCCTCTGGCCCCTGCTGCCCCCCAGCTTCCAGCCCCCACGCTCTCCCCACCCCAGCACCCCCTCCGCGGCCTAGAGAGGTGTGTCCTCAGCGACGAAGTTCATTTGATCTGAACATGTCGTAATTGTCGTTACTGGGAAGGGATTTCCTTCTTCGTGTTCTTGGAGGGGGACGTGGCCATGGTCTCCAGAGCAGCCCTTCCGGTTTGTCTGTGCGATTAGGTTATCCTGGGCAGGTTCCACTTGGCGCGACTTCAGGGGGTGCAGAGCGGGCACCCCGGCTGCCCCCGTGCTGGCGGCCCCTCTGGCCTGGCCAGTCCTAACCCCTCACCTTCCCCCGCGTTCTCAATGCCCCCTGCCCCACCCACCCCCCCACCCCCCGCCCTCCCTGCTGGCCCTGAGCAGAGGCGGGGGCTCCGGCGGGCCCGCGTGTGCGCTGGGTGGGAGTGTGTGCCCGTTGAGGGTGCTCCTTGGTCTTGCCTCGGCCGTGCCCATCCCGCTGACCCGTCGGCTTCCTTGCAGCCCCGGCCGCGTGTGCTGTACCCTGGGCCCCTGGGCTCGCTGGCCAAGGACGCCCTAACCCCTGGCCTCAGGCCCAGGGTCAGGTTGTGGGACTACCGGAGCCTCCCCCTCGGTCCCCCCAATACTCCCAGTGTACCCCGCGGGTGCTGGTGCTGTGGGTGCTGACTCACCCCTCTCTTTCTCCCCACAGTGTGACAGCGAGAGCGAGGGAGGGGGATGACAAGGTGAGTCCCCGCCCCAGCCCCTCCTGCTGACCCCGACCTCGCGGGTTGTGCCAGAGACCCAGCGGACAGGTCCTGGTTGTCCTGAGGAGCCTGCAGGGGGCGTATGGTTGTTATGAAAGGAGGTCACTCTGCCTGCCTCACAAGCGTAGGGAGCACCCTGTTTGCACCGAGCCCCTCGCCTGCTTCCAGCTTGGTGACCGTCACCGCTCCATTGATGACACCCTCTCTTCTCTGCTCCCGACTCCTATCTGCAGCGTCAGAGCCCCGATCACGTGCCCAGCTTGCCCCGATCACGTGACGATCACGTGCCCAGCACGCCCCGATCACGTGCCAGACATGAACTGATCACGCCCCGATCACGTGCCAAACACGAGCTGATCACACCTCAATCACGAGACTTAAATCCTCTAAGCTCATTAACTCCTTAAACTTATTAAGGCCTTAAGTTCATTAACACCTTAAGCTCCTCAAGCCTCTTAAGCTCATTAAGCCTTAAGCTCACTAATACTTAAGCTCATTAAACCTTAAGAGGATATCCGATTAAGCTTTTTGAGTATAATCTACTTGTCCTTAAGAAGCTGATCTCATTAACAAATATTTAAAAAATAACAAATAGATAAGAGTAAATAAAAACTAAAAATAAATAAAAAATAAAAAAAATAAATAAAAATAAAAAATAAATCAAATAAAAATAAAACAAAATAAAAATTAAATTAACAAATAAAAATAAAACAAATAAAAGAAAATAAAAACAAAAATAAAAAATAAAAATAAAAAATATAAATAAAAATTAATAAAATAAAACTTAAAATAAAATAAAAATATTTAAAAATTAAGTCAAAAAGTAAAAATTAAAATTTTTAAAAATTAATTAAATAAAAATAAAAAGTAAAAATAATTAAAAATAAAATAAAAATAAAAATAATGAGAAATTCTAGGTGCTCCGCAGGAAGTCTTCCCTATTGTCACGGCTTTGACCTTCCTTGGCTCCTCCTGGGACCAAGAACATTCAGAAGCACCCGCAAGGGTTTCTGAATGGGAGATTAAATAAAATCATACCCTTAGTTTATCACGATTAAATACTCATGTGCCTACGTTTTTTCGCTTTTGCAATTAATGACTTTAACACCTTAGCTCCCAATTAAAGAAGTGACTTTGAAGGAATAGCACCCACACGCCTGCACTGGCCTGTTTGCAGAGAGCCAACGGCTCCTACACCTGTCCTCTCCTGTCCGACCTTGGCCTCGGTGAGGTCCCTAGGGACACACGGGCGTTGGTGCTTCACAGCCAAACAGCTTCTGAGCCTTGGACTGAAATGGGCTCCGAGTTCAAAGCACACGGCGCGGGTTTGAGCCTCACACCCCTAAAGCGCCCTCCAGGCCTCCTGGGTCTGAGTCCCTTCAGCAGCGTGTGCCTCACGGCCTGATTCAGGACCTGGACCCTCCACGGGGCCCTGCCACCCACCAGCCATGTCATTAAACCGTTTCTGAGCCTCAGTTGTTTGTCTACAAAAGGGGACATCAGAGCTGGCCCTGGCCCCAGGCTGGGCTGCCATCACTGTGACATGCGCGCGCCTGCCTGCCACGTGCGGCCAAGATGCGCCTGCGCCAGCCAGGCCCATGGAGGCACCGTGGGTGCTGCCAGAAGCCCCTGCCGGCGTTCCCAGGCCGCTGACGTCAGATGGCAGAGGGAGCACACGTGGGGGTCACGACCTGGTCCGGGAAAGGTGAGGAGGAAAAGTGGACACAGAACGAAGGGAGGAACCGCAGCCTGAAGGCTGGAGGGGGCCGTATGCAGGTGCGGATGCTGCAGAGCGTCCAACATACAGCGTCTCCTGCCCGGAGCAGGGGTGCAGTCGGGGGCGCTGTGGCCTCTGGTCCCTGCGAGAGGCCATCAGTGGGCGTTGCTGGCGAGCTGGCGTGGAAACCACCAGTGCCCCCATGCCCGGAGCCTAAGGTGTCTCGTCGCAAAATTGCTTGGATGCTTCCAAGGCCTCAGGTGGGTGGGAGGAGTCTTGAACCAGGGGACAGTATGGAAAGCACACAGAGCCTGCGTGGGGTTCTGTGAATGGTCAGAACTGTTGGCAACACCCACTGCGTCGGAGTGGGTCTCCCCCACCTGAACCCGTCAAGGAACTCAGTATAGTCAGGGGGCCTCCCAACTCGGAGCAAGCCAATTCCCTCTACGGCTGTACCCAATAGGTGGAATAAATCAGCAAGGCCAGCCCTCTGGCTACTATTGGGCCCATAACTCCATTTTCCACTTCAGATTTGCTAAATTGGAAAAATTCTAACCCCTCATATAGGGATGATCCTCAGAAAATGGCAGAGCTTGTAGCTTTTATTTTTGCCAGATGTACAGGCTCTCCTAAATATTCTGCTAACTGGGGATGAGAAGTGGCTAGTTAACAAGTAAGGCTAATGAAGAGGCTCCGCGTCTCCATGGAGAGGATCCCCATGGGATCCCCGACTCAACTGTGGCAATTTCTTGGACAGAGCCTAACTGGGACCCAAATGGTGGAGGCCTAGTCCCTTTGAAACATTATAGGAAGTATATATTGGAAGGACTTAGAAAAAGGATACCCAAGCCAAAAAGCCTGAATTTGGTACAGACTATTCAGCAAGTCAAATGAGGATCCTTCTGAGTTTTTAGAGAGGATCTAACAAGCCTATAGGAAGTACACTCATGTTGATCCACAGGCACAAGAGAACATAAGAATGGTGAACATGACATTCATAGGCAGAGTGCCCCAGATATCAGAAGGAAACTCCAGCATATAGATGGAGTATTAGGAATGAGCCCCTCTCAGTTAGTGGACATAACATTTAAAGTTTACCATGCAAGGGGAGTAGGAAAGAGAAGACAGGACTTGAAGTTCTTTAAAACAGGCTGGAGAGGCCAAAGGAAGAAACAGGACCCTAAAGAGAGGAGGAAAGAGCCATTGGGCAAGGACCAGTGTGCCTATTGCAGAAAGAAGGGCCATTGGAAAAATGAGTGTCCAAATCTTAAGGAGGGAAGTAGAAATGAAAACCCTTGCCAAGCAATGTTGGAAGGGAGAAAGAAGGACAATGATGAATGAGGGGGCCCCGGGGCTCCATTGGACATCTCCTGACCTATTACTATTTCCCCACGGGAGCCCCGGGTAAAGATGGAAGTGGGGAATAAGCAAGTTGACTTTCTTGTAGATACGGGAGCAACATATTCAGTATTGAATATAAAATTAGCTAAGAAAGGTCCGGATGAAGTAACAGTTACTGGGTGACTGGCCAGTTACAAAAACAAACCTTCCTGCAACGCTTGGAATGCCAGCTTAGGGATCAAAAATTAATACATAGTTTTCTCTATATGCCGGACTGTCCCATTCCATTACTGGGCCGAGATTTACTTTGTAAATTGCATGCACAAATAACTTTTTCCCCTGAGAAACAGCAGCTATGCGTAGAAGTCCCGCTGGAACATGCTTTTCGACTACAGGCAGTTTTGACCTATCCAGAAGGTCCCAGAGGTGAACTGTTCCCACCGGAGATCCATGAACAGGTAAACAGAACTGTTTGGGCTGATGGAACCCCAGGTAAAGCAGTTAATGTGCAACCTATTAAAATTAATCTAAAAGAAGGGGCAAAGGTCCCACGAAAGAAGCAGTACCCCCTCAAGAAGGAGGCATTAGAAGGCATTCAGCCAGTGTTGCAAAAGTTTTTAAAATCAGGACTAATTCGACCATGTCAGTCACCCTACAATACCCCCATTTTACCAGTTAAGAAGCCACATTCTGATGAGTATCGGTTTGTACAGGACTTGAGAGCCATTAATGATATTGTACAGGATATCCATCCTACAGTGCCTAATCCTTACACCCTGTTGACCATGGTGCCTGGGGACAGCAAATGGTTTTCAGTCCTAGACTTGAAGGATGCCTTCTTCTGCATCCCAATAGATGAACAGGCTCAACAACTATTTGCCTTGGAATGGCAAAATCCGGAAAATAAAGCCACATTCCAATACTGCTGGACTGTACTGCCACAAGGATTTAAAAACTTCCCAACTATATTTGGGGAAGTGTTGGCAAAGGACCTAAGGGATGTTCAATTGAAGTCAGGAGTCCTTTTACAAAATGTAGATGACCTATTAATAACCAGCAGCAGCTATGAGGACTGTTTGCACAATACCATTACAGTCCTAAACCATTTGGCAGAAAAAGGATACAAGGTGTCACCTCACAAGGCCCAGATTTGCAGACAGGAGGTGGCATACCTGGGATTTCAACTGAAACAGGGTACCAGAAGCCTAATGGCAGATAGAAAGCAAGCCATCGCTATGTTAAAAGTCCCAGAAAACCACAGGCAGCTTCATGGGTTCTTCGGAATCACGGGGTTTTGTTGGATTTGGATTCCAAACTTTGGACTCATAGCGAAACCACTGCATAATTCCTTGAAGGGATTGGACTCTGAACCCCTCGAATGGACAGGGGATTGTCAGGTAGCATTTGATACCTTGAAGGAAAAGTTGGTTTCATCTCCGGCGCTAGGATTACCTAACTTACAGAAGCCTTTCAAGTTATACGTTCATGAAAGGCAGGGAATTGGACTAGGGGTACTAACCCAGACTCTGGGAAGTATACCCCAACCCATAGCTTATCTCTCAAAGAAGTTGGATCACACAACAAAGGGATGGCCACCATGCCTCCAAGCAGTAGCAGCTACTTGTGACATGCTACAGGAAGCCAAGAAATTTACTTTGGGACAGTCCACTATGGTACTGGTACCACACCAGGTCCTAACTCTGTTGGAACAAAAAGGAGGGTACTGGCTGACGGCAGGGCACATGGGGAAATATCAGGCCATTCTGCTGGATAATCCGAATGTCACCTTACAGGTTACCACAACTCTGAACCCAGCCACTCTACTTCCAGATGTAGAGGAGGACTCAGCCCTTCAGCATAATTGCTTAGAAGTTATTGAGCAAGTTTATTCCAGCAGGCCAGATCTGCTGGGCCAGCCGCTAGCAGCACCAGACTGGGAGCTGTATACAGATGGGAGCAGCTTCGTGGACAATGGCCAGCAATGAGCAGTAGTCACCAAAGACAAGGTAATTGAAGCCCAAGCCCTTGCACCAGGAACCTCAGCACAAAAGGCTGAACTAGTAGGCCTCACCAGAGCCTTAATGCTGTCCCAAGGAAAGAAGGCCAACATATACACAGACTCCAGATATGCCTTCATGGTAGTTCACACCCATGGAGCAATATGGAGAGAAAGGGGACTCTTGACCTCAGGTAACAAGGATGTTCAGCATGCAGAAGAAATCTTGCTGTTGCTGGAGGCAGTGAATCTACCAGACCAGGTCGCCATAATGCACTGCCCGGGACACCAGAGAGATGGATCCCAAACGAGCCAGGGAAACCAAGCTGCTGATAAAGCAGCCAGGCAGGCAGCCAGAGAGCCACCACGTCTAGGGGCTTTAGTTCCCCATCTAGACTTGTCAGAGTTTAAACCTCATTACACAGAACGGGATGAGGAATGGGCCTGTGAATGGGGATTCACTAACACGGACCCCAATTCTGTGTGGAAGGTCAACAACCACGGTATGATTTTACTCCCTGAGGCTCTAGTGTATCCTGTCCTTAAACACTTACATGAAGGGACCCATTATGGAAGGGATGCTTTAATGAACTTCATTAGACCCTATTTAAATGGCCCATATTTACAAAGCACTGTTCAGAGGATCACACACGCCTGTCGGATATGTGCCAAGAACAATCCTAAGACAGAGCGTGTCCCAATGGAAAAGGGCATACAATATAAAGGGAAGTGCCCATTTGAGGATGTGGTCTGCACGTGATTGGCGCATGATCAGTACGTGTTCAGCACATGAATCGGGGCGTGGTTGGTGCGTGGTGGGCTCGTGGGGGGCATGTGCATTAACTCCTTAAACTCATTAAGCCTCTTAAGCTCATTAAGCTTAAGCTCATTAAGCCTTAAGAGTATAATCTACTTATCCTTAAGAGGATGATCATGTGTTCAACATGTGACGATCACGCCCTGATAACGTGCTCAGCACGCCCCTATCACGTGCTCAACACGCGGTGATCACGCCCCGATCACGTGGTGATCACAAGCTGATCACATGTCCATAACTAGCCGATCACGTGCCCATCACACGCCAATCACATGGTGGGCACATGCCTCATTAAGCCTCTTAAGCTCATTAACACCTTAAGCTCATTAACATCTTAAGCTCATTAATGCCTTAAGCTTATTAACACCTTAAAGCTCATTAATGCCTTAAGCTCAAAAACGCCTTAAGCTCATTAAGCCTCTTAAGCTCATTAATTGCCTCTGTCTAGGTTTGGATTTCCTCATCTCTAACTTGGGTCTTATAATTTCCTTCCTGATCATCCCACGGCAGCGTGGGGGTGAGGCAAGCTGAATCGAAAGCTCTCTGAGAACTGTAAGGACAATCACCTGTGTTCTTAGCACTTAATTGTAAAAGGCAGTGGGGAGAGGCCGATTCATTTAAAGGGTCATCGATGAGGGATCTGTCCTAGGAGCTTGGCTTCTGTGTCCCTCTTCAGGACAGGGAGGGAGCTGGGAAAAGTCTGTGGGAAATGAGGCTGGATGCCCACATTCCCCTTGTGAGTTTTCACAGAGAAGTATTGGAATTTGATCTTGGCCAAAACAGCCCCCTCCTTCCTCTGTTCCCTTCTCCCAGGATCTCCTCCTGGTGTTTGAATTTAGAAACCACAAGTCCCTGTGCTAGACCAAAAACCACACCCAGACTGGGTGGCCTAGATCTTGAATTTTAAATAACCAGGAAACTCCCAGAAGTGCCTTCGTCTGCACCAGTGAGGGTTCTGTCTCTGTGGGCAATAAAAACCAACTCTGGCCGACTTAAGCCAAAGGTGGAGTTTTTCAAGGTAGCTCATGGAATCAGGGAAAAGCGCAAGACCAGGTCAGGAAGGTCAGGAAGGACAGGAATGCAGGGAGTAATAAGAATCTGAGCCACAGGAACAAATGATCCACGCGGTGTGGGTGCTGAGTCGCGATACATCTGCTCCCGCTTTTTGCCTTTCCTCCCACCCCATTGCTCTACTCCTGGGAGGTGTTACGCTGCAGGGAACTGAGGTCATGACTCAGAACGGCTGGCTTAAACAATAAAGGTATCTATTTCACTGTCTTACTGAGATGCATAGTTTGGGGGTTGGCGTGGCGACTCATACACATCACAGCCTGCGCCTCTGATTCTCGGGCTCTTTGGTCACCAGGAGGCTGCGGCAGCTCCCAATGTGTTCTCCCAGCAGCACTGCCAGCAGGAGAAAAGATGGACAGCAGAAATAGGGGAGGTTCCTTTTCTTAAAGAGGCCTCCCCTCAGTCCTCCTTCTATAATTCATTGGTTGGAATTGGGCCCAAGGGCCACCCCCAGCCACAAGGAAGGCTGGGAAAGCGAGTATTGGGCATAGGGATCAGAAGAGCGATGATTGATGATCGGCTTCCGTCAAGACCTCATTTCTGGGGCTGGGCATGTCGCTGTCCCAAATCAGAGTTCGGTTAGCAAGGAAGATGAGGCAGGAGCTCTCAACGTTCAATACTCAGCAAAGTGACTGACTGAATGGGAGACTGACCGAAAGAGGACCAATGGGTCTGGCTGGAGTCACCATGTTTGAGTCACAATGCGTGACTGAAAGGTGATGTGTCACAAGGGAGCAGGCTCCTGCGCTGTAAGACGGGAGGTGGAAGCTGAATGCAGGAGACTCAGCCCCAGCTCCCTCTCCCATTGGCCTTCTCAGATAGCAGGTGGAACTCTAGGAGAGGCGATATAATTCACGGGCCCGGCGCATATAAAAATGCAGGACCTTATGTTCAAAAACTATGCGGACTTTAAAGACAGTGTCGGCAGAGCACTAAACAACTGCACGGGGCACACGCCCATGAAGCCTGCCCTTGCCCGGAGCAGAGCGACCGTCCCAGGACAGGACACCTTGGTGAAGGTGTTTTAGGGTCTGTTTTTGTATGAAGTTGGATTACATATGTTTATGGATAGTGGGAAAAGCTGTGATTTGTTTGGTTGTAATTAATACGTGCCAGGCCTTTGTACGAAGTCTCGGTTAGAGAGCAAAGAGAGAGGTGATGACTCCCTTTCTACGCATATAACCCGGGGCAGAGGCAGAAATCAGAGAAGACAGAGTTCTCCCAGGGAGGGGAGGGTCCGCTCTACCCCAGCTGTAGGAGGGGGAGGGGGCGGAACTCAGCCTTTGTCTCCATGCCCATTCAGGCTGCTGATGCCAGCCTATTATCTGATCATCACAGCGGCCCTGTGCAGTTGTTGGGGCTGAGAGAGGACCATGGTCATCCATGGGACGTGGTCAAGCTGAGCTTGGAAGCTAGGCTGCCTGAACCCAGAGCCTGCGTTTGCCAGCACTACGCACCATTGAGTAAATCTAACGAGGCTGGGGAAATCCCAAGCGATTGGCTTGGTGACACCAGATATAAAGGGGCTGTTTTTTGAGGGGGGCGAGGAGAGGGTCTTGCAATCCTAGGGCCCAAGAGGTTTGATAAGGTATCTGCTACGGGCGTGTCCCTCAGCCACAGGAATGCAGGCTGCATGAGAGCCCCAAAGATGTCCACAGGGGATGAGCCCGGGAGCCCGAGCCAGGAAACGAATGCAGTTTTTCTCACAAAAGTGTCTGTCATACATGGTCAAGTTCTGAAATGAACCCACCAACCAGGAGCATTTGTCTAAACACTTTTCGTTAAAATGCATTTGATGACGTGAAAGCCGAAGTATAAGACACAGTGTTCACGTTTACTAAGAAAACATGAAGATATTCCAGGTAGCTGAATACATTTTGATAATGAAATTTTAAACAGCTTCTTGGTTTTAATTTTATTTAAGATGTTTATGTAGTTAAAAATAAATAGCTTGCTATTCATTTTCTACCAAAATGCAGGAAATGTGGAGACATTTTAAATCAGTAGAGATTCAACACACATAAATAGAGGTCCTGTATTTATACTGTAATAGAATTACAGTATTTCTGAGCAGTACCATCCATATCTTGGTGATCAACCCACCCAGTTCTATTTGGAGAATAATACCAGCCTCAAACTCAATTGATCTAATAGCCAAGTTCTATGCCATTGTCATGTTTAATGAGATGGCTCAGCAAAATTAAGACACTGTTAATCTCATCTCAAAATCAATGTTCCTTCCGGGACAACTTTTGAGAACCTCAAAAATCTCAAACTTTATATAGTAAGCAGTATACATTCAAAGGTTGCTACCTAAAAGGATAAGTACGTTTGTATAAAAAAAATGTCTTACAAAATAGGATCTCACAGTGCGGGTACCTGCCCTTGAAACATTTTGCCATCAGCTGAAGGGCAACACGCTGGCTTTACTGACACATCTGAAATATGTGCTAAAGATGAACGCATTCTCTATGCTTGGGCCTTAGAACAGGTAGTGCAAATATAAGGACGATAAACGGGGATGGTAAAGAGAAACAATTAGCCCCAACATCCAGACTTCTCCTGTTTAAAAACAGTATTTGCTGCATCTGTTTAACAGCGTAAGATTGGAAATAATGCAAATGCATGTGAACGGCAGAGCGTTCATTGTTATGTTACTTCCAGACAATGGACCAGAGTGCGGTTAGAGCATGCCCTGTATGTACTGAAAGGGAAGACACTCCCAAATAAACCAACTGAAAAATAACAGTGGCTCCAGTATGTTACCATTTGTGCGGGGCGGCTGGGGGGAGGAAGGGAACAAAATGAATTTACACGTTTCCTCGTAAAAGCTTCAAACATCTCTGAAAGGCTACTTAAGAAACTCATAAGCATAATGGTTGCTTCCAGGAAGGGGACCAGGGAGGGTGAGCGCCAGAGGTAAGAGGGAGCATTTTTACTGGGTATCCTTTCATACCCATGTAAATATGTTACTATCTATTAAAATAAATGACCAAAAGCTTTTTTAAAGGGTAAGATAATGTCTCTTGTCATTATATTAGATGGGTGACTACTCAGATCCTGTGATACGTCATCTGTTCGTTACCCTGGCACTTGGAAGTGCTTAGAACCGCCTAAAAATGTTTCTTTTTTTCACAGGGGAAATGAAAGTTCTGCTTTTAGATTGAGGGACAAATAGAGACATTTGCAAGCCCTCCAGGGCCCTGTTAGCAGTTCACAGTGTTCCAGTAATTTCATATAAAATGGACATTACCTACTGGACATTGGGTCTTTTGTGTTCATTGTTGCTGGTGGAGAGTAACGGCCCAATACTCATTTTCGTTTTTAATTGCCATCCCGCAAGAGCCATTTGATTTGCGAATCAAATCCTCTCAATAAATATCCATGGCCCTGGCCGGGTGGCTCAGCTGGTTGGAGCGTCCTCCCTGCACACCAGACGTTGTGGGTTTGATCCCCAGTCAGGGTACACGCCTAGCTTCCATCCCTGGTTGGGGCCCGTGCGGGAGGCAACCAATCAATGTTTCTCTCTCACATGATGTTTCTTTCTCTTTCTCCCTTCCTCTGTCTTTAAAATCAATAAACATATATTCGAGTGAGGAATTTTTTAAAAATCCATGGACCAAATCACTCTCCTCCCCCTTCTTTGAATCATAAAAGCAACATGCCATGATCTGGAGAAACTTCGTGAATTTCAGTGGTATCAGTTGGGAGATTTCATCTTCTGGGATTCATCAAAGTGGCTACCCTCACCTCTACATCTATAGCACGGGTGTCAAAAGCAAGCGGTAGATTGATCCCTGTTGAGGAGGGGTGGGTGACTGGCAGAGAGGATGCTCAGAAACGCTCACAGCCCCCAGTCAGTAAGTCCATTACTATTTTATCTGTTCTGAGATAATGATTTCGACAGGGAACTGAACACAGTCTGGGGAAGATCAGTGCTCAGCACCCTCACCAGCATCGCGCTGCTAAGCGACTGCCCAGCAGACAAAGACAGCATCCCACAGAGGACCCCGATTCCCAGTGTGTCCAAAGGACAATATGCCGGCCCACCTTTCTGCTGGACACTTTTGTGTCCTTGAAATGTGGGAGACAGACTCCTGAAGGGAAACTCCAGACATGTAAAACCCTTGACGCCTCCAACAAAGCATCCCATGGCATTAGAGCCTTATCCATCCTCTGTCTATGAACTTTCAAACCAGAAGAAAAAATGTTGTTCTTAAAAATAACAGTCAACAGAGGTAGGGTTCTCAGGTGAGCGTGGGAACTCAGGGACGCTATAGGAAATTTGCTGATTTCAAGACCAGCCCTGGGAGAGGCTGATGTGGGGGCAGGAAGGTTGGCCCGCAGTTAGCTGAGAGCCCCTGAGGCCACCACGGGGGACCAGCGTCTAGGGGAGCAGGGGGAGCGGGCACCTCACTCCGCCTCCTTCTTCTCTTCCTCTGGGATCTCCACCGACAGGATCTGTTCACCAGAGTCCGGGCCTGGGCTCATGCAGATCCGCACCGAGTGCTCCTCAGGGCCAGCTGCCCGCTCCTCACCACCCCCTGGGGAGGCGGGTGGCTGAGAGCCTGGGGCCGGGGCTTCTGGGGGCGCAAGCTGGTCAGGGACGGTGGAGCCCGCCTCTCCCACAGCATCTTCCGAACTCTTGGCCTAGAATCCCAAAACAGTCAGTGGTGAGGCAGAGAACATCCAAGGGGTCTTGGATACCTCCCTGTTCCCCTGTTGGACCCCTTTGGAAGAGGCTGCTGGGGGCTCAAGGGTGCTGTCTAACGGACAGAGGCCTGGCAGAGCCGCAGCCAGGGTTCGAGGACAGACAATATATTACAGGGGACACATGTTTAGGGATTACAAGTCCTGGCTGGATTTAGTGGAAGGCCCTGGGGACCTATTTTAGGTCTCTGTTGAGTTGCAGGGCCAAGCACCTCCCCCAAATGATTGAAGGAGGAGAGGCCATGACCTTGAGGGAGTCCCTGCTTGCCAAGCTGAGCTGGTCTCCCTGCCCACCCAGTTCTCAAGGCTACCTGCTCCTGGGTGAGCAAGAAGAACTCTAAGCAAACGAGGAAAACACTGGTGAGGGCTGGAGCAGCTGTGGCCTGACCCCCTTTCTAGAAGTTCTCAAGGGTTGAGATGTCCAGGGGCCACTAGCATTAGGCTGGGCTGAGACCCCTGTTTGGGGAGTTGGTGGGTACCTCCAGCCTGCGGGCTCCCCATGGATGCTGGCCATGGTCTGCGTGTCAGTAGGGAATTGGTTGAAAACCCATGCTTCTGTGGGTACCCATGGCCCCTCCTGCCCTGTTCAACCCCATCTCTGCACAGAAGGACACTGGGGACAGTGCAGCCCCCCGACCAGGAGGCCCCGGGGGTGCACAGATGTCCCAGATCCATTTGAAATGGTGGTGGTAAGTTAAAGTGAGAGCATTCAGCACGCTTGTGAGGAAGAGACCCCTGAAGTTGGCTCAGATCATAAGGTGTTGAAGGAAGAAGTGTGGGGGGTGGGGGGACAAGATGCTCCTACAACCCAAGGCATCTTGGAGGACTGGCCACTCACTCCCTTTGTCCCAGGTTCTGAACGTTTGTCATACCTGTTCCACCCTCCTTTGTCCACTCTAAACTGACAATGTCCCAAGGCAGGATGCCTAGGTGGTGCCACTGTGGGACTGCTCGAAGCATCCTGCTATAAATGGAGCCAGAAGACTCAGGGAAAGGTTGGTCCAGGGTTTCCCCATGTTCAGAATGCTTTTATAAAAGGTATCCAGGGTGTCCTGCTTCACCTCTGACCCCTTATGTGGCAACCATGTGGAATCAGGGTCTCAGAAGACTTGAGGAGGTAGCCAGCCATGACAGAGACGGGACTAGGACCTGTGTCTCTGGACAGCTATCTGAGAGCTCCTCACACTCAGCCATCCTGCCCTGGTGCTGAACCGCAGGGGGAAATGCCTCATACTGGTGCATTCTGCAAATGGAATTCCCACCTCCACTTGGCCTCCGTGAAGAGCTAACCTCGGGAGCCCATGTCAGATGAAACCTATCACTGTACAGAGAATACTCCTGGAGCTTGCGTCAGCTCAGCCAGCCCTGAAGACCCCAACTTGCCAGCCTGATGCTGCCCCGGACAGTTTGTGAGCCAGACCATGTGTCTGTCCTCAATGTGCAGCCATTGCTGATTGTATCTGGAGACCTGGAAGCCCAGGTGGCTTTGATGTCACTCATCAGTCTCCTGCTGTCACATGGCTTCTGATGGGTGCCCTGGGCTCTGACACCAGCCTGGACTGGGCTCCTCTGAATTGTCTCATGCAGACTGCTGTCCTCTCCTGCCACTGAGCTCCTGCCTAACCCCACCCCCCTCTTCCCGGCAGCCTCCCTGAAGGACAGTAATAATTAATGCAACCATTCTAATTGACATTCTTGGCATTCATCGCAGAAAAAAGTCCCAGAACTAATTTTAAAATTCCCTTTAGATTTATGGGGCTGGGGGCAGTCGGCACCATGCTTGTCACCTTTTCAAATCTTTTAAATTGCCACAGACACAACATTAACTATGAGAATATCACTTTCATCTCGGGAGGGAGGGACATTCCCCAATCACACCAAGACTTCCCTTTGGGAATCCACCCCATCCCCTCAGCATAGCCAGGAGCATGTGAGCCAGGCCCCTGTAGGGCAACCCATTAAATGGCTGAGGAATTGACATGTGATCCAATCTGTCCAATGACAGGGAGCCCTGAGACTTTTGCTGGAAGTATTGGGGAACAGGTGCTTTCTTTCTGTTGGAGTTGCTAAACCAGGAGGGTGTACTCCTAGAGCTTGTGGGGGCCAGCCTAGGAAGGGAGCCATCCCTGAGGACAGCAGAGACAATAGCCCAGCACACTTCGTCCCATTATCATCATTGGATTGTTGGGCTCCAGCCTTGCCCGAACTTGACCCAATAAATTCCATTTTCTCAAGTTCATATGAGCTTGCACGGTCACCTGCATTTCTGTCACTTGCCATCAAACAAGCTCTGACAGGTCAAAGAAGAGAAAGAATTCCCCAAAACTGAATGTGCCATCCACTCCCTGAGGTCCCCAGACCTTCTTCCGGGCACATAGCTGAAGTGGGTGGGTGTCTGGGTTCCTGACCACATTACCTGCTCCAGCAGCTGCTGCTGCTTCGCAGCTGCCTCCAGTGCAGCCAGTTCTTTGAGGCGAGCCCTGAGGTGGGCCAGCTGACCGCCTTTTGCCCCCTTGGCGCCCATCTTCCCTGCTGCGGCCAGGGCGGCATTGAAGAGCTTGGGGGTGCCGGCCCGGGGAGGGAGGATGAGCACGCTCTTCTCCTTGGGCTTGTTGTTATTTTTCAGCATGCGCCTGAAAGAAAGCAGCATCCGCTAATGTCCCCGGCCCACTCTGGGACAGAAGAAAGGCTCATCTGGGTCGTGCCCTCTGAGTTGGACTGGTGTGATGGTGGCGTTTGGCGACCCATTTTT
This sequence comes from Furipterus horrens, assembly GCF_987537825.1. Taxonomy (NCBI): domain Eukaryota; kingdom Metazoa; phylum Chordata; class Mammalia; order Chiroptera; family Furipteridae; genus Furipterus; species Furipterus horrens. The sequence continues at coordinate 8,045,554 of NW_028327183.1, forward strand.
GAGGGCATTTTCTGAGCCACGCACAGTGCTAAGTGCAGAGCGTCTCTCTGAATGATCAGAACAACCAATGTGGGTCTTACTGTCTGTGCCTTCTAGATGAAGAAACAGAGGCTCAGAGGGGTTGAGTAATTTTTCTGAGGTCACACAGGAAATAATGAAGGGTACTTCAGTGTATGGAATCAGAAATCAGATGCCCTGATGAAAAGGGACCCAAAGCATTTTGTTCCTCTTTCTTTTGCTTCATTGTTACTCAATGAAGCCTTTGGGATCCCCTTCCTGGTGTTCACACCTCTGTGGGACCCTCTCCCATGAGGGTGAGTGGGGCATGCAACTCACTTTCAATCAATAGAACACAGCAAGGGTGCTCAAATGCCACATTTGTGAATATGTCACGGAGGATTGTGGTCTTTGTCTTGCCTGAGCGCAGCCACTGGCCAAAATCAAGCTAGGAACAGAGGCCCCCAGTCCTACAACCACAAGAACTGGATTCAGCCAACAACCACCTGCCCTTGGAAGCAGACCCGTCCCCATTTGAACTTGAGATGAAACCCAGCTCTGGCCAACACCTTGATTACAGCCTTGTAGTGGGCCCGCCTCAGCCATCCCCAGACTTCCAACCCATAGAAACGCTAAGCTAAGAAATATGTGAGGTTTGAAGCTACTAAATTTGTGGTAATGATGTTACGCAGCAAGGTAACTGATGACACACTGTGTCATTTCAGTCTCGCAGTAATCCTCAGGCAGGTCCTATTATTTTCCCTCCTTTTAGATGAGGCTATGGAAGTCCAGAGTGGGTGAGTAACTTTCCCAAGGTGACACAGCTCGGAAGTGGCAGAGCTGGGATTCAAACCCATGCCTCTGACCCCAGCACCCCAGCAACATCAGGGTTGTGCTCTTCTTGGAGGTTGACAGCACTCCCATGACGTGAAAAGGGCTGGGACTATTGTACCTATGAGAGCTGGGGGAACCGAGGCCCAGAAGGGAGGGAATGACCGGTTCAAGGTTGCTAGGAAGTGGCAGGGACAGAGTAACAACCCAAACGAAATGCAGTATATCAGCCGACTTCTAAAAGAGGATAGAATTCTCCATGTAACAGAGCCCCAGCCATTTATAAGGAGTTTTTCATTTTACAAATTTATGACGGGTGGTTTGGCTCAAGAACAAGTGAATTTCGCCTGCAATCGAGCAGGGCCTAGGCTGCTAATTGGCAGAGTCATTCATCAGGGTTCCAGCAAAGCTTGTTTGTTTAAAAATGAGCCCATCACTGGCCGCTTATCTAATCAGAGGCAATGGATTGAAATTGCGCATGTTGATATTAATAGCCCAAGACTTGCGTTTTCTAGCGGGGGGCTCTCCTAGGAGAACACAAACATCATAATTCATCAGAGGCTCCTTCCAGGCATGGCTCAGTCACCTGTGTTATTTGGGTCCATAATTCACAGCACGCCAGTCTGCAGGAAGGCTCAGCGTGACACCAAAGACACAAAAGAACTATCTATAGGACCTTTGCTGATTGCTGAGGGCTGGCTCTGTTTTGAAACATTGAGCGGGCTTCTGGGACATGCTTCGACGAGGGAGGTTGAGCCTCACTTTCAGACGATGTGTATTTCACTGTAATTAGCATCAAGCATTCACCCCTGAAGGAAATGGCATGCATGAGATATTTTTGCCCGATTTCTTGGAGGGGCCACGTCCAAGAGTTGAGCACCTCCCTTGTGGGGGAGCCTCAGGTCTCCCATAAAGTGGGCAGCTCAGACAGAATCCCACTTGTGGCTCTCACCCGCTCAGACATCCCGGGCCCTTTGGTTCTCAGACCTCAGCTCTCTCTTCATGGACAGAGCTCTGCCTCTCTCCTCAAGCTTGCTGTCCAGAGAACCAGGATGAGCCCCGTCCTTCCTGCCCCACCCCAGCACGCTGCAGGCAGGTCAGGAGGAGGCCTCTGCAGGATGTCACCAGTTTAGCCCACAGTCCCCTAACCCAGCCACAGGACTGGGGTGACAGCTTGAGGAAGGCTTTCCTGCCCAGCGCTCCTCCTGCAGGGTGCAAGAAGGCGGCATGAGGGACCTGGGGCCAGTTCTCAGACATAAACACTCCATTCCCTTGATTCGGGTCTATCCGGTCCCTGCAGACACTGACTTAGTGACTGCTGAACCATTGCTGCTGGGGGAAATCAAGATAAAGCCTCTGCGTGCCTCTGAACACAACGTTTTCATCAGCCGATCGATACAGAGCTTGTCTTGCGTGTGTTTCTCTTTAAAGACATCTTACTTAACATATTCGCTGATCCATTAACAATGAACCCGGGGCCAGCAGTTCCATCACTAGTGTCTGAACAAAGCCACATCCCAGCCTTCTCTCCCTGAAGGGCACAAGGCAGCATTTCAGCACTCCACTTGGGGGCACTTTTAAGCAGTGAAGTCACCCAAAAATTTAACAAAAATTTTTTTAAATGTGGCACATAACAGACCACATAAAAGACCCTTGTTTACAGGAGGCGCTGGAACAAGAAGGCCGAGCGTCCCCTTGCTCGGCCTCAGCTTGAACACGCACACTGGGCGACTCGAATTGTTCACCGCTCTGCACAGGTCTGTGAAGGACTACAATGACCTTGAGTATTGATCTGGGGTTGTAAATAAGTTTCAGTGAGCAGGCAAATTGCAAGTACAGGATCTGTGGATAATGAGTGATGACCTTACTTCCCTGCCCCTCAGTAGGGGCGGGTGGGAAGCGGGCAGTTTTGTAGGGGAAATTCAGGCTGAGTAACCTCTGAAAGGGCACAGTGGCTCCTCTGAGGGCAGCCAGGGAACATGGGTCACAAGACAGCTTCCTTCCCCAGGAGACCACAGCGCCCAGTGTGCGTTATGTTCTAATATCAACATTATATCTAGTCACCCTGGAGCTGCCAAGGGGGCCCTGTGAAGACTTGAGTCCCAACAGGTCACCTCTCTGTGTGAAACCCTGCACCCCTCCTGCCTCCCACAGACTAAGAGCCAGAGTGATTACAAGGCTTCACCCATGGGCCCTACGCAGCCTCGGCCCCTCGGCTTCTCCCACCTCATATCCAGCGGTGCTCGCTCTCTTGCTGGTCTGAACACACACCAATCCCGCGCCTCCTTGGGGCCTTTGCATATGCTGTTCCCTCTGCCTGGCATGCTCTTCCCTGCAGGCAGTGCCCCCACTCACAGCCTTCCTCTGGGCAGGTCTCAGTGAAACACCACCTCCTCAGAATGGCTTTTCCTTATCTACTAATCTCAAATATTTTCCTCTATCAGCTCATTCCCTCAAGGGGCTCTCTGTTGCCGCATAGACCTCATCCCCAGCTGACACACCACGTAATCCTTGATTTCTCCATTGCTGGTCTCCCCGACAAGAACATAAGCTTCATTCGGTCCCTGTCATTGAGTACCTCGCCCTAGGTACTCAATGAACTATCGTGCTGTATGAATAGATGTTGGTGAGTTGGTCCCTTTGATCATGAGTGCTGTCTGTGCAGTATATTTATGGCATTATTCACAGAAAGAAGAGGAAAATAAGAGTAGGCAATGAAAGGCAAGGTGGGGCAGAAACTAGATATGTGAATTAAAAGTCTTAATCCAATGGAAAAATTATAGAGGGAATGGAATGGGTAAACATTTTTATGGAGCTCTCCCATAGGCCAGGCACCCTGCTGGAGACATCCATACGCAGTATTTTATTTACGGTTACCCTTAGTTTACCAGGGAGAAAACCAAGACCAGAAAAGTTAAGTGACTTTTCCAAGGTCCCACAGCCAATGGACGAGACCTGAGCTCCTTCAGCCTCCCAAGCCTACTGTGGGTTTTCTACCCTACCAAGTAGCCCCTATCACTCAACTAAAAACCCATCCTGAAGGGTTTGAAAGCAAAAATGCACTTTTCTAAGAGATTACTCACTCCCCAACCATTCAAAATACGGATAGAGGAAGTTTTTCAGGATTTGTGGTCATGTGGGAAAAAGCAAAGTGCAATAGAGAATCCACACTACATTACCTTTTGTGCAACACAGAAACAGATCAGAAAACGTTCATGGGTCTGCCTATTTTTGCAAAAGGAAACACAGGAAGAAAAAAGCAGAAATGAATGAGACTGGGTTCCTGTAGGGGGTGGGTGGCAACAGCTGGGGGGACTTGAGGCCCTTCTCCGAGGACCCTGTTTTGTAGCAGATTGACTTTTGGTACCACATTAATGTATCACATGTGTAAAACCACACACACACACACACACACACAAATTCGGATCCCTAGAATGGAGGGCCGACTGAAACACAACAACCCAGCTGTATTTCAAGTGGACAAAACAACCACACTCAGGGGCGGAAATGAGAACGAATCCAGGTAACACTGAACGCACGCTTCCAGCATCCCGTGGCCTCTGGCTAGAAATGGAAAGGACCGCGCTCTGCTGGGAAGCCTCTTCTTTCCAGTGGCACCGGATGGTAACGCCCATGCCTATCTCGATGCGGTGAGGATAAAGAGAGTCAGATTTCTCCGTGTTGGAGAAGGAATTTACAAACATGGAAAAGGAGGAGATTGGAATGAACTCTGTGGTGTTGGATTGAAACTGTTAAATACATATAAATACAAATGGAAAAAAAAAACAGATGTCAAAGGCAACGAAGACAGGGAAAGGCTGAGGAACTTGGATCCCAGAGCGAAGGAGGCAAAAGATATTATACGCAACACAATGCGGTGGGCCCTCCGCTCGATCCGGGAGTGGAAAAGAAGAAAAGGAAAGCTATGAAAGACACTATTGGGACAATGAGCAAAACTCAGCTGTGGACTAGGGATGAGATAACAGTATTGTTTCAACATTGAATCTCTTCATTGTGATAAAGGTACTACAGCTATGTAAGAGAAAGTCTTAGTCTTCAGAAATGCACACTCAAGTATATATGGATTTTTTTTTTTAAATAAAAGAAAATATACCTGGCCTTCTTCCGGAGTAACTTCTGAGACTCAGGATAATGCACCAAAATTTCATTCAGGTCCTTCTTGTCCAGAATGAAGAGGTTGGTAAAGCCGTGGGCCGCCACGTTGGCCGTGCGCCGGTTCCCGCCCCCGATGGCCAGCAAGCTGGGGTGAGGAAGGAGGGAGGTGAGACCCTTCAGAGGCTGCGGTTCTGATCACGCCAAGTCTCCATTTCCAGCCCCGCGTGAGCACAGTGGCCGCCCCACACAGGTGAGAGCGTACGTCACCTGCCTGTGTCAACACGTGCTGGGGCTGCCTCCACAGTGGTTCCCTCAGACCCACCAGGGGCCCTTGAGGGTGAGGTCCCTCCCACTGGCCATGCCCTTGTCCTTCCCCAGCCTTTGCCAAGGTCCCCTTCTGTCACCCAGCTGCCCTCTGACCTTATTTCCCCAAACACGGATCCGGCTTTCAGCGTCACCAGCACTGACTTCCCATCAGGGCCACCCAGGACCCGCACCTGCCCCGCCTGGATGATGTACATCTCGCGACCTATCTCCCCCTGGAACAGAGAAGGGGCAAGTCCCCCTGTCATTGTCAGCACAACCAGCAAAGCAGCAGGACTGGGCCCAGAGGCTGGTGGCCCAGCGCGGAGGAACCTGCCACCAACCTGGTACGTGTTGTGGGGCCTCGGTCTCTCCATCTGTGAATTGGGGGGAGGGATCGCAGTGGGGAGTTAGTGGGGTGACAGAAAGGAGAGAGCTACACCGAGGGGAGCCCAGCAAGGGGTTCAGACAGTAAGCTGATGTCTCTGCCCAGCGCCCATCACATCAGGAACTTGGTGAGCCTCTGCTAAGTGCTGGCACTTACGTGACGTTATTCTGGCCCAGCCACTGTCCTAAGGGCTTTATGGGGCCGAGCCTGCTTCACTCTCTACAGCCCTCTGAGGCAGGAACCCTTTGTCCAAGGTCACTAAACGAGGCAGAGCCAGGATTCAAACCCAGGCATTCTGGTGCCAGAGTTCATGGTTGTTGTTGGTTGACTTGTATCTTCCCTTCCCCCAAGTTCATCCTAACCCCCAGGGCCTCGGAGTGAGACCTTCTTTGGAAATAGGGTCTTTGCAGATGGTATCAGCTAAATTAAAATGAGGTCATAGTGGAGTTGGGTAGGCCCCTAACCCAACATGACTGGTGTCCTTAGAAAAGGTACATTTAGGCACAGGGACAGGCATAGAAGGACGGCCATGTGAAGAGGCACAGGGAGAAAACAGCCACCTTCAGGCCTAGGAGAGAAGCCTTCCCTCACAGTCTTCAGGAGGAACGAACCCTGCTGTCACCTGATTGTGGACTTCTGTCCCCCAGAACTGTAGGACATACATGTCTGCTATTTAAGCTACCCAGTCTGCAGTGCTTCGGGACACCAGCTGTAGCAAACTCACACAATGGCCTTCATCCCAAATCAAACCGAATGAATGAATGAATGAATGGATGGCTTGCTTTGGACCGCAATCAGGAATACCCAGTCTGCACACATCTTCCAATCACTGTGGCCTGTCCACGGCCCGTTGGTCTCACCTGCCACTTTTAAAGGGACAAAAGTTCGCCCTGGCTGGTGTGGCTCAGTGAATTGAGCACTGGCCTGAGAACCGAAGTGTTGCCGGTTTGATTCCCAGGTAGAGCACATGCCTGGGTTGCGGGCTGGGTCCCCAGATGGGGGTGCATGAGAAGCAACCACACATTGATGTTTCACCCCCTCTCTTTCTCCCTCCCTTCTCTTCTCTCTAAAAATAAATAAATGATAAAGATAAATAAAACAATAAAATAAAATAATAAAACATGCAATACCTGACTGATTAGTCAGGTTACTGACCTCTAAAAAAATAAAATAAAATAAAATAAAGGGACAAAGGCCAAGGACAGGTGAGCCGATGACACTTCGGATTCATTTGACAAACGTTTCCTGGGTATCTTACACCTGCAGGACCTTCTAAACAAAAAGGAAGAAAATTTCGTTTTCCTGTTTCTGTGTCCAACTTGGCAAGGGACTGAAGTGGGGAGGGGGTGTTAAAGAGCTCAGCCTCACCTCAGTAATCACCCCACGGATGGCCTGGGGGTGGCCTGGGGTGGCCCAGGGGTGTCTCAGGAAAATTATCGTAGAGCAAAACTGGACAGCAGAGGGCGCCGTTCACACATGCTCACCAAGTGCTCACTTGAACTGCCAACTGCCAGCTATCCAACCTGATTCACTTTTTCTCATCGGAAGCAAATTCTGCATCACCCACAAGGTTGATCACAGGTACACCATGCCAGGCACAGGGCCAAACTCTGTATGCACTTTGCATGCAATTCGCACCACCACCCCGTGTGGAAGATACTTTCAATAGCCCTACTGTACCCATGAGAAGAGAGAAACTCAGAGAGGGCCAGCCATTTCCCCAGAAGTGCACAGCTAGGAAGTAGCTCCAATGTCAGACAAATACACCCAAACCCCTCTTCGTCTCTAATGCTGCAGCTTTAATTTGCAGCCATATATAACACACGTTTCCTTCTTCCCCCAGCTCTCTTTCCAGAAACTTCACTGAAGCATACAGCTTTAAAACAGGAGCCTTCTTGGATTGGGGGTTTCTGAGTCTTACAGGAGTTACTTAGGCAGTATTTTTACCCCCATATACACACCAGCCTTATTAACTACTCTGTAACAAGAGGCCTGAAATCTGGTTCCTGCTCTCTCACCGCTGACCACTCATTCCAGTGACCTTGGTCCCACCGTGAATCTCAAAGAGTGAGAGCAGAAGGGCTCTAGACATTCTCCAGACCCAGGATTCAAACCCAAATGTTTTCCAGGATCAAACAGGTGATATAAAGGAGCAAAGGCAGCCTTGGTGGGGTGCAGTGGGGAGTGGTGGGGCTTGTGGCTCAGGAGAGAGGATGATGTCTCCCTGGAGGGGCAGAGCCCCTTCTCCTCCCCATTGACCCTTACTATTTGGGAGACCAGGGGCTCAGTCAGTGTTGCAGATGTTCTGTTTTCAGCCAAAAATCTAGATTTTTATGTGAAACCTTCCATTTTTAAGGTTGGGGGCTACTTGAACCTTTTTTTTAAGATTAGGAGGGAAAAAACCCACAAACATCTATGCAAGGGCCATCAGTTTGCATCCATGCCCTGTCCCACCCCTCCTCCCACCCCATTTTCCCAAGAGCAGGACCAAGACCCTGGAAACAGTTCCATCTACACCATTATGTCTCTGCCCTGCTTTAGGCTCCTCACTTTCCTTTTCTGTAAAGTGGGGGTCCCCATCCTAGCCCCCATGGTCTTGCATCCAGGGAGCAAAGCCTGAGGAACATGAGCTCCGTGTCTGGGGCTGGAGAACACCTCCTTGTGCCCAACAAGCCAGAGCCCAGGGGGCAGCTGACCAACATGGGGAGCTTCAGCCACGCTTCTCCACCCCCATCAACCCGCTCTCCCTGGGCCCCCAAGCCTCGCCTGACCCCTCCAGCCCAGTTCTCGACAGCCAGCAGGCACACATCCCAGGCCACGCTGTGGCTGCCCCGGGCCGCTCACCTTCTTGCACACGTAGTCATTGGGCAGGTAGACGACAGAGCGAAGCCGCTTCAGCATGTCAAAGATCATCTGTCGGTCACAGCCCTGCACCAGAGAGGAGCAGAAAGGGCTCCCTGTTATGAGGAAGATGTGGGCTCGGGCCTCACCGAGCCCCAAGGGTGAGGGCGCTGGGTGGATCGTACCTGGAAGAGCGCCACTTTGCTGACAATGTCATAGTTCACGTCGATAGCAAGGTCCAGCCGCATCTTGTCTGGAAGCTGCACCATCAGCTCTGACTCATCTGCAAAGGAGAGCCTGGCAACAGTCAGAGGCACATCCAGGCTCCTCCCCAACAACACGTGGGCTGAGTCTACACTGCACCTGGCCCGGCCACACCAGATTGGGACAGTACCCTCTCTCACCTTTGCAGGCACCACTCTCTCGTGTACACTTTCCTGGTTAACTCCTACTCATTCTTCAAAAATAAGAACTAATGTCACCTCCTCCAGGAAGCCTTCCCTGAGACCCCCAGCTATGATGTTAGCAGTCCCTGTGCTGTAGCACACATTACACCCTTTGTTGCAATTGTTTCTTCATGATCTATCTTCCCTCCCGACACTATTACAATGACATGAGCAAGAACTAAAATGCTTCGAGCACTGTTTTTACAGAATGCTTTACGAAGAGGATTTTATTCATTCCTCCCAGCAACCCAAGAGGTGCCCACCACTATAGCCCCTACTTTACAGATGAGCAAGGAGAGGCTCAGTAAAGCAGTGACTTGCCCACGGCCGTGCAGCCCAGGGGGGCGGACTCAGGACCCCACCCAGGCCGTGGGGCTCTAGAGCCTGTCCCAGGACAGGAAGGGCTGGGGCTGTTTTGTCCCCCATGAGGTTTGTGGTGCCCAGCAGAGAGCCTGGCGTGGAATGAATGTTGGTCACTGGCAACAGGAAGTGCACCACCTGTACCTGACCTCGATGCCCCTCCCACTGCACCACAATTATGTATGGGCTCAAGGTGAGAGTGAGCCTGGGCAGGTCAGGGCCCTCTCTGGATCTTCATGGGCACACCTGGGAAAGGGGGTGTTGATACAGCTGTCACAAAGCTGTTACTGGAACGGAGTGAGGTGATGGAGGTGAACATGCCTGGTAAGCTGTTGGGTTTGTGCTTTAGCAACAGTCAGTAATGAAGATCCTAAGACACTCATTGTGCTCAGGCTTGCCAACACCCCCAGCTCAGGAGACATTGGGGCCAAGGTGTGGCTTCTCTGAGACCAGAGGGAACCCCACAGAGGCAATAGGGCCCTTTTACTTGGCTGAGGGAGTTGGGGACCCAAAGACACAGTGCCAGTGACCTACGGGCTTCTCAGAAACCTCTAAAACAACATCTAGTCTCTGAGAACATAATGACTAGCTCCCAGAGGTTATTTTTAAAAACCCGGGGAACGTTAAGTAATTAACATATAATTAGCATATTCAGATTTCAGTAAGGGTTCCATTTAGAATCTGTAAGAACTTCACTACACCTGGAAATGATTTTCAGGTAAGATTCTCCCACTTAGTAAGAGTTACTGAGCGCACCCCCATCGTGCGCAAGAAAGCAGAAACAGTGCATTAAACAAATTGTAGCCAAATAATTTCCGAAGCAAAGTATGACATCAACAAATCAGCATGTCTTACCCAGCATGCCTTGGGAGTGCCAGGTGTACTCGTACCATGTCTTGACGCGGTTCTGCACGGACCTGGGGATCTTGTAGAAGTTCATGTACTTCACTGTGCTGTCCATGCAGCTGCGGTAGTAGGTCTGCCCAGCGGTGGCAGCCCCCACCACATCTCTCATCTGGGGGCAAAGGGGGGGTCAAGGAAGCCCTGGGTCAGAGTGGGGCCCTTACATGAGCTTTGGGGATATGTGTTGGGGGCACATTTACTTCACACAGACTAGGACTGCATGTTCAAGGTAGTGGGGGAGACCAGAGAGACCATGTCTGTGTACAGAGAAGGTTTCGCTGACAGAGGACAGCTCTGGAGTGAGGGGGCAAGGCTGTTGGTCCCTTGGTGGCCTCCGGTCCCTGGAGCCACATAAGGAGGGACTGGGCTGATTCTGGTAAAGCGGCCCCTTTGTGCCAGAGGCCACACTGGGGGAAACGTGCCTGGTGTACTGCTCCTCAGGGCAGGCCCCTCAGAGGTAACTGAGGACTGCAGATTGTCACCTCCTGCACTGGCCAGAATATGGCCTATGCCCCCTGCACATTAGGAACCTCCAGGGGTTTCTCTCCAAGAGAACAACCCAAATCCTCAGCCTTGGCAGAAAGCCATTCAGCCCAGCTCTCTGAGATATCCCAAAGGAAGAGACATTTCAAATGGAAGCCATCTCACAAAGGGAAGGGGGCTAGGACCTCCACCACCCCCTTCACCCAGCGGGCCCCAAAGCTCCAGGTTCCTGACTCCAAGTCCAGTGTTCTTTCCTGGGCTCAGGCTCAAAGGCATGGGCGCAGACGGGGACACTTCTGTCAGCGGGAGAGAGAGAGGCCCTGCAGACAGGCGGGTAGGAAACCAGACCAGTGACCCAGCTACCTGTCCGATCATCACGGAGAAAGCGAAGACGCCTGTGAAGTAGTTGAGCAGCTGGAAGACAATCTCAAACAGCGTCTTGGGGTCGGGCAGCCCGCCAATGGTGATGAGGGTCTTCACAGCCCAATAGTAACAGCGAATGTAACTAGAGAGAGAAGAGGAGGGGGAGCTCAGTCATCGCAGGTCCCACTCTGCTGCCCCAGGGGCCTGGCTCTCACTGATGGGCATTGCGCAAGGGAGAAACCCCTGACAGCACAGCTGCATGAGAAAGAAGGGCTCTCTGCAGTCTGCAGAGCATGTCTGCAGGTGTGTGTGGCTCTACCCCAACCCTGCAGAGACATATGGTCATCCCCATTTACAGATTTGGAAACTGAGGCTTCAGGAGATTGCTAGGAAGCATTGGCAGGAGGTGAGACCAGAAACTTCCAACTCCTGGTGCCTGAACTTCCTTCATTTCCTTCAATTTTCTGTCCATTTCCAGTCTTTCCTTTGTTATCTCATTACATTGGTTCATGGAAAGAAAGAGCCCCATCAAAGTCGGGATCTATCTCGAGGACCACCATTTCTGACCCTCTCCCTTGCCCACCCATTTTCCAGATAGTAAAACTGAGGCCCCGAAAGGGAAAGGGAACACTCATGGTCACCAACTCTCAAGTTCCAGAGGTGGGATTAGAAACCAGTGTGTCATCTGCTTCTCTGAGCTGTCATCCCACCATCACTAACCGTGTGACACATGCATGTGAACCACTGGGAAGGGAGGTACGGGTGATGGGTCCTGCTGTGTGATAAAAGGCACTGGCAAAGCCCTGAGCTTGTCTTATTATCACAAAGCAGCAAGAGCCCCTCATATGCCTGTCCACACATCCAGGCTGTGCCCTCCCAGGAGCCATGGGCCATCCCGGCCGGCTTTCCTGTGCCTTCCTGTCCTCCCACCAGGGTACAAGGAAGCCATCCAGAGCCTGCCCAGGCTCCAGTGTCCTGAGACACCCACACTTCCAGGGTCCCTGCTCAACTCCAAACTCTAGAACATCACCCAGCTGGCAAGTCATCCGGCCTGAGAATGACCCTAAATGGGTCCTTCCCTGGGCACCTGCAGGGTCGTAATCAGAGCATGTGCTCTGGAGCCAGACTGTTTGGGTGCAGACCCAGCTCTGCCACCTTCTAGCTGCATAGTGACAAAATCCCAGCAAGCCTGTTTCCTTCTCCTAAAGTGGGAATGGCAGTAGAAAACATCCTTCATAGGTGATCATGGGGACAGAATGAGGTGCTGGAAGAATACCTGGTCCCTGTGGGCTCTCACTAAATCTCAGCTATCGGAGCCTTCACTGTGGCTGGTACCTGTCATGTGCCTGCAGTGGGAACAATAGGCTTCCCTGTGTCCTCGAGAAGCTCACTCTCTGGTAGAGACAGGCAAGCAAATGTGTAATGTGGGGGGTGGGGGGAGGCAGCAGAGGTTGTTGGGAATTGTAGGGGCAGGGTCTCTGTCTCTGACTAGCTGGGAGGCCTGGGTCAGGGCTTTGGGCCCACTGCACTTCATTACCACCTGGTACATGGAAATCGCAGGACAACACAGACCTGCCCTGTTAAGTCCCCTGTCATACCAGCCATGGCCACCAGGGGGCTCATGAAACAGCCTTTACCGGGATGCTGTCTGGGAGCTGCTGGGCCAACGGGAAGAACACAGGAGTGATGTCCGCAAACCTCAGGCTTTCCCCCAAACTCTTCCTACTTGGAGGAATCTTCCACTGGCATGGCACATCTCAGGGGCCTCGCCGAAGTCCTTGTCTTCCATGCTACTGGCTCTGTGGGGACCCCTGCCTGCCCCAGGCTGGGTGGAAGCAGGATGCAGTACCCCGATATGTAGGAATTCGGGTCCTCAGGGCCCAGCCCATAGCAGGTGCTCAACAAATGGTTGCTACTTTGGAAATTATTATTATTCTCCAGGGTACTGGGCTTCTAGAGGAATCCTCCTTCACTCCTTGTGCTTTGGGCATATACTGGGGTTCTCTATAGGATTTCATTTGGAAGAGTGGTGTTGCCAAGAAAGGGTGCCCCTCCACTGCTGAGCTTCAAGGGCCCTGCAGGAGGAAGTCCCAGGCAGGACAGCTGTCCCCTCTTCTCCCCTCCCTGCTGGCCACTCCTCCCCAAGCCTGCCTGCCATGGGGGTGCCAGGGCCAGCCCCAGAGCTTGCTGGGGCGCAGACCTCTTTGGGAACCGTAGGAAAGCCAGGAATGCCCCCTTAGGAAAGCCAGTATGTCCCACACATGTCAGCCTCACTTGTTGGGCAGCAAAGGTCTACAAGGTGAGGTTGGAACTGCTCAGGTGGGGAGGCTGCTTGGCAACCTGGCCCCGCCTCCCTTCCCAGGTAATTCCACACCCACCCACCCCCTCCAGCAACACAAAAGGGTGCCCAGCTCCTTAACGCCATCATTCTGCAACTTCGCACCTTTCTTCATGGTGCTCCCTGCCCCAGGGGTTCTCTGCCCTTCTCTCCACCTTCCAAGGCCAAGATCAAACTTAACCTTTCAGAATTGACCATCCCTTGCCACCTCTGTAGTACTGAGCAGATGGTGCGACATTTAAGACACTATAGCCATGCGGCAGGTGCTCAGGGAATGTTAGCTTCAGGAGGACTTAGAGCTTTGACCCTTCAGTCTTATCATGTTGGAGGTTCCTTGGGATCAAGGAGGCCTCAGCTACATGTGTCAATGGGACTTTTCTCTGGGAGCCCTTGTGTGTGAATGAAAGCCCCATGAGGAAGGCTGTGGCTCACCTGTTTCCCACGCCATCATAGACCCAATGAGTGGAGCCGATGCCCTGATAGGTCGACGCCCAGTAATACAGGCATGAGTTCAAGTGCAGACTGTAGAGCAAGTAGGCGGTGGTCCTGATAACCCTGCAGAAGAGGAAAACGCATGACCACAGCAGCAGGAAGAGTGGCTGTAGCATGTCACCCAGGGTTGGGGACACAGGGAACACACCAGTCCTCACTTCTCCTGGCGCCTACCCCACAGGTGTCCCCAGTTGGAGCTACATGGCCTTGCCCAGCTGCCTGGCAAGGTGGACTCTGGCCAAGAGAATGGCACTGGCTGGACTGAGCCAACCGGATGTTCTTTGGAGACTGCCCTAGTTAGGGACAGTGGCACCTGAACAGCATTGTCAAGACCTGGGACTAGAATTGGCACAGAGCTACATGTACAGACAGTCCTGGGGCACTATGTCCACGGGGAGGGGCAGAGAAGGGACAGATGTGTGCCCAAGTGCCAATCCATGAGAGGGGTAGAGCAGAGCTCTGTCCCCAAGCATGGCCTGGCTGGTCTCGGGCTGCATCCTTGGACAGCCACCACCCCTGTGTCTGACTGGTTGGGGCGGGGGGTTGAGGCTCAGCTCCCTGGAAATGAGGGCAAACCCTGCATGTCAACCTATGTGTGGCCTTACAATTGGGGGAAATGGGGCATTCCTGGTTCTCTCCAAAACAAACATCCCTCAGAGAAGGGCCAGGAAGAGGCCTGGCTTCCGGTGGCAGTGAGACCTGTAGGGCCAGGGAGGTGATGTGGGTGGAGAATGCCATGTGTGTGTGTGTGTGTGTGCGCGCGCGCGGCGGTCTCACCTGTAAACGTAGGCTTTGCTGAGGATGGATTCCAGGCGGCTGTTAAATTCGAAGAAGGCCAAGTACTGGGGGGGGAAGCAAGGCATCAGGGCAGCCCGTGGGGTGACCCCCTGCCCTCACCCCTTAGCCCATCCCCCACAGGTGCCAGGATGGGGCTCTTTCTAAAACCCCCAGTGGGAAGGGGCTAGATTGGGAACATTCAAAATCAGAGGTCCTTAGCCCTCAGAGGGGTCAGGACCAGGAACTCCATTTCCTAACCTGGTGGAAACCATGGCCCCTCTTCCTTCGGAAACTACATGTGAAGAAGTGTTTACAGTTTGCATATAATATCAGGGGACTCCCAGGCCCTCTGAATCTCATCATGAAACTTCTACGGCTACATGTGTCCCAGATTAAGGACACTGTTTTTCTTGTTTACTTAGAAAGAAAACAATTTCATAAGGAACGGCATCCCTAACTCCTCACTGATACCTTTGAAGCCTTATTTATATTAATAAATCGGTCTTGCCTACTGAGCACCTTTGATGACTGTGCTTTGCAGTTGAACAATGTAAGGGTTGGGGCACTGACCCCTGTGCCATCGAAAATTCATACATAAGTTTTGACACCCCAAAACTTAACTACCAATAGCCTACTTGGACAGGAAGCCTTCCTCATAACATAAACAGTCAGTTAATGCATAATTTTGTATGTTATATGTATTATATACTGTATTCCTACAATAAAGTAAGAGAAAAGAAAATGTTACCCTGACTGGTGTGACTCAGAGGATTGAGCACTGGCCTGTGAACCAAAGGGTCACTGGTTCGATTCCTAGTCAGGGCACATGCCTGGGTTGCAGGTTAGGTCCCTAGTTGGGGGTGTGTGAGACTCAACCACACATCAATATTTCTCTCCCTCCTTTTCTCCCTCCCTTCCCCTCTCTAAAAAGAAAAAATAAAATGTTAGCAAGAAAATCATAAGGAAGAGCAAATACATTTATAGTACTATATATATTTGTGAAAAAAATCTGCATGTAAGTGGACTGTGCAGTTCAAACCCATGTTGTTCAAGTCAGCTATATGTATGTGTGTGTGTGTAACCTTTGTACATTTTTTACATGGGAAGTCTGTATAATCATTCTTGTTTTACTGAGAGGAAATCGGCACTTGAAACAGTTCAGTAACTTGCCCAAAGCACACATGCGGTAAGTGGCAGAGCCAAGGTTTGAACCCAGGTTGGACCCACACTGCAAGCTCTTTCCACTCTACCACACCCTCCCACTCCCTACTGCTGCTCAGGGCAGACATCAGGGCGCCCGTGCTGGTGCAGACGAAGGCCTTGAGTGGAGAGCCATGGGTCTCACCTTCAGGCAGCGGGGCAAACGCAGGAGGGGGTTCACGCCAAACTTCAGGTACAGAAAGTCCAAGGGCAGCAGGCAGAGGACGTCCATCTGAAATCCCAACAAGACACCACACAGTATGCAAAACGGGAAACCCCAGGGCTGTGGGATGAGGTGAGTGGTGGGTTCTGACCTTCAATGGACAGATGAGCTCAAAATGCCCAAGAGACCCTGAATGTGGCACAGAAGGCATCCCACCCACAGCCCAGCCAGTGCCTGTCCTGGGGGGACCATGGTATACCGGCCCCAAAGCACCCAGGGTCCCCGGAGATACCACCTTTCGAGACCCTGCAGACACTTGCATCCCTGGCACATACCTTAAAGCGGGGAGACTTCAGGTAGTTATTACGCATCTCCTTTTTGTCTGTCTGGAAGAAAATGAAGGCATGACCATGAAATGGCCTGAGAGCTTAATCCCTGACCCCGGTGGGGCAGCGATGGAAATCCATAAAGACCCTCCCCTTCCTATCAGAGTTGTAGCCCCGCAGACAAGGAGGAGCCAGGACAGAGCAGCTGAGCTCAGGTGGAAGCTTCCAGGTATACAGGTGAGAGGTGGAGCCCCGGCCCCCAGGGGAGAGGGAGCTGTCCAAGGTCACCCAGCTAGATCCTGATTTCTAGAATGGAAATCAGCGAGGCTACTGAGCTCATATGCTCAGCACATTGGTCTCACTTGGACCATTTGCAACCTTGTTGACTGAGGAGCTGGCAGAGGCTCTGATCAGACCCGAAAGAGGTTGCCCAGCGAGTGCTCTTTGTTTTAAAAGCACAGCCTCAACTTGTCTGTCCAGTGTGGAATTTTGAAAAGACCTGCACAGGGACACGGGGACCCTGCTTCCTGCTTCTGCCAAGTCACAATCGGGACTTCGATCCCCTCCCCAGGAAGTGGGGCCCACACCACCAGTGCACAGGGTCTCAAAGTGGCCCAAGTGTCATGCTCTTTGCAGGACCCCCAGGAAATGTCAGTTGCCAGCAGTTACCCGTGCTGAGCACTCTGCAGACATCACCTCAGTCGATCCTCCCAGCAATGCTGTGAGGTGGGAACAAGTACTATCCCCACCTTACATGTGTGGAAACTGAGGCTCAGAGAGGTGTTACAGACAGTGGTGGCAGAGCCGGGATTTGAACCAGGTCCACCTGCACCGAAGGCCATTCTCTGGACCACTTCCCCATCCTTAACTCCATCAGGTGGTGCAGGAACCATTTCACCGGTGAGCAATATTTGAATATATCAAAGTTATGCAACCTGAATAACCATGTTGCTATACAAGCAGGGGCAGACGTTCCAGAAATTTCCTTGTTCCTTTATCTTGTTGTCTACGGAGGCATCAAGGGTCGGTCCCCCGAAAGTTCCGGCTGCAGACTCCGCCCCCAGCCACCCACTCCACCCGCCTGTGACGTACAATGATGTCCCCTCCTCGGACAAACTGCAGGCGGATCTGGAACACGGTGATGTCCAGGAAGTAGATGAGGTCACACAGGTAATCCATCAGCAGCCAGAGGTGGGTGTTGCCGGGCGTCTGGTAGGGGAAGGCCCACCGCACGGGGATCAGCCAGCAGTTCCAGTTCCAGGCCATCACCACGAAGAAGAGCCACAGGATGTACATCAGGTCTGCAGGAGGGAGGGGCAAGGCAGCGCCGGAGCCCAGGCCAGGGAGGGGCTCTTTGCATCTGCACTTTCCTACCAGCATTGCGCCTGACCCTTCTGTAACTTGGAGGGGCGAAACTGTCTCTGAATTCAAAATAACTCACTGCGAGGCCCTAAAAAATGAAGTACTCTGAGGAGGAGACATGGGGGCATTATTGGATAATAGACAGCGAACTAGAAAACACCTTTCCTTTCATTCTTGTTGAAACTTTTCCAAAAATCTATTTCCTGCCTTAGTAAATGCATAATGGTGAGTAATGCATAGAAGATGGACAGATGGATGCACAAACCTGTGGATGGATGGATGAATGGATACTGCAGGTCACCTGATCATTATAGAGACCCAGTGGACACCAGGGTAGGAGGTCTGTCTCCCAAAGGACAGTTTGTATGACCTTGGGAAAGTCACTCTGTGTCACCTGCCCTTCCCTCCTCAAAGAAGTCACGAGGGGATTCAGATAAGAAAGGCAGGGAGATTCTTCATAGATTATTAAGAGCTGTGTACATATGAAGGGTTATTATTCCTGAGGAATATAAAATGAGCTAAAAGGGAAGTAAGAGGGAATTCACTTCAGATGTTGGGAGAATGTCTTCCCTTTTCTGCTCAGAGCAGCACCTCCAAGAAGGAGCCAGCAAGAGAACAGCAGAAAGACTTGGCCAGAGGTCAGGAGTCCTCATCTGTCATTATTTGTGTGATGAGGCTGGTTAACTTCTCTGTGCCTTAGTCGCCTTGTCTGTAAAATGGGTATGATCTTGTGTTCCTATTCCAGGGATTTGTTTGTTTGTTTGCTTGCTTTGGGGTCACAGCCTTGGATGTCCACAGTCACCCAGCCCACCTCCGGCACAGCCCCTGCACCCCCCTCCCACTGCCCCACCCTCGCACGTCACGTGGGACTCACTGGTCAGCGGGTCGATGCTCTCGGGGAACCGGTACTTCCTCCAAGGCCGGCGTTTGAACTTGCAGCACAGCATGTCGCAAGAGTGCGCCTCCTCCACCGGCCCCACCTCCGCTGGCTCCGCGTCTGGGGCCGGCTCCGGGCCTTTCTTGACTGGAGCTGTGGGATGACGTGGGTGAGCACCTGGCCCAGCCCTGAGGCTCAGGGAGAGGATGCAGAGGGAAGGCTCCCTAGGCGGACCCTGGCACCATCCCACCACCTGCTACAAGCTCTGTGTGCACGAACCAGGGAGCCCTCTTGGAGCCCCCACCCAGCTCCCTGTTTTACCGTGACCTGGGCACCTGTCACAGACTCTTACCAGCTACTAATCTGAAAATGCCCCAAAGGAGGGGTTACTGGACAACTTGGTTGTTTCGGTTGAGTGCCTGCTTGTGTGTCTGTGTTTGGATGCCTTTGGTTCCCTCTGCAGGGCTGGGAGCATTTCGTACCCAGGGCTTCCACCACCCAGAGTCAGATGTCAGGGCAACATTGCTGTAGATTTCTCAGAAAGGCTCCTTCACCTCTAAAACATGGGATCACGGCCTTCCTCCGCATCCATGGTGGTGTTGGTGACTAGAGATTGGCTCTTATAGGTTCAGTACGGCTATGTTTCTAGCTTCAGGATTGTGAAGTCAGGCTCTGCTAGGTTCACTGTTGGCACCATGAGTTCCAAGGCACGGTCCTCCTTTGGAAAGACCTAGAAGCCTCTCCTCCTTCCCCCCAACAACTGGCGCCTTAAAAGTAGAACACTTTTATGTAGCCCCATAAGAATACTGCAACTGAGGCACCTAGCAAGTAAGACTCTTTCGTTCCATAGTGGGTTACAGACATCATCTGAGTGTAAGACATGAGATACGTCCCAGGGTGGGCCACCTGCCTGCCAGTGGGAAAAAGGCAGAAGGGTCCATGAGGGTACTTGCCCTGCTGGACAGAGAGCCAAGCACAATTGGATCATTGCTCAGCACTTTGCCCTCCTTCCCTCCCCTGGGTATATAGCCAAACTGGTACATACAGGACCCCAAAACCCAGACAGTGGGGATCTGGGCTTCTCTCAAACACTCCAATCACTTTGGGGGACCACACTCACCATGAGTTGACAGGGGGCTTTTGGGGTCCTATCCCACCCCTGGCTGGGGGGACCATTCCCAGCTTTGGACTCACAGGGTTTGGGGCTCTCCTCATCGGAGGTGACATCTGGGTCAATGAGCTTCTCCTTCACCTTCTCTGTCCGCTCCTTGAAGAGCTTCACCAGCTCCTGGAGCCGGTCGTTGATGATGGCGCTGTTCTGGCTAGCTGTGGAGGACGCGCGGTCCTGGCCACTGTGGAGACACCCCAAGGCAGAGTGGGCTGAGCGGGAGGTGGCCCTGTGGCCCCGGGCAAGAACTCAATCCTGCCTGGCCTGCAGGAGGTGGATCCTGCCCCAGTTTCCTTTGGACGTCAGAAAGAGCAAACCCACTTTAATATCTCCTAATAGGAAGTTCGGCCTGGGAATAACACCTGGGGGCCTAGCTGTGAGGCTCTGATTCAGATGGGCCGCTCTGAAAAACCTTTGATTCCACTTCTGATGTGGGGGAACTCGGTGCAGGGCTCTTGGTCCCAGTGTGGAGTTCACATGAGACACGTGTCTGGGACAGATCACAGAGGAGACAGGGCTAGTTCTTTAGGCTTCAGAAATAGCTGGTGAGCAAAAAAAACAGTGCAGATACATCATGCATCTTTTTACCTTACAGGAATTTTTTAAAAAAATAATTTATTGATTGATTGATTTGTTTACTTATTTATTTTTAGAGAGAGGGGAAAGGAGAAAGAGAGGGAGAGAAACATCACTGTGTGGTTGCCTCTCACTCACGCCCCCAACTGGGGACCTGGCATGCAACCTAGTCATGTGCCCTGACTGGGAATCAAACCAGCGACACTTGGCTCGCAGGCCGATGCTCAATCCACTGAGCCACAGCAGTCAGGGCTCCTTACAGGAATTTAAACTATGAACTCACCGTAAGAGAAAGAGGCAGAATGAATGGATGAATGATTGAATGAATGAATGAATGAATAAGAGCCTGCCTGTCATTCCGCTCAGCGAGTGGCGAGAGCCCTGAGTGAGCTGACAAAGGCCGAGTAAATCAGGCCTCCTCTGAATGACCTCACTAAGTTCACCTTGCTGAGCTGCGTGTAACATTGGCCCTTTCAGACCTGTTTTTTTCGTATATTGAGGCACAAACTCAAGCCGGCTCCTCCTCTTGAGCTCAGCTGAGGAAGCCAGACTGGAAACAACCCGTGTGGGGTCCTCATGAGAGATGGAATGCGGGTGGGACGGAGACTCCAGCCACTCACCCACATCCGTTCTGTCCTGTGGGACGTGGTCACTGGGACGGAGACACCCCGCCAGTGACTACATTCCCCAGGTGTGGCCAGGTGAGCTCTCACCCACGGGATGGAAGCAAACACGGTAGATGCAATGGAAGACCTCCTCGTTGGAGAACAGCCTGGTGCTCTCCCTTTTGAGTGGTGACCAGGGGCATCCCGGGAGCCACAGTCAGCTGGGTCCCTAAATGAGTGCATGGAGCAGAGCTTTCCAATGACTTGCAACAGGCAACTGGTGACATGACTATGACACATGGGACATCTTGCTCCTTAAGCCACCGAATCTTTGGGGTCTATTTGTTACAGCGGCTTAGGCTGCCTAGTTAATACATGATAGGCTTCTAGAGTATTGTTGGCCTCCTTCAGAGTTTTCAAGAGAAAATTTTATGATTATGCCTTACTTCTGTCTTATTTTCTGACATTAATCCCTGACCCGATCCCCACCCTACTGCCTCAGATGTGACCCCATTGTTTGCTAAAATGGGCCACTGGAATATGGGCAAGGTTTGGGTTTTTGGTTTTTTGTTTTTTTCCTGCTTCTTTAACTACTCTGAAGTTTCCACAACTCTGATAAACTCCAAAAATTATGAATAGAAATAAAGCCTGGAAGAAAAGCCCAGTGTCTCCTACGGCCACTCTAGGAGGTGTGGCTGGGAGGGGACTCACCATCATCCAGGTTAACTCCACAGGAAAACATCTCCTGTTGCCCTTCCCACCTTGGGGTGGTTGAAGGTGGAAGACACAGGGCCTGTGCCCTCTCAGCTGCCTTTAAACATTGTTCTACAGACCAGTGGCGCCCAAATCCCCTGGGAGCTTGTGAAGACAGATTCCCTGAGGCCCGCCATCTGAGGTCCTGATCCAGCAGGTCTAGGGGGGCCTGGGAGTCTGCATTTTACAGGCTCCCGGTTTGGGATCCTCCTGGTCCTTCCTCTCCCCTCGGACCCTTTCAGGGGTCCAGTGTCAGGAGCCAACCCCTGCCTGTGGCTCCCGCAGCCCCTCCTGTACAACAGTCCCCATACAGGGACATCTCCCTCTCTGGGCAGGGCTGGCCGTGGACACAGCTGGACCCAGAGCCTGAGCCCATTTTTCAGAGTTTGCAGAACTCCCAGGCCAGCCAAAAGCAGCCGGGCCAGAGACCCAGCCATGTCTCACTCCTTGGAAGTCACGGGCAGAGTCATCCTTGTAGTGGAAGGTTCTAAAAACATCCATGGTCCCCCTCACTCACTGCCCATGCCTACCCACCCAGCCTTTGGACTCTCTGAGACCCCAGATGTGGCCCCCACTCACTCGGCATCCTGCAGGGGAGGGGTGTCTGACCAGGCGATCACGGGGGTCTCGGCTGGTGACAGCACCTTGAGCTCTTCAGCTTCATCATCTTTGGAGGGCAGCCTCTTCCTGCCAGGACACAGTCATGGAAGGGGACTTCAGTGAGGGCAGGAGCCCTGGCAAAGTGGGCTGACATTGGCCCTTGCAGATCACCCAGAGCCAAATCTGTGCTGGGAGGACTGTGAAGCTGTCCTGGTACCTTCTGCCAACTCGCCTAGGAGGGCAGAGTTCACGAATGACCCCATTCACATGCTAATGGAAAGGACAGCCACACACACGAGGAGGCTGAGGCCAAACTCCCACAGCTGGGACCCACACTCAGTCCTCCCGCCCACAGCCGGGCGCCCTCTCCTGAGTCTGGAGCGCACTGGTGGCTCCTCTTTAGCTTGACCATAGTCATTTACAAAGCACTGCCCCGCACTTCACAGTTTGCCTACAGCTATATGCAGGGCCTGCCTCAGTGAGCCGGCGCAGGTTGTCCAAAACCAGCTCTAACCACACACCCACAGATCTATTTCAAGAGGTGTAGCGACATCTGCCTCCTTGACCAGGGATCCCCCTCCTGAGAAAGGAGCCCACAGACGAAGAGCAGAACACGAGAGAGCCCGTAGCGCTGTATGGACAGTGCCCAATCAGAGGGCACCGAAGTCCCTCTGGCCCATGGAGCTTGAGGAGTGTCACATGGCCATTACACATGAATGCTCAGGAGACAGCCCAGCAAAATGTCAAGGGGATCATTAAATGAAATGCAATCGAAACCACTCCTTCAGTGAAAACCACACAAAGGTACAGGCCTATAAACAAGGTGTGGAAGCGGAAACAAAAATAAAACGCCATCTAGTGACGTGGGATTATGGATGATTATTTTTCTAGTATTCATTGGTATTTCCATTGCGTTAGTTCATAACAAAAGGGGGGCTGGAATTCGCCTTGTCACATTTGTTATCCCCTTCTTACACACAGTTGCGGGAATTTGGGTCAGGGCTTCCCTGGAGAGTTCTCTGTAGAGCCCCAAGCCAGGAATTAGGAGAACCGGGGGGAGGGGCACAGTCCCAGTTCCAACACTGACTTGCTGAATGACCTTGGGCCAGCTGCTGCCCCCTCTGCCCCCTCTGGCCTCAGTCTCCTCATCTGCTACAGGCACAGGCGGCGCAGTGCTGTGAAAAGCCCAAGAGAAGCATGAAAGGTGACCTGCGTGTCCCTGCAGCCGATCCCGGGACTGTGAGGGTGTCGGATTTGGCAGGAGAAGGTGGCAGCAGCTCCGGTGAGGGTGGCTTGTCCTCCACAATGAGGGGGTGGCTGTCAGCATCAGTATCTTCCACCTGTACTTCTGGGTGCTCTTCTGTGGCAGGCACTTGGGGAGAGGAAGGAGGGGACAGTCAGGGAGAAGGGGAGAGGCCAGGCTGTGAGGCCTCGCTGTGTTCTTCAAGGGAGCCACAGAAAGCAGGTGTGGAGCAGCCATGGGCAGCCATGCCCCCAGGGGGGCCCACAGCAAGACTCCATGCAGGACGTGCAAGAACGCAGAGCCCAGAGGCCTCTGAGGGCCACGCACTCCCAGACACCAGTCCAGGACCCATAAAAGAAGCCATGATGCCAAAGAGCCACAGGAGCTCCTGGATCCAGCCTGAAGCCCAGGTCTCCAAAGCCCCACGTGGGTTCCCTGGGTCTGGGGAAGTATCAGGGACCCAGGGTCGGGGGGGGTCAGCACTCAGAGAAGGTATGGAGAAGCTGGGGGTGCCCAAGTCCTGGGGCCCGGCCGAGCACAGCCTGCATCAGCTGCTTCCCTTCTCTGGGCCTCGGTTTCCCCAACCCAGGGTAGGGGTGGTGGTACCTTCCACGGCCTGGGGGTGAGGAGCAGAAGGCACATGCCTCACTTCCTTGAAGGGCTTCAAATGGAGACGTTTGGAAGTTTTCTCCGGTCAAGGATAACAGCTTCTCTTTGTAGTGAGTGTTAACCCTGCTTGGGTACTGGTTTGGTTTTTTCTTGTTTTTGTACGTGCCAGGAGCCCCCCAAGTTCATCAACTCAACCCCTCTCCTGACCTCTGAGAGGCCTGGTCCCAAGTCCCACATCCTGAGTATCTGGTCCTCCCCTGGGAGCCTGGGTGTGGCCCTACCTGAAGCTCCATTTCACACCCCAGGGACCTGGGGCTGGGTCTGCTCTGAGGTGGAGCTCGGGGGATGCCGAGGGGCTGAGGTGGTGCCCTCACACCCCAGCACACCTGGGCATGTGACCTCCCCACAGCAGCCAGGCACGGGCCTGGGCACCAGCCCGGCAGGAACACATCCCCCAAATAGGGAAGGGGAACGTTCTGAAAACATCTGTGGCTTCTGTTTTCATGCCACGGTGGGGAAGGCCAGCACTTCGCAGAGTCCGGTGGAAAGAACCTAAGCAGATCTCGAGACTTTGGGGCATGTGTTTTACTAGGCCACACGCTCCCAGGAGAAGAGAATGAGCAGGAATGGAGGCTTTTGCTAAATTTAAGAAGTGTTGCCAGACTAACAAGCCATGCCCAGGCTGTGGCAAGCGGAGGGAGCATGCAGAGGGGACCGCAGGCTGCTTCCTAGCAGACCTCAGGACGGGAGCTGGAGGGGGCAGGGGCACAGAGGCAGCCAGGACAAGGTCCCCCCACCCCACGACGTGGCCCCTGGCAACAGAAAGCACCCAGGAGTCAGTCTGTCCTGGAGGCGGCAGGTGCTCCCCACCCCTGAGTAAGACCAGCTGCCTCCATCGCCCCAGGGGAGGAGGGAAACCTCTAAGCCTGCTGTTTCCATTTTGCACCAGCTTCGCACCGTGGGAACTCGAATAGAAATTATATTGGTTTATATTATAGTCATTTCTAGAATAAGAATAATATGATTAAGAATATAAGGAATAATGTTTATAATTACGTAGAAAATTATATTAGGCACTTTCTATGTGCCTGCCAGGTATCTGTCATACTAAACTCCAAGTGCGTTACATGTATTCATTTTTTCCCTTCCCTTCCCTTTCCCTCTGTGAGGTAGTTCTTACTGTCACCCTCATTTTGTGGACCCAGACAGCCTGGCCCCAGAACTTGAACTCTTACCCCATCCTGAGGCTGGGGCCCAGCTGCGCAGAGACTCCGTTTAAACACAGCCTCACCTGGTGCCAAGCAGCGTCATAGAAATGGGAATCATGTTCTCACCACACACTGTCATTGACTTCACTGCATCTAAAATCATGTGCCTCTTACCACAGCCGGTTCAGTCCACTGTCCCAGTGTGTCCCTGGGAATGTTTCTCAAAGTGTGGGGCTCCCAGAGACCAGGGAGGACACAAGATGATTTTAGGTGGCACAGAGCAGGCGAAGGACAGTGCAGAATGAGAACATACCTCTCAATACAACTGTCTCTAGATCCTGAATGCATAGGGAGGACATCTCCGGCTCGTACTACTATGGCTGTAACACTGCTGTGACCGCTCCCATCCCTTTTTGTGGCTAGGAGAGCAGGTCTCAGCCATGAGCCTTCAGCGGCCATTCTGTTTCACTACAAATTATCACCATAACGTTGTTTTCAGCGTCTTTGTGGTTATTTCTATTTATGGCAAGCCAGGCTGGTTTTTAGTTTAATCGTCAAGGCAACTTTTCTGCTTAAAGAGGCTTCATTAAATAAAAAAGTACATCCACTGCTAAAAAAAACTCATAAGCAAATAAAAGCAGAGGTGGTAAAGAATAAAAACCTGGGGTAGTATGTGGGGTGGCGGTTGGGGGGCCCTGTGGAGTGAGCGGATTCGGGGCTCGCCCAGAAGACTGACCCTGGGTGCAGTCCCTTGTCATGTGATGACTGCATGCCGCCTCACCCTGCTCCGTGCCCACCCCAAGCTGGGAAAAGGAGAGAAGGACAACAGAGCATCACACGTCAGGAAACGTCCAGTTCTACCTGCTGACTGATCTCTGAGGCAACCTTGCCCAATGTCATCTAAAAGTAAGCAAATCAAAAGGGAAAGGGGCAGGTCGGGCTTGAGCGAAGGCAGAAAATGACAGGGGTTAGTCCAGAGGTGCCCGTATGTCCCTGAGCGCTTTGTCATCCGGCAGCAAGCGGCAAGCCTGAAGGCCACTGAGGGAACATCGTCACAGTTAAACAGATCCAGGCAGGCCCGCCCTCGGCACTGGCCCCAGAAAATGCCTCTCCTCCTGCTCTGCCCATCAGCCTCTGGGGCCTCTCCTTTCCTGAAATGGAATTTGCCGGGCAGATAGCAACAGTCCTCAGAAATTCCAGCCCCCGGTGAACTCTCAAGGTCAGAAGAGCCTGTCTGCTATGGACTCCCACATTCCTCTCCGCTTATTCTCTTCCTCACCCAGCTCCCTGCCCCAAGCCTCTTGGCCTGGAGATCTGAGTAGCTTGTTTATACTAGGATGTGAGTGACTACTTGTATAAAAAGTGATCTGCAGAAAGCAATGTTTAACCCAAAGAAATGAATTGCTAATTGTGGAATCTTAGGCACAAAGAGAGGGGGACTAATGCCCCCCAAGTCACCACAAAGCATAATGAAGGCATTGATAGCAGAGGAAGAAGGGGTTGTTTTCCATAGGCCCAACTCATGGTCCCATACCCTGACCACAGCACCGTGCTGGGAAACAGCCTCAGCCATGCAGAAGCCCACGTCACAGGCACGAGCATGCTGGGTGGGGAGATCACGCTACCTAGGCGACGGACAGAGCTCCTGGTCACCTTGGCGAAGCTGGAACTGGACAAGGTCGTCCTCCGGGAGATGAGGACAGGGATGCGGGTGATCGGGGGCCGGTAGCTGGGCACATTGGGGAGGCACTCCTCCATGTTTGGGGGCGCAAGCCCAAGGGTCACCTGACCAGGTGGCTGGTCCTGGACCAGGCTATTCAGCTCCACATCCCGACCTGGATTAGCCATGGTGCTGGGACCAGTGGAGTCTCAGGTGGAGGTGGGACCCTGAGGACTGCAATGAGGAGCACAGAGTTAGGGAGGCGGGGCTCCTGCCCACCCACCCGCGCCAACTCGGACCAGCCTGGCACCTGCCTGCACTTGCAGCGGCTGTGCACACAGTCTGGAGCATCACTCTTGTCGCTGGAACTGGACGTCAAATGCATCACCACATCATGTGCCTGGCCCGCCCCATGGCTCTGAGGAACAGCCCGGAGCCCCCCCAGCCCCTTTTGCTCCCTCTCTGTTAACCAACCACCAGTAGCATTTCCCACCTGAGACTCAAAAAAAGTCAAAATCAAAGAACCTAGAACTCCCAGACCTTTAGACTCAAACATCCTTAGCCTGGTAGAAATGTCCATTCCAAAGACAGAAACCCTGGCGCTCAGTTAAGTCCACTTCCAACAGTGTTTCTCAGAGTGTGGTTCCCTGACCACCTGCTTCCGAATGACCTGGGGCCCTGAGTCTGCCCCGGATGAGCCTGGTCTCATTCATCTGTGTGAGTTCCCTACAGATAGGTGTTGAAGCTGGCGGAGAACGTCTTTTAAAGCTCAGTTGGGGAGCAAGCTCGAGACCCAGGGTGAGGACACCTGACCCCAGTCCCACCACGTCGCTGGCTGGCTGGGGCACGGGCATCGTGGGGCCGCAATGACCTTCTCCCTCAGCGCTGGGTGCCTTCAGCACACTGTTGCCCCTGCTCTGCCCGGCGACCCTGTGAGGCAGGTACTACTGTCGTCCTGACCTTCTTGATTTTGGGAGCCACAGTTAAGTGAAATCACGGCACTGGCTCTGAGTCACACAGCGGGGAAGAGGGAGGAGCCAGGAGAGACACGCAGGTCTGTGCCCTTGACCACTGGGCCCAATGCTGCCCTGACGAAGCCTCGGTTTTCTCATCTGGGAAGTGGTTTTTCTGTCTCCCAGGGTGATGGAGCACCCATGGCCTGAGCAATGGGGAGGTTTATAAAACCAGGGCCCGGTGTACAGACTTCCTCAGACCCCTAGACTTGTCCCCACGGTCCCTGGATGGGAGGGGGGCATGCTGGGTCCAGCCTGGAGACCTTAGCAGCAAGAGAAAGCTCATCCAGAGATGTGGAGTCCAGGCTGCGCCCTTAGCAAGCTCTGGTCCCAATCTTCACTGTGATATGTTACGTTTGAGCCAACTCCCCACTGGGCGATAGCCAAGGGAGCTATGTCCCCAGCGAGGGTGGTGGCAGGGCAGGGAGCTGGCTGAGAGCAGACTTTTCCCAGGCCCGCTGGAGTCCTGGGGCCTCAGAACCCCCCTCGACCCTTTGAAATACATCACCCGGCTCCGATCATATGGCCCCAAGAGGCAGAGGATGGTTTTGCCTGAGGATGGGGCAGGGGGAGGGAGAGGAGGTGGGGTGCCCTGCACCCAGGCTGTCCCCAGCCTGAAAGTGCCCTGGGAATTCTCTGCAACCCTTCACCCCCACCACACACCTACCTCCTGAGCTGGTGGCTGCAGCTTCCTCCTGAAAAAGTAAAGTGGAAACAAAAATTGTGACCCCCAAACCCCCTCCCCGCCCTGTGCAGCCCATCTCCTGGGGCCGCCAGGGAGGTGGCCTCCACCCTGCAGAGGGCGGTGTATGCAGGAGTCCCAGGCCCCAACCCGACTTGTCACATATAATGAAGGGATCTTCTCATGCAGCCCTGCACATGTGGGAACAAAGCAGTAAGAACAGCCACCATGTCCTGCCTGCTGGGCACTGCACTTCACAGCACACAACCGTGTACAGCGCCCAGGGGACAGGTGTTAGCCCCATGTTACAAAGGCAGCCACTGAGGTCCAGCGTGGGCTGGTGACTTGTCCAGGGTCACACAGCCATGTGAGGTCTGGCGGCTCCCCGCCCACTGTCACCTCGGGCCCCTTCTAACACCATCTAACCTCTAATACAAGCAGGGCTTTGCAGTCCCCACCACCCTGCCCCCCTCTGTCCAGAGGGCACCTCACGAGACCTTGTCCCCTGTAAGTGAAGTGGACGAAGTCGCAGCCCAAGCCTCAGAGGCTGTGCCAGGCCTGGTGCTGCTCCTACCTGGCATGAGGCCCTCCAGGTGAGCGTCCTGTCTACTCCGCTCGGGTCCTCGTCAGTCTCTGACACCAGGAAGCTATCCAGCAGGACACTGTGACCCAGAGGGGGAGGAGGGAAGGGCTGGGGTTAGGGATGTCAAACATTTCCTCAACCTTGCTGAGTGCCAGCCCTGAGCCAGGAGCTGGGGCACAAAGATGCCCTGGAATAGGTGTCCCCCTGAGGCCCCCAGCACAGGGAGGGCAGAGACCACATGGCCTAACTGTCTTCTAGTCTGAGACACATACGGGCACCAGCCATGATTCTGCCTAGGAAGGAGGGCTTCCCAGAGGAGGTGGCCTGTGAGCTGGACCTCAAGGATGGTGAATTGACCATGAGGAATAGGTGGGGAAGGGTGTCCAGGAAGGGGGGACAGCATGTGCAAAGGGCACTATAAAGTATTCAAAATACATGCCCAGCATGTCCCCTCTGAGAGTCTCCAGGCAACCTTGCTGATGATGCAGGTGGGGGAGGGAGCGTGGGAAAAGTGAGGCCCAGAGAGGTCAACCAACCTGACTGAAATCACACAGCACATTGTCACACACCACACAAACCTTCAAACACAGGCCCTGCGTTTATTTCCACGCGGGGGATCAGAACGACACTGCACCTGCTTAAGCTCTTGGGGGTCCCTGGCCCAGGAAGCAGGCATGCATAAGTGATAGGAACCCGGGGTGAGGCTATAGGGAGCAGAGAGGACTACGGCAAATCAGAGAACCCATGCCCCCGAGTCAGCAACCGCACTCCACTTGGAAAGGGGTCCTAATGACCAGATCTTCCGATTTTCTAGAGGAGCCTAAACTACATGGTTTTAAGGTGGAATCTCCTGATGCTGATAATTAATCCAAATTAATCTATCTATATATTAATATGTAGATATTCAAAAGAGCCTGTATGCAGGCTAAATTGGGGCTTTGGATGTTCTCATGTGACCTCAAGGCTAAAATGGACTTAGAACGGGGCTCATGTGATTTTTGTAGTTAGAATGAGATCTTGCTTCCTAACAGCCCGGTCACCCCGCAGACCCCTCAGCCAGGGGCTCACGGGGGATGATCTGTGGGGGACCTGGATTCACCGTTCCCTGCCCTCCCAGGGTTGGGGGCGGGGTGGAAGCAGATCGCAGCCCCAGTCAGTGTGGAGCCAGCAGCCTGGGGATGGATCCGCGGACAACCCTGTCATCACAGTGGTTCCCACACGCTGTATGCCTGGTGCTGGGCCTGGCACTTTGCATGCACAGTGTCCCCCCCTCCCCCTCCCCCATATAACCCTGAGAGACCAGGGCTGTGCCTGACCCGGTTCCAGCTTAGAAATCAGAGGCTCAGAGAGGTCAGCGGGCCTGTCCGTGGTCACACAGCCTGTGCCAGGCCAGTCTGGATAAAACACAGTCTCTCTGATCCCAGGGCCATGTACGTAACTCTTGGCTGCCCGCCTCTGAGTATCTATACAGCCCCATGTGACAGGAAGGAGTGAGGCGAGTCTCTGGAGGATCCAAGGCTCCAACTCACTTTATTTCTCTTCATCTTATGACTATTTCCATCGCGAGGGGCCTGACTCACCGGATTTAAACTCCTCACTCTGCCCAGGAAGAAACAGATTTCCTTAAAGAGATTCAAGTCACAAAAGCAAGGGCACATTATGACGTTCATGGGGCCTGGCGCCTTAGTTTTCACAGGCCACTTCCTCCACAAAATTACATTAAAGATTATATTTTGTGACTGCATTGATATAAAGATTCACATGCTAATATTATATATCCGAACCTTCTCTTCCATCTCAAAATTTCATTTTTGGTCTGATTTTAAAAGAAATTAAAAGTATTGTGGGAACTATGCGCTCCTTGGTTCTCAGAGCACAAAGCTCCCAGAAATGAGCTTCCCATAGTTCACTGGGAGGCTGCCCAGGGTCTTGACCATCCCAGAATCAGGCCAGAAGTCACTGTGTGGCCGGGGACAACTGACTGGGAAGCCCTCAGGCTGCCTCTGTTTGCTCACATATCAAATGGGTAGGACTTATCCAGCCTGTCCAGTCTGACTTATTTCAGTGAGGTCCCCGAGAATCTCCTGGAAAAGCTGAAAAAGACTCCCCATGGCAGGGGTCGTTCTCGATTCCCCATCTCTAAGGACTGGTCAGCAGCTCTCCTTGTCTGTGGTACTAAGTGTTCGCTCTGCAGCCGGCCTGACCGGGCACAGAAGGCCAGCCCCGCACCTGCCGGCAGACACCCCTGCCTCAGCCTCAGGCTGCTCCTCTGTGACATGCGGTTAATAGCAGGTGCTGTTGCGCAGTCTCTGGCCCAGAAAGCAAGTGCTCATCAAAACACAGGGGCTCTTGTGTTTGTTCTTGCCATCGATGTGATGAATCTCAGAGGAGGCTGCTTTCTTCAGGGCTGTGAATCATCCGCATGGATTGGGAAATGGATTGCACAAACACCTCCAGCTACTGAGACACCTAACCAGCCCTACAGCGGCCCGGTCAGCACCCCAGGGGCTGTTTGGGGGCTTATGTACCTAAAGTCACATTTGCCTCTGGTCAGCAGTGTGCCCAGCGCCTGCCGAGACCCCGTCTTGCCTGGCCCAGAAGCAGCAGGCTATCAACTTCTGGGAAGTTCCCAAATCCCAGGGAGTTCCTAGTGGAAGATTAGACAACCTGGCTGAGGTGGGCATTCCAGAGGAACCCCCCGCCCAGCCCCGGGCTCTCCAAGTAAAAGAGTTAAAGACGCAGGGAGGAGCAGAGGCCGCCAGCTCCCCCTGCCCCACATGCCACCCAGCAGGCTGAGCCCCCAAATTAAGGTCCTCACAGTCACCTTCAGCAGACTCTCCACCTGGCACCCTAACCCCAAAAGAAGGGAGGAGGGGAGCCCTTAGGGAGAAGCAGCCACCTACTTGGGTCTTGCTGTCTTTGCCGACAAGGACGCCCATGGTGCAGGAGCTCAGTTGGGGACGGGGGCGGTCATCCCAAGCCCCTAGACAGTGCGTGCAAGTGGAGAATTTGGGGAGCCTACCCAGCCCCGAGCCTGCAAGGCTGGCTCTGGAGCCAGGGTGACTCGGGTGACGGATGAGCCACCAATTCTTCCTGCTTCTAATCAGATTGAGGGTATGTGTGTGGCTTCTGCAGAGACGCGGCCCCCAGGGAGGCCAGGTGGGGACCAAAGGCTGTGGTTGCTAGGAAAAGCCGAGCTGTTGCCTGCAGAGACCTGGTCGCTAGGTGACCATCTGCCAGCATCATCTGTAACCCCTGTACCTCCACAAAGCTGGCTAAGAGCATCCTTCCCCAGCCAGTGACAGCCAGCCCCTTGCCCACACTGGAACCCGGTGGCCCTGACTCTGGGATCAGAGCCTCTCTCACCACAGAGCCCCCACCGCTGCCAGGGGCCCTGGGCCCAAAATGTCCCTGAGTTTGAAACTCTGGGTAAACATTTGCATGTGTGCCTGCAGCATCTGTAGGTACCTAAATGTATGTGTTTGTGCGCATGAGCATGTGTGTAGGGCATAGTGTGTGTGTGTCTGCATGTGTGCACGTGTGTGCTCACATATGTATGCAGACCACATGTGGGTTTCTGTGTGCATAACCCGGCATGTGTGTCTGTGCCTATGTGCTGATGTGTATATGACAGTGTAGGAGTGTGTGTATATACCATGTGCACTGTGCACTGAGAACACAGATAGTTAGTGCACATGCATGTGTGGGAGCACATTGGATTACTGGCCTTCAAGGGGTGTTTCAGCTCAGGGGCAGCACATAGAAAGGGGTTCTCAGGCCTATGTGTTGGGCACACAGGTTTCATGGGGGAACAACCCCCCCTTGCCACCGATAAGCTCTACACAGAGGCAGGTGGAAATCACACAGCAAGCGAGGTTGTACTCGAAGGTCCTCACCAAGGGGACAAGCAGCCACC
This sequence comes from Furipterus horrens, assembly GCF_987537825.1. NCBI lineage: Eukaryota > Metazoa > Chordata > Mammalia > Chiroptera > Furipteridae > Furipterus > Furipterus horrens. Next base: position 8,078,736 of record NW_028327183.1, read on the forward strand.
TGTCAGTGACAGCAGACCAGCTCTGGGGGACCCAGAGGGCAGAACGAGGATTCGGTCACAGAAATCGTAAAGAAGCACACTTAGTTTTAAGGGAAGAAATAATTCTGTAAGTCAAAGGCGCATGTGAATGGAACGCAGAGCCTTTGAGAGGGGAGCTCCCCATCCATGGAGGGAAGCAAGCAGCTCTGTGGCCTCTTGCCAGGGATGGAAAGATTATCTGCGCCCTGGGCGAGGGTGGACAAAAAGCAGCTGACACTGAGCAGGCTTCCAGCCCTGAAACCCTGCATTGGTCTCACCGGTTTAACTTTTCTGGCGGGGACTAAACACAACTCTCAGTGGGGGGTTCGAACATCAGGGGTCTTTGGTGGGGCACTCGCTCCAGCCCAGGTCCTACCACACCCATAGCCACAGCTGGGCCATGACCACTCTGCAGGGGGCTGCTGTTGTCTCCCATTTTGCAGGTGTGGCAGTGGGAGCGCTGCAGGTGCGCCGCTTGCCCAGGTCTCTCCACGAAGAGGAGCAGAGCCTGTGCCCCTGACGCTCCTGGTGCTACCCTGCCCCGGGGCTACGGCCAGAGGGGCAGGTCAGGGAGGAAGGATATGGGCTGGGGTACCATGGAGGGCAGGGGATAATGCAAGGAGGGGGAGCAAAGGGACTGACTCAGTCAGTCTGACCTGCTTATGACAACAGCCTCCTTCCTGCTCTCCCTGCCTCAACCTCTCCGCAGTGCAGCTGCCGAATCGTGCCGCTCCCCTGCCCACAGACCTTCAACAGCTCCCCATTGCTCCCAGGAAATCAAGTTCAAGGCCTTCGAAGGAGCATCGCCCATCACTTCCACAACTACGTTGTCACTGTTCCCCAGACACGCGGGCTGCTCTTGAGGCAAAGGATCCCTCTCTCCTTCCTTGACATACTTTCCAACCTCCAGCCTCGGCAATTTTTCTCTCCCTTTCCGGCCACTGAGCCTCCTCCTCAGCCCTTTCCAGTTCCTCCACATCTTCTGGGCTCTAATCGGGCCTTCGGGCCTTTCCTCTGTCCCTGCCCGCTCTCTGGGCGTCTCTTCCAGCCACGTGGCTCTCGGGTTTCAATTCCTTCTGCCGCCAGAGTCCTGACACCTACGGAGTCTCCAGCCCAACCTCTCTAACCCCTTAACTCCGGACTCAGGCATCCAACAACCTGCCCTTCACCTCCCTGTTCTGTACCCTCACGTCCATGCTCCCATCCATCCCACGGGCCTAAAATCCGCTCCCTCTTTGTGCTTTTGTTTTTTGTGGGGTTTTTTTTGTGTGTGTGTGTGAAATCTATTTGACATAACATTGTGTGAATGTAAGATTGATTTGTTGATGTTAATATAACATTTATATATTGTGGTTGCCATGGTAATGACAATTAGCACCTCTATCACGTCACCTAATATTATTTCTTTTTAGTGGTTAGAATAATGAAGATATAGTTTCTTAGCAAGTTTGATGCTTCTAACTTTTAGTGGTTTCTGATCTCCGTGTTTTAACGTCTGTGTTAACTGAACTTCCCTGTGGGTGTTACGGTTGAGATCTCTGTGCTGGAGAATCAGCCGTTAACTGGCGCTGAAGCAGAATCCACGGCAGCCTTACTGGGTGCAGAGACAACTGTGGACCGACCGCTGGGGAGGCTGTGTGGGTGGGAGACAGCTCTGGGCCTTGGCTTGGGTAATTATAGGGGAGAACAGGGAGCTATTACTGGGTCCATTTGTTCATCTATCCGTGTGCTCAGACAACACTGATTTGGTACCAGGCACTGTTCTAGGCTCTGAAGGCATGGCAGCGAACACAATAAAAATGTCCCCATCCTCATGGAGGCTGCGTTCGCATGTTTGTTTGCAAGTATGCGTGGGGTGAGGTGGTGGGATTGGTGGGCGGTGGGTACTATGATCCCAGGTCATCATGAGCACAGTGGGGGACGCTCAGCTTTCACCCCAGCCTCTCTGGCCTGTGCCCAGTGACACACAGCCCAGAAGAAAGGAAGGTACGCCAGTGAGCACCCCCACCCCAGGAGCCTGGTGCCCCTCCCTGTAACCCCACCTCCCTGGGCTGATCCTTAGCCAAGGGCTAGTGCCTTACTCAGACTCTTCCTCCTCCTCCTCCTCCTCCTCCTCCTCCCAATCCTCCTCATCTTCTTCCTCCTCTTGAATCCGGGGAAGGTCCCTGAAATAAGATCAGAGGCAAGAGGTGAGCCACACACAGGTGTACCCTAAATCCACCTCCTGCCCTCATTTTCAGTAAGATGGTGGGTGCCACCCTCCAAGACCAGACCTGAATCCCTCTACTAAGACTCAACTTGGAGACCTGCACCTGAGTAGCCCCAGGCTCTCTCTGGCAGCAAGGCCTCTTCACAGCCTGAGGTCCTGATGGTAACCTGAGGTCAGCCCCTGAGCCTCTCTGGGCCTCAGTTTCCCCATCTTTGCAATGTAGGCCATGGGCCTGAGGACCTGAGACCTCCTGCAATACACTTACAGACACGTGCAAGAGTGCTTGTTGCAGAATTATTCACAATAACCAATTTTGGGGATCAACCTAAATGTCCATTCATAGTCGACAGATTAAATAAGTTCTGAAACATCCATATGATGGGCTACAATGCAGTTGTAAAAAGGAAAGTGCAGATGATATCTATGCACTGAAGGTGGAAAGATCGCAAGATAAATTGCTAAAAGAATACAGCAAGGTGCAGATAGGTAGGTGCATGTAGTGGGTTATGTTTTGTGCAAAAATGAAAGAGGGGAGTTCATGCTCAGGTGGTCCCTGGAATGGCACAGAAGAGCCTGGCACCCACTGTGCCCGTGGGGAAGGGATAGGTGTCAGAGGGAGGGGAGGGAGCGAGAGGCAGGCTTGGTTCCCTCTCGAGGCCCTTTTATACCTTGGAGGTTCTGTACTGTCTGTCTCTTGTCTCCCCGGTCGCTTGCCCGGGGCCTCCTCTGACTCCCACCTGATCATCTCTTCCACAGGCTCATTCTCTTCTTCAGGAGCCGAAGCCACCGCCTCGGAGCCCTGCAGGCTGGTGCCGCCCTCCTGATGCTCATCCTCCTCCTGGTGAGGGTCAACCTCTTCCAGCTCGAGATCGGGCTCCTCTTGCCCTCCGGGCAGGATGCTGACTGCAGGGGACACAGAGTGTGGGGGAGAGTGGGCTCGGGGCTCTGAGTCCCGGGACCACACAGGGAGCCTTGGCCATCACCGGCCATGCATCAGCCCTCAGCCAAGCACTAGACACAGCACCATTATCAGTGGCATCAGCGCTGAAGTGACGGGCTGAAGCCCACGACCATCCATCCTGTCTCCTTCCATTTGTTTCCCCCTCTTTTCCTCTTGAGACAGAGTTTCCATTACAGTTCATCTTTGTTTCTCCTTGGGGCCTCCTTCTTGGAGTTTGTGTGGAAGCAGAAACTGCTTCTAACCACAGTATTGCAGGTGATGCTAAACTACTCAGGCTCGAGGTCCACCTGCCACACCCAGGGGCAGGGTGGCCTGGAGTGTCTCACAGGGTGCAGAGAGAGCTTACCCACTGCCTGCTCCTAGGTGCCACCCCCTGGTGACAGCGTGCTCCATGCACATAATCTCAGCACCTGCTTCTGGGAGTCTTTTTCTCCTTGGTAGACCTAGAGGCTCCACCCCCTAAGGAGTCAACTCTCTCATGAAGGTGGTCCCACCTTCAGAGAGGAGTCCTCAGTTTTCAACATTTCTCCATGTACCCTCGCCCCTGATGATGAAAACACTGCGGGGCTGTGAGCTTGGCAGAAGTGTGTGCAGGGGAGACTCATGAGGAAGCTAAGCCCACCCCCACGCAGGAGAAAAGGGAAGAAATAGGAAATTGTCTGGATAACAGGTGTTTCCAAAAAGCAGGCCCTCAAGTCAAGCATGAATTACTAACGGCAGCTTTAAATGGAAGTTGCCCTCCAGTCTCATCCTGTGACTTTGGAAGTTCTTGTTTATGGTGTAGAATAATATATAATAATAATGACAACAGTTACTAGTGCCGGGCCCTGTGCTAATGAGTTACAGAGATTAATTCAATCAGTCCTTCCATCAACCTTTTGAAGTGGGAACAATCATTATCCCCATTTTACTTTTCATCTATTATATGTTACTCCCCATTCTATAGATGAGCAAACTGAGACAGAGATTAATACCTTCTTTTATGGGGTGCTTCTCACAATAGGCATGGGGGCTGAATGCTCTCCAAGATCCGCCTCACTCCCTGCTCCCGCCTCCTGGCCTCCAGGTGCAGATGTTACCCCACCTCACAGAGGAGCGCCTACCTGCCCTCCAGGGAAGCCTCCCACATGCATCCTGAACAGGCCTCTCCCATGGCTGCTCCCAGCTCCTCTGGCCCTGGGGTCTGCCTGGGGAGGCTTGTTCCCATGTGGCCCTGAATCCGGTGATGGGATGTGTCATATGTGTCATTCTATGTTTCCATCCAGCAATGGTGTGGGGTCTCCATCCCGAGCAGCTGCCAGGAGTCAGTTCCTGCCTGGCGTTGCAGGGGACGTCCAGGAGACAGAACATCCCCTGGCCAGTGGGCGCATTAGCCTTCATGGCAACCCTGCAGGGTGAGAACAGTACTCTCCCATTTTACAGACCAGAGAAGTGGCTCAGAGAGGCTGAGTGACTTGTCCAAGGCCACACAGGATATCAGAGACAGTGCTAGGTCTCGTGAGTCTTGTTTCCCATGAGATAAATGTGCCCCAAGAGGGCCTCCCTGGACTCCTGAACAGTGGGTGTGTCCTTGCTTACATCCCTGCTTTCCCCTCATTAACCTTTTCTTTTAAGGTCCTATTTAGTGAGTAAGTGTTTTACAGGCTCTTCCTCCTTTCCGTTCTGTGCCAGGCCTGCAAGGCATGCTCTAAGCTGTCCCCATTTGACAGCCAAAAATTTGGTGGTGGGAAGAGGATGGTGCCCCAGGTACCAGCCAGGAAGGTGGGCACAGGGCACTTTGCCACACCGATCTGGGGCAGCGCCCCGCAAATGTCTGGTGAAGGCGCCACTGTCCCCACCCCTGGAGCTCTGAGCCCCTCTCTGCAGGCAAATGGTTCCCAGCTGTCCCAGCTTTTCCAGGGCCCCCCAGGTGCCCAGGTGATGGAGGGGCCACTGTGGGTGCTCAAGTGCACATGGAAACTGGTGTTTCTTCTGAGGCTTCCCCTTCACCCCGGAGCCCCACATGGGCATGCCACCTCCTGGCCAGCATCCTCTCTGCCAGGCAAGGATGTCACTCAGGGCCACTGAGTGGAGTTCTGACTCCAGCAGTAAAGTGCGTCAGCCTCCTCTGGGGAAGGAGCTCCTGTTTCTAGGACCAGCAGACAGGGAGCAGGGGACATGAAATCTAGGGCAGGGCCCCCACCCAGACCGTGGGTTGCTGGCAAAGCCCAAGCCCTGGCTCAAAGCCTCCGTCCTCCCTGACAGGCTTGAGTCCCAGATGCTTCGGATAGAACCCAAAGTTCAACACTTGCTAAGCCTCAGTATTCTTTTTGAAGGCACTCCCCTGCTCATCCACCTTCAGTGGCTCCCCATTGCCACAGTCTAGTCCTTTAAAAACAGTCTCTAACTTTTCTAGTTTTGCCTTCTGCCTCAAGGACTTAGGATTAACTCTCCCTTGCCTTCTACCAGGGCTGCTATCCCCTCACTGCCAGTTTGAGACTTCAGGGGTCTCATACTCCAAAGCCCCCCAGCCGGGCAGATGGCATATACAGATGAAGTAGTGTGTACAGTGTGGGCCTATTACAGCTGGATCTTCCCAGTTTTTAAGAGAAGCCAGACTGCTTTTTAGATGTTGGCAACTAATTCTAATCTTTAAAATCACAGACATCCGGGGGCCAGCTGGGACCCGGGGCAAGCAGCTCAGGACGGTGACTAACTCCTCTTCCCTGCAACCCCCACACCGCAGGCCGCACTGAATTCACCCGCTTTTCAAACCTGAGCGTCCGTTTTAGCCTCATCTGAAGTAATCAATTATGCGATCACAGCCTCCGTGTGCTGACTCATGCTCTTTAATGTCAATAAAAGCATCTGTTGCTGCCCACTTCCCAGCCCTCTGAGGGAGAGAGTGCGGCCCAGCCTCAGAAGGACCTCTTCGGGTCCCATGGGGACACCAACCATGTGCCAGGCACCACACCAAGGGTGGGGCAGGTGACCTCATCAAGACAGTCCATCATGGGCTTTCCCAGCCTTTCGGTGGGAAGTCCTCCTGCTGTCTAGCCTTAGGCTGCCCCAAGCGACCTTCCCCTCGCTCTGGTGGAAAGGGACCAGCCTTGGTCCCCAAGAGGCAGCTCTGGGACCGTGAATGGACTGATTCTCCCTCGCCCTGTCTAGGAGTGTGAGGAGGGCCAGGGGTCACTCTTTAAGGAAGGTGGGGGTCTGCAACCAATGTGTCCCCCCTCCCCTGCAGGTCTTCTCTTCAGGACACCCTTCTTTCCTTCCGTCCGTCCGTTTGTCCGTCTGCACACTCCCAGGCTCCCTTTCCCCTTGTTTCAGAGGTTTCCGGCTGCTGCCACCCCTGAAACAAAGGAGAAGACAGAGGGTGGGTGGCTGGGTGGACCGGCGGAGGGACAGAACGAGTGAGCGCCTGAGTGTGTGAAGGATGGGGAGGCTGGGGGACAGAGTGGGGCGAAGGGGGACACACACACCCCAGCCCCTCAGGGTCACCCCATCTAGTGGATTGAATAGTGTCCCCCCAAAACAGAACTCAAGTCCTAAGTCCTGTTTCCTGTGAATGTGACCTTGTTTGGAAATAGGGTCTTTACAGGTGACATTAGCTAAGGATCTCAAGTTGGGACCATCCTGGATTTAGGGTGCACCCTAAACCCAATGACTAGTACCCTTATACGAGAGAAAAGAAGGAGATTTGCCAGGCACAGAGGAAAAGGCAGAGGTCAGGAGGCAGCTGGAAGGCTGGGGCACCGAGCATTGCCAGCAGCCACCGAAAGCAGGAGGGAAGTGTGGACCGTGTCCCCCTCAGAGCCTCAGGAGAAACCGGCTTTGCCCGTGCGTGGATTTGGGCTTCTGGCCTCCTGAACTGTGGGAGGGAACACTCCTGCTCTTCAGAGACACCAGTCTGTGGTCCTGTTGTAGGGCAGCCCCAGGAAGCTAACACCCGGTTCTGGGCAGGGGTGTCGAGACGCCCCATCGCTGCCCTAGTGCCCATCCCTGAGCCCTGACCTCTGACCCCTGACCCCCACACTCCAGCACCCAGGGAGGCCCTATCTACAACTGGTCAAGAATCCTGCCTCCCTCCCTCCAGAGGAGCAGAGACAGGCTAAGAGGAGCCAGTGGCTCCACCCCTCAAAGCTCTCAGTGACCCTTGAGGGGGCGGGTCCCTGTCCCAGGGAACTTTTCCCTTCCCTTAAGCTGAGCCTGACTGAGAAAGGGCTGCCAGGCCAAGTGGACTCCAGTCTCCACTCCGTGAGAACTTGCTCTGTGACGTTGGGCACGTCCCTGCCTGCCCCAGCAGCCATGGGGGTCCCTGCCCTGTGTCCTCCGGCGTGGCCATGAGCTCCATGTGACTGAGTGAGCTCTGCTCTGCCCCTCATCACGCCGTCACCATTCCACAGACCCCATTGCCTCCCATGGCGACTCTGTCAGACCCGAGCTCCACAGCCAGCTGGCCTGCCTCTGTTCCAGGCCACAGAGGCCGTCCCCAGCCTCAGAGTTCTTGTCGAGACCACTACCAGCCTAGGGGCCTGGGGTTGGGTGCAGCCTCACAGACACGATGAGAAGTAGCCACGGGAAGCCAGCATCCAGGGCTGATGTCCAGGTGGATCAGGGCCACCACCCTCAGGGCCTGAACTCCACTCTGCCCACCTCCTGTCCTCATCACAGGCCTGGCACGTAGCAGGCCCTCCATGGCATGGGTGAATAAATGAATGAATGAATGAGGGAGTGAATGCCCTGTCCACCACATGCCTTTCCAGAGGCCATGAAATGAGAGAAGGGCAGACGTTGGGCCCTAACCCGCCCCTCCTAGCCTCAGTCTGGCCCCCAGTCCTGTTGCAGGACTGGGATAAAAGGCAACACACTCACCTGCCAACATGGCCACAGGTGAGGGGCTACCCTCCCAGCTCAAGGAAGCTGGAGTCTATGGGGTCCGGTTCACTGCCCGCCTCCCCTCCACCCTTGCCAACACAACCAGGGACTCTGCTCAGCCACACCCATGAGCCCAGCGGCCAGGGCCAGCGGGAGCTCCCTCTGGTGTCCCCACCTACTTGGCCTCAGAACTGTCTCCTCTGCATGGAAGCTGGAAGGCAGGCCAAGTGCATCCCCTCACCCCATCTACCTCCCCAGCCTCCAGCAGGGGCTCCAGCCGCCATCTGCTTCTGGGCCGGGTTCTGGCTACCTGGCCGGGCTGACCTGAGGTGGGGCCTACAGAGCACAGGGTCCTTCAGCTCCTGGTCAGGAGACCCTGACTGTGCCCCAACCCAACCCCAAGCGCGTGCAGGCCCATTGCCCAGGCACGTGAGGACCCCCGAGCATGTCACTTACTGGTTTGCACATCGCAGGTCACAGGGGAGTCCAGCTCCTGCACAGGGAGAAAAGGGAAAGAGTTGCTGTGGCCTCCTCACCAGCACCCCTGCGTCAACTCTCCCTCCTGGCACACGCAGGGTTGCCCTTCTTCCCCACTAGGACACTATCAGAAGATCCCCTTGCTTGGGGCTCCACTCCTCCCTGCTTCTCCTCTCCTGACTCCGAAGGGGCCCTCTGCCCCAGTCACTCTCCTGCCAGGATCCCTGCCTGGTCCCGCCTCAGCTCCTCTGCCCAGGCTGGGCCCCCTGTCTGGGGTGCCCTCGCTTCGGTTCTCTGTGTATGAAAAACCCTGGAGGGTTGTCTCAAAGCTCCGTCTGTACCAAGGCCTCTCCCCATGCTGGCCCCACCCCTTCCCTGCCCGCTACTTTCATCCTCTGGGGCCACTGCTCTCTGTAAGGGCATCTTCATTGACTAATTGTGTCTGCCACCAGCCCCCTTTTCTTCTCCTGGGAAGCCCCAAAGCCATGCTTCCTCTGCCAACCTAGAGGCCACATGATCACGGAGCCCAAGGGCTCAGCCTGCAGGCAGGGGACCCTGTCCACCAACTACTGCCCCAGGACTCAGATCCAGGCCTCCCACCTCCCAGTTCCAGGTGCTTCTATGAAGATAGCCAATTGCCCTCAAGAGGGAAGGGTCAGGGGCCAAGTTCTGGGATAGGAAGAGGCAGCAGAGGCCGCGGTCCCCGCACCACCCACGCCTAAGTCCTGGGTCATTAGGAATGCACACAGAGCCACTGGCTTCCCAGAGCCCTGCCTCCTTCCCCAAACGCTCCTGCTCCCGCTTACCTCTGGGCCTTTGCATGTGCTGGTCCTCTGCCTGAAGGGCCCTTTCAAAACCACCTGCATTCACTTTCACCCACTTGCTTCCTACTCCCCCTTCAGGTCTCAGCTGGCAGGCCGCCTCTACTGGGAAGCCCTCCCTGATGCACCCCACATCCTGTCTGCCCCACCATGGACAAACCTGCCCCACCAACTGGGACCACCTGGCAGGCAGGGCTGAACCAGCACTCAGCTCTGTGGACGTGGTCCCTCAGAGAGTGTACAGAACGACTGAGCAGTTCAGACAGGCAGGCTGGGTGGGCGGGCTTGGCCCCCCTGAAGGCTCCCTTCCCGCTCTTGCCTGAGCTCCTAAGAACCCCTCCTGTCCCCATCCAGGGCCCTCACTCCCCTAGGCCAGCGCCCACCTGCTCCTCAGCCTTCCCGTGGAGCACTGGCTGCGGCAGGGCCATTTTCAGTTTATTCAGGAGCCATGCCACTAACCTGTGGGTGGGAGAGAACGGCATGTCCAGGCAGGAAGGTGACACCAGAGTCTGATCCCGCCCACCCACCCCCTCAACCGAAGGCAGACAGACAGCAAGCCTGCTAGGAGGCAGACCAGAACCCAGGTCTCCAGCCCCAAAGACCACTGTCTCCCTCCCCGGCCTCCTTGGGCAAGTCTCTAGCTAGTGGTCAGACCCCAGAAGGTAGCTCAGGCTCCCCCCATTCTCTGTCCCACTGCCGGGGGTACATCTCAGGCCCCTCGCTCACTGGCAGGGTGGGCACTTGCCAATTTCTATCCCAATTTTAAATGCACGTATCCCTTGGCCCAGAAACTTTATTTCCTGTGGTTTATCCTGCAGATTTGCTTACATGTGGCAACATGACGCCTGTACAAGGCTATCGCTTGCAGTAAAAGTAGAAACAAACTAAATGTCTGCCACGTGGTTAAATAAAAGTGGGTCCATCCATATAGTGGAGTACTATGCAGCCGTGGAAATAATGAAGCTGACCTAACTGTATAAAACCACTTCAAAGAGACATGTGTGGGTGAAAAGAGCAAGGTGCACAGAACAGCACACACAGTTGGCGATTGTCAGGTGGGTGTATTTAACAGTGAAACCTACTCAGAAGCTTGTCGGTGCCTAAAAATGTTGGAAAAGCCAAGAAGCTGCTGAAGCAGTTGCCCTGGGAAGGGGCCCTGGAAACCCCTTTGAGTTTTCTCCCAGGGGCACGCGTTCCTTTTATCATTTAAAGGAGTTTGGTGAAGGGTGGGTGTTGGGCTGCTCCCCGTGGGAGATGTGGCAGTTAGGGAGCTCACCTGGCAGTGTCCCCGGGGGGCGGCAGGGAGGAAGCCTGGACACAGGGCTCGGGCTCAGGGGTCAGCTCCTCCTCGGGCTCTGCAGGGCCAGGAGTGGGCAGGGGGTGACTCTCTGGGGCCTGCAGCGTGGGCTCCGTTTCCAACGGATGTCCTGGGGGTTCTAAGTGGCAGGGAGAGCAGGAGACTAAGATGTCATGGCAGGCTCCCTGTAACCCCTTAAGGGCACAGGGGCTAGATTTGAGAGGCAAACGTGACTGAGTAGGACCCCTTGGGATCACCCTACCATTGGACAGACATGGAACTGAGGCCCGGGAGCAGAAGGGACTCGTCTAAGACCTCACAAGCCTGTCCCAGGCCACTGGCTTCCCAGCCTGAACTGGGGAGGGAATTCTAGTGGTCAACAGACCACTCCCAGCAAGCCCTGAACCCCTCCCTAGCCTGGGTGAAAGCTGAGGTCCTGCCCCAGGATCCCTCAGGCCCCAGTTACAGCCCCAGCCCAGCCTGTGACCATCTCAGACAGCCCCTGTCCACGTCCCCTCCCTGTACCTGGGCCCAAGGCAGCATCTGCGGGATCCTCCCTGCAGCCCTGGAGCATAAGCAGGGAGAGAGGACACGGAGTAAAGCAAGCTCTGCGTGCTCCCTCCACGGGCCTTCCTTCCCGAGTCCCCTGTCCCTCCTGTGGTCACTCCCCCATCAAGGACCCTCTGGGAGGGGCGGGGGAGCGGGGAGTAGGCTGGCCCTTCCTCAGAAGCCCAGAAACCCTCCCAGGTGGTCAGCTTCCTGCTTCCCCTTTTCCCCCACTTACCTCGGAGGGTTTTGGAGGCTGAGGCAGCACCTTCTCCAGGTTCTGCTCAAGCCACCTGAGCAGCCAGCGCCCGGGCCTGCAGAGGGGCCGGTGGTCAGCCGGGCGGCCTGGGGAGTGGCCGGCCATGCTGTTCTGACCCCCACTGGCACCCCGGGCCTCACCCAGCCCTTCCTAGCCCTTGGCTCCCGTTCCGCACTGGAGGCCTTGTGCTGGACACTCTCAGAGGACCTCCGGTGGGGGGGGGGAACCTGCCGGCCTCGAATTCTCACCCGGGCTGGACCAGACTCTGGACGGGCAGGCCCAGCCTGGGCCTCCTGGGAAGCAGGTGAGGGATGGGGGCCGCTTGGGGACCTGAATGCAGCCGTGGGGCTCCCTGTGACCGGGACAGATAGTCTGGCTTCCTGGGTATATGATCAGTGCAATCGCACAGGGCCCCACACTTAGAAGGGCCTGTTTTTTATTTAATGCTCTCTTATCACAATCTTGAACTCTAAACAATTTTTTAAAAGGAGTTCTACATTGACATGGTACCCTGGACCCCACAGATTATTTAGCTGTCCTGAGGCAAATGTCGCATCCCAAACCAGCGCTCAGGGGCGGGGACTAACCCAGAATCCTTTGCCCTGGAGGCCTCATTGGATCCACCTGCAGAAGAAAGTACGGTGGTCAGCAGCAAGGGGATTGCCCAGGGGTCCCAGTCAGCTCGCCTCAAAGCCAGGTTTGAACCCAAGGCCGGTCAAGTGAGAAACTTGGCCCTGTGGGTGCTTCCCGGGGGCAAGGCCCATGCTAGTCACCCCTCAGCCCCAACTCTGTGAAGCCTTCCTACCTCGTGGCCTTACCTGAGCCCCTGGCGCTGCAGTGCCCCAGGACCTGTGCTCCTGCCTGCCAGGACAGACAGACAGGCATGAGCAGAAAGCCCAGATGCGCCAGCCTCCCATGGCCCCTTCTGCCCTGGCCCCTCCCCCCTCTGCGGCTCCCAGCCCCAGCGGTACCTGATCTGGGCCCTCCAAGCCGGTGGTGATGCTCTGGGCTGGCCCGCCACTGTGGCCAGGCTGCGGGACGACCTTCTCCACACCCTTCCTGAGCCACGTCAGCACCCAAGCGCTAGGACTGCAGGGGGACAGAGACACTGGCCCACCCTCAACCTCCCCGGCCCCAGCCTGGTCAGAGCAGCCATCTACAGCAAAAGGTCTTGGTTTTTCAACCTAAAGAAATTGGTTGGAATTGCAAGCCTCTATCTCCCCTGTAAGACTTTAGACATGTCCTCTCCCCCTGAGCCTTGTGTCCCTCTCAGGAAAGTGGGGGACACCAACTCTGTGAGTCAGGCATGCCCAGTGCCACCCTCAGCCCACCTCTAGCAGATGCTTGAGAGTGGGTCTCTCCATCATCCTGCATCCCCCCTAGTCTGGCTCCAGGGGTCCCCACCCTGTAGCCCACACACACCCTGGGCTCTGGAATGGTTGAGGGTATCCTGGGTGTGTTTCCTTGTGGTTGAGACTGGTCACCCTAAACCTGAGTGTTACGGGCTCACGGCCGGGGCCAGCCCTAGCCACAGCTGTGCCCACTTGGATCAGCACCACTGGTCTAAAATGTCAGAGCCAACCAGAAGATTTCAAGTGAAAATCTGGATTTCTGGCATCCTGGGAAAATCAGAAGCTCCAGCCACTGTGGACCTACATTTCACCAAGGCACTGAGAGACCTCTGGCCCCAGCCTTCACTTCTCCTGGCCACATTGCCCACTTGGCCCAGGAGACCCCCACCCTCTGCCTGAGGCTCCTTTCAGCCACTTCCCAAAATGTCCCAGACTTTGCCTGGGAGTGGCTGTGGGCCTGAGCTTAGTGCTGGTCCCCACCCCTCCGTGGCTCCCCAGCTTGGGTCGGGGCTGGCCCTGAGGAGAGGGGAGGCAGTACAGTACCTGTTCACTGCGGGAACCGCAGCAACCTGGGCCTGGAGGCCTGTGGGTGGAGCAGAGGCAGCCTTCTGGGTCTCTGCAAGAGAGTCCCTCAAACTTTAGATCTGGAGCCTCGGAGAGCTCATTTGTACCCTGTTGGGGAGGTCAAGTCAGAGGGAAGGGAGAGGGGAAAACCCCAAGGGGTCAGAAGGCTGGGATTCCAGCTCAGCCCACCCTCAGCCTCTCTGAGCCTCAGTTCCTTCCTCTGTGAAATGGGCCGGCCAGCCTCGTGGTTCTCCCACAAGGCTCTGAGGGAGAAACACCGCCCCACCCACCACCTGCCCTGTCACCTGGGCTCCCAGCGCTCACCCTGAGGGTTCGGGTCAGCCACAGCTGCTTCCTCCCCTTCGAATGGGTCCTTGGATGGCTGGAGGGTTCCAACAGGACCACATAAGCCCTTGGAGAGAGCAGCCTGGTTCAGGCAGGGGCAACCCCTGACCCACCCATAAGGGACCTTTCCACCCCCAAAGGACAAAACAACTCTATTTTCATAATTGTCCCTGTAAATCCTGGTGGCCTCACCTTCCACCTGGGACCCTCCCTTCTTCCCAGCCCCAGGGACCAGGGCTGGACCCTCACACCCTCCAAGGAAGTGCCCAGGCCTATCACCTCACCCAGGAAGCTGCCCCACTTCAGTGGCCTGGGAAGAGGGGGAGTGTTACAGAGTTATGAAGCCTTGGAGCAAATTGAGGGGAAGAGGGAGGTGAGAGGAGCCCCCACCCAGCCCCCAGTCAGGGCTCTCCCTCTCCAGCCACCAGGTGCTCAGCCCCTGCCCCCTGCCTCTCACCCGCCACTGCAGCAGCACCTCCTGTTGCTATGTGAACATAAACATATGTACAACAAACGCAGACACAGACACACGAGCTTGTGCCCACTCGCTCTCACGTGCATTTACCTACAAGCACAGGCATGCATGAGCACACATGTATGCAAACAGAGACACACAAACGTGTGTATATGTGCAGACACAAAATAAGTGCATGTGCCCACATGTGTGCACGTGCAAGACACAAAACATATGTGCATATACATTTGTGTTACATGTCCTGCACACATAATACTCATGCAGCCCTGTGTGTATACACACACTCGTGCATGCAGATGTACACCTATTCATATACCTGCAACAGAAAATCGAATAGATGGGCATACAACACAGATGCACGAACATGTACATAATGCACAAACATGCAAACACATTAGCAGACTCAGAAACATGTGCATGTCCTCATGTATATGCACCAAATGTCACATGTGCACCTAGGACTACAGGCGCACTAAGATGTGCATGTACACATGTGCGCACACTTGCTCGCGCACACACACGTGTGTAGTCATGCACACCTGCTTGTCAAATACACATACATGTACAAATTATACCACTAAGGATACACACAGTATACTTCTATGTACATACACATGTGTACATGCAAACACATACACGCACAAGCCTATATACCTGGGTAGCACACTGTTTCCTAAACACAGCCTGCACTACCTCAATAATCAGCCTTTCTCTCTGGAGCATCCACCTTTTCATGTCCTCCAGTTACATGTCTGAGAAGCACTCACCTGCCGGCTTCCCACCTCCGAAGACAAGATGACTCTCTTCCTATCCTGAGTTCCCGCCGTTCTCAGTCTCAGGCATCTATCCGGCCCTCCCAGGAGGGTAGCACTGAGGCCAGTGTTGGAGCGCATCACATTTCCTCATCCCCTCTGTCTCCTTGCAGAGCGGCCCGGACAGGCACTTGTCTGCTGACCCCCAGGGCAATGCCACGTCCATCCTTATACCCCCAGCACTGCACCCAGAGCCTGAAGCCCATGAGCAGCTAAATGAAATCTGTTTAACTGAGCTTCTGAATCAGTTGTCATCAGGCTCCCGAGTGAATGAGATGCAGCTGGCGTGTTTTGATGCGCTCTAAGGAAAGTTCTAGAGCAATGCTGCTAAAAGGGTGGTCCATGAACCAGTGTCAGTCTGCAAACTGGTTCATAGTGGCTATAGGCAGTTTGCACCGTAATGTTTATCAACACACTGCTTCCTTTACTGAGAAAGTCTCGCTGCAGAACAAACACCAACTGAACTAAGCAGTGAGCTTAGTTACATAGCAGATTTACCTTCTGGCAAGCTCCTAATCCCATCTTGGCCGGTAACCCACGGTTCATACACTGGCCACTTTGAGTAGCTCTGTTCTAGACTCTAGAGGCTGGCAAACAATGGCCATGGGCCAAATCCAGCCTGCTGCTCGTTTTGTAAATAAAGTTTTATTGGAACACAGTCATGCTCATTTGCTTACGTATTGCCCATGGCTGTTTTCATGTGCCAATGGCAGAGTTAAGTAATGAGCAGAGATGGCATGACCCACAAAGCCGCAAACATTCACAGCACTTTCCAGCATGCCCTTCCTCACCCTCCGCTTCTTACTGGGCGCTCATCTTCTGGTTTGGCCTCCCGGGGAGCTGTTTCGGGTTCTGGCTCCGGTTCCAGCTCCGCTTCCAAGTCAGGCTCTGGATCTGGTTCTGCCCCCTCCTCCTCCTCCACCTTGGTCTTCTGAGGGGTCCCTGGGGGCTGAGGCAGCACCCTCTGGACCCAGCCCAACATCCTGACACCTGCAGGGGACAGAGTCCTTAGGCCACCGCAGAGTGCTCACAGTTTGTGGAGTACACATTTCCCTTTCCTCTCATATTTTAAAATATGTTTGCAATTACATCTCCAGGTAGAAATACTCAAGCCCACAAGCATATGTGTATAAAGAGGGTGATCACAACAGTATTGCAGCAAAAGATGAAAACCACTCAAATATCCATCAGTCAGAGGCTGGCTGTTGGACAGTCCCTAAATGTTCGCCTGTAAGAGGGGCGCGATAATGGGGTTTTATGGATCGGTTTGAATGTGGGAAGACGCACATGTCCTGGACTCTAGTCATGAGCTAGGCACTTAAACTCCTAGCACCTCAGTGTGCCTGTCTGTAAAATGGGATGTTAGTAGTACCTACTTCGTAGAGGTGAGGTGATTTTAAGGATGAAATAAACTGGTAGGAACAGTGACTTGCACACACTGGGAGCTTGATAAATGCTGGCTGTGACTACTGGTTGTCATCAAGTAAAAATGCTTATTGTGGACTATCCTGTTCAGCATAATCCCCCTGCAAATTTTTATAAATGCGTTATAAGTAATATGTAAATGGAAAATCTGTTTTAATATAGATAAAATGAACCTGTTTTCATGATTACAAAATTTTTAAGATAAAATGACAGTAAACCTCCCTTTTCCTGTGTCTACTGTGACATTTCAGTCCTAACTTACATGGGTTCGGTTTCTGGGTTCATTTACATTCAGGGAACGGGAGCCCCTGGCCTCGTGACCAGAGCCCTGTAGGACGGCCTGGCCCAGCCGACACCACACAGGTCAGTGTGTACAAACTCCTGGTCCTGAAAGGGCCCTTCTGGGGCAATGCCCAGCACGGTACGCCCCACTCCCCCAGCCATGGGCAGCCCAGGCGCTGACAGAGTGTTCCTCTCTCCCTCCCCCGCCACGGCCCCTGGCTCCAGTGCCCAGCTCCCTGCAGCCCCTGGCCACACTGCCTTCGCTCCTGCTCACAGCTCCGACTTCTGCCCCCACTCTGGCATCAGAAGCCCAGCTCCCCTATGAGAGGCTGTGATGGGGGCCGAGCCTTGGCTCAGTCTCCAAAAAAGATGAACTTGGATCAGACAGGACCCCTCTGCTCGTCTATTCCCTGTTCGGTGAGGGTAGAGACACAGTGATTACTGAGGTCGAGGTCGGAAGAGCCCAAGGTCACATGGTGGATTCCACAGACCCAAGCCAGCCATTGGCAGCCTCACAAGCCGAAACTGAGCTAAGTGCCCTTCACCTGCGCCCACACCCGTCCCTGTTCTCACCGCCTCCGCCCCCGCCCCCACCCCAGCCCCAGTAAAAAGAAGTGTTGTCGTCACCACTTCACAGCAGAGGCAATGGAAGCCCAGAGAGCTCGGTAGCCTTACCCAAAGTAACACAGCCAATAAGTGGCCAGGCCGGGTTTACACTCAGGCCTGCCTGACCCCAGGTGTCCCCCATCTACCCTCCCTGGCACCAGCATTGGCTTCTTTCCGCAGCCAGTTCTGCGCACCCGTCCCCTGCAGTCAGCAATGTGACTCGTGTTTCAGGACCTTCTGGGAAGGACTAGGGAAGCCTTCCTCCCTCCCAGGTTTTCTTCTTCACCCAGACTCTGCCATTTCCTCCCACATGGAAGCTTACAGACCCCTTCTATCTTTTGGCCATGTCCCGCCGACTCCACCTTGATCATGGTGGCTCAGGTAGGAAGAGGGACCTGAGGGTGGCAGCCGGGGACAACAGGGGTGCTTGGCCACCAGCCTTTCGGAATCTACTGGGGAGATGGTGAAAATGCACGTTCCTAGGCCCCTCCAAATCCTCTGCAGGACCTAGAATCTGCATTTCACCGGCTGCCCTTGAGCCACATGGGGAGGGAGGGTTCTCAGCCGTGCCTGCTAAGCGCCTCGCCAGCAGGAACGCATGGCAATCCCATCAGCAGTCCCAGTGCCACCGAGCAGCCGCCTCCTCCCGAGTTACCTGCTCAGATGCCGACCCCCAGCCAGGAATTGCCTTCTCCCTGCCACTCACAGCTGGCCTCTCAAACATGGGGTGGGGATTAATTGGCAGCACTGGGGCCGTGTGCAAAGGATTAGCAGGTGGCAAAAGAGGGTGGGGAGGTGGCGGTGGAGGAGAGGAGGTAGATGCCCAGGGAGCTGAGAGCACCCCCCTAGAGCCCAGCAGGGACCTGGGGTGCGGGGATGGAGCACCAGGTGGCCCAGGTTTGGGCACCGTGAGTCGCGGGAAGACCTGCTCAGGTACCAGAGTCCTGGCCCCCCACGTATCTTGGCCAATCTGCAGGGTGGCTGGTGGGAGGATGACAGCTTGGGATCCCCGTGTGATGCTGGGAGACTCCTCAAGCTGGCAGGGGCCTGGCAAATCTCAGTGAGCAGTGGCAATACACCCCAGCCCTCCGGCCCTGTTGCCAGACTCAGGCAGATTCTGTCTCCTCTGGAATCTCCGGCAGCTGGGGCAGGGCCTCGGCGGCCCCTGCCTTGGGCTCTGCCAGGGTGGCTGTGGTCCCGGGGCTGGGCTTTTAGGAAGGATCCAAGGACTGATAGGTGACTGAGTGCGTGCGAGTTGACTCCCTGAACTGCAGTCAGACTCTAGAGGGGAGACAGGTCTAGGGGAGAAGGACAAGAGGGACGGAAGCCCAGTGAAGAGGGGCTTAGTGAGGGGGCAGGACCTGGGTGTGAGGTGGGCTAGAGGGATGTGTAGCAAAGGGAACCTGACTTGATCACAACATTTCTCAAGTTCTTTGTATGTGCCAACCTTGGCACACTGATCAACACAGGCATGGGCCCTGACCAGTGTGGCACAGTTGGTTCGGGGGTGCCCTACAAATTGAAAGGTTGCCAGTTTGATTTCTGGTCAGGGAACATGCCTGGGTTGTGGGTTATGTCCCTGGTCGGGGCACAGAACATACGAGAGGCAACCAATTAATGTTTCTCTATCACATCAATGTTTCTGTTCCTCATTTTCTCCCTCCCTTCCCCTCTCTCTAAAAATAAAATAAATAAAATCTTAAAAATAGAAAATAAGGCAGGCATGGGACCTGCCCTCATGGAGCTTATACTCAGTGGAGGAGGCAGGACTCAAATAGGTTAAAGATGAATAAAGAAATATTGCAAATTATGCTGAGTTCCATGAGAGAAACAAACAGGGCAGAGACATGTGTGCTGGTGGGGGTAGGAGGGTAGATACTGGAGCTGTCACGTGAAAAGCAGGATCTGAGTATGTGGTGCTCCAGGCAGAGGGCCCTGCAAAGGCTGGAATGAGCTTGGATGCACCTGAGGAACAGAGAGGGGTCGGGTGGTTCAGTGGGTGTTGGAGAGAGTAGGGGCGCGTGGCAGGAGACGAGGCCCAGAGATAGGCCAGGACAGATCACGCAGGCTGTAAGCCACAAAAGGTTGGGCTTTAGTTGATGGGCCACAGAAACCCATGATGGTCTTGAACAGAGGCCAGACATGATCTGTGTGGCTGTTGAGTAGCAGGCAAGTGTGGAAGCAGAAAACCGGTCAGGAAGCTGCAGGGGGACAATTCAGCTTGTGACTGGGTGACCCCTGGGCCCTCCTTCCCATGCCAGACCTCTGAGATGCAGCTCCCCAAGGCAACTGCCAAGAGAATATTCTTTCTGCCAGCAAGGAATCCAGTATGAAGAAGAAGACCAAAGATGGCGCCTGGAACGTCCTGGCACATTTTGAGGTTGGGAAAAGGAGGAGGAGCTAGGATAGGAGACTGAAGGAGCCGCTAGTGAGAGAGAAGGAGGACCAGGAAGCAGCGTGTGCTGCAGGCCAAGAGGAGTGAGCGTGTGGAGGGGCCACAGTGGTCACGTGGGACCATGCGTGAGCAGTATACGCAGACACTTGACATGCACCCCCCGGGTTGGGCAACCCTGGGGGGTGGGCAAAGTCAGATGGGCTCTAGCACAAGGAAAACAAACACCACTCAGTCACGCCGTAGTTTGGATGACTTTCATGGGCGTGATGTGGAGGGGAAGAAGTCAGACTCAAAAGACCCCAGTGGTCCATCCATACAAAGTTCAAAAAGGGCCAGAGTAGCCTGTCTTGTCTATGGCTGTGAACACAGGGAGTAAAACTATAAAGAAAAGCAGTGGTTACACTCTGCGGCTGGAGAGCAGGTTACCACTTGCAGGGAGCTGGGGCTGTGACTGGGAAGGGGTGAATGGAAGGAAGGTTCTAGGGGCTGGCAGGGCCCTGTTTCTTGCTTTCTGTAGTTGGCATCTATTTGTTAAAACAACTTTATTGAGGTATAATTTACATGCCATAAAATTCACACATTTTAATTGCATACCTTAATGATTTTTACAAATTGCCTGAGCTAGGCAACTCGCACCATCTAGTTTGGGTTATTTTCATCACCCGTCATGCCAACAAGTTCCCTCATGCTCTGTGACAGTCACTCCCCACCCCACTCCAGCCCAGGTGACCACTAATCCGCCTTGTGTCTCTAAGGATTTGCCTTTGTGGACATTTTATATAAATGGACCGTACAACATGTGGAGCGTTTTGTGTCTGATTTCTTTCTCTTAGCAAAATGTTTTTGAGGATCACCCACATGATAGCACATAGCAAAATGTTTTTGAGGATCACCCACATGATAGCACATATCTGCTCTTCGTCTGTTTATCCTTCTCGAGAGTATTTCGTAGCATAGATATACCACACTCTGTTTATCTGTTTATCAGTCAATGGACACTTGGGTTCTTTCCACTTTTTGGCCACTACAAGGAAAGCTACTATGGCCTGTGCTGGTGTGGCTCAGTGGATTGAGTGCTGGCCTACAAATCAAAGGGTCACTGGTTCGATTCCCAGTCAGGGCACATGGCTGGGGGCATGAGAGAGGCAGCCATGCATTGATGTTTCTTTCCCTTTCTTTCTCCCTCCCTTCCCCTCTCTCTGAAAACAAATAAATAAAATCTTTTTCTAAAATGCTGCTCTGAACCTTGCATGCAAGCCTTTGTGAGGGCATATATTTTAATTTCCCTTGAGAAGATTCCTAGAGGTACAATTGCTGGGTCATGTAGTCAATTTATGTTTCACTTTTTAAGAAACTACTCAACTGTTTCTGCCAAGTAGTGCCCCATGTCTTAACTTGAGTGGTAGTTACATGGGGTCTCCCTTCATAAATTATTGGTTATATTATTTATGCACTTCCTGTATTTTGTTATATTTTCAGCTTTAAATGAGTTTAAAAATAAATGGGGGGGGGTGAATGGAATCAACTCTGGAGAGTTTTCCATGAGCAGGGGACTAGGGGCTGGTTGGGTCACTGTGGGAGGAGCAACCGAGGAGCCAAATCCTAAGGGATCTCAGAGGCTCAGCACCTGGGCAGGTATATGCAAAGCCCATGCCAATGTATGCAAATAAGCTAGGCTCTCCCAGGGTTCCCTCACATGGAGGGTCTGTCTCCAGGGGTTGTGGCCATGATGGAGGGCAGGCCCCAGGGCTTCAGGGTGCTGGGCTTAGGCGCTCGTGACCTTGCTTTCCGGGAAGGAGGGAGGGAGGTTGCAGGTCTGCAGGGGGCTGGGACAATGTATCACCTGCTAATCCCTGTCCTGCTGAGGCCACCACTCTCCCTGATCCCCTTATGCTGACCCTGTGTACTGGCCACCGTTAATCCCCACGCCTGAAGCCCCAAGGGCTGGCAGACAGGACTGTGCCCTCTCCCCTGAGGTTTGCGCAGAGGGGAGGGTCCTCTCAGATCACAGATACCCCTCAAGGCAGGGCCTAAGGCCCTTGCTGCACGCAGAGGGGAACCCTGAGGCCCAGAGAGAGGCAGTAACTAGTCCAGGGCCACACAGTCTGCCCTGGCCGGTCCTGGCATGCCCATCCCCAGAGATCCCTGCTCCCTGTCTGACATTGCCCACGTGTTTGGCCTGTGTTGTGGCCTGGGAGACAGCAGCCTTCAGGAAGGTTGTAAAGGAGGGCACAGGGCCCCTGGCAGCCTGTGGCTTCCAGGGTTGCCAAGGGGTGGGTGCCCTCACAATCAGACTGCAATGGGCATTGTCTCTGCAGAACATTCTTTATTCTCCTCCTGTCTCCTACAGCGCTGGGGCCTGGCCCGTCTCCCTGCCTCCTCTCCCCATTGAGCGGCTGGAAGAGCAGAAAATCCTTATAAGCTGGTGCTCCTGAGACCTGTGCCCTGCAGATCAGGTAGCCCCTGTCAGTGAGTCTGGAGCAGGGAGTCCTCCCTTCCCTCCTGTCCCCACCCCACTCTCTGGGCCCTCTCCCTGCTCCTCCGGGTCCCTGGGGCCTCACCTTCTGCCCACCTACCACCTGCCTGCATCTCTCACCTCTAATTGGGCTCAGGAAGGAAGCAAGCTGAGTCAACAAATTCTCACTAAAGTTGAAATGGCTGATTGGCTCCTGGAATACCTGTGTTTTCAAGGGAGGCTCTGCCTCGCCAGCAATGTTTTCCTAGTTCATATCTATCATGTCTCTCCCCTTCTTTAAAACAATTGTGTCTCCCTGTGGAATCTGAGTCAATGCCAGGGATCTTAGCTAAGGCCAGAAGTCCGTAATTAGTTACCCAGAGGCATTCTGAGCTAAATCCGAACCCACTTGCTGTTGCTGCTTCCTGCTCATTATTTAAGAATAGACACAAATGCCACCTCTTTTAGACTGTCCCCCGAATGCTGCAACCCCAGCCTCACCAGACTCGCACACCCAGTGCTGACCTATGTCAGAGCCCTTGGCACATCCTGTGTGTGTCACATTGTCTGAATGTCCCTGCCACCACACGGGAGCTCCTGAAAAAACAGGATCTGGCATCCAGTGGGTTCTCAATAAATGTGGGACCAGTAGACAAATCAACCCTGGCTAAGACTGTGTTCCCACATAGAAGGGCGCTGGCTGGCCTGAGCCCAGGGTGTACCCCTCTGTGCTCTTGGCTCCCCAGCCATGGCCCGCATCCTTGACCTGGTGCCCTGGGAGGATGGCTCCGCCCATGTGTACGCGTCCCCAGCCACCCCGCTCCCAATGGAGCAGCAGAGAAACCAGCTGGCCGGCGTGAAGCAGCAGCTCTACCACCCGGCCCTGCCCAGCCTGCGCCGCATGGATATGGACACTGTCCGGGCCTGCCTGCCGGACGAGCACTGCCAGTCCTCCACCTACTGCCGCAAAGGTCAGCCACCTCGCCTGCTGCCGCCCGGGCCCCTGGGCCTTTGGGAAAGGGCTGGGTGGTTTGGAGGAGAGAGATCTGGGAGTGAAAGGCCATGAGTGGCAGGCGAAGGCGGTCAAGGGGCCAGTCTGAGCCTGTTTCCTTATCAGTAGAACAGAGACAACAACGGGGCCCGCCTCCCAAAGCCAGCGTGAGGTTTAAATGAGGTAAGGCAGGAAGAGCACTTAGAGCAGTGCCTGGCACTCAACGGATTGAATACATTGTTGATGTTATTGTCGCTAATGGAGAGAGCTGGGCAGAGGTCAGTAGTTGCTGCAGTAGGAGTAAAAATAACAGCAATAATAACAGCTTCCGTCCGCTCACCTCTCCATCTGGAAAAGGAAGAGAGACCCTCCTCACACCTCCCATGAATGAGAGGAACACACACGGGCCAGGGAAGAACTCTTCCTGGATGGGAAGCTTGGGTGTGGGGCTGGGGGCGCCACAGGAACACACACGTTCATTTATTTAGCACCTCGTTCGTGCCTGACATTGTGCTGAACCCACAGGGAAACCCAGGTACTGCCGCTCGAGGGAGCAGCATGTGTAGAGGCCCGGAAGGGAAAAGGTGTGTCAGGTAGTGGGGTGTGGTAGTGCAGAGGAGAAGGTTTGTGGGGGCAGCAGGAGCAGCGGCTGGGACAAGGGCACAGCTCCGGAAGGGCCCTGGTGCTGAGCTCAGGGGCCTGGGCTTTCCCAGGAGGGAAATATGAACCTCTGAAGACGTGGAGCAGAAAAGAGGTCTGAGTATTGGGGGGGAGGGTGTGGGGGGGGATGGCCCAGAGGACTACAGGTGGATTATGGGGGAAGAGGCAGTTAGGATGCTGGGAGGGACTACAGTCTTTAGAAGGAGTGATAGCGTCTTGGCCACTGGCAAGGGTTTTGGAAGGTAATTAGGAGACAAAATACAGTAGTCCCTCGCTATATCACGGTTCACTTATCGTGACCTCACTGTATCGTGGGATTTAAAAAATATATTATACTTAATTATTTATTGCGGATTTTTCACTATATCGCAGGATTTTGCAGTACTGTATACGTATGTTGTTAAAGTTATGTAGCCTTAAGAGTGTAGAATAAATGTAAGGTTCCTACTTCGCAGGGGGGTCTGGCATGTACCAGTGTGGGTGGCAGGACAAGAAGGGGGGATCCAGGACAATACCCTGGTCCCATGCATTTTGGAGACTGCATGGCAATCGCCAGAGGTCCCACACAGATCCTTGCAGGGCCAAGATGAAAACTGGGAAAGGTGAAGTGAAGCCCCACCTCCCACAAGGGAGGCAGCTACTGGGCTCCCCCATGCCCTCTGCTGTGTGGGAGGTGTCCACACAGCTGTCGGAACTTCCAGTTTCCCGGTTTCTCTTGGAATCTAGGTCTTTAGGGAAAGCTCTCACTCTTGGTTTAGATATGTATTTATTGCAAGTATATACTTCAGTAAAAATAATCGAGTCCCAGGTTTAAAATTCAAAATGCTGCAACAATGTACATGTTCACAAGTCTCATTTCTCCCTCTCCTCCCACGCCCACTTGCAGGTAACCACTCTTGGTTTGAAAAGTATCTTGTCATAGTTCACTACTGCAATACAAACATGTGTGATTTTACTCACCCACTTTTTATTATGAGCATATTCAAACATAGAGAAAAGTTGAAAGAATGATACTATCAACACCCATTACTTTCCACCTGCTCCAATTCACATTTTGCTGTATTTGTTCTCTCTCTCTCTCTCTCTCACACACACACACACACACTTTAACAAACAGCTCCCAATGATAAGAACAACCTCCTACATGACACAATACCATTATCAGATGTAGAAAAGTTAACAATAATTCCATAATATCTAACATTCAGTCCACATTAAAATGTCTTCAATTACCCTCCAAAGATGTCTCTTATAGCTTAATTGGGGGGGGGGGGCAGGATTGGATCTAGGATTGTGCATTGCAATTGGTTTTGATGTCTCTTTAGTCTTAGGCTAAAACAGTCTCCCCAGTTTCCATTTTTTCCTTCATAATACTTTTTAGAGTCCAAAACAGTTATGTTGTTGACAGCCCCACACTGTGACCTTGAGCGAGGGCTTCCTTATGGTGTTCTTCATCTTGGTAATCTATTTTCTGTGAACTAGAAGGTAGATGGAAGGGCTTGATTGGCCAGGTTAAACGTTGCTGGCCTGAATCTTTCACAGGTGACGGATGCTGTGTTTGCCATAATGCTTGAGCCCGAGGCACAGAATGACATTGTCGCACAATGCGCGATGCTGAGTTTGATGACTTGCTCACAGTGGCAACCTGAATGTATATTCTTTTCTGCATCCAATCGTCTTAGTGTTGGGCTTTAAAGCAAAACGTAGCATGTGATCTGCAATCCTCTGTACCTTGGTGGTCCTGTATGGAGAACTTTTTTAGTTTTGATAGCTGCATAGTGAGGGTGTATCACAGTTTATTTAATCAGTTCTTGCATGGCAGACACTTGCGTTGATTTCATTCATTTGCTATTACAAACAATGCTGGAATGGGTAAACATTTTCTCCATGTTGTTTCCCAATGGAGCAGTTGTAAAATGGGGAAACATCCCCAGAAGCCAGCCTGTGGGGTCAAAGCGTATGTGTATTTGTAATTCTAATAGATATTGCCTATTGCTTTCTATAAGTTCAAACCAACAATGAATAGCAATGGCTGTTTCTGATAACTGCACTAACTTTTGAACTGTTTCCAATCTGATAGGCAAAAATTGGAATCTTAATGTACTTTGAATATGTATGCATTCACCTTATGAATGAGGTTGAGGGTCTTTTTATATGTTTAGGGACTATCTGAATTTCTTGTGTTTGTGTGTGAACTACCTATGCATGTTGGTTACCCATTTTTACCCATTTTTCCTTTTTTCTTTTTCTTTTTTGCTGTTTTGGCTTTGACTTCTAGGAGTGCTTCCAGTAATAGGGAAATTGAAACTAATCTGTAAAATAACTAGAAAGATTTTTCTGCATTTGCCTTTTGAGTTCTCTTGCTGTTTTTGCAATGGGGAAGTTTATTTTTATGCAGCCAAAGTTATCAATCTTTTCTTTAAGGCTCTGGATTTTGAGTTGGAGTTGGTACAGCCTTCCCCACCCCAAGGTTAAAAAGAAATTCACCCATGTTTTCTTCTAGTACTTCTATGGTTTCAGTTTTTTATATTGAAATGTTTGATCTATTTGGAGTTTATTCTGTTATATGCCATGTTAAGTAAAAATCTACTTTATCTTAGATTTTTTAAAAAGTTGTCAATTTTTTAAAAAATTTAAAGCAATGTGGGCCAAACCTCTCCTGTGTGGGCCTGCACTGCTGGTGCAGGAGACCTCTCTTCTCCCCTTCTCTTCCTTCTTCAGATGACTTTGACAACGCCTACTTCACACTCCTTGGTGTCCCCAACAAACCTCTGCAGTGCTTGGTGAGTGTCCTTCGCCCCTGGCCCTTGTTTGCTCAGGGGGAAGGGAAGAGGGTCCTGGCTGCATCCAGCGGCGACCACCTCTGCTCTTGGGCTCTGCTCCCAGTACTTCCTCAGCTTCCCCCTTGCGTCCGGTTTCCATCTCCATCAGGGGCTTCAGGCGCCCCTCCGTTAGATGAGCCAAGTGTCAGCTCCGCCCTCGGGGGTGATTTGGAGCAGCCTCCCAGGCTTCCGCATCTACCTCCGGGGCCTTGACTCCCATCACCCTGGCAGGACATCACCGGGACTGGCCAGAGGCTCCGCGACAGGTGCCGCGAGGGAAAGCTGGCGCCGGTCGCACCCGGCATCAACCGAGTGGACTGGCCCTGCTTCACGCGCGCCATCGAGGACTGGTCCCATTTCGTGTCCTCTGCCAGAGAGTTCAGGCTGCCCTGTCCGAGCAAGAGGGGTCAGTCTACCAGGCACAGAGGCTGCCCTGGGGCGGGGGAGTAGCCGGGCAGTGGGACCCTGGAGTGCTGATTGGGGGGCTGTGGGGGGTGGACGTCCGAGGTGGGCTCCAGCAAGGACAGGGTGGGAAAGCTGGGGAGCAGTGGAGGCCCTTAGAGAGGGAAGAGCTGAGACGCATTGAGGGGCGTGATGGAGGGGCTCGTCTTAGGGACAGGGAGGGAGCCAGGTTCGGACAGGAGCCACTGGGGCTGAAGCTGAGCCCAGGGTGGGTTCTGTGAAGCAGGGTCTGGAGTCGGGCTTGTTGTGGCCAGGCATTTGAGGTGGGACAGAGTCTCGGTGCCCGTGTGGGCGGGGCTTTATCTAGGAGCAGGGCTCAGGTGAGAGGGGCGGGGCTCAGGTGAGAGGGGTGGGGCTCAGGTGAGAGGGGCGGGGCTCAGGCGAGAGGGGCGGGGCTCAGGTGAGAGGGGCGGGACTCAGGTGAGAGGGGTGGGGCTCAGGCGAGAGGGGCGGGGCTCAGGTGAGGGGCGGGGCTTGCTCCCGGGGTGGGGAGGGGGCGGAAGATGGGCACTGTTTCCACAGTCGAGAGTTTCAGCGGCTACGCGGTGCGGTACTTGAAGCCGGAGGTGACCCAGAACTGGCGGGTAGGGAGAGCTCTGCGCCGACCCTTCGCTGGGGCCCGGGCAGGGGACGGCCAGCCCGGGATGGGGTGTGGGGAGAGGGAGAGGAAACCCAGAACCGGGTCTCCCAGTTCCCAGGGCTAAGATCTCCCGCAGAGGGCGCTGTGCAGGGGGAGCGTGAGTGGGAGCCCGTGTGCCCCGCTGCCCCCCGGTTCAAGGACCACCCCTCCCCATCTCTCCGGCCCGCCCCAGTACTGTCTCAACCAGAATCCCAGCCTGGACCGATACGGACAGAAGCCCTTGCCTTTCGACTCCGTGTAAGTAAGGCCACAGGCCTCGGGTCCCTGTGAGGCCTGGGGAAAATTGGTTGGCTCCAGTACACCCCAGGAAAGTCGCAATTTCAAAATGAATTCTTTACTCTTACTAAATGGACCACCTGCCTTCCAGTCCCTGGCAACTTCACCCTTTGAGGGTGGAGGCATTTAGGTGGGGCGAAGGTGCGGTGTAACCCTTCTGGGGGCATGACTCTTCCCGAGATGGGAGTGAGGTTCCCCAAGATGGCAGCGCGCCTCCCCGCCTCGGGTTCACCCTCCTGCCTCTTCTGCAGGAATGCTTTCCGCCGCTTCGGATCCCACTACAGGTAGGTGTGACCCCGCCCCCACCCTGGCCCACACCTGGCCACTCTCACCGTCTCTGGCTCTTGGGGTTCTCAGACCCCTGCTCTGCCTTGGGAGCCTGGAGAGGTGGGCTCCAAAGGATTGATAGCTCCTGCAATGTCAGAGAGAGAGAGAGAGAGAGAGAGAGAGAGAGAGAGAGAGAGAGAGAGAGAGAAGTGCACAGTGCAGCCCACCTTGAGATGGAGGGAGCAGACAGGACAGCTTGTCCCACCCAGTTTGTCCCTGAGGAAGCCAAGGGCGGGGGTGGGTGGGGGGTTACCTGGAAGGACAGCAGAAGCAAGAAGAGCAAACAGACATAAGAAACTTAATGGAAAGAGCCAGGACTGCCTTCCAGGATACCGGGAGGTGATAAGAGCTGGGGCCAGTGTTATCGGCTGGAGCATGCAAGATGTTCAAGCATCTTCCTAATGTGGCCATCTCCCTCCTCTTCGACCCCATTCCTTACATTTCAGCAGTCCTGGGTGTGACCCAAACCAGCAGCACAACCAAGCACTTCACCCCTGTGCTTGCGCTATTTCAGCACCTAGATGATCCATCCTTCTGTGCCTGAAAAACTCCTCTTCAGTCTTTAAAGCCCTACCCAGATGTCCCATCCTTGCTGTCTTCCCTGACCCTCTGCCTCTCTCCTCCCGCTCAACCCCCTCCAGTTGGTCACCACACATGCGTATCCCTATCTGCTGACACAGATACTTGCGTTATGATTAATGATGGAAAGCTTGCCTTCTCTTGCCCACCCTGTGCACACCCAAGGGGACACTTATTTTTTTTACTACTATATAATGCCTGCCAGAGTAGGTTCACTGAAGAATTGAAAATGAGTCAAGCAGTGTGTGGTTGGGGATCGCAGGGAGATAAAGATGAGGCAAACTGGAAGGTTGGGATCTTGGAAGTCAAAGAGAGCAACTGAAAATATATCAAAGGAAATAGGGACGCATTGAAGTTTCTTGAGCCATAGAGAGACGAGGCGGAAGCTGTTTTCAGAGTTTCGAGGGCAGGAGGGTGGGTTTTGAGGGATGGCCTAGAAAAGAACACCCTGATTTTTCCTCAGGATATCCCGGAGGCTCCCACCTCACCCGTTTCTCTCCACAGTCGTGTTAACTACCTAACCCCCTGGCGTTAACCTGTGAAAGGAGGCCAAGCCCCAGGCAGCTAGACCATGCCACCCGAGGTTTCCCAGCAGGACAGAGGGTGCATGGTGGCATCCCCCATCTCCCTAAGAGTTCAGCCTTACCAGAAATAAACCTAATGCTCCCACAGGGAGGTACCAGGCCCGTGTCTTGTGTCTGTGTGTGTGTGTGTGTGTGTAATATGTGTTTTGCTGAAGCTGGCAGGGTCAGGCCCTGCCTTCTGCCCTATTGTCATCAAAGCCCCCTACTCAGGACAAAGAGATGGGCACCATGGTCCCTCACCTTGCTGGAGACAGACACTCTTCCTTAGCCTCTCTGGGCGGGGTTATTCTGGATGTGGCCCAGGATAGCATGCCTTCCTTTCTGTTGGATGCTGGGCAGATAAGGGCTAGTCCAGGAGCTATGTGGATAGAGGAGATGCACGATCTCCCCCAGGCCTCCCTATTTTACAGGTGGGAAAACTAAGGCCCAGATCAGGGAAATAGCGTCTGAACCTGGGACTCAAATCAAGTCCCAGCATTTGACACAGTGTTCACATATAACTGATGCTCAATATTTGTAGAATAAGTTATTTCCCAGCATGGGAATATTTTGTTTAACCTTATGTTGTCTGATATGCAGACAGATCCTTCCTTAGAGATTCAAAGCTCATTTTAATTTCTTTTAGGGGTGGAGGTGATGATCATGACCCTTATACCAAGGTGAGGGACCATGGTGCCCATCTCTTTGTCCTGAGTAGGGGGCTCTGATGACAATAGGGCAGAAAATAGGAGAGTAGGGAGGAGCAGACAGGAAATGATAAGGTCACAGAGCCCCTTCTTCCTCAGGGCCCTGTCAAGAAGATAGCCAGCCTCCCCCTATTTCATGCAGGAAGAAGGCCTTTCCTCCAAGTCCAGCAGCAATCAACCTGCCTTGGACCTTGGGAAGCCATTGGCAGAGCCCCATGGGATGTCAAGGCCACATTCTGCAGTGCTGAGTGCCCCCTCCAACATGCCTAACTAGGGCTCACAGCAGGGATGCTGGTGTCTTGGCCTGCGTGAAAGTGGGGATATCCAGAGAGCATGCTGGAGCATGTCAGGGGGAATCAAGTGCCTGGAGCCTTTCCTGGCCCTGCTTCCTTGACTCTGAATGACTGGGCAGTCCCTCCAGGGATTTGATCCAGCAGACATCTGAGGCCTTGCCAGGTCCTGTGCTGGGTGTTGGAGGGACACAGACCAGATACCATCACTGCCTCTGAGGCGCTTCCAGTCCAGTGGGAGAGAGGCGGGCCCAGCTGATTCAAAGCTGAAAGCAGAAGGCGAGACTGTGGACATATCTAGGCCATGTTCCTCAAGCCCAAGAGCTGTGAATGGGAACCCACACCAGCAATCTGAATAGGTTCTTGCCCACCAGTTGTACATGGAATCCTCATGTCATTGATATAAAAATGTGTGCCCAGCAATAAAGGAAATGCAGAGCAGATGAGCATTAACAAGCCTGATTTAGCATGCACTTTCCATTTTTTAAGTGCCAGACAATATATTAAGCACTTTGCAGTCTCCGTGAGGTGGGTAATTATATACCCATTTTAACCTTGGGGTTGAAGATGATTAAAGGGTTGGAGGGGTTAGGTGACTGGCCCAAGGTCATAGAGCTAGTGATTGGTAGAGCTGGGAACTGAAGCCAGCCTGCCTGACTCCTGAGCCTGTAGCCACCACACTCTACTGCCTTCCTGCTTTGAGAGAGATGCAAGCCAGAAGTGGGGAGAAAACCAGAGGGAGCTTCCTGGAGGTGGGGACATTTGACCAAGGCTTGGAAGGAGGAGATCCCACCAGAAAGCTCTCTTGAAGTTGCTGGCAGTGGTGGATTCTTCAGGTTAAAAATGCCACCCAGAGGCCAAGAAATGGAAAGCCCTACCCCCACCCAGCTGGGCCACTCTCTCCTGGCCTAGAAGTCCCCTCGGTCTCAGAGGGCTCTTTGCTCATCCCTGCATCGACTGCCTTGGGGACACCTAGCCTCCATGGCTTCAACTCCAGGCCCTCCTGGGCTGACCCCAATCTATCACCCTGGCCCTGGGCCTGGACATACTACCCCAACACAAACCCCACACCATTCTCCTTGCTGTTCCAAACACCCCCGGCTCGAGGCTGAGTCCTAACCTTTGTTCAGAGCCTTCCTTGCCCCTGAAATGTGCTTTCCCCTTCTCTTTCTATCCTAATCCCACCCTTTCTTCCAGGCAGGTCTCTCTCGTGTCCTCCCTTCTGCCCTCATTCTCCCCCCGCCACAGTCCATGAGGACAGGAACCATAGCTAATTCAGAGAGACTAACTCCTAGACTCTGGCTCCCAGAAAATACTCAGAAACTTGCCAGATCCTCTTATCTCTCCAAGTGGACCTGGGGCTCAGGAATGGGGCCTGGGGCCTCCCAAAACAAAGACAGGGATCTGGACTAAATGAAACCACTGCTACACAGTGACCGTTGTATTGCTGATAACACACACTCAAAGCGCACCTCCTTACAACCTTACTGGCCTGGGGCTGGCAGTGGGGGAGGATCAGGGTCCTGGTGGAGAGAGGGAGGGGAGGGGTGAGGGCCAGGGAGGCTCTGCCAGGTAATATTTCGTACTGAATAACAGCAGCTTTGACATTTCTGACCTTACCTTTTGACACATGAAAACCTCAGAACTCTCATCTGAAGTTCTTGCTTCACCAGCTCAGTGCCTGGCAAACAGTAATGCTGGTGGGTGAGCAAAGGCAGGAATGCACACTGGGATGAGGATGGGCACTCACACAGTGATAGGGATACCCCACAAGCCCTTTCTCGCCCGGGCTCTCCCTCTAACCAACTTTTTTGGCACCGAAGAGGACCGGGCATTCCAGCCGGAATCTGTGAATCTGCGGAAGATCAGTAGCAGCCAAGGCTTTTCCTGGAGGCATGACCTTCAAGAAACAAAGAAATTGGCCAGCTTGAGGTTGGGACGCAGAGCTTATCACAGGCAGCCTGGCTCAGGCTGGGAGGCCCTGGGCAGAGTTCCAAGGCCTGAGCAGTCCCTGCTCCTGTCTCAGGCCTGCTCTGAAGGTGGGGCGGGGCAGGGCGGGCCCGTTGGCAGTGCTGAGAGGTCAGGATGGAGGACTCGAGACAGAGAAGACCGTCCACAAGACGCCCGTGGAGGCCTGGGCTCTTTATAAAGCTGCCTCTGCAGAGATGGGAAGTCCAAACACAGTGGCTTCAACCCCTCAAGGAAACAGGCCATGGGGCTGGCCACCCCCTCTGCCTGCTGGGGAAGAGCTTCCTGCTCCCCTGGCCAAACCCAGGCCAGCACCAGTCCCGCTCATTGTTCCGGCTTCCTGGTCAGTGAAGAGCCGGTAGGAGCCAGAGCTGCAGGCTTGTGCCTGGAGCTGGGGGCCTATGAGGTTCCGAGCCCAGGGCGGTCCCAGCCCTCCTGCTCCCTGGCCCTCACCTGGCCCACACAGCCAGCCCCCACAGCTCCAGGCCACTTTCATCACTAACTGTGTGGTTTGGGGCAGCCCCTGGATATCTCAAGGGCCGGCACAGAGGAATGCTCAGGCCCGCCCTGCCCATCTCACAGAGATGGTAAGAGGCTCAGGCCAGCTGGTGCACGTGAAAGGTCTTGGGGACAGGATGTCGAAGGGGGTGGGGACAGCCCTGACTTTCAGATGGGAGAGCTAGGCTGGCCCCTCCCAGTGCCCGCTTCATGCCAAGCACTCCTCGCGCGTCATATCACTGTGCCCTCACGGGAAGCCCGGACACGTTACCTCTGGCTCCTCCATTTCTCACATGAGGAAAACAAGGCTCAGGGGAGTCCCACAACCTGCCCAAGGCCTTGTCACTGAGGAGCGGCAGAGGCAGGACACAAAACAACCGGACTGCGGTGCTCTTAACCACAGCACCACGCCACTGACGCTATGGGTCACGAGCATGGGCTCCGCTCCCAGAGTACAGGGTCCCCTCCCAGTGTCCCCCTGCAGGGCTGAGCACAGAGCCAGCCACACAGTGAGAGCCTGACAAAGCTGCCAGGATGATGGGCTCCCGAGGGAAGTTGTCCTTGGTGGCCTGGCCTACCCTGGCAACGACTTGTGGACCCTGGGAGAATGCCCTCCCACCCAGGGCCACGCCTCCTGCCCCAGCCATCAGGAACTACTAATTCCCAAATGTGAAGCTTGTGGCAGCCTCTGCTCCTCCCAGCTCTGGCTCTCATCCAAG
The DNA here is from genome assembly GCF_987537825.1 of Furipterus horrens. Taxonomy (NCBI): domain Eukaryota; kingdom Metazoa; phylum Chordata; class Mammalia; order Chiroptera; family Furipteridae; genus Furipterus; species Furipterus horrens. Next base: position 8,112,397 of record NW_028327183.1, read on the forward strand.
GTGCCACCCTCGTATCATACTGTGAGTGGTTGGGGCAAAGGGAATGACTGCCCAGACTAAAGAAGATCGCACTGGTGTGTAACCTAGGCGCAGTGTCTGAAGTTCCCCCATGAAAATGCTATGTTCTAAGAGAAGAGAGCCGCATCAGGTGCAGGACAGGTAAGAGACTTACCCGTGTGTGGCCAGGTGTGTTGCGCAGCTGCTTAAACCAGTTTATGCTGTACCTGTCACTTACAACCAAGAGAGAGCAGACTGAGACAGGAGGGCAGCAAGCTGGGGACCAGGAAAGATGAGGAGGGCAAAAGGAAATACGGGTTGATCGTGACCTTCCCAGAATCAGAGCCTCAGGTCTCTAAGGACCCTCGGAGTTCAGGGGTCAGCTGGGGAATTGAGGGGCAGAGACATGCCTGCATCCTTGTCATCAAAGGGCTAGAACTTGAAATTGAGCATCCATTTCCAAGGGTCCCAGGTGTCCTGCAGTTGGTACTGTCAGCATCATCACAGCTTCCCCACCAGGAACTCCACACCCAGGTCCATTTAATTCTCACAACAGCCAAGCAAGGGAAGGACTAACCTCCCCACTTCACAGATGAGGCAGCTGAATCCCAAGGAGGGGTTCCCACTCTGACTTGCCCTAAGTCACACAACCAGAACGTTCAGAACTCAGGATTTGAACCCACCCCATGTCCCAGTCCCAAGCCTGCCACCTGGCCTGCCAACCCCTCCCCCTCTCCACATCCCATCATGCCCCCGTGGAATAACCACCAGAACACATGGAGCTTTGGTCTGTGATGGTCAATGTCTTTACTTCTAGAGCATACATTGGACTCACTATATATTAACATCAAAAGGGGCTATCTAAAATGGACTCATCCTTTTTAAAAATCCAAATTCTCACATTTTTATATAAGATCCAAAATGGCATGAAATTAAACTATACAATGGTATGAATAGTGTAACAACCGCTTTTAGAAAGCAAAATGAAAATAAAAAATTAGCAGTTGGGACTCCTGTCAGCCTGGGCTCAAGGTCTTCTGAGGCGCTGTGGCTGTGAGCTGGCCCTGAGGGGAAGAGCCAGTCAGCCCCTCTCTGGGCACAGGAAGGGCACCCAGTCAGCTGGAGGTGATGGGCACTTTTGAGACTTGTTAAGGGGAGAGGAGGGCGAGGTGGGGCTCCCTGTTCTTCTGGGTCCTCGGCACACTGATTAAAGGGAAGGGGGCGGGAAGAGGGCAGGGGCAGAGCTGGGGTCAAGATAATCATTTTGATAATAAAGGTCCTCTGGGGTTCCCGAAGGCCCCGGACATCCAGTGACATTAGTGGGCTCCACCCACCCACTGATTTCCTTAACAACCCTCTTCCGCTGCCTGCTCCCTATGCCCTGACGCCCTCGGCTGGACAAGCCCTGAGGGAAGCCAGAGACATGGGAGACATTCGCAGGACCCAAAGGAGAACTCTCTGGCCTTGGAAATGGCTGGATATTGTCCAGAGCATCTAGGAGATGTAAGATCGCTGGGGTCCAGGCCAGCAGCCAGCCTGATGGGAGAGGGTTCCCCTGGGCTGGGAGGGCTTTACGCCATTAGAGGCCATTCACACGGTCCTTTCACCTGCCCCACCCTGGGTACACAGGCCTGGTCCTGGCCCTGAGGCAGGGCTGGGAGCTGATAGAGGCCACACCCTTGACACTTCAGTTCACACAATTCAAGGGGGAGGACACTTGTTCACTACCACTGACTTGGCCCTGCTTCCTGCAGGGCACCAGGGACCGGGCGGTGTAACAATCCCCCTCTTCCACATCTGGCTGAGAGCGCCTGCCCCACCAGAGCTTGGAATCTGGCTCCAAAGGTAGGAGGGGCGCTTCCAAAACATCAGGATTAGACCTCCATGCAAAGGCTGTCTTTCTTCCTTTCCCTGTGGCCAGCACTGTCCTAGGTGCTGTCCCAGGCTGGGTTCTCCCTGGAGGAGAACTTCTCTGCCTCCTCCCTTCTGGCTAAGCTGCTTGTGCTCCAGGCAGACCCAGCCCTCTTACACAGCTCACCTGTCAGAACCCTGGGAGATGCCTCAGCCCTGGCTGGAGCAGACAGGCCTGTGGCTCACGGAGTGCCCCAATGGTCCCCAAAACGCCGTCATGAAGCTGGCCTTCTCCCTCAAACAGCAACGTGAAGGGGGATGCCCTGCACCCAGCCTGCCTCTGGAGTCTAGCCCTTCTCCCAGACCCTACCACGACCATCCTCTTTCCTAACCATCTGGTTTCTAATTTGGCTAAAAGGTTTGGGAAGGTTGGGCTGGCAACCTCCCTGGGGTGGAGAGAGGCCACTTGACTTCCAGTCTGGTTCCAGGCCCCCAATGACAAGGGAGGCTGATGGCTCTCAAGGAAACGAATCCTGTAATGGGAAAGAGGATTGTGGAACCACAGCAATCTGGCTCCCTACCTCCAGGCAGGCACCAGGAGTGCCAGGCCCCTCGACCTGCCCAGTGCTCTTCTGTCCACATGCCCAGGGCCTCTGAACATGGAGCTGGGTCGGGGGACCTCCGTCCGAGGAGGCTGGGCCTGGCCTGGTGGGGGCCACGGCAGGGACTCAGGGCAGGCAGGCAGCGACCTGGTAGGCGCCCTCAGCGGCGGCGGCAGCAGCACTGTGCTGCGCGCTGTGCTCCTGCAGCAGGGCCACATCCAGGAAGCGCTCGCCACACCACACGCACTTGAACTGCTGCTCCCGGGCATGCACGCCCTGGTGCTTGTTGAGATGCTCACGTTGCTTAAAGGCCTTGTCACAACTGGGGCACTTGTAGGGCTTCTCCCCGGTGTGCACGCGCCGGTGCCGCTGCAGGTCTGATGCGTACTTGAAGCGCTTCTCGCAGTCCGGGCACTTGAGCGGCTTCTCACGGGCCGGGTCGCAGCGGTGCTGCACGAACTCCGAGGACGAGAAGAAGCGGCGCTCACACATGGTGCAGCGCAGGGGCTTCTCGGCCGGGGAGCAGTGGGCCAGCTGGTGCTTCTGCAGGGCTGACGCCCGCTTGTAGGCCTTGCTGCACACCGGGCACTTGAAGGGCCGCTCAGTCGTGCCCGGCAGGCACTTGTGCCGCAGCAGCTCGGCCGACTGGTCGAAGCCCTTCTGGCACACGGGGCACTTGAAGAGGGTCTCGAGGGTGTGCACGTGCTGGTGGTAGAGCAGGTGGCTGGGCTGCCCGAAGCCCTTCTCGCACAGGCCGCACTTGAAGGGCTCCTCGGTCTTGTGCGTGCGCCGGTGCCGCATCAGCGCGTACTGCTGCTTGAAGCCCATGGGGCACAGGTCGCACTTGAAGGGCCTCTCCGCGCTGTGCGTGCGCTCGTGCTGCCGCAGGTCCGAGGGCCGCTTGAAGGCCTTCTGGCACTCGCCGCAGCGGAAGGGCCGCTCGCCGCTGGGCGTGCATGGGTGCTGCAGCAGCTCGGACGACTCCTTGAAGTGCAGCTCGCACACGTTGCAGCGGAACAGGTGGTGCTCCCCCGAGTGCGCATACATGTGGCGCACCAGGTGGGAGCGGTGCTTGAAAGTCTTCTCGCACACCGAGCACTTGTAGGGCCGCTCGGAGCTGTGCGTGCGCTTGTGGTGCACCAGGTGCGACGACTGGCTGAAGCTCTTGTCGCACAGGGTGCACTTGTACGGCTTCTCGCCCGTGTGGATCCGTTCGTGCCGGGACAGCTCCGACAGGTGCTTGAAGGGCTTCTGGCAGATGGGGCAACTATACGGCTTGTCGACCTGTTCAGCAGGGGTGACAGCAGGCGGTGGCGGGGGTGCTGGGGGCAGCGAGGGGGCAGCAGTGGCTGCTGGCTCAGCCGCCTCGCCAGGCTTGTAGGTCTTCTCACAGATGGAACATTTCACCAGGCCGCCTGCGCCACTGTGCGCACTATGGTGCTGAGCCAGCGAGGTGAGCAGCGAGAAGCCCATCTTGCAGACGCCACAGACAAAAGGCTTCTGCTCAGCCTGCACACACTGGTGCTCCAGCAGGTCAGTAGCCTGGTGGAAGATCTTGAGACACTGGGTGCACTGGAAAGAACGGTCATTGCCCGCCAGGCACTGGTGCTCATGCGGGCTGGACAGGTGGGCCAGGTCATGACCACACACACCGCACTTGGGGCCCGGCTCTCCGGCTGCCTGCAGGGGCTCATGCTGCGGGGGCTGTAGGCCCGGGTCGGGCTGCAGGAGGATACCGTAGACGGCACAGCCCAGGGGGTTCTCAGCCGTGCCTGGAGGCAGTGAGTGCTCGGCTAGGGCTGGTGGCGGTTCTGCATGGTGCTGCGGCTGTGGCGGCTGCGGCTGCTGCGGCTGCGTCTGCGGCGGCTGCTGCCAGCTTTCCGACATGCTTGGGAAGATGAAACAGGGTTTGGACAGTAATGGCTTCAGTTTCCCTGATTAAGATGACCCAACCCAGAGAGAGAAGCTGCCTGGGATCAGGGATGGACAAGGACCTCAGACAAGGCACAGAAGAGGGACTGGTCAGACGGCCCAAGTCATTAACCAAGACAGACTCTGCCTACAGGACGAGGGGCTCTTCAAGGCAGGGTGCCAGCAATGCCAGGGAGGCTCTGCCTTCCCCGATGACGGGTTCTGTAGAGAAGAGAGAAATCATGAGATTGAAGCAGGGTCACACAGCTGGGCCCTCCTCTCCCTGTTCTGCCTGCATTTGCCACAGTGACATAAGTCACACCTGGGAAGGGAGACAGGCTCAGGGCTGGGAGATCTGCTCCCTTCACACACTGCAGCCCAAGAAGTCTGATGGCAGCTCAGCCCCTCCAGCGAAGAGATGGTGGCTGTCTCCACCCCCCCGGGCCTGGGTGTCCCAGCCTCCCAAGTACTGCCAACACTTTTTTAATCACAGGTGAGAGGCTGGGGCAATCTGTCCCCAGGTCAAAGAGGAAACAAATTCTGCTCATGCTCCAAGAAAAGACTGGCCAGTTTGGGCCACGGTGTCCAAAACAAAAATTTTAGCAGCCTAACTTTTTTTGCAACTGAATTCTAACTTGGAAGCCCAATATATAAAAAAATAGACCAAAGCATAGAGGCTCTGGTTGAGGCCTCCCTGACTCAGGACCCCACTGCCCAGGAGAACAGCTTGCTGGGTGGAACAGGCCAGGGCTCCCAGCTCGGAGGGCCCAACAGCAAATAGCCTCCATCAGTCAACATTTAAAAGCAGTGCATGGCACAAAGGACCATCTCAGAAACCTTCTCTTGTGAGGGGTTGGCCCCCATCCCTCTCAACTATCCCCTAGGCCCTCCACCCTGACCATGTGGCTGCTCTCTCTACACACACAGGTTGGATGGTCTTGCAGAGACCTGAGCCAACGCATGATGGGGGTTAAATGGTAGGTCCACAGAACCACCCAGCTTCAATGTCTACGGCAGAACTTCCCCGCTCTAATAATCTCCCAGAGCTCCAAGAAAGTGCTAAATTCTCTGATCTGACCGTATCAAGGCCTGTAGGAAGATACAAGCAATTACGAGTTTGCTCCAAGTCTCCAACTTTCTGGGTAATCAGTGGAAGGCAAGGACCACCCAGCCCAGGCAAATCTCTAACTCACCACTTTGTGGCAGCATAAGGTAATGACAGCGAGAGGGAGGAACTTTTAGAATTAGATGTAACCCACTTTCAGGTTCCCAGTTCCTCTGCCTCTAACACTGAAAAGTTTCTAAGTTTTCTCCTGAGGGAAAGAGGTGAAGGGATTGCCTTCACAGGCCAGCCTGGCCTCTAGCTGCTCTGCTAAAAGCTGTCATCCTCTGCATCTTCCGGAAAGAAGGAAAGAAGCCCTTGCTTTGGGTGAAGGCAGCAGGTTGCATGAGCAAGCAGGTGCCAAAGCCTCCCCAGAAAAGAGCGAAGCGGGGCTACTCCAAGGGCGGTGTAGGTTAGGCTGCACCAACACAGATGTTTTTACCAGCATGAATGGCTGCCAAGTGTAAGGCCCCTGGCCCGGGACCCCGGCTCCACTGCCCACCCAACTCCAGGAAGGCGCAGCCATGAGGCCTCTCTGATCTCGCTGCAGAGAGACTAGGGTAGGGAGGCAAGGGGAGGCCCACACCTGCGCCCCACCCCAGCTCTTCCTCTTCCCTCGGAAACCGAAAGCCCATCACCTCCCCGCCTGCACTGCCCGGCCGGCCCAGCTCAGCTGCCTCCTGTCAGCCCTCGCTGGGTATGGCCAGGCCCCTGCAGCCCGAGCGCTGGCCCCGCAAGCGAATGGGCCCGAGGAAGGCCCCGGGGCCGCAGGCCGGGCCCGGGAACCGGCTGCGCCTCTAGGCCGGCCTGGACCGCCCAGGAGCTGAGGCGGCCGGGTCGGGCCGGAGGGTTGGGGGAACGGCCGGGCCGGCTGGGGAAGGGGTGCGGCGGGCGCGGGAGTGGCCCCCAGACTCAGCCCCGGGCGCCCAGCCGCTCACCTGCTCCAGGCCGCCCGCGGCGTCAGGCGAGAGGCGAGTGGCGACCCGCTGCTCTCTCCGCCGCCCCTTTATTCCGGCTCGATCGGCCAAGGCGCGGCCTACGCGCTCTGCCAATCCCCGACCTCGCGTAGCTGCTGCGGCCGGCCCGGGGGAGGGGTACGGGCTAGCGGCGGCCGGAACCGAGGAAGCGTCGAGCGTGGCCGGGATAGCGGTTCGGGGAGGAGGAGCGCCAGGAGGGCGGGCAGACCGACCGACAGCCTCGCAGAGACCGGAGGACAGGCGGGCGCGCGGGGGCCAGGGAGGCGGGGCCGGGGGAGGAGCGCAGCCGGGTGGAGGCGGCTACGGGAAGAGCGGACTGAGCGGAGCGAGGCCGCCCCCTGCCGGGGACCCGGAGGCCAGGCCCGGCCGGGCCGGGTCGAACAGCCGGACGCGCAAGGTGGCTTTCCAGTCGCGCGGTCCGCAAGCCTCAGCCGACTCAGGGAGAGGACTCTGCTTCCGATCATCCTGCTCCGCCTTAGGGGAGGGGGCTCTAGGGACCCGGCTCCCGGCCCGACCCGTGCACCCTGCGGTCTTCTGCACCTGGCCCGCCGCTGACTGCTCAACGTGCTCTAAGGGGAGGGGCGTCGGAGCTCGGACTTTGGGCCGGCTTGAGTAGGGGGCTTCCGGACCTCCGAAGAGCAAGGATCTCCACTCTGTCTAGTGCGCTGCCTGCTGACTTAGGGACCGTCCGTATCTGGGCGGCCTGGTCCCGGGGGGCTACAGACAGAGCCCTAGACGATCTGTGAAATGGGCATCGGAGGCTAGGGGTACGGGCGCCTCCGAGTTGCCCTCCATGAGCCGCAAGGGGCAGGTTGAGTGGTCTGGGTAGGCGGTGTCTTTTGCTCAGGCCCCGCCCTGGGGCGGGTCTAACTCAGGCCCCGCCCCCCTAAGGGCATTTCCGGCGCAGCGGAGTTCCGGGTGCTGAGCGTAGCTGTTGGCTGGTCCGCCCTGTTGTCCCAGAGGAGATCCCATGAGCGCGGCTCCCCTGGTGGGCTACAGCAGCAGCGGCTCGGAGGATGAAGCTGAGGCCGAGGCCGGGGCTCGGTGAGGAGCGAAGAAGTCTTTCTCGGGAGGGTGCGGGTTCACGCGAGACCCTAGGGGACCGGAGTGTAAAGGGGAGGGTGGGAGAGTGCGGGGCGGGAAGGAAGTTCCAGGGGACACCCCGGGACAAAGCTCCAGAGTGCTCCCCTAGCCCCGGCGAGGCCAAGGTTTAGGAGGCAAGAAACCTGGGTTGGCGTCACCCCTGCCACTGGCCATCTCCCGGCGCGCATCACTGTCCCTCCCTAGGTCTGATGCCTCATTTGCAGAGATGTCAGTTGCAGAGTAGTAGCTGAAGCGCTGGGGAGTTTTTTCGTTCATTCAATAAATATTTATTGAGCACCCACTCTGGGGACTGGAGACTCAGCAGTGAACATAACCATTCAAGTCCCTTCCTCTGTGGAACCCTGGTTTGTAAGTGCTCGGCCTGGTGCTTGCTCGGTGCTTTCCAAGCAGTATCTCAGTTAATCTCACAACAGTGCTGTCAGGTAGAATCCACGTTACAGATGAGGAAGCGGAGGCCGACAAAGGGCACATGACTGGTCCAAGACCACAGAGCTAGGAGACACTACTCCAGCTCAGGCCTGTCCCTTTAAGGAAGGTGACGTCTGAACCCCACGCTGCTGCCCTGCCGGCTCAGCTGTTTCCCACTGAGGACCATGCTCTGCTGAGGTCTGCCTCTCGGACTTGCTGGGAGACCCCAAAGAGACAAGAATGCGGGAAGAGCTTCGCAGTCACCTAGATGCTGCTTAGAGCACCTGGTGAGAAATGGGTGCACAGTCACCCTGGACAAGGGGTTATAAATTGTGTTGTATACACAGAAGTACAGAATGCTCCGAGGATGGACGTGCTCATTTTCCCGTTTTCTCTTGCAGTGGCCAGAGTCCCCTTCCCAGCCAGAGGTTGCCGGTACCGGACAGTGTGCTGCACATGTTTGCAGGCACCGAAGAGGGGCCTGAAGATGACCGTGCAAAACACGGGGGCCGGGTGCGCACCTTTCCCCATGAGCGGGGCAATTGGGCCACCCATGTCTACGTTCCATGTGAGTAATGTGTGAAAGGCAGGTGGCTGAGACCAACAGGTGCCCCTGGATGGGACTCCAACCAGGAGGAAGAAGCCGGAAGCCTCTGACATTGGTGGTGGGAAAGATCGACTCAGCACAGAGACAGCGAGGTTCAAGAATTGGGGAACTTTTCCGTCAACTTATTTTCAGTTTTCAAATCATTGCCTGTAATAGTTTTTATTAACCCTAGGTATAGTGTCTTCTGCTCATGAGGAGATCACCAAGGGAGGGTTAGGGCAGAGTTCAAGGCCATCCCAAGATGCAGCTGCAGCTGGCACTTGATTTCTAAGAGGGCCTTAGGTGTGCTGGGATCTAGTCCCACTCGCACCCCGACCCTAAGAAGTGAGTGACAGGCAGAAAATAGTAAATGCTTTGTCTTCAGAGTCGGTCCTTACTCCACGACCCACTACTCTGGGGGCCTTTTAGTAAGTCACTGGACTTCCCAGAGCCTCAGCTTCCTCATCTTTAAAATGGGGACGATGATAATATCTATCTCCTAGGACTTTTGTGAAGGTTAAATCAGATCAGCTATGGCACGTTCTTAGCACAGTACACAGAGTGAGTAGTGGCTCTCGTTACTATTTTGTGTTAGGTCACAAAGTCTTAGAACCCCCGTTTCCCCGTCCACAGGATGGGAATGCGTCTCTCTACTGCTTACTCACCAAGGCATTTGAGCAGATTGAGTAACACACTGCGTTTTGTTTTGTTTTTTACGTGAATTATTTACAGTGAGCCTAAGTGTGTTACTTCTATAACCAGGAATACGTATTAAGATATTGTTAAAATACATAGACGTGGGCAGCTGTCAAGGTTATTTTCTCCTAAAACCCAGAGTGAAAAGAGTCTTCGCCTTCTGGACTTCTTCACTCAGTCATGCCCCCCTGGCTACGAGAATGGCCCACCCTCTTCACTGTCCCCCTCCAGATGAAGCCGGGGAGGAGTTCCTGGACCTGCTTGACGAGCTGCTGTCCCACGCCCAGACGTACGTGCACCGGCTGGTGAGGATGGAGGCCTTCCACCTCAGCCTGTCCCAGAGTGTGGTCCTGCGGCATCACTGGATCCTCCCCTTCGTGCAGGCTCTGAAAGACCGCCTGGCCTCCCACCAGAGGTGAGTGCCGAGGGCTCCCCCTGCCCCGCCCTCCCCTCTGAGGCTCCTCCTCCTGTCCTGAGCTACCCTGGGCATGTGGGGGTGGCGTGTGTCATCCCAGCAAGGAGGCCACGTTTAAAGGTGAGACCATCTGGAGCTGCTCGCTCTGCACCTCACCCTGTGTGACCTAGGCCCACCACGTAAGCCCCTGGGTGCCGGTCATAGGAGGGGTGGTAGCTGCCTCAGAGGGGACTTGGCAGAGTGAAATGAGATCATGCGTGCCCTCAGCATGGCCCTACCTGGATCCTGCTTCCAGTTCTATCTGCCAGCCTAGGGCTATTTTTTTTTTTTTTTTTTCTTAACTGTTCCATACATCTTCCTACCAGAAATACCTTTCCTCCTTGACTTGGCCAGATCAAAGCCCTGCTCCTCCCTTGCTCTCCCAGTTGGTGTTTCTCCCAGCATCCCTCAGTCCCAGGGATCGTCGTGCCAGGCTGTGTGCACCCTAGCATTCATTTCACTCATCCTCACATCCTGTCATTCCCAGGTCCCCTGGACCCAAGTTCCTGTAGGCCCAGGAATGCAGCCTCTCTGTGAATCACCCTACCTTTTTTCCAGGTGCTTTGCTCACTGCAGGCATCAATTGGACATATAGTGAATGATTGAGCAGCCAGAGAGAGCCCAGAAATCATCCTCTGGATCCTCTGATGTTCTAGATGAAGCCTAAGAAGCCACCCATGTGGTTTTTCTTCAAGTGAGGTGTTACACAAAAACCCAGATGTATAGGTGAGAGAGAGAGAGAGAGAGAGAGAGAGAGAGAGAGAGAGAGAGAGAGAGAGAGAGAGAGAGAGAGAGAGAGAGAAGGCCTGAGGCCCAGGAAGCCCATGGGACTGCTCTGCCCAGCTGGAGACCTGCCCATTTAGTTTAATCCCTTCTGAGGGCCAGAGGAGGAAAGGATTCACTCCCATCTAGTCAGCTGGAGAATCAGGACTAAAACACATCTCTCCACCTAATCCAGTCCCTGCCACCTTTTTTCTAATGGTCACTACCAAATGTATTGAGTCATATGTATATCAGCTATGACTCTCTTCATGGTGCCAGAAATCCACCCCAATGTGGCTTAATGAAAGAAAGTGTATCCAGGCTGGTGTAACTGAACAGTTCAGAGGTAGCACTGGCTTCGTGCAGGAGCGGATCAGGGGGAACAGAAGATGTCGGATGGCACCTGAGTCACCACCTCTCAGATCTCTCCTATCTGTGTTGGCTTCATTCTCACAACCATCTCCAGGCTGCCTATCCACCAGCCTGGAAGGACAGCTCTCTCTTCTGATAGCTTCAGCAGATGTCACAGGAATGGCTTTGATTGGTCTGACTTGACTAACAGGTTCTCCAGAATTCCAGAAACACCAGAACCAGTTCAGAAAACTCATCCTTAAAATTCTGCTCCTCTAAAACACTCTCATACCAAAATCTGTAGTAGGGTTCCCTAAAGAAACAGAACCCACAGGATAGAGGTATATAGAAGATACAGATACACATATACAAGTACATACAGTTAAGAGGACATTTATTATAGGAATTGGCCCACACGGTTATAAAGGTCAGAAAGGCCCACAGTCTGCCATCTGCAAGCTGGAGAACCAAGAAAGCTGGTGGTGTAACCCAGTCGAGTTCAAAGGCCTGAGAGTTAGGGGCGGAGGGCGGGGGTGGGGGGACTGATGGTGTTAGTCCCAATATGAGCCTGGAAGCCTGAGAAGCAAAGGCTGAATTCTGAGGGCAGGAGAAGATGGAAATCTCGCCCCAAGCAAAGTGAATTTGCCCTTCCCCTGCTTTTTTGCTCTATTTCAGCCCAGAATGCCCCCATGCTGGGGAGGGCCATAGACTTTACTCAGTCCAGCAATGCAAATGCTATTCTCGTGCAGAAACACCCTCACAGACGCACCAGGAGATGATGTTTTACCAGCTCTCTGGGCCTCCCTTAGCCAAGGCAACTTGACACATAAAATTAACCATCATCGTTGGGCACAAACATTCACCATCCACACCAGGATGTTTGTCAGGCACCTTGCAGAACACTTCCTAAACTACATTTAACCAAGCTCCTGCTGGTTCCATTATCCCGGACATTGTCCCCAAAAGGGATGCACTAGGAGGTGGAAGGCTGACGGGAAAGCCAAAAGTTGACTGATTCTACGCAGATGCTGGGGTGTTGCATTCCCTCCAGGCTGAGACCTTGGCCTGGAGGCTGTAAACAATCATTTTCTGTGATAGGATTTGCTGAGTGAATCCACAAAGGAGAGCAAACCAGTCTGTGCCTCTGAGATCTCCTAGTGTCCCAGAGACACAGTGGGAACCAGCCAGAGTCAAAGCCCTTGCCTGGCTGAAGCTGATGGTTGCTGTGTAACTGATCTGAGTGGTGGGTGGGTGGGTGGCTGTTTCTGCCCCAATTTCCTACCAACAGAGACCCACGAAGGCTTCATAGACTAGAGCAAGGGCTTTGGAATCAGGCAGCCTGAAGTTCTACCTGTGGCTCATCAAAGTCAACCTCACCAAGCTTTGGTTTTCTTGTCTATAAAATGGGCATAATTATAGTGCCTGGGACACACGGAATGCCCTTGTCATTGCTTAGACTAGATCAGATTTGTCTTTTTTTAAAACTGCAGGGGACAAAATGTCCCTTAAATGATCTATTATCACCTACTTGGTAAATAAGACTTTCTCACTTCCCATCAGTAAGTTGAGATAGCCTCAAATTGTTTAATGGAACGAATGGCTATTAATAAAATTTTTGCAAGCATCGCGATAAAACTATGTTGTACTTGAACTGTGTGAGTATTTGAAGTCTTGCCCAGCTCTAATATTTTAGGGTTCAACTTTACACCTGATATAGGGCGACAATACTAAGTATGAAATGAGTTAACTATATTTTCAGAGTGCTATTTTCTAATATAAATTCTGATTTTTTTTTTTCCTTCTAAATTTCAGATTCTGCTTTACTGCTGACCGGGTAAAGATTTATACCAATCAAGAGAAAACCAGGTGCGTCCTCCCCATTGGCCCTGTCATTTCCAGAAGACTCTTTGGAGTAAAGACTGAGGGCTTGCTTTGCGCCTGGCCTTGTCTGCCAAAGTTGTTCATTTGTTTGTGTTTTAACCAACTCTATGACTACAAAGGCAGTTGTTCCCAAACCTGAACCTTTCATTAAGAGAAATAATAGAGGAACGTGGGGGCGTGGGGAGCAGAGTTAGCAAAAACATCTTGGTGTATTAAAAAAAGCCTGCAGCTGAAGAAAACCACCTGGGTTCCTGCCCAGCTCTATCCCCAGGTTAACATTTAGCCCCCATCTTCACGTCTGTGACCTTCCGTGTCTGTGCCATCACATGCCTGTCCTCGGTACAGCCATCCTCGGGCACTTGTGAGGCTCAGATGAGCCAAACAATTCTTTGATGAGCATGAGAAATTATCATTATCACAGCATGAAAGCGAGCCTCCCCGTCTGAGCTGGTCCCTGAGCTGCCTCCTCTGAGCACTTCCGGGAGGGGGGGCTCACACGTGCCTGTCTCTGCTGCTCACACTCGCTGAGCACCCACAAGTCCACAGTGAGGAGTTGCCGCAGGCCCTGCTTGGCAGGTCTCACATCCTGCAGGGGAGACAGATAATAAAGCAAACGAGATCGTTCGTAACTGTTATGTGAGATGATAGGAGCAGGTGGCCAAGGAGGGCATGAGGGAAGTGCCCAGGGAGGTCACATTTGCTGGGGACCTGAGGCAGAGCTGCTGCAAGAACTTGCCAGCAGAGGACACAGCAAGTGGAGTGACTCTGAGGCAGGAAGGAGCTTGGGGTGTCCGAGGAGGCCAGTGAAGGGGAACCCAGGCAGCAGGCAGGAGGGTGCTAAGCAATGTGTTGGGCAGGCTTAGCTCGTGCAGGGCCTCCAAGTCAAGGGAAGGAGTCTGGGTGTTTGGTGTAATAGAAGCCATTGGAGGAAAGGAGAGACATGATCCGATCGATCTGTGCTGTACATGCCAGTCTGACCAGATCGTGTGTGTGGCTGCTGAGTGGAGCAGAGGTGTAGGAAGCAGGGCAGACGCAGGGAGAACAGAGAGGAGGCAGGTGTCGCCGTCCAGGTGAGGGGCCAGTGGCAGCTTGGATTCAGGTGGTGGCAGTGAGAGAGCCAAGAAGTGGCCCCATTAGAATCAGCTGGAATTCCCAGTGGGCTGGATCTGTGCACAGTAAGGGGAAGACTCAAAGTAGATTCCCGGGTGTGGAATTGGAAAAGCTGGCTAAGTAATGGCCCCATTTTCTGTGATGGGACACACTGGGGGAAAGAAAACCAAAAGTTCTGCTTAATGCCTGTTCAATTTTGCTGCCTATTAAACCTCCCATGGGGATGTGACCTACACAGTAGTGTTGCACAGGAAAGGGGGGCCGGGAGCCTGTGTGGTATTTAAAGCAGGGCTGGGTGTGATCAGACTACTGGGAGGGTGCAGATAGAACAGATCAGGCACTGAGGATGGAGCTCTGCTGCCCTTGGCCACGCAGAGGTTGGAAAGGAGAAAGGGCAGCAACTTCTGGCCAAGATGGAGACGTAGACAGACGCACTGTGTCTCCCTCCACAACTAAGAAGGAATACAACTACCTCAAAACTAGATTGAACCAGAAGTTCCAGAAAATTGAACTGCATGGAAGTCCAAAAAACAAAGATATAAAGAAATACTCATCCAGACAGGTAGGAGGGGCGGAGCCAGGGCAGAGAGGACACGGTGTGGTGGCAGCAGCATTGTCGACAGCAGCACACCGGTGGAAAGCATAGTCACACGTTTTAAAGTCAGAAGGGACACTTGGGGAGCGTTCCCAGCTCCTCACCGGACCTCGCAGCCCACAGTCCCAGTACCAGGGAAAATCAAGCCTCAGACTGTACAGACCAGTGGGGGTTGGGGTGGAGGAAGAAACTGCCGGTCTCAGCAGAGTTCGCTTGTTTAAAGGGTCCCCATGGTCCTAGAATGTCCACAGACCCACCCACTCTGGGAACGACAACCAGAACAGCACCTAGAGAGGTGCCAGTCCCATACGGAAGTGGGAGAAGTGCCTGGAAAAGGAGCAAGTACTGAGCAAGTGGCATTGTTCCCTCTCAGACCCCTCCCACAGTGCCACAATGTGGTGAAACGGGTCACCCTGTACTGAAGAATATCTAAGGCTTCACCCCTTACATCATAACAGGAGCTACAGCTCTACCTAAGACACAGAGGCAGTCAAACACAGGAGCCTGTCAAGTTGAGTAGACAGAAAAGTGTGGCCCAAAAAAGAGAACAGATTAAGGTTCCAGTGGGAGAACTAAGTGACGAGGAGATAGCCAACCTAACAGATGCAGAGTTCAAAACATTGGTGATAAAGATGCTCACAGACTTGACAGATATCCTTAAGTACGGGAAACGCATAAGAGAAGAAGTGAAAGCTATGCTAAATGAAGTGAAGGAAAATCCACACAAAACCAGTGATGAAGGGAAGGAAACCAGGGTTCAAATCAATGATTTGGAACATAAGGAAAAAAAAAAACAGTCAACCAGTACAGAAAGAGGAAACAAGAATTGAAAAAAAAATGAAGAGAGGCTTAGGAACCTCTGGGACAACTTTACACGTGCCAACAACCGAACCATAAGGGTGCCAGAAGGAGAAGAGGAAGAGCAAGAAATCGAAAGATTGTGTGAGAAAATAATGAAGGAAAACTCCCCAAATTTGGCAAAGGAAATAGACACAGAAGTCCAGGAAGCACAGAGTCCCAAACAAGCTAGACCCAAAAGACCACACCAAGACACATCATAATTAAAATGCCAAAGGTTAAAAATAAAGAGAGAATCTTAAAAGCAGCAAGAGAAAAGCAGAGAGTTATCTACAAAGGGCTGCCTATAAGACTTTCAGCTGATTTCTCAGAAGAAACTGCAGACAAGAAGGGACTGGCAAGAAGTGTTCAATGTGATGAAAAGCAAGGACCTACAACCAAGATTACTCTATCCAGCAAAGCTATCATTTGGAATGGAAGGGCAGATGAAGTGCTTCCCAGACAAGGTGAAGCTAAAGGAGTTCATCATCACCAAATTCTTATTATATGAAATGTCAAAGGGACTTAAGAAAAAGAAGATCAAAATTATGAACATTAAAATGACACAAACTCACAACTATCAACAACTGAATCTAAAAAATAAGAACAATCCAACTAAGCAAACCAGAATAAGAACAGAATCATAGGTATGGGGATCATTTGGAAGGTTATCAGCTGGGAGGGGGAAGGGGGAGAAATGAGAAGATGGTGCAGGGACTAAGAAGCATTATTGGTTGGTACAAAATAGACAGGGGGGAGTTAGGAAAGGGTGAAGCCAAAGAACTTATAAGCACGACCCATGGACATGAACTAAGGGGGGTCGGATTGCTGGAGGGAAGGGGGGTACTGGGCAGAGGGGAGCAAATGGGGGAAAATTACAATACCGTAACAACATAATAATATACTTTAAAAGAGAGAGAGAGGGGGCGGCAAAGGACACAGCAAGGAGGCCACAGGTGGGATCCAGCCAGGACTGTGCAGGGTGTGGTGGCTTGGAAGCCAGGAGAGAGGAGGGATGCAGGCGGGGAGGCCTGAGCTGCGGCAGATACTGCTGAGCAGCAAGGTGAGGACAAAGTATCCGTGGGAACATGGAGCTCCTTGGCAGCTTGAATGAGCAGTTCCCGACAAAGTGGGCTGAGGTTGGGAGGTGAGGAATTAGGACTGTGAAGGCAGACAGTTCACCTACATGAAGTCTTACTAGGAGTGGCGGGGGTGGGGGGGGTGCCTGCCCGGCTGAAGATATGGGTTCCAGGGAGGGTTTTTAAAGATGTGAGAGGCCCTGCCCAGTGTAGCTCTGTTGCTTGGGCATTGGCCCTCAAGCCAAAGGTCGCCAGTTCAATTCCCAGTCAGGGCACATGTGATTGCGTTGCAGGTTGCAGGTTCGGTCCTGGTCAGGGCGCTTACACAGGGCATGTACAAGAGGCAACGGATCGATGTTTCTCTCTCACATTGATGTTTCTCTCCCTCTCTTTCTCCCTCCCTTCCCCGCTCTCTAAAAATAAATAATAAGTTTAAAAAATTAAGGGTGAGAGAGAGCACGTATGAGTGCTGATGGGAGTGTAGCTGGTACTGCAGAGCCAAGTCCTCAAGGAAGGGGCCAGACCCCAGAGTGGTGACGGAGAGATGGGCGCAGGGGCTTCAGGCGAGTAGGCTTGGCAGCGACAGATAAAAGTGTTCCTGCAAGTGTGATTAGAAGACCCTGGGAAGGAAGGGGAGGTGTGTGGTTGGAGCTAAGGAAGGAACGTTGCCAGACGGAGGAGGGGAGGCTGAACTAACCGCTCAGAGAGCAGGAAAGGGAACTGCCCAGGGGACAGGTGGGAAAACCCTCACGGTCCAAGGTGCTCGGCTTGCTGTCTGTCCCATCCTCTGCCCCATCACTGCTGCTTCATGTTCTCAGAGGCTGCATCTCATGCCCCGGTGGTCTCCACTTCTGTCTCTCCACCAGGACCTTTGTCGGGCTTGAGGTCACCTCCGGACATGCCCAGTTCCTGGACCTGGTTTCAGAGGCAGACAAAGTCATGGAGGAATTTGACCTCACCACTTTCTACCAGGTAATGAGCGCGGCCTTTTCTCTTCCGGTGGCCCATGTATAACGTGAGAAAAACCAGCCTTCACTTAGAGGCAAACTAAGAGCCCTCCAGAATTGTCACCTGGCAAGGGTCCCGAGTGCCGTCCTTCGAAGGACGCACACCACCCCTGGAGAGCTGAGAGGCCTGAGGTATGGTCGGATGCAGCCCATCTGGAGTCCAGCATTTCTCAGGATTCCTTAGAGTTCTCTTCTATGTATCTTAAACATGCACAAGAGGTATGCCTTCTACTCCATATTGTTTTCATGTTTATTTTTACATGTTTTGAGAAGCCGTTTTCCCCAGTATTTTTTAATAAAATTAATACCCCAAAGGGTGTAGCTTCACATACCTTCCTGTGCCTTGGCCCGTGCCCTCCAGGGGTACCCCGACTCCAAGCTGAGTATCAGGGCCATCGGTTTTGCCTGGCACATTCCTTTTAAATCTTCCTGAGATATATAAGTGTGAATTTGAATGGAGAAAATTATTGTTTCTTCATGATTTTAGACATTTTGGTTTTTGTTCATTTCATCTTAAAAAGTGTGTCATCTGTTGAACTATGTTAGATCAGAGAATAGACTGAGTGTCCCGGATTTTCTGACTTGCTACAGTATGTAAAGGGAAGCCTTTGAGGACAGGACTGTCCAGACTCAGGCCACCATCACAAAACATCATGGGCGGGGGGCTTAGACAACGAGATTCACGTTCTCACAGTTCTGGAGCCTAGACGTCCAAGGTCAAGGTGTCAGCATGGCCAGTTTTGGGTGAGGACTCTTCCTTCCTTGTAGACAATCATCTTCTTACTGTCCTCACATGGCAGACATGTGTTTCTTCTTAAACAGTCATGACCCCCATGACCTCCTCTAAACCCAACTGTTTCCCAGAGGCCCCCCCCACCTCCCAAAACCATCAAAGTGGAGGTTAGGGCTTCAACACATGAATTTAGGGGGACACAGTTCAGCCCATAGCAAGGACCAATCCAGGGCTATTCCTTCTACCTGTAGAGGGGGCTTGGGACCTGTCACAGGTCTCTGTGATTCCCGAGCCCGTCAGGGCACCTGGGTGACCACTTCTTCCGTCGTTCCCCTGCAGGACCCTTCCTTCCACGTCAGCCTGGCCTGGTGTGTGGGCGATGCGTGTCTCCAGCTGGAAGGGCAGTGCCTGAGGGAGCTGCAGGTGAGGTCCCAGGCAGGAGCCCAAGGGTGCTAGGCATGGGGTGGGGGTGGGGGGTGCTGAGCTCCAGGGTGAGAGGATGTTGGGAAGTGCGAGGGGAGCTCCCTGACCCTGGGGGCAAGGTGGGCAAACCTGAATCCCAGGAAATCACTGGCATGGCAGGAGGCCCCCCACCCCACCATACCTTGCTCCTGGAAGTGCACCCCAGACCAGCAGCAGCACCTGGGAGCCCATTAACACTACAGACTCTGAGGCCCCAACCCCGACTCAGAAATCAGAACAGCACTTTAACAAGACCCCTGGGGATTTGTGTACAAGATAAAATTTGAGAGGCCCTGCCCTAGAGCACTGACCTGAGAGGGTGCTGTGGGCCTTCCCTAAAGTCCTAGCCCCCCTCCCGCCCCCCGCCTGGAGGTCAAAGGCTGAGGTGCCCACAGGGGCCTGGCAGGTGTCAGAAATGAGTGACACATGCCAGGTAAGGAGCGTCCACCTTCACAGCCTCTCCCATGTTGTGATAAGTAGATGAAATAACTCACGTGCCCGTCAGCCAGTCCACAGAGAGGCTGCTACTCCTGCTCGGGTCAGGGAGGAAGAGGGGAGTGCTGCCATGCAGGAATACGGCTGCCGCTGCCGCCACTCCTGGTTTTCCAGAGAAGCCATAAATCCAGATCTCCCTGTGTTCTAATCTTGGCAACCAACTTCTCTTAAACACACACACACATTTTGCAAGCCAAACAAAACGTGCACGCTGGGCACGACCCATGCGCCACCATCAAGCAGCCGCCTCTGCTGTCAGCCTGGTCATGCTGGAGGGGATGGAGAGCTCCGGGTTGGGGCTCCAGCAGACCCGGGTCCCAATCCTGGCTTACGGGATTCCGTAACCCAGGATTCTGGGCACCCGGTGCCTCCTCTGCAGTGCTGGGAGGACAGGACCGACCTCACCAGGCTGCAGAGCTGATTAGACAGGATCACTGAATGCGAGGCCCGGAGCCTGTGGGGCCTGGGTTTCCCTTCAGCGGCGCCCAACCCCTGAAGGAGTCTGGTAGGCTGGGTCCCTGAGTCCCCTAACATGAGTGTCCCCTCCTGGTTCCCGGTTTAAGGAAATCGTGGACCGGTTTGAAGACTCGGAGATGCTGCTGCGCAGGCACGCCGACCAAGTCCGCTGCAAGTCCGGGAACAAGTTCTTCTCGATGCCCTTGAAGTGAGCACCAGCAGCCCTCCCTGCCCCAGAAGTCACTGCAGGCCAGGAGGAGATGGGGCAGCCGCGGGGAGGCCTGGCCGTCCCTGGGGGCTGGTTCTCTCCGGGGCCCTCTTGGGTGGCAGGTCCAGTGCTGCGGCGTTGTGGTCATTCCCAAAGATCACCAGTAGAGGGCAGCCTGGGCTCCCTAGTTCTAGGTCTGTGGTTTCTTACACAAACACAAGATGGGGTCACCCGGTGAGCCCACCCATACTCAGCCAGAATCCCCATTGTAGTCCCTCCAACAAACGGCCCCTTCAGCTGTTGCATTGTGATGCCGTTGGCCTCGGACCAGCGCTTTTAAAACCGTTGTGCCCTGGCTCATCCCGGCTCCAGCCGGGACCTAGAAATCCAGATGGGCAGGTATAATCTCCCTGTTCTCAGTGTGTCTGTCACCCTCCCTCCTTGAAGCTTGTCACCTTTATTTATTTATTTCTAGTCTCACCTCTTCCTCTGCCAGCCTCGGACATTTCAGGGCCAAGGGGCAGGGTGCTAATTTGAGGTTCAGCATCAGTTTTCCCCGTTCCTTCCTCCCACGCACCCCCAGCCAGGTGCCTGGGGAGACTGGAGCAGATGTTTCATTTTGGCCTCCCCGGTGGCTTTAAGCCAGGCCTCCAACGCTTTGTGACCTCTGGTTTCCCATCAGCTTTCCAAGAGGCAGAGAGAGGCGCCTGCCCCAAGTCAGGGTTCGCTTTCTGCAGCCCCCACGTGCCTGCGGTGGCCTACGGGCCCTCTGAGGAGACACGGACAGAGGGCCAGGGGCTGCATGGGGTTTTTGTTCTTCGAGCCCTCACAAGAGCAAAGGACCGATCCTCTCCAGTTGCCACCTGGACTTCTGGTGATGGATGAAGATATATTTTTATGTCCAAGTTTTAAATTACGTTCAATAAATAAAAATCAGTTTATATTTTGTATTTTGTTTTGGATTGCTTCTGTCCAACTAGGTGCGCTTCACAGTTTGGGGGGACCCTGGGAATCTGTGATGACCACTGATGTGGCCATAGAGATATCAATGCTGGGGTAGGGTCACCCAGCCTGCCAACCTGCACACCAGGGAGGTCGCACACACCGCAGCCAACCCAGGGCTTAGCGCGTGGCGGGGGTCGCCGCGTCCCTCATCAGTAGACACAGTAACATTTAGACCTGATACTAACAACTTGAAAGCCCTTTCTAGGACCTTCTCATCTGTTCCTCCCGATAACCCCCCTGAAAGGCAAACTGGGTAGGAATGATTATTCCACTTGTACAGAACAGTTTCAATAACTCGCCTGCGGTCACGTGAAACATCAGCGGTAAGGCCTCACCCCCAACCCTAACCTCAATCCTGCTTTGGTCAGGCCTGAGGAGAAGGTGGGGAACAGGGGGGCTTGTCACCCTGGCTCCCACTCTGCCTCCTGCACCGATGTGCTTCCTAAAGCAAGCTCCCAAGCGCTGTGCTGCAGGTCCCAGGAAGTCACATTCTGTGCCTTGTTCCGCAGCCCCACCACACTGACCTGCTGATTCAACTCCGACTGGTCCGTTGGTTCTGGCTTGGGAGGTCACGCTGGAGATAGAGACGAAGGAGCTGAGCATCCTTCTGGCAGTGCAAGGAGCACAGCAGTCTGGCCACGCGGCCAGCACTTACGGACACCCGCTCTGTGCCAGGTGCTGAACTATGCAGCTGGGCGAATCAGACTCATCCGGGCCTGGATGCTCATAATGGGGTGGGGGGGGGCACTGGCAGGGTGTGCCAAGGGGAAGCCCCATCCCCGACTTTGTACCTCTCAGCCACCCAATTTCCTGCAGGTTCCAATTTCAGGATGGGAGCCAGCCTCCCACAAGGCAGGTTCTGTGGGCACGGACCAGCTGGCTTTCCTCATCAGGGACACCAGCCTCCATGTTGGGTGCTCCCGCTTCCTGGGAGGGGGCTGGAGGTGAGGTAGCACCAGCAGCAGCAAACCGAGAGGGCTGACCCGTGGTGTCCAGGGGCAGGATGTGGCGTGGATGGAATCAGAGTGCGGCAACTTTGAGAAATGGGCCAAGATCAATAACGGGCTCCTCACGAGAGAAGGGAAGGTGGTGATAGAGGAAGGAAGCGGGAGACGCTCTGTGGGGGGCAGGACGGAGGCCAGGCTGGGCGGCAGGGCTGGGCGAGCGCCCAGACGCGGAGCGAGCCGCTGACAGTGCAGGAGCAGCTGGGGCTCTTCCTTAAGAGGCGATGTGTTCCGGATGCGCTCGGGCGACAGAGGCACGACCAGAGCAGGCCCGGTCCACCCCCGGCAGTCCGACTCGCAGTCAAAAGACATGCTCCTGACGGGGATGTTATCACACCAGGGAGGGTGCGAAATCAACACATCTGGCCTCGGTGTCCTCAGATGTCCCCCGCAGGGCAGGGAAGTGAGCGTCCGATCATCCCTCGCCTCTTTGGCCCATTTCCAGCTGGCACTCTTGGCTCTCTGCTCCTCCTCGGCTCTCCAGACCACCCGAGCTTTGTTTCCAAGGAAGAGGGGAATTACCTCGGCTTGTTTGTTCACTCCTTGTCTTGGGACCCGGAGCCTGAGCGCCAGTGGGGGGCAGCCAGGGGTGGGGGTGGGGGTCCTGGGGCTGGTTTCCATCCACAGTGCCTTTCCTTTACCAAACAAGGGGCCTCGGCCACTACCTGAGCCCAAGCCTTCCTTTTACGCGTGAGGAGACAAACCCAAAGAGGAGAAATGACTTGCTCAGGGTCGTGCAGTAAGTGAGTGCTGGGGCCGGAGCCCCGTGGCGGGGCTTCTAACACAGAACTGTTTGGACAGCCCCTCACACCCCATCAGGGTCTCAGAAGGAAACTGTGCTGCGAAATGACACGCCTGGGCTTTCATTCAAAAGACTCCAAGGAGCAGAGGGTGGGGGGAGGTTAGGGTCTAGATGAAATGATATTGGCAAAACGTGGAGAATGTTTAAAGCTCGCCGACTGGAGGGTGGGAGTTCGCACATTTCAGACCCTGTGGTCCCCTCAGGCCCTGGGTGCTGGCCAGACCCAATAGGACCACAGATCACTGTGACAGATGGATGTACCAACCCACCTTGGGCCCTGAGCTACCTGTAGGTGCCAGAACCAATCACTGGGAACTTCAGGGTCTGGGCACAGAGATGCCATCTTCTTCGGACAGATAGCATATACCCCAAGAGAGGAAGCTCCTACCAACAGAAAAACGACGACCAAACTAACTTACCACAGACCTCCAAGAGCATTGCTCAGGGTTCCCAAGCACCTCTCTTTACTAGATAGCACCCTAAACTCAAACTTTTTTTTAAAAATTGCCTGATTGGGAATAAAGAGTGTGAAAGATGTCACAGTGTTCGGTGAAAATGAGGCAACCCTGCTGTCCGTTTCTGAAGTCTCCTATACGCTTCCCAAAAGGAAATTTCAAAGTCAAAAATTTAGAAATCCATTTGCCAAAGGAGGGACCCCACGGACAAACTTTGTCAGTGGAAATGGATGAAATTGCCCCAGCTTTTCTCCACACCCCGACTCCCTTTCCTTGAGGAACCTCTGTCAAACACCAGGTAATGTCCACCCATTGTTGGTGCTGACAAAGGTTCTTTGTTTGACCAAACTTTAGCCAGGCTCTCGTGGACCCTCCACTCAACAAGGCCCATCCATGGACTTCCTTCCAGAATCCAGTTTTATCTAGAATCCCGCTAAGTCAGGTTGATTATCTGATCTGCCTCCTCATCCCCGCTATCCCCCCCCCCCCCCGCCGCCCCATAGTGATACCTGATCACCCTGGCCTGCCTTCAGTCAGAACCCTTCCAGACTTGATGTCTCTCTCATCTGAGTGACTTTCCAATCACCAATGTCCCCCACCCCCAATTTGCTCCTCAGCTATAAATGCCCACGTGTTCCGGTTCTATTTGGAATTGAACCCCGTTCTATGCTGGAGTGTCTCCCTGTTGCAATAGTTTTTGAGCAAAATCCTCCTTTACCACTTTAACATCTGACCAACTCTGGTTGTCTTTAACAGTTTGTAGTTATGTGACACGGATCTGGGTCATAACCACAACCAGCGTGACCTAGATGACCTAGACTTTTGTCCCACTATCTGCTTGCCCCTCCCCACGACTCCCCAATGTCACTCAAAGCCAGAAGGACTTGAAGGGCTCCACCCAATAATCCAAGGTTTGCTAGACAAAACATTTCTGGTCCCCACTTGTAATCCATGCAGTACTCCCCTTTTGGCTGTCAAAAAACCAAATAGGCAAAGATATGGATTAGTCCAAGATCTTGAGATCTATCCATAAAATCGTTAAACCCAGATTTGCCTTGGTGCCTAATCCTAACACTCTCCTGGCTGCTGTTCCTTCCAACACCCAGCATTCCATGGTCTTTGATTTGTGTTCACCTGGTTTAGGATCCCCCGTCATAAGGAATCCCAAATACTTGTCTGCCTTCCCCTGGGCTAATCAACAATATACATTAACTGTTACGCTCCAAGGATTAACTGAGGCTCCTACTTACCACACTTCTTGCACACCCTGATTGCCAGTTGGAAGAACTTAAAATTCCCAGGAGACTCTGTTTAATCCAATAAGTAGATAACCTCCTTCTATGTTCTGACCGTTACAACTCCTCTGGACCCTGAATACCTTCGTAAGCCATGAGTGAGAAAGGGCCACAAGGCCACCAGAGACAAATTCAACTGCGCTCTCTGTGTGTCTGCTATCTGAGTCATGATATTTCGGCTGCAGATAAACCTGTCTCTGTAGACAGAGCCTCTACAACTCCCCGTTTTCCTCTCCCTGACAAAAAACGACAACTGGAAAGCTGCTGAGGCCTTGCGGGGACCTCATCTCTCTATGTCTGCCTCATGCCTCTCCACTGTGACTGGGAAGCATCCTATCCAACGATGCTTTCAAGAACTTTAAGGGCTCTCTACTTTCACCTCCCACCCTTGGACCTCCCAATTACTCCCTGCCTTTTCCCTTGTTTGTGCATGAGCCAGAAGGTCATGCCCTTGGAATGTTATCACAGAAGTATAATGGATGCCAAAGACCTCTGGGATATTACAGTTTGGCCTTTGACCCAGTAGCCAAGGCGTATTCCCCTGGGAGACATGGCTGCAACCACCAGACTCGTCCAAGCCACCTCTGATTTAGCATTAGGTCACCCACTTGCCACACACGTTCCTCAGGCTACCCAGACGCTATCACTTAATGAAATTATGCAGCACTTTCCTGTGTCTTGACTTCCTATGAAATATTACTCCTTCCCACTCCCATCACCATTCATCACTGTCTTCATCTTCACCCTGCCTTCCTGTACCCACCGATGAGACGCCCCACGATTGGGCCATTACCACCGGATCACATCCTATCCTAGGCTAGCTTTATCAGAAACCCCTTCCCCCAAGGAGAGTTACTCTTCATGTTTAAGGCTCCTACCTCCGAAGGAGGATGGGGCGTCCCAGGCTGCAGATGCCATTACAAGTCACCATAAACTTCTAGAATACCAAGCCCTGCCAAATGTCAAAGCAGCCCACATAACCGAGCTCGTTGCCCTTACTTGGGGCCTGCATAGGAGCAGAGGGAAGGTTAACATTCACGCTGATGTCTGCTGTGCCTTCGGGGTGGTATGTGGTTGGAGTGTGTTGCAGAAACAGATTTTTTTGTGCTATGTCCCTTGGTTTTAACTATAGTGATCTGCTGGGGCAATAACATTGCCTGTAGAAGTTCTGCTGTCTGGGGTCCATTTCTGACTAGCATACCGGCTGCTGGCAGGAATCCTCGGGGTTTCTGGTAGTTACCATCACCGCTGGCCTTGAATTCGGGACTCACCAACCATGGGAGATCCAGCACACTATTCTCCATCATGGCCTCACCTTCCATATGACCCTGGCGGCAGAAGGGGTCACTTGCACTGTGATCAGAAGCAACTGCCGCACCTTTGTCCCCTACAATCTACCTGCCGTCTTTGCCATAACCAGGATGGTTCGAAAGGCGAGCGGAGAAATGTGTGGATCACCGCCGTCACGCTCACGCCACCGGGGAAGGACAACAGATCGTGGGCTTCTAGTCAATCCGTGAAGGCCTACAAAGCTGGACACAGAGGTCAATTCAGTCTCTAACCTTCATCTTTCCGTTTATCTTCAAAGCATCTCTCTCATTAAATGTCTTGTGGGTCATATAGTCCAGCAATTACCCTCTATCGCCAAGTCTCAACAGATCAGTCAGCTGGTTCTAAAGGAGTCAAAGCAACCAAGTGAGAAAAGGATTTATACTGTTCAGAGCACAGAAGAATGGCTCTTCTTCCCCTGAACAAGAGGGGAGGCTGACAAAGATTCTTTGCTTGGTAGAAGTTTAGTCTGGCTCCCGTGAACCCTCTCCCCAGCAGAGCCCATGCCTGTGCTTCCTGTAGGATCCAGTTTTAGCAAGAAAACTTGCTAAGTCAGCTTAGTGAGAATTCCCCACCCTTGATGTGTCCGGTTCATCTCCAGAACCCCACTGCCCCCCAGGTGATATCTGATCACCCTGGCCTGCCTTCAGCCCTGGACTTGAGGTCTCCTCTTAGTCATTTTCTATCCACCAATGTCCTACCCGCTTGCTCCTCAGCTGTAAATCCCACCTGTTACTGGTTGTATTGGGGATCAGGCCCAGTCTATACGGAGTCTCTCTTCCCCATATTTATATTTTTAAATAACCTCTATCTTCGCTGTTTTACTTCTGTCTGTTCTCTTTAACAGTATTCTTTTTCTTTCTTTTTTTTTTCACCTGGCAAGTCAGTGGACAGGTCAATTTCTAAAGTTCTGCCTGATCTTTTGATCTCTTGATCTCTGCCCATTTCCTGGAGGTGAGGCCAGTGGGGGGAGGTTTCCAGAGAAATCACCCTCTGGTGAGGAAAGCTCCCAATTCCAGGCTTGGAGGTGGGAGACGCAAGGGAAGGTCTCTGCCCTCCTGTCCTCCCCAGCACCTTCACATCCAGCCCCCTGCCCCCAATTTCTTGGGCCAGGACTGGCCTTGGTCTGGACACACCGCCCTAGGGCCCCCCACCTCAAGCCTTCTGCTTCCACACCATCAGGATCTCGAGCTGATCCTGGAATAGAATTCACTCTAGCACTTTCAAACTCCACTTGGTGGCAAGTTTTGCCTACCAGCCCAGCACCTTATCGGGCCGAATTGTTACATTTCATTTGCACAAAATAGTGTCCTCAACTTGGATACCTAAGGTGTGCTAGGCCAGGAACCGGAAGCGTACCCAGCTCACCTTTACCTTTGCCCCATGTTCCAGATGAGGACATGGAGGCTCAGGAAGTTAAGTACCTTGTCCACCTCCCAGAGACAGGTTAGTGGTAGCAGGACTGCCACCGTGTCCCCCTTCCTAAACCTATGCTAGGTCGGTCATACTGCAGGCAGACGCACCATACCCAACCCCTTCCTTTGCCACTGAGGGAAGTCACTTGAAGGGCCAAAGACTTGATCGTCTTTTGAGAAAGCAGCAAATCTTTAGATTTTATCTTTGTTCTGTTTAAGCCTAAAACAGGACACTTGGGTCCTTCCTCCCCCAACCCTCCTTTCTGCCCACCGCTGCCTCAGTATCCCCACCCACCCACCAGGTGGGAGAAAGAGGAGTCTTATTTCTCCTTACTCTCTCTGGAAGGGGCTCGCCTTGGGGATCTACCCCACACTCCAAAAGCATGGATGGGAGTGAAGAAGGTGGGCTGGGGAGGATTCCCGCCGTCTGGAAAGAGTGAAGGGGCCGCCTGCCGGGCTCCACCACCGGCACCTGCTACCAAGAAGCCATCGCCTAAGATACCACCCCCGGCCCCCGCCCCTCGCCCGCGGCCGCGCGCGGATTGAGCACTGGCCCTTTAAGAGCGGCGGTGACGGGAGGAGGGCTGGGAGCGCCCGGAGCTGCGCTGAACTCGCCGGGGACGTCGGGCGCCGGCTCCCTGGCTCCCTCACTCTCTCTGACCAGCTCCCAGCGCCTCCTCCCGGGACTGCGCGGAGACCCGAGCCCGGTTGGGCGCGGGGCGAGCAGAGTCCCCGGGCGGGAGGCGCGCGCTCTGGGCAGCGCCCGGCCCCGGGCATGGACAGAGGGAGCTGGGCGCGCAGGGGGCGCCGCGGGACCGGGCGGCCGGACCGCTGAGCCAGACAAAGGCTCAGGAGTTGCGCTTGCTCTCGGGAGCCGGGTCCCGGGCGCCCAGGCTGCGGGACCCGGCAGCAGGCGGCTCCGGCCGGCCCTCTCCCGTGGGCCGGCTCCGCGTGCCCGAACCTCCCCTGCCCGCTTCTCCTCGGGCGTGGGAATTTGCCAAGGGGACCTAAGCTGCTCCAGCGGGGACCTGGACCGGGAGGTCTGCCGCGCGCCGCGGGGCGGGGAGCCAGGGAGCGTCGCAAGTTTCCAAGCCTCGTGCGGGGACCCGGCGCCGGCGATCGGGCGAGCCGCGCGTGCAGCGCTCCGGACCGGGCTGGGCGCCGAGGGCATGGGCAGCGAACGGAGCGCGCCGGGACGGCCGTCCTGGGCAGGCAGCCTCCTTGGCGGCCGGGAGGCGGCGGCGCGGCCGCGAGTGATGCCGCTGTTACTGCTGCTTCTGGGCTGCCTGGGCCACTGCGCAGCGGCGGAGGACGCAGAAGTCAATGCCGAGGTAAGGACCCTCGCCTGGGGAACAGGGGCACGGGGAAGGAAACACGCCTGCAGCCCGAGGCCGGGAGGTAGAGGGCGCAGAGACCAGCCCCCAGTCCCAGGGGAGGGGGGCGGAGGAAAGGGGCCAGGCAGGCTGCCCCTCCTCGGCTCTCGCTCTTGCCAAACCCCGGAGGGCGGAGGGCGCGCGCCCACTCACTACCCTATAGACCTGCCCTAGGCACTGGTCCGCCGGAGCCCGCGTCCGGGAGCTGCTTCTCACGCCCCCCCCCCGCCCTGGCTTCCCCTTCCCTTCCGCCTCGAGGTGGATTCCTCGAGAGCCCTGCGGGCGCTGTGACATTCTTTACCAGTGGGGCGGGGGCTGCCTTGGGGGAACCACGGGTCGAGCAGACAGCTCCCTCGCCTAGGTAACGTCTGGTCTGGGTGACCCTGAGCCACGCGCGGCGGGCCAGGATAGGGGACGGGGTGCGAACCTCCGAGACACCAGACTCGGGTAGCAGGGGCGCTTAGGCGACTTTCTTGGGTTCTTGCATGGAAACCGCGCCACAGCCAAGTGGGGTCCAAGAGAAAGACCCAGTCTCTCCGGCACTTTGTCCCACCAGAGCTGCTGCGCCGAGGCCTGGTGCGCAGAGGACGAACTCCGCACATCTGTTCACCGGGAGACCTCCTGAAATCCCTATGGGGCCCCCTCTCTGGGTCGGTCGCGTGGGTGATCCGCGCGGCCTCCTGGCGCAGCGCTGGGTCTAGCCAGTGCCCACCAGCTCCATGGAGTCTCCCAGTTGCCGTCCTTCTGAGCAGGGACAGAGCAGTTCCGTTTCTCCAAAGCGGGGTCCACTCTTTCCCAACTTCTAAGACCCTGCTGCCTGCCAGGACTAGGAAAGGAGAGTGGGTGGTGGGGGAGGACCGCCTCGGCGCTCGCCCGGGTAGGCTTGGGCCTTGGTGCCCTTGGGCCGGCCTGGAGCCTCCTGGTGCTGGGCTGCCGGCCTGATACCGTTCCTGTTTGTATTTGGGCCGATGCTCCCTCCCAGCCCCCAGTGGCTTCCCCACCTCCCCCTGCTGCCTGGGAGATTTTTCCGATGGAAGCCTGCCCTTCCCCGCCCTACTTTAATAAAAGCTTGGAGGAAGGGCAGGGAATTCCTCCCAGCTCAAGTTACACCTCTCAGCCAGTTCCCCACCTGCTCTTCCCTCCCTCCTTGGCCAGGCCAGGGAAAGCTGCAGGGAGCCAGGTCTTGGCAGGAGGTGGGGTGGGAGCCCAGCCCGTGCCCAGTCCAGCTGCCTCCTCCTCAGTGACACAGACAGGCAAGCAGGGGGCCTCTACTAGCGGGGACTGCCCCTCAGCCAGTGACCCAGGTACTGGTGAAGCATGTTGGGACCCACCTGCCACTCTCTGGAGTGGAGTGCCAAAGAGCTGCAAGTCACAGACCCACCCTTGAGCAGTTTTTAATCTAGTTAGGAATGGCATCTCCACACAGGAAGCAATTATGGACTAAGCTGGAATTTGGTGGCCATGCATTATGAATTGTCATCTTAGATGCCCAGGAGCTGGGGCACTGGGACCTGTGGTCTGCGGGGTTTCACTCTCTCTTTCCCTTGCTCCTGTTTCTCCATCACCGTCTCCTCTCCCAGGGCCTGCATTTGGGGTCACAGACCATGGCCCTAAGGTTTGGTGGCACTAGCTAGAGATTCTGAGAGTGACCTGCATTCTCCTGGGAGAAAATTTGGGTTGGGCTATTGCTGGAAGAGACTGTGGAAGGTTTAGGGGACCCTTGAATGTTATAAACCAAGGTAGATGGAGGGCTAAAGACACCCCTATTCCTAGAATTGGCTTTAGGGTACAGACTGCTCCTTGGAGTTTCGTCAAATCTGGCTAGATCTAGGCCCAAAGAGCTTCAGCAGGCAGCGCACTTGCCAGGAGGCTGTGGGACAATTGTCCCCAGGTCCATTCTTTCTAAGGACCAGGCTCAGAGACCCCTGGGCCTGGCCTGCACCCTGTGTCGGGGCTCTGGTCCGCACCCCAGAATCCCCACAGCTGCAGACTTCAGGTTAGGTCATGGCTGGGACCTTCTCAGAGCATCCTCATAACTGAGCCAAGACCAGCCCTTCTCCCTCCCGGGGCAGAAACCACAGGAATTTCACTAGAATAAGGAACCAGGGAGTCTGACATGTGCTAGGAGCTGGCAGACACCTGCAACCAGTACCTGGCGAGCCCCTGCCTAGAAAAAGCTGCCTTTATTGAAGAAGCCACCACGGTGTTACTCTGCCCTGTCCCACGCTCTCCCTTGGATGTCAAGTCCCCGGCTCCAGCTGTTCTGGGCTGGAGCCCACTCCCCTGCGTAGATCCGGGTCTCCCCTGACTGCGGTGCCAGCCGTAGCTCCTGGCCTCCCCGCCTGAGAGTCCAGGCTCCTGGTCAGATCTGTCCCGCTCTTCCTGCTGCAGCACCTCGCCCACTTAAGCACCTTGGTTTTCACCAGAGAAGCTATGGTGTCTTCTCCACCTCCGTCCTCCCCAGGCCTGACCCCAGGCCCTCAGCCAGCCCCATACAGGTGACTCAGGCTGCCAGAGTTCACAGATGTGATGCAGCTGCCACTAAAGCATAGGCATGCTCACCTTCCCTGAGCAGACTCCTACGTACCTTCCTTGGCCCTACCTGGCGACTGAGCAGGATGAGGCAAAGGAGGGATGGGGGTCAGCTTGAGTTCTGATTTTGACCCTCAGATCTGACTGGTGAGCCATAGCCCCAGGCTTCCTGTGCTCCAGTGTCTGCTGGCACTTCCATGCTGGCCACCCCCCGCCCAGAGTCCCCACACCTACGCTCTTATCCATACCCTTTCTTAAACATGGAGCAGAAAGTCTGGAGGCCCCTTGCCCACCCCTGAGGAAGTTGTGAGAGCCTTGTCCCTGGCAGGCTGCAGGGGTTGAATCTCCTCTTCTTCCCCTGCCCATCCCCACTTGCTAGCCTGTTCTCTTTGTACTAACAGATGATACCTCTGAGAACTGGGCTGATTGTGGCAGCCAGGGACCCAGGGTCTGATTGGGCTTGTCCCTCATGCCCAGCCCATTGCCAAGTCCCTGTGTTGGGGCTGCCCTGGGGTCCCATCAGTCAGCGGCCTGCTTGCAGTGTGTGCTCCTTGTCTGAACAGCGCATCTGTCCTACCTGCCTGTTCCAACCTTTGGACGAAAATGCCTCACTCTGCGCCACCCAAAGAGGGTGGAGAGGAAATAACATAGAACCACACCCACCCAGGCCCCCCGCCCCAGAGAAGCTGCCCAAGAAAGCTCCCTGCCCCCTCCACCTTGTGAGGACACAGTGAGAAGTTGACAGTTTGCAACCAGGAAGAGGGCCTTGACCAGAACCTGACCACCCAGGCACACTGATCTTGGACTTCCAAACTCCAGAACTGAGAAATAAACGTTTGTTGTTATAAGGTGCCCAGCTTATGGTATTTTTGTTATCGCACCCCAAATGGGCTAAGGTAGTTGGCATCTTCAATATCGCCCCAAGATTTATGTGGCTCACACAGCCAGCCACTCGGGCAGGGCCCAAGACCCCGGCCATCTCTGCCTTAGGCATGGAGATGTGTCCCCTGAGTCTGCAGGAGCAGAGAGGGGTCAGGGGCTCTCTGCTTGGATGCTTCTCCATCCCAGAGAGGATCCTGGGAGGGCTGCACAGGTGAATGTAAAACCTGGGGCCCCGAAGTTGGCTAAACACTGCAGGCCTGCGGCACACAGCAGGTGCCTTCTGGCCACACAAGCTCACGTGAGGCCACTCCCCAGAAAGACACTGGTCCCAGGGATGCCTGGACCCTTTGGGGAGGGAGCACAGGATTTGCAGCCCCGGCAAGAACAGCAGAGCTGTGCCAGCTGGCCGTGAATCAGAGAGACAAGGAGGGATGCCTCATGCCAGATCCCGTTCCCTGCATGGGGACAGCAGGACAGGAGGAGGAAGACCCAACTCAACCTCCAGTATCTGGACAGACAGATGAGGAGCTGGGTCCCAGCCATTCACCAGCCTTGGGAGAGACCCTACATCCCACTGCTGTCCAATAGTTGAGTTGCCAGAGCTGCAGCACATGGAGGACAGGGTCTGGATCAGCTTTCCAAGCTGGCCCTTAGCCCTGGGCACCATCCTGTCCTCCCAGGAACGACTGTCACCCAGGAGGGATGAGAACCCAGTTTCATTTCATGTCTAGCAGTTGTGGGCATGGTACCTGGTACATAGGAAGTACTTGCAAAATGGTGGCAAAACGCAGCAACGGTGAGGAGCAAATGGCATTTGCTATTGGGCAAGGAAGTCACTGAACCCACCTGAGCCTCAGTTTCCCTATCTACAAGGTGAGAATAATAATAGCGTCTACTGGATGGGATTCCTGGGGAGCCTCAGTGCATGTATGGGAAACGCTGACCGCCGTGCGCAGAGCCCAGTAGGACCCAGTGCTCTTTTGACCGCCTTCAGCATGTTTGGTTCTATCCTGGGCACAGCCTCAGAGTGTTCTGTGCATTTTCACACGTAAAACTGGTATTGACTCTGTAAGGGTAGCTGCTATCACTTATCCCATTGTACAGAAGAGGAAACTGAGACTGAGCTGAAAGAACTTGTTACCCCAAATCCCCCAGCCGGGGGTGGCAGAGCTGGGATTCGAACCCAGTCAGTCTGGCCTGGAGCCTGAGCCCCCGGCCCCGTGCTGGGCTCCCGGCTGCAGGTCAGAGCCCAGCGTGTCATCTGGTGGAGCCAACTGGGAAGGAGATGGTGCAGGTGGGGCTGGGTGAACCTGGAGCCCCCCCCCCAAACCTGTCCAGCCACCCAGGCTCTGCCCTACAGACATCCCCATCTAGGAGACAACTCCTATGGGGGTTTCCAGGAGAGGCCCCAGGCCTGGCCCCTAGGCAACCGGGAACCACTGGCAAACAAGGCTCTTTGACCTTGCTCTGCCTGGCCACTGGCCAAAGGACCCAGCTGCTTTTTCTTCCGGGTTAAGGCAAGCCAGGCAGGCGGGGCGGCCCCACGGCAAAGAAGTGGCAGGAAAACACCTGCCTACCTGCTTCCTGGGTGCACAACCCCGCTTGCTTTCCAAAGGTAGCAAATGATCCACCAAGGACAGGTGGCTTGGCCTGGTGCCCCCTTTCTTCACTGGCCTTGGGGCTGACCATGTCATCTGTGCTGTCACCCCTGTGCGGCAGTGGGGGAGTGAAGATTTTGACCCCAGTTTGCAGAGGGGAATGGTCGGGGCTCAGAGAAGTTGTCTTAGTCCTCTTCCATTGCTCAAAGGCCTGTTCTTAGGACACGCAGTCGGGACCAGGGGGCAGATGTCCCTGAGAGGCAGATTTCTGCTCAGCCTCAGGCTGAGCCCACAGTCATGGCTGTGCAAAATGGGATGAGCTACCTTGGTGGCCGTGATCCCCCATCTTTGCAAGGGTGCAGGCCTAATGGGTCCCTGGACCAGTGGTGGTCCATGGAGGCTTCTGTGAAGTAGCTGGAATTAATTGATGGCTTTGAGGTCCCTTCCAGCTTGAGACTGGAGGAGTGTAGGCCCCTCGGGGCACCTACCTGGTATAGGGGCTTCTGACTAAGAACCCCTGGACGGGGCAGGCCCAGCCTCTGCAGTGTCTGTGGCTCCCCCAGGCTCCTCTTCTCATTCAGTGCCCACTCTGTGCCCGGTGTGGCCTTGGCCTGCCCCCAAGGGCCCGCAGACCGCGACACCAGGTGGGGAAATGGGCCCAGTGTGGACCTTCCCGTGCCCTGAAAGATCTGTTCATCACCAGCAGGCCTGACAAGACGCCCTTTGTGCCTGTCTGGGCGGTGCTGCCAGGGTCTGCTCAGACTGCATGGAGAGCTGGGGGGACAGAGGCAAAGCAGAGCCCGGCAGAGATTGTCTTATCGCACAGCGTCTGATAGGGCGGGTGGGAGGGGATCCGCACGGAGGAGCTGGCTGTGGTGACTGCAGCCGCCCGCCCCCCCCCGCCCCCACGGCTGTGCTTCATGCACAGTATTGATCGTCTGGAAGCTCCTTCTCAGACACCCTCCCTCCGGGCCGGCCTTGGCATTGTCTCTGCAGGCCCGGGGGGCAGCCCTGCTGACGTGGCCCAGCGCCCAGACCAGCCAGAGATGTGGAGCGTGGGGAGGATGAGAGGCCCTCCCCCACGGCTGTGCTGGGCACGGTTCCTGAGAAGGTCCAGAGCCCGGTGTCCCCAGTCCAGGCCAGGAGGACCTGGTGCTACTTTACAAGCAGGCGGGTCCAGGAGTGCTGCGGCGGCTCTAGTTCCAGCCAGATTCACTGCGGCCCGGGGTGGGCCACCTGCCCTCTTTCTCTGAACCTCGCCGTTTGGATACCGGGAATGGGGTGCTTATGAGCACTGAATGGGATGACAAGCGAATGGCCAGGCCCACAGCAGATTCTCAGCCCTCGGCTGCCGCATTCATGGCCTCTCCCTGGGGCTAGGGGGCCAAGGATGCCCCCCTCAGGCTCCTGATGGCCCCACATCTCCTTGCCTGGGGCCAGCCACTCACGGGAAGCATCTGTACCTACATATGGTTCAGGAGAGAAATGGCCGTAAGAACCAGGGTGGGTGGGGTCTTCGGGGTGGGCTGTGGGTAGGACGGGTCCTCACGGCCCCAGAGCTCTCTTCAGAACCTTCCCTACCTCCCACTGGACACTGACCCTCGTGGAGGAGGTCCCCCTGTTCTGCTGCTCACTGGCCTCCCCAAGCCTCAGTGTCCCCACCTGAGAAACGAAGTTTCACCTTGGCACTCCACCTGTGAAACTAGGTGACAGGGAGGAAAAGGAGGCAGCTTGTATAAGGGACAGACTTTACAGTTAGTGACCAGTAGGAGTGGCAGGCGCTTGAACACAACCCCTCCCCTACTTTGACACGAAGAGTTCAGTCGTGACCTTGGAAATTGCTCGCCACTTATGTCCCACGGCAGCAGGGCCCCTCAGGAAGTGCGGGCTTGGGGCGCAAGCAGCCCCTCCTCCCCGGGAGGCAGCCGCCCCTGCTGTGCCCCTGTGCACTGCTGCTGTCTTTTCCCTTCATGTCTTGACCCCCAGGACTTGTACTTAGCACAGCAGGAGGGTGTGAGAAAGTCCCTTGTAGGCACTGGGAAAGGAAAAGCCCACAGCCCCATACGGGTGGCCGGCCCCGAGAGCATGTTGGCTGGGTCACCTTCGCCCTGCCCTGCGGAGGTTCATCTGCTCTTGGCCAAAACTGTGCCTCTGCTCACCATACCCACGCCCACCGTCCTCTGCTGCTGCTTCCCGCCCTGGCGGTGGCCAGGAAGCATGTGTCACCAGGAGGCTGGGCTTTCAAGGCTCGGCTGGTACTGAGATGGCAGCTCTTGGCTTCCCTGAGACTCAGCCGGGTGCTCATCTGGGTGAAGGAGGGTCCACAGGCACCCTTGCGACCTTCTCATCAGCCCCTGAACTGCCCCCAGAATTAAAGGGCCCCGTGTCCTCTGCTGGGTGTGGGGGCTCTTCCCCGCAGACAGGCCCAGCCCCCCCCTCCCTTCCCCCCTGCCCTTCTCCTGCCACTCTGCAGACACTGCTAATCAGCCCCGTGGTGGCCTGTGATTGAGCTCCCTGAGATATTTTTACCTTATGCAAATAAGTGATGTCAGGTGCCCTGCTCTGTCAGAGGCAGCCCCACCTCCTCTGGCTGGATCCCTGTCCCTGCCTGAGCTGGCTGGCAATCAGGGCCTCGCCCTCTAGATATCTCCAAGCTTCTTCAGGAAAACCATGTCTGTAAAGGGTGGTGGGTACCCCCCTCACACACACACAGGGACTCCAGGGAAGGTTTCCTGCGCTTGGGAAGAGCAGGCGTGGAGGGTCAGTGCCCAGGACAGCGCCTGTGTCTGGTAGAGCCCCAGGTCAGATGGCCCAGCAGGGCTGGTCACCTGCCTCCTCGGCTGTCCTGCCCTCCCCTGAGGCTGCATGGCCCGCAAGCCCCGTTCGAGCCTGGAACCTTCAACGCTGTTGGTAGAGACAAAAGTCGGCCACTCCAGGGACCACCAGACAGTCCCCCAGCCTCTGTCACTAGTGGTACATTTATTGAGCACATTCCCCAGCCCGGTGCAATGCAAGCATGCGCGTAGACGTCCCCACTTAGTCCCCCCAGAAACCCATGCAGTGTGGCAGGTCCGGGTACAATAGAGCCGCACTTCGGAAGTAGCGTGGCTGGGTAGGTCCTCGGCCCTGTCTGTCACCAGAGCCATGGCTGTTTCTCATCTCTGTGGCTGCTTCTCCGGGCCCTGAGAGACCCCGCAGCTCTGCACTGCTCTCTCGGGCTCAGCAGCCACTCCCTCCAGCGGCAGCCTGGGTGCTGCTGAGCTGCGGGGTGTGGCTGCCCCTCCGCACGGGGTGGGGGGCGAGGTGCCTGGCTCGGTGCCAGGACTGACTAGTGGCAGTGAGGGAGCATGTACCTGAGGAGCTGGCTGTGACACTGGTGGCAGACAGATGTGAGTGTGGCCCAGCCCAGCTGGCACATGGCTGTCGGCCCAGAGCGCCCACCATATCCGGTCACCATCCTGCCTTGTGGGTCTTTGATGCATAGTCTTTACCTTCCAGGGCCTCGCAGAGAGCAGGCCTTCAGGTCCCCTCCCTCCGGGGGCACTCAGGGACCCAGGATGGGCCAAGAAAGGTGCAAAGGACACCCTTCCGTGTGGCCGAGGTCCACGGACATCCCGGGACTCTGCCAACAACCTCTCACAGTGGCTTTCATGGCCTTAGGGGCATGAGTTGTTTCTTAAACCACTCAGCGTGGCTCTTTGGGGCTCCCCCTCCTTTAATCCTAGGGGGAGAGACATGATAAACACCTAAGTGAAATATGTGGGTGTGTCAGGTGGTGACAAGTACAAGGAAGGAGGAGAGGGGGTGCAGGGTACAGCAGGCAGGGTCTTTTTTTACATAATATTGTCAGAGAACACCCTCCAGTAAGGTGG
Organism: Furipterus horrens; assembly: GCF_987537825.1. NCBI lineage: Eukaryota > Metazoa > Chordata > Mammalia > Chiroptera > Furipteridae > Furipterus > Furipterus horrens. Next base: position 8,149,623 of record NW_028327183.1, read on the forward strand.
TGTTGAAGCAGAGACCTGAAGAAAATAGGGGGGAGCCATGCTTATAGCTAGGAGAGAGCAGCACATGCAAAGGGTCTGGGGCAGGAGCGAGCCTGGCTGAGCGGGTGGGAGGAGTGCAGCCTGAGAGCTGAGGTGGGGCCAGGTAGCAAGGGCCCAGTAGCTTCTGTAAAAATTGGCTTTTCGTCTGAGATGAGATGTCTTTGGGGACCAGACCTGACTCGTAAAGGCAGGAGGTGAAAGCAGGCAGCGGCGGCGGCTCTGGGGTGACAGCGATAGGCAGAGGTCTGAGGCAGCCTGTACATGGTCAGAACCTGCTGACCGGTGCGGTCTCTCCTTTGCAGAACTGGCTGCGACTCTACGGCTACCTGCCCCAGCCCAGCCGCCACATGTCCACCATGCGCTCGGCCCAGATCCTGGCCTCGGCCCTCGCTGAAATGCAGCGCTTCTATGGGATCCCTGTCACCGGTGTGCTCGACGAAGAGACCAAGGCGTGAGTCCCTCAGCCCGGCCCGTCGCGGACCCCCCTGGCACTGGCCCTCCTGGCCTGCTCTCATGAGGCCTTGGCGTGGGGAGTTCCCAGAAAAGAGTGGTCTAGATAAGAGGTGACAAATGGTTTGATCCTCCACGCTAGCTCTGTCTCATTGGGAGGGGCTGCCTCCAGCGAGTGTTGAGAAAGCTGCTGAGGCTGAATCCCAGCTTGGCCACAAGGAACACAGGATTGATTAGTGATGTCTGCCCTGGATGGGACAGACAGCCTAGTTAGGCCTTGCTCTGAATCTGGCAGAGGGGATGTGAACAAAAGCCACGTCCTTGAGGAGCATGCACAGAGCATAACGTATCAAGGACCAGAGGCCTCAGGAATGACTGTCCCATTCCTGGGTGCTTCTGGTGAGAAGGGGCTCACCTTTGCAGGGCCACTGCTGAGCACCCAGTCGTCCACTACAAGATCATTGTACCCCTTTTCCTAATGAGGAAAATGAAGCTTAGCTAGTCTTCCACCATACCCTAAGAAGCAGCTGAGAGACCAGAGGGTGGCAGCAGGTGGACTGCCTGGAGGAGGCTCTGTGCTCACCCCTCCATGCTCCTGGCCCAGGTGGATGAAGCGGCCGCGCTGTGGGGTACCAGATCAGTTTGGGGTACGTGTGAAAGCCAATCTGCGGCGGCGGAAGCGCTATGCCCTCACCGGCAGGAAGTGGAACAACCCCCACCTGACCTTCAGGTAAGGGACCACAGCTTCCCAGGATGGCGTTTCTCCCAGCATCCCCCATACCACCTGGTCTGAGACCTCGGGCTCCCCAGTGGACTCATCTGGAAGGTTTTCTTCCCCAGTATCCCCCCAGGATGCCCAATATAAACAGTCCAAACCCACTCTTAACTCCCACGCTGACTACGGCTGTACACTCTAGGGTGTCTTCCTCCAGAGAACATCAGGCCCTTGGAAGATGCTTCCATTCTCTTCTCCCTCCTTCCTTCCCTCCGCGCCACCCACCAGCTGCTGGTCTGGCCTCACTGGCCCAGATGGGTTCCTGGTAACAATTTTGGGGCCTCCACAGTGGAGGGCATGGGGTTTCAGGTTCCATAGACAGGGGAGGGCCTGGGGCTTGGAATCCAGGCACCTGTCAGGTGGGCAGGCAGCAGGCACCCTCCTCCTTTGTAGTGAGTCCTAAGGCAAGAAATGCCCTTGAGCCTCGAGCATGTGGTGGTCCCCAAGGGCTCCTCTTCCTGTGTCTGTCCAGCCAGGGCTCCACCAGAGCTCCATCTCCCAAGGAAGAGTAGCTCCCACGGCCTCTTAGACCCCAGGCTCCCAGAGTGAATTGATGGTCCGACCAGCTTGACTGGAGATCTGTCCAGCGCACAGACGCTTACCCTGATTTACGTGGGTAATGGCAGACTTTCTCACGCTTTCTCACGTGCAGGTCAGGGGCGTGTGTTCTTCATGAGTTAATTCATTGACTCCTCCCAGGGACACCATGATGCAAGCACTACCCTCCTTTTCCCACTTACCAGGTGGAAAAACTCAAATTCCAAGACTAACACTTGCCCAAGGTCACACAAATAATGTTAGAGCCCAGCCTTGAACTCGGGTCAATCTGACCCTGGAGCCCAACATTCAGAACCACTAGCCCTGTGTTCCCTAAATATCACCCGTCTGCACCTCTCTTTCCAGGTCTTTGGGCTACATATCCCTTGTACTTTTATTCACTTAACGTTTTCTTACTGAAAAGAGGCTTGTTTGGCGCAATGCAACCGTATTTGACGATATCGTAATGAACTTCTGGGTCTGATATGTCCGTTCTCTTTTTCAAATCCCCCTCCAAGTAAACTAAAGGTTGATAGGGCCAGGCGTTGTCAGTGAGCCAGCTCAGATCATACACGAGTTCCTTGGGGTGCGGTGTCTCGGCCTCCAGCGCAGGGGGTGCCAGCAATGGACAGCAGCCCCGGGCCCTGGCTTCACTCGCACGTCTTCCCTGCCCACCTGCAGCATCCAGAACTACACAGAGAAGCTGGGCTGGTACCACTCGCTGGAGGCGGTGCGCAGGGCCTTCCGTGTGTGGGAGCAGGCCACGCCCCTGGCCTTCCAGGAGGTGCCCTACCAGGACATCAGACTGCGGAGGCAGAAGGAGGCTGACATCATGGTCCTCTTTGCCTCTGGTTTCCATGGCGACAGCTCACCCTTTGATGGCACAGGCGGCTTTCTGGCCCACGCCTATTTCCCGGGCCCTGGTCTGGGTGGGGACACCCATTTTGATGCAGATGAGCCCTGGACCTTCTCCAGCACAGACGTGCACGGTGAGGACAGCTGGCCAGGGTGCAGGCCGGGGAGGTAGAGCGGGAACTGCAGGGCCGGGAGGGGAGTGCTTCCCCTGCATGGCTCTCTGCGGCACTGATGCTTGGTCTCCAGCTCTTGTGCCATCGTCATTCAGGGGTGGTGGGGAGGAGAAGGCACCACTGCACCCATTTCTCAGATGGGGAAGTTGGAGGCCCAGAAGTCAGAGCAGCTCAGCCTCTCCTAAGAGTGAAGCAAGGGCAGGCTCCCTGGCTGCCTCAGCCCACAGTCTGGGGTGGCCAGGTCCCGGTGCAGGCCAGCGCTGACCGTGCCACCGCCCCGTGCAGGGAACAGCCTCTTCCTGGTGGCAGTGCACGAGCTGGGCCATGCGCTGGGGCTGGAGCACTCCAGCAACCCCAGTGCCATCATGGCGCCCTTCTACCAGTGGATGGACATCGACAACTTCCAGCTGCCCGAGGACGACCTCCGGGGCATCCAGCAGCTCTACGGTGAGCGGGCGGCCCGGGCTCAGCGGGCGGGCCCTGCGCACCTGCCCTCAGCGCCAGCCCCACGAGGCATGGGCGCTCCTGCTGGCCCGTTCTGTAGATGAGCTGCTGAGGCCCAGAGAGGATGCATGACTTGCTCACATCGCTCAGATGGCGCTAGAAACCCGACCCAGGGCCTACACCCAGAGCCCTCACGGCAGCTCCAGGATGTTCCTTGCACGGGCTCCAAGTGGCCCCAGGTCCCATCTCCGAGCCCCACCCCTCCTCAGCCGCGGTGTTCGACTAAAGGCACCTCGAGTTCCATGACCCCACTCCTGCTGTCTCTCTAGGCCTGAGCCTGACCCAGAGTCTCTGCTGAGTAGTGTTGGTTTGTCACTTCCCAGTGGTTCTCAGGCAGGTGACACCCCACCTCAGGCCCCAACCAAGAAAGCCTCCAGTTGGGGGGAGGCCTCCTGAGGTCTAGATAGGGAGGTTGGGACCTGCGCTCAGTGCCCACACCAAGCCCCGTCCGTCATGGGGCTGGCAGCGCCCACCTTGCTACACACATGGCAGACACTGTATCCCTAGCAGTGTGGCCCTAAGAGGGGAACTTGGCAGAGTTTGTAAAATCATGTTCTTCACTGTGTGCTCCTGGATGGAGGAACAGGCTGGCATCCTGCGGGGGATCTCCCCAAGGGGAAATGGGGACAGGGGCCGCGTCAGGGGCGCAGTGACCTAAGCTCAGTGTGATACGGTCAAGAAGGGGGCTCTAAGGAGAAGGACAGGGGTCCTCCTGAGGGCGTTGGGGGGGGGGTCTGCTGTAGACAGACAGGGCCTTCCACCTGGGTGGGCCCTTCACCTGGGCACGTGTTTCTGCAGGCTGCAGCCCAGCGGCCCAGGGCTCTGAGGAGGACAACCCGGAGTCCTGGCTGGGTTCTGGGGCTTCCTCCTCACTTCTAGTTCCCCCTCCCTCTGCTCTGTAGGCACCCCAGACGGTCAGCCGCAGCCCACCCGGCCCCTCCCCACTGTGACACCCCGCCGGCCAGGCCGGCCAGACCATCGGCCCCCCAGACCCCCGCAGCCTCCACCCCCAGGCGGGAAGCCGGAGCGGCCCCCAAAGCCAGGCCCCCCGGTCCAGCCCCGAGCCACGGAGCGGCCTGATCAATATGGCCCCAACATCTGCGACGGGGACTTCGACACGGTGGCTATGCTGCGTGGGGAGATGTTCGTGTTCAAGGTCTGGCCCCTGCCCATGCCTCCCTCAGCCCCTTGGCCCAGACTCAGAGCGAGAGAGCACCCCCCAACCCCACCCCCAGAGCCGTGCCCACCCCTCCCCCGCTGGGCAGCCACTGGGAACCTGAGTGACGAGGAGCTTCCCTGGAGTCACAGCAGCCCAAGGGTCTGCCTGTCCCCCTGGTGCTGCCCTCAGGATCCCAGTGGCCTCCCAGGACCCACCCTGATCCAGGGAGGGGTGGCCTCGGGGGGGGGGGGGGCCCTCCCCCAGGCCGAGGCAGTGCGCAGGCTCAGCTCGCTCACACGCACACCCTCCCCAGGGCCGCTGGTTCTGGCGGGTCCGGCACAACCGCGTCCTGGACAACTACCCCATGCCCATCGGGCACTTCTGGCGAGGCCTGCCTAGCGACATCAGTGCGGCCTACGAGCGCCAAGATGGGCGTTTTGTCTTTTTTAAAGGTGAGCTGGGGTAGGTGGGCGGGCCTTCCTGCCCCAACCCCTGACCAGCTGGGCCCTGGGAAGCGGGAAGGGGGAGTTGCCTCCATTAAGGCAGCAGCCTCTGCTCAGCTGTGTCCCAAGTCCCCCTGTCCTGAGCTTCAACGAGGCAGGAGCTCCCTGGGGACAGGGCAGGGCCCCTACCAAGAGTGGGGAGCCCTGGACCATGTGCTTGGGTCCCCAGGGAACAGCCACCAGGCCCAGAGTTCAGGCAGGGCTCCCTGTCTTTCTTCTCTCTTTACAAGAACTGTTGGGAGGGTGAGTGTTCACATGGAAATGCAAACCCATGCATAGTGTGACTGTGGAGTGTGTGTACAGAGGTGAGTGGATGATATGTGTGTGCAAACAAGTGTGTCACAGTTTTCTATAGAGTGCAGAGTAGGTGCATTGTGTGTTGTCAGCGCCTGTCCTGTATACAGGGCATGAGTGTGATTGTGTGTGTGTGTGTGTGTGTAATAAATGCAGCAGTGAATGGGAAGGGATTTGTGGGCCCAGAACAGCATTCCTGTGTCCCCTCCCTGCCCACCCCCTCAGCTCCAGCCCTGTTTGCACCCACCTCCCACTCCTCCCACAGGTGACCGCTACTGGCTCTTCCGAGAAGCGAACCTGGAGCCCGGCTACCCCCAGCCACTGACCAGCTATGGCCTGGGCATCCCCTACGACCGCATCGACACAGCCATCTGGTGGGAGCCCACAGGGCACACCTTCTTTTTCCAAGAGGACAGGTGAGCTCCCCCTTCCCTAAAGAAGGAAGGCCCCAGCCGGGCCGCCTACTCCCAGGCCTGCCCAGAGAGAGCCCACCACCGGAGGGGAACAGACCCCAGGCCTGAGCAGGCCCACAGCCTGGTGCTTTCGGTCACAGGTACTGGCGCTTCAATGAGGACACACAGCGTGGAGACCCCGGCTACCCCAAACCCATCAGTGTCTGGCAGGGGATCCCCGTCTCCCCCAAAGGGGCCTTCCTGAGCAACGATGCAGGTACCACAACCAGCACCCTCCAGGTCTGCCCAGCACCCACCATCCTCTTCCTCCACACACAGGGGACAGGCTCGCCCGAGGTCATCAGACATTGCAAGGATATATATTGGGGACACAGCTGTGTCAGGCCCTGAGTTGCTGGAAGCTTCTAGAGCATGACCCCCAGTTCTCCCTGTATTGTCACCAACCCCGCACCTCAGCCAGCCAAACTCAACGATGGAGCTTAAGGGAGGAGCCCCACATCCCACTGCTGTGGAGTCAGGACTCCCACCCAGGACGGCCCCACTCCCTGCAGAGCCCAGCTGCTCCTGGGCAGCCTGCAGGGAGCCTCAAGCCTGAGCTGGACTTGGCGTGGTGGGATGAGGGTCCTCCCAGGGTGCCCACTTACCCCTGGACGGGAAGCCTGATCTGTCATTATACCCAGGCGACAGGAAACTCTAGCTTTTATTTCTCCAGCACGGTCCCTGGTGAGTTTAAGAAAAGCCATAGCTCTGATCCTTAGGTTCCAGGCTCTCGGGCTCTGGGGAGACCCTACGGGCTTTGCTGGTGCTCGGGCGGGTCACATACTTCTGGGTGGGATGGCATCACTCACTGTGTGGCTGCTCTGATCTCGCTGATCAGCAGAGCATAGACTCACCCCATGATTCAGACCTGGCCCTTCGTGGGGCTGATGGGACATGGCAGCATGCCCAAGGCCGGAGGGCTGGGCCAAGGCAGCACTGGGCTGTCCTCCAGGTCCGCTGCAGGCTGGCTGTGTGGCCTGGAGCGGGACACGGGCCCTTCTCGTGTGGCATAGAGACAGGGTGGCAGGGTCCCCTGATGGTAGCCTCCAGCCCAGCGGGCTATAGAGCCCTCCCCCACCCCCACCCCAACCACGTCCTCGGCCCTAGTCCATGTCAGCCCAGCCAAGAAGCGCAGTATTCTAGTGGCATCCTTGACGCAGACCCTGCCCCTCTTGGAGCCCAGTCTGGTTTCTGTGAGCTGGGAAGAGGCAGATTTGGGAAGCAAGTGAAAAGGAGGGTGTTTTAAAGCCAGGGCTCCTTCAGCGTGTCCTGGTCTTCTGCGAGGGTGTCTGGCTGGCGAGTGGCCCTCGCCTGACACCCCTCCGTCCTGCTTGTCCCCACAGCCTACACCTACTTCTACAAGGGCACCAAATACTGGAAGTTTGACAACGAGCGACTGCGCATGGAGCCTGGCTACCCTAAGTCCATCCTGCGGGACTTCATGGGCTGCGAAGAGCCGGGACCCCGATGGCCTGACGTGGCCCGTCCGCCCTTCAACCCCGACGGGGATGCGGAGCCCGGGGCGGGCGGTGACGGCGAGGAGGGCGATGAGGGCCCTGAGGCCGGCCCGGGTGCCGGCGAGGGGGACTCCGGGGCGGGGACAGACGGGGACGAGGGCAGCCGCGTGGTGGTGCAGATGGAGGAGGTGACGCGGACGGTGAACATGGTGATGGTGTTGGTGCCGCCGCTGCTGCTTCTGCTGTGCATCCTGGGCCTCACGTACGCCCTGGTGCAGATGCAGCGCAAGGGCGCGCCCCGCATGCTCCTGTACTGCAAGCGCTCCCTGCAGGAGTGGGTCTGACCCCGCCCGCCCTCCTGCTCCGCACGGTGCTAGGGCCCGCGCTGGCGGCGCCGCGCTTCTGAGACGGCTCCTGGGGCCCCGGCAGGGGCCTGCGTGGCTCCCTCAGCCCCTCCAACATCCCTGCCAGCCCTGCCCCCGTTGTTTATTTATGCCCAGGTTTTTTTTGTTTTGTTTTTTTTCTTTTGCACACTAACTGAGCATTGGTTTCTACTTTCCCGACCAGGGGCAGTCCGCCAGGGCAGGGGGTTAGAGCTTTCATCAGGGGGTTTTGCTCCAGACAGGGAATTAGGTCCCCACCCGCCCACCCACCTGTGTTGTGGCCCCAGCCAGCAGAGGGGAAGGGCGGAAGGCCCAGATGGGACAGTGGCTGTCGAGGTTCTTGCCACCCACCTCAGTCTTTCTCTGCCTTAGGAACAGCTTTCACCCAGGGCCACCCCAGGTCAGAGAGGACAGGGGAGGCGACCCCTGGCTGTGAGTCTGTGTTGAGTTTTGATTCCTTCCCAGCCAACCTCTAACAGCCCCCGCAGCCTGGCCTCCTTGTGCCTAAGAACCCTACCCCGCCCCCGGCCAGCTGAGGGGCCGACTGCCCCCAGCTCCCACGTACCCCTTGAGCCCACAGCTCCTTTTCTCTCTAGAGAAGGGGTTCTGGGCCCGCCTTACCAAGGACCAAAGGGGGTCTGCCAAGGCCCCTCCACCCCAGGAGCCTCACCTCCCAGGCTGGGCCTCCAGCCCCCTGTCTGCCTTCTCCTCTCTGAGCTGTGGGACCCACCTGGGCTCCTTCCCTGGGCCTAATCCCCCCTTCTCTCACCCACGCCACCATCCTCAGGGGTCTCAGATCCCCACCCGCCTCAGGCTCTAGCTGCCAGTATCCAGGCTGTCCTGGGGTGACGGGGCTGATGGATGCCCATGCTGGGGTGGTGGATGTCCCAGAGTATGCCCACCATGCACCAGGCTTGAGGCAGGGGTTCCTCCCCTCCAGCTCCGGATCCCCCAGGGCGCTAGTCAGAGAAGCCAGCAGGAGCCCATTGCAGCCTGGGGACTCCCTGGCTGCTGGGCTCAGGGGCAGAGATGCTTCCTCTTCCTTTTCTTTCTCAAAACAAGCAGAGGTGAGGCTGCTGTGGGAAATGGTACTGTACAGCCGGCTTTGTCCCCTCCTGTCCCTACAGCCCTGAGCAAGCAGGTCTACCCCCCAGAATCCTGAGGACCCTGGAGGGAAGGGCTTCTCAAGGGCTGGCCAGCAGCTTACACCCCTTCCATCCTGGAAACCAGCGAGCCAGCCAAGTGTGGCCGGGGGTGGGGGGTGGGGGGTGTCCGTGTCCAACCCCATATGTTTCTTTCTGTAAATAATCTGCACTGATTAAATTGTATGGCCGGCTAGCTAAGAGGCCTTGGGCTGCAGCTTACAAGTGATGGGCAGAGTCCCAGCTGGGACCAGGGAACTTGTTCCCGCCCGTAACAGACCTGCTTCCACGTCTGGGGCGGGGGGGGGGGGGGGGGGGGGGGCCTTCCCAGTGGCCCCTGGAGGGGAGGGGCTGGGGTAACAATGAGAGGCAGCCACCTTCAGTTGGGCAGGGCAGGGGACTGCGGGGGCCGGGGGGGGGCGGGGGGGGGGCGTGCACTTGGGCAGGACAGGGAAGGAGTGGGGCAGATGCTTGTCATTCACTCGTGCTGAGAAAGGGCAACCCACCTTCCCACAGGCCCTGCACATCCAAGAGTGGGGGAGACCCAGGCCTGGCCTGCTGGCCCTCCACCCACCCAGCCGGGGGTCTGAGCAGCCTGAAGACCCAGCTGGGTCAGGACCGTGGACTCCAAATGTTCCCCTCACCCCATGCTCTGTCCAGAGGGTGAGGAGCACCCCAGGCCTGCCCTCTCATCTGAAGCAGCAGAAAAACTCACCCCGGGCAGGGTGCCAGTGACGCCCAGGAGAGCAGGAGACAAGCGTGGCTGTCCCTCCAGTCTGGGCGAGCCTTGGACAACACCCCCACCCCAGCCCCCCGCCTGCCATCCCCTGGGCGGTCCTACTGGGCACCGCCTGCACCCCCAGGAATGCAGTCATCAGCTGTAGTGGGGTCCCACCCCGACTGTGGAGCAGGCCAGGCCTCCACAACTCCTCGGACAGGGACCTTCAACCTGTCCCAGGCCCCACCCTCCCCCACAGCTGCATGCCCCCTCCTCAGCCCCCGCCCCATCCCACCCTTTCCTCTCTTTGTATTGAAAACGGGGCTGAGGAGAGTAGGAAGTGCTGGCCCTGGGAAGCCCCGCAGGCCCCTCTGGCTGAGCTCGGAAATGGCCCGTGAGTCTCCCCCACCGCAGGGACCTTGGCGCAGCAATGGGGGTCTAGGGCGGGCACCGTCTTGTCAGCTTTCCTGTGACCCCCCCACCCAGGTCCGCCTTCTGCTGAGACCTTAGGGTCACCAGAAGCCCAGAGGTCACCCGGCAGTAGGGGGAGGGGTGCGCGTGGGGACGAGAAAGGAGAGGATAACAGGCCTATCTTCCTGAGACTTGGCAGAGGCGTCAGCCCCTCAGGAAACTGCCTGAGGCCCTTTCACCCCCAAGCACTCCGGTAAAATCTCAGGGAAACCCAGTGGCTGAAAGAATTGCTCTCGCGGGCATCTGCACCCTGCTCCATCTCAGGGGCAGTTTCTCCTCCCTCTGGGCCCAGATGTGTGAAGGAGGCCTCTGGGGAGGGATGGGTGGGGCTCCAACCCTCAGCCCTGCCTAACCCAAGCCCCAGGGAGACTCAGCCCCAGCTTGATGCCTCCTCTGGCCCAGCATTAAACAGGAGCCTGCATCTTTAAATTGTATTATTATTATTATTATTATTATTATTATTATTAATGTGGCTGTGGCCTAAACTCACCTTGGACCCCTCACAGCCCCCATTCCCTCGCCATCTTTTGTTCCTTTGTATTTTCTAATTCTCAAATAAGACAATTACAGATAAAAGGGAGTAGAAGATAATATAAGTCACCTAAATCCTCCCAGCCAGTGCTGACAGCGTGGCAGGTTTCCTGCCCGCCTTTTTGCCTCTGCATTTGCACAGCTGGGAGTTTTCGAGCCTAAAATGTCCTGGGTGTCAGCCCTGATGCTGCAGAACGTGAACTTCCGTGGAGGGGATAACACAACCTACTTCACAGGCTGCTGCTCATGCTCCCCCATTTACACTGCACTCAAGAGAAAGGTGGGGCTCAGAGAGGTGAAGTCACTTGGGTAAGGTCACACAGCTAGGAAATGGCTGCACCAGAATGAGACCCTAGAGGGGCCGATTTCCCAGCATGGCAACCCCACCCACCCTGGTGCTGCTGGGCAGAGATCAGGAGGCCCCTGCCCACCCTGGCCTTCCCTCCCCACACATTCTAGGCATCGAAGACCCCAGGGCCACCAACAGAGCCTCCTTTCAGGCTGGGGCAGGGGCTGAGCTGGCTGCTTCCTCCCCCTCCGACTTGGCAGAAAAGCCTTTTTGTTGTGGCTCACACAGAAGCTATTCTCCCGCTCACGGGAAGGAATGGCTGGCTTCCTGTCCGTCCGCAGCCACCCAGACTGCGTGGATGGCTCCGTGCAGGTCTGAGGGACCCAGGGCTCCTGCCCCTCCACATCCTCCAGTCCCGCCCCTGAGGTCCGATGCTGCCAGGCTTTGTCTCCAGACCCATGAACTCACCCAAAAGGGTAGAGGTCAGCCACCCCTCGGCTATTCTGGCAAATTCTGGGGATTCCAGGCCTAGAGGCCCTTTCAAGGCACAGTAGTACCAACCCTCAGCCCACTGGTCAAGTGACCTCGTGACCCACAAAGCACTGGCAGAGGCCCCTGCCAGGCTGCCTGCCCTGTCCCAAGTGTCCCCTGCACTGGCTTGCCTCTACGACTTTGCTTATGCTGTTCCCTCCTGCATGAAAAACCTTCCCTGCACATTCCGTCCTCTCCAAATTGCACAGATCCTTCAAGGCCCAGATTCCCACCCTCCTACCTCAAGGTAATTGAGTTTTTTTTCCTCCTCTGGTTCACCCAGCATGTGTGTCCTGGATGCTCCTTGCCTTTGAGCCTAGCCTACCCATCCTCACAGGCACCCAGATGCTGAAAGCGGCTCCATTGCTCAGAGGCTGTGTGTCCCTCTCCCAGAGTCTCCATCACTAGAATGAGACTAATAGCCACACTGGTTTCCTAAGTTGTGAGGCTTGATTGAGCTGATCCTCGTAAACACTCAGTACAGCCCCTGACCCCTGCCTGGCAGGCTCTCAGCGTTTGCTACCAATGACCTCCGTCTTAGGTGCAGGCACCTGGGGCTGCTGCAGAGGCTTCCCTCCTTGCCTTTCTCCCCAGGACTTTTGGAGGGATGGGGTCAATGGTCACAAGCTTGGGAACAGGTGCCAGGAGGAGGGACATTCCTGTCCCACCAGCTCCCCTCCCAGCTGCTGAGGCCTCATCCTGCCGACCCTGGAGGCAGGGCTGTCCTGGCCCAGCCCCCCACCCCCCCACAGCACCAGCCCTTCTTCCCAGGCCCTGGGCATGAAGCCCAGCTCAGGTTTCCTCCCCAAGTGTCCCTGACACCTCCCACCCCCACATTTTCACCCACCTCAATCTTTGCCAGAAATAGCCTCCAAACGCCACTTACAGCCAAGCTAACAGGCCCCTCCTGGAAAAACGATATCATTACCCTGCCAGCGTGGATCACAGCAACAAACTGGATCACTGCAAGTCGGTGGAAAGGGAGGGACAGCTGTGCCCCAATAATTTCATCAAAAAATACACAGCACCATTCCCAAACCTGTGGGCTCCAACCAGATCAACCTTCCTGGACAGGTGGGGACACTGAGGCCTGGACGGTGACTCTGAGCTATGTCTTCCAACTCCCATGTGGCGGGAATCTCCTCCACACCCTCCTAACACTCCCCCCAGCCTCCCCACCCCCACGTGGCGCCTTCCTCTCTGCTCTTCCGAAGAGCTGAGGAGAGGGTGTTCTGATTGATCCAGCTTTCCTGATAAAGGGCGTTTTTGTGCGTCACGGAGTACAGCTTTCAGCACGCTGGTAGAGAGGAGTTCTGCCCTTGGGGAACAGCCCCTCCGCCGTCCTGTGAAAACTACCTCTCATTCCTTCTCGGTCCTTGGGTCCTGGTAGACCTGACCCCATCTCGTTGGGGGCCAGATGAGCTCGTGAACCAGGACCAGCCAATCAGCACCCAGTGCATGGTTCAGGAGTGGGCAGGAAACCCAAGTCTGGCCAATCGGGGCCTCCTTGTGACTTTTTCTGGAGCTTTGAGGAAGAGAGAAGCCCGTGTGCCTGGTGAGATTGCAGAGCTGCTGGAACATGAGCCCAGAGCTGCCGATGAGTCATGTTGCTGCCACACGCAGAGAGCTGCCTCAGAGCAGAGCCAGGACAGAGGAAAACAGAACCTTGAAGATTCTGCAAGGCACCATTTGAGCACCTGGATCCAGCCATTCCTGAAGCTGTAGAGCCCTAGGTTTTCAGTTACATGTACCAATAAACACTCCCCTTATTCCTTAAGCCAATGTGAGTTGGTTTTGGTTAATTTAAAACTTTTCTGACTGATCCTCAGGGTACTCTGAGTTCCAGATGTGTGTTTAGCTTAACACATTCTTTTTGCCAACCTGGGACTCTTCTTGGGTTAGCGCCAAATCCCAGGACCACGAGGCAACAATCTCTTCAATCCTTAAAGGTTTACTAAGAAGCAAGGCTCACACTGGGGCCCTGACGCAGCCCCCCAGCTGCCTAAGACAACATAGGACACCCGATCTTCTCAAGAGGCCCTGGGAATCAAGCAGCCAGATGGTGGCAGACAGGGATGCGGGGGCTCCATTAACTATTACACGGGCTTTTTCAGATTGCAAATGGTGATACGCCGTGAGCCATCGGGACAGTGAGGAAACCACGGAAAAGCCAAAGGTGACTCTGAAAAATGTCAGCAATTTCTATTCTTTTCTACCCTACCTTAACATTTGATTGTAAATCCTCCAGACTTCCCCTTCTGAGTACCTATTAACGTATTTTATTTGTTAAGAATGAGTTTGTTGCCGTCATGCCTTTTCTCACTTACTATAGCACGAGAGTTGAATGAGAAGCACGAGATATAGAAGACTTTTCCTTTATTTGTTGCCTGAATTTGTAAAAATTATAAGAGAAAGTTTATTTAGAAAGTTACAAAGGTGGTAGAAGTGCGCCAGCTGGGCTGGTGGGCTCAGGAAACAAGTTACAGACGCACAAGAAGGGTCTTTGGAGCTTAGGAGAAAGACAAATGTAACAGCCTGGCAGGGGGAGGGGCTGGCGGTGAGTAGGGGGGCAAGGGAAAAGCACAGGCATGCTCCAGAGAGAAAGAGAGCTGTTGCCTGAATTTTTTTTTTTTTTATGTTTCAAAATTTTATTTTCCATTTTACAGCCTCCCTCTCTATTGAAATTGATTTTCCATTTTTTATTGCTGTTCTATTACAGTTGTCCCACTTCCCCTCCGTTGCTCTCCCCTGCCCCCTCCACCTCCCCCCTCTCCCACAGTCAGTCCCCACCCTGTTATCCATGTCCATGGGTCATTTACATTAGTTCCTTGACAGACCCTTCCCGTTCTTTCCCCCCTTATCCCCCTCTCCCCTCCCCTCTGATCACTGTCAGTCTATGCTGTTGCCTGAATTTTTATGAGCATGCGTTACATGCGCAGAATGATGAAATGAGTGAGGAAACAGTGTATCGTTAACCACCTTTCATGTCCACAGGTTGTTTACAACATCCTTGCTGCACGCGGCCTACGGTCCCTACGGAAGGACTTCCTCAACCCACAGCAGGACAATCACAGATAATAACTTGGAAACATCTATAATTATCACAAACAGTTCTCAAGGGCTCACTCTGTACCACATTTTATATGGTTTACTGTCGTTAATCCTGATTAGAACCCCCACAGGGCAGTTCTGTTTGCACTACCCACCAGAGAAGCCCAAGGCTCAGAGAGGTGGAGGAACTTGCTTAAGATCACACAGCTAATCAGTGGTGGAGCCTGAGCTCAAGCCCTCACCTTCTTCTGACTCCATAGCTTACACTCTTAGCTGTTTATTTATTCAGTGAACATCTACTGTTGTTAAAGATCAGACCAAGGATCCAGTAGTGAATAATACAGGGACCCTTCCTCATGGGGCTTACATTCGAGCAAGATGTGCATCCAGGCAGAGGGAGTAGCCAGTGCAAAGGTCCTGAGGCTGGACCAGGCCTGGCTTGTTTGAGAACAGAAAGGAGACAGCGGAATGCTAAAGGGGGTGAGAGGGAGAGCGAGAGGGCCAGCCCACAAGGTCAGAAGCTGGGGCTATTCTAAGCCTGACAAGAAATCTTCGGAGCATTTTAAGGGGTGGGGAAGAAGGTGGCCTGATCTATGACTTTAAGATTATTTCTCTGGCTACTGTATGTTTTGCTAAACTACCTTGGCAAACCTCCGTGATTCTTGTCTTCAGAGAAAGTCCTAGAAGTGGAATCGCCCTCCCACAGTATGCTAAGGCTTTTACTCCATATGACAAATTACCCTCTAGAAAGAAAGTAGCACCCGCTTTCTCTAGTCCCCCACGTGATTCAGTGCTACCCCACCCCCATACACTAGGCAGGGGATCATCTTTATCAGCGTGATCAGTGAAAGTAAAGTTCCTTTGTTGGTTTTACTTGCAGTCCTTTGATGGTCGCTGAGTTTAACCTTTTTCTCCCTTGTAAATTGTTAACTATCAGGGAATTTTTTTAGAGGAGGGAGGGTTGCCTGCTCATGCCCATTGCCTAGTTTTCTCTTGGGGAATCTCTTCTTATTGATCTATGGGAACTCTTCATAATGTGAGGAAGTTGGCCCTTTGTTATTCAGTGAATTTTAGGGCTAGAAAGTTCTTAGCCCAAACCCCTGTGTAAGGATAGGTAAACTGAGGCCTGGATAAGAATGGGTATTTGTTCTAATCAGTGTTTCCGGTTCTCTGGAGCCATGCTGGTTCCAGGAGGATGACTCTGCCACTGTGTTCAAAGCCTAGAGAGACCCCCTCCCTCCCTGCAGCCCCTGCTGGTGTCTCTAGGATTCTTTCCCTGCCCCCACCCCCGGTTGCCCACCAGAGCCTTCTCTTCAGTTCCTAACAGAGAGGAAGACATTCTGCAGACACTGGCTCTGTCTGCAGATGATGTCACCCACGGAGGAGGGGGCCGCTGAGTTTCTCGGGCAGGGTAGAGGGTGGGAGGGCGTGAAGGGGCAGTGCCCCTGTCCTCCTTTTGTCCCCAGATACCAGGAGGGGCCACATCCTTGGATTACATCAGCATCTGTTCTAAGCAGTGCAGGACAAAAGGAGCAGGGGACATGAACGGGCCATCAGAGAAGGGACAGTGGGGTAAGTCAGAAAAAGTGCTGATTGGGGTTCAGAATCCCTGGGCTTGAGCCCAGCGCCGCCTGGGAGCTCACTCACCGGAGCACTCCACCTTTGCTGTGAGGTGGGGATGCAGCTCCCAGAGTTGGCGCTGGGAAGCAGCGGAGTGAGGGACTTAAACGTGTGCACAAACGGGCTGTGCTGAGTGGGGCGGCACCGGTGTTCTCGCCCCCTCTGGGCTACACGCCTCGATTGTCCTGTCGGGAGCCACTCCCGTCCCTCTCTGAGTTCATGAGCTGCAGAAAGGCTGCCCTCCCGCTCAGCTGTAGGAACAGGGGAGGTCCAGGTGGAGTCAGTCCTCTGTCCCCTACTCATCCCTACCAGGAACTGGCAGGGGTCCAAGTCACCTCTGACCTTTGCCCCCACATGGGAACAGCCTGCAGAAAAGGAGCAGCACACAAGGGAGCAGAGACAAAGACAGAAAGATGACATTGTTTGAGCCCCTGGATATAGCAAGATCTGATGCTGTTACCTCTTCTCTTTCGTGAGAACTAATAGATACTCGCTTTGGTCAGTCCAGTTTGACTTGGAATTCCTGTGATTCGTAACTGTAAAAAATATAAATACAACTGTCCCTTAATTCAGGCCTTTATTGCCAAAGTCTGGAGCTCAAGGTGGAGAAGAGACTGGCCCCGGGTCGCATACAACTTAGCAGCATGAGGGCTCCGGAAGCCCAGATACACCATCCTAAGCTGGTAGCAAGTTTTCTTTTCCTCCCTGAGTGCTGGGGAAGGCACTTGGTGGTGGGGGCAATGGGCTGGGAGTAGAAATGACAAGTGTCATTTTTAGTGAGAGGCATTTAAAAGAAGGACTTCACCCCTCTTTCTCTCCCCCTGGAGACTGACCCCTGAAGCCTCTTGTTGAGAAGGTGGGACCTGTAAGATGGAAGAGAGTACATACCTCATCCTGAGTCCCTGAGTGACTGCATGGAGCTGAGGATGTGCCCCTCCCCCACCCCCAATCCAGTCTGCATTGGACACATAGGCCGAGCAAAAGAGCACGGGGTGTTAAATCATAGAGATTTCAGAGTTAAGTTGTTTCCGGAGTACGACGTTGTCTGACCTGACCACCACGGTCTGGGTGTAATCGCTTTTAAAATGATTGCCTCCACCCGATAGATTCCTCCTGTCAAAGATGCAATTGCTATTCCCGTGCGCGCCTCCTCATGCATTCTTGAGAGCATTTCTCTGGACTAGTTTGGTACCCCGACTTCCCTCGTAGGATCCAGTGACACTGACCACACCTCCGGAAGTCACAAAACTCCACACTTTGTCTGGCCTGCCTGCAGGGACCTGTATAGTCTCCCAGGATTCTGACCAATCCAGCAGGAGAGAAGGTGAAATCCTTAGATCCCTGGAAATGTGTGTTGTCTGCTTTAATACGTGCTTCTAAATCGCCCTTCCAGGTCACCAGACAGCTGGGCAACCGTGCAGAGAGATGGAAATGGGGACCCCCTCCACGGGGCTGGGTGCCTGGCTCCTGAGGGACGACCTGGGGTTCTGGAGCCAGTGTCCTTGCTGATCAACAATTGCACAATAGGGCACCTGGGGCCACCTCTGGCTGGATGCATGCCCAGGAGCACGTGAGGGGCCCAGGTCCTGCCAGCCACTAACAGCCATGCCAACTGAGACCGGCCTGGGGCACCTTCCCCTACCCTGCTCCGAGGCAGGGCGAAAACCTGACAAGCATGTTTTCACCAAGCTGAGAGTTTCGGCCCCTCTCTGGGGATGTTTGTGTTTCGGGTCACGCTGCTGGCTGCCCCTACCCCCTTCTTTTCTCTGCCAAAGTGACGTTTCCTGGGCTGCCCGGCCTCTAAGAAGCGGGCCGCTCCTGCCCTGCACTGCCCCATGGGAATCTCCTTTTCCTCTTCCAGGCACTTCTGCGTCTACTACATTTCACTCTCTCAACGGAGCCCAGCACAGGGAGGTACGCATCTGCCTCTGCCTTATACCCGGGGGCTGAGACCTGGCAAGGGGTGGCAGCTTGCCCAAGGGCACGCAGCAAGTTAGAGGCTGGGGTGACATGAAAACTGACCCCCAGCCCCGTGTTCACCCCAGGCCTGGCAGCCATCCCTGCTCCAGCCCATTCATTCACTGGACAAACGCTGAGACCTGACAGCACCACCTGCAGAGGGCTGGCCCCAGACCAGACCCTGCCCACGGGCCGCTTTTGTAAATAGTGTGGAGCACAGCCCCGCCCGTCCATCTGTGGATGCCTGTATCTGCTCTCCGCAGTCTACAGGGCAGAGTTCAGTCACAGCGGAAACCATCTGGCCCCCACGCCTAATACATTTACTGAGGGGCCCTCTATAAAAGAGGTTTGCCCAGGGCCATACTATGACTTTCTAGGCACTTTGGCACTTTCATGAACCCCTTCCATGTCAGAAAAAAATTATATGTGAATAAATAATATATATTTTATTTAACATGTTATACAATTATAATTTTATAATCTAATAAATATGTAATATAATATAAATATTAAAGTATAGATACTACTTAACATAATATATATTATATATTGTATTTTATAACTGTGTTGGTAGAAAGACTACTATAATCCAGGCTGGTTGTATTCTATTTTTTCTACTGTTCTTTTTTTTTTTTTTTAATACTTTATTTATTTATTTTTAGAGAGAAGGGAAGGGAAGGAGAAAGAGAGGGAGAGAAACACCAATATGTAGTTGCCTTTCACACGCCCCCAACTGGGGACCTGGCCCTCAACCCAGGCATGTGCCCTGACTGGGAATCAAACTGGTGGCCCTTTGGTTCACAGGCCAGTACTTAGTCCACCAAGCCACACTAGCCAGGGCTATATTCTTATGCATAAATACATCTTCTCTCTGTTGAATGACTCTTTAGTATGCCATTGATTGACTATAACACAATTATGACATGTGGGTATTTCCCACATTTTTCTGACAACAGAGGAACAGAGAATACTTCTGTACAGACCGGCTACACCGGAATATTAGGCACCTGCTTCTCCCCCTCTCAGAAAAGAGAGAGTCCCCTTATATACAAGCTCTGATAAAGGCTCTCCCATTACCTGGTGCTTTCTGGTTCCTTTATTTTAAACAAGGATGGACTATTTATGGAAGACACAATAGCCTGAAATGACCTCAGTGAATTCTAATTTGGGATGTTTATGGCGGACACCCAATAGAATTGGTTGGGGGCGGGGGAGCGGGAAGGAGGCAGACATTTAACACAGATTTAGTAATTTTTCCCAGGGATATGACTTCACAATTGCAAGTGTTAAATAACACTGTAAACAAACCTTTTAAAGGTTAATTTAAAAGGCAGTGCTTTAAACATAACAACATCCATTCACCAGACACCATTAAGAGAATTAAAAAGAAGCTCCCTGGTGGGAGAGGACACTTGCAATCTGTATGTCCAACAGAAGACCTGTAGCCAAAATATATAAAGAAATGCTACGAAACAATAGGAAAAAACAGATGATCCAAAAGAAAAATGGCTGAAAGACTTGTCAGCACTTCATTAAAAAAAAAAAAAAGGATATCCTAGGAATCCATAAACACAGGAAAACATGCTCAACTTCATTTGCCATCAGAAAGACAATACCAAGTGTGCGCCCTGGCTGGTGTGGCTCAGTGGATTGAGTGCAAGCCTGAGAACTGAAAGTTCACAGGTTCGGTTCCCAGTCAGGGCACATGCCTGGGTTGCAGGCCAGGTCCCCAGTTGGGGGCAAGTGGGAAGCAGCTGATGGTTGCGTCTCTTGTACCTTGCTTTTTCTCTCCCTCTCTTTCTCCTTCCCTTCCCTTTGCTCTAAAAAAAATAAAAAAAGTAAATTAATTAAATCGTTTTTTTTAAAGTGTGCCAATCTAGCAAATTAATCAAACCCAAGGAGGGGGTCATTAGAACCTTCCATTTATAGCCGATTGGTCAGAAGCACAGGTAACAACCTGGAGTTTTGACTGGCGTCTGACGGGGCAAGGGTAGGCTTGCAGGGTGGCGCCCTAACCTGTGGGAATCTAATGCTATCTGCAGGTAGACTGTGTCGGAATTGAGTTGACTGCTTAGTGGTGTTGAAAAATAACCCATCAGAATTGGTGTCAGAATCCTGAAGTACTGCTTGTAATAGCCAAAGACTCTAAACAAACCAGCATCCAAGAGATGTGTTTGAGACCCGCTTTCAGATCTTTCTGGGTGCCTTGCAGTGGGACTGCTGGCTCATGTGGTAGCTCTGTTTTGAACTTTTTAAGGAACTAATGCACTTTTCACTTTACATGCCTGCCCCCAGTGCACAAGGGTTCCAAATTTCTCCACGTCCTCGCCAGCACTTGTCTTCTGGGTTTTGGCAGTAGCCACCCTGACAGGTGTGATACTGGTTTTGCTTTTGTTTTGCTCTCTTTGGGAAATAGAGGATTGTCGCATAGTCAGGCAATACATTGTTCCCTGACCTCCATGTGCAAGTATGCACGTCTGTGGGATAAGTTTCTAGAAGTGAAATTCCTGAATCAAAGGATATGTATATTTTTTAAAGTCACCAAATTGCTCCCATAGAGGTTGTCCCAATTCATTGCTCCACCAACAACGTCCCCAGAGTCATACCAAGCCAGCATGTAACCACATGTGCCCTCCCAGTGTCCCTGGTCCTCTGTGTGGAAAGTGAGGTCCCTCTGCCCTTCCTCTGGGGCCACAGCAGCCACCCCAACCCAGATCCCTGTTTCAGGGCTCAGAGATGACCACATGGCCCAAGTAGATCATCAAAGGTAACCTCTGGACTTTGGCTGCTGGTCCCCTGGAAGGTCCAGCTCTCTCCCTGATGGGTTTGGGGGTCTGGAGCTGCTGGCTGCTATTAGGGGGTGCATGTGTGTTAGCGAGAGGGGCGCTGCCTGAGAGCCACTGCAGGGAGAAGCCAGCCTCTGGAGGCTGATTCCTGGTGACACTGTGAGCCCTCGGTGAATTAAAGCCTAAAATGAAATCTGCTCGGATAACGGGCCAGTAAGTGCCCTTTTTAGCTTCAGCCAGCTCGAGATGGGCTTCTTTTGTTACAGCCAAGGGGCCTCAACAGATGCGGTTCCTGAGGAAAATGGGGGCTTTCCTTGGCCACCTACTTTGGGGAGGATCATCAATCTGGGTCTCCAAGTGGGAGAAGCGTAGACAGGGGATGGTCTTTCCATCACAGGGGTCAGGGCAGCCAAGGTGGACGCCTGCCTCCTGTGCACCACGCTTTCCCTCTTCCCTCCTTCCTCACCCACACCCTGGCCTCGGCAGGCTCTTCACCCTTTCCCGGTCACGCTCTGGGTCTGGGTCCTGCCCTTCTTGTCTTGGGAGAGCCCCACGCCTGCCCATTCCCACTCAACCCAGCTGAAATATACCTTCTCTGTAAAGCCTTCCTGGAGAAGACTCCAGACAGAATGACTTTTTTTTTCTCCTGCTCTGCGGCTACTGTTTATACCCTTTTATTTAAAGCAGAGCTTTGGGCTCAATATGATCATTCATTCATCCATTCTTTTAACCGTTATTCACGGAGTGTCTCTGTGCTCCCAGCACGGTTTTGTGCATTAGGAAGCCAGCAGAGAACAATACAGACAAAAATCTATCTTCCTGGAGCTCACATTCTAATAGGGGAACAGACAATGAAAATCAATAAATCAATAAACTACATGTGATTTGCCTGAGAGTAAGTACAAGAAAGGAAAATGAAGCAGAGAAGGAGGCTAAGAAGAGCCGGGATGGGTGTGTGTACATGCGTGCGCACATTTTTAAAAGATTTGGCTAGAGAAAGCCTTTCGGAGAAGGCAACACTTGAGCAAAGGCCTGGAGGAGGTTAAGAAGTACAGCAGATTGATGGTGAGCCCCAGAAGACAGGCCCACGTCCTAGTCCCCAGAACCTGTGAATGTAAACTTAGGTGGGAAAAGGGTTTTTTGCAGAACTGTTAAAAGAATGAATCTCTGTTGTTCAGCTACCAAATTTGTGGTACATTGTTATGGCAGCCCTAGGAAACCCATACAGGAAGTAAATCATGGGGAGATCTGGGGAAGAATGTTCCAGGAAGAGAGAATCTCAAGGGCCAAGGCTCTGGAGCAGAGATCACGCTCAGTATATGGAGCAGCAAGGGGCCAGCGCAGCTGGAGCGGGTTGAAGGGAAGGGAAGGGAGTGGCAGAAGGTGAGGTCACTGGGTGAGGGGAAAAGGTCTCCAGAGATCATATGGAGCCTTCTTGGCTCTTACCTTGAGTGAGGTGGAGCCATGAGTCACGTTATCTGACTTAATAATTTAAATAAACTGTCAACCTTAAAAATAAAACCTCCAGGCCCTGGCTAGTGTGGCTCAGGTTCGCCAGTTTGATTCCCAGTCGGGGCACATGCCTGAGTTGCGCCAGGTCCCCAGTTGGGGGCACATGAGAGGCAACCACATGTTGATGTTTCTCTCCCTTTCTCCCTCCCTGCCCTTCTCTCTAAAAATAAATAAATAATTTTTTTAAGTGTTTAAAAAATAAACAAATAAAGCCACCAGCTGTTTTGCCAGCAAAATGGGTTTCTTCTGAAATAGCGATTCAGGACCATTAAGCTGCAGCAAAAACCGTAGGCTGGTCCAACACACAAGGAGGTGAATGTTACTTTATAGAGAAAAAGGAGGAAGTTGGGAGGGGTTGTTTTGAACGAAAGCCCGTTGGAGGAAAGTGAGAGTTCAGCGTAGTGACAACTTCTCATTGGCTGAGCTGCTGGGCAAGGAAAGAAATCTTCCTTCCTCCTGCTGGAGAAGTCAAGTAATATCACTTGGGAGGATAATTTTTCCTGTTGGGGTCTGTAATTGAAGTCCATAGGTAGTGCGTGAGGGCTCCCCCTTCTGGCATCCCGACTGCATTTCTTAAGACAAAGGACTAAATGAACGTATAGCAGCCACCGTATCGCATCGCAGTGATGTCTGTCCGCCCATGCTGCTAAACCAGGAGCAGCTTAGGGCAGGGACTTTGTCTTAAAATTTTCTGTACCTTTAAGGTCCAACACTACTGAAAGAGTCCTACAAATCAATAAGAAAAAGACCAAACAATAGGCAAGAGAAATTTCCAAGTGTTTAACAAACATGAAGAGATTGAATCATTGCATCCCTAGGTATTTATCCAAGAGAAATGAAAGCGTATGAGTGTTCACAGCTGCTTTATTCATAATAAGTAAAACCTTGAGCACCCCAGGTATCCATCAACAAGGGAATGTATATTTGTATGTCCATACAATGCATAGTCATGCAATGGAGGACTAGTCGACAATAAAAAGTATTTAACTATTGTGATGACGTAGATACAGCTCACAGACATAATGTTGAATGAAAGAAGCCAGACACAAACAAGTATGAAATGTATGATCCCACTTATAGAAAGTTCCAGAATAGAAAAAAACTGATCTATGATGAAAACATAAGAATCATGGTTGCCTCTGGAGGGAGGAGGCACAGATGGACAAGGTAGGGACAAGAGGGGGTTTTCTGGGGGTCACATTCTATATCATTTTACACAAAGAACCACAAACAGATATTGAACTCTAGTTAATGATATGCACGCTCCAGCGTTTAGAGATGACGTAAACTAATGTCTGTAACTTCAAAATGTTTCAACAAAACGGAGATTTCCAGCCAAATGGAGGCCTAGACAGACACACTGCATCTCCCTCCACAACTAAGAAGGAATACAACTACACCAAAACTAGAGGCAACCAAAAGTTCCAGAAAACCAAGCTGCATGGAAGTCCAACAAACAAAGATATAAAGAAGAAATACTCACCCAGACAGGTAGGAGGGGTGGAGCTGGGGTGGAGAGGACTCGGTGTGGTGGTGGCAGTGGCGGCAGCAGCAGGCCAGCGGAAAGCACAAACATTTTAAGAAGTTCAGAGGGACACCTGGGGAGCATTCCCAGCACCAGACCAGACCACATAGCTCACGGTCGCCGGGGAAAATCAAGCCTCATTGCTTCCGACTGTGCAAACCAGTGGGGGTTGGGGCAGAGGAAGAAACTGCTGGTCTCTCAGCAGAGTCTGCTTGTTTAAAGGGCCCCCACGGTCCTAGAATGTCCGCAGACCCATCCACTCTGGGAATAAGGGCGAAGGCAACAGCTAGAAGGGTACCAGTCCCATACGGGAAGTGGGAGAAGTGCCTGGAAAAGGGGTGAGAGCTGAACAAGCAGCCTTGTTCCCTCTCAGACCCCTCCCCCCCACACAGGGCCACAACGTGGTGGAACGGGTTGTCCTGTACTGATGGATCCCTAAGGCTCCGCCCCTTACAACGTAACAGGTGTGACAGCTCCACCTGGGATGTGGAGGCAAACAAACACAAGAACCTATCAAGATGAGGAGACAGAGGAGTACGGACCAAAAGATGGAACAGATCAGGATCCCAGTGGGAGAACTCAGTGACGAGAAGATAGCCAACCTAACAGATGCAGAGTTCAAACACTGGTGATAAAGATGCTCATAGACTTGACAGATATGCTTAAGTACGGCAAACGCATAAGAGAAGAAGTGAAGGCTATGCTAAATGAAACAAAGGAAAATCCACACAAAACCAATGGTTAAGAGAAGGAAACCGAGGTTCAAATCAATTATTTGGAATATAAGGAAGAAAAAAACAGTCAATCAGTACAGAATGATGAAACAAGAATTGAAAAAAATGAAGAGAGGCTTGGGAACCTCTGGGACAACTTTAAACGTGCCAACATCTGAATCATAGGACTTCCAGAAGGAGAGGAGGACGAGCAAGAAATCGAAAGATTATGTGAAAAAATAATGAAGGAAAACTTCCCAAATTTGGTGAAGGAAATAGACATACAAGTCCAGAAAGCACAGCAAGTCCCAAACAAGCTAGACGCAAAGAGGACCACACCAAGACACATCATAATTAAAATGCCAAAGGTTAAAAATAAAGAGAGAATCTTAAAAGCAGCAAGAGAAAAGCAGAGAGTTACCTACAAAGGGGTGCCTATAAAACTATCAGCTGATTTCCCAAAAGAAACTTTGCAGGCAAGAAGGGACTGGCAAGAAGTATTCAATGTGATGAAAAGCAAGGACCTACTACCAAGATTACTCTATCCAGCAAAGCTATCATTTAGAATGGAAGGGTGGAGAAAGTGCTTCCCAGACAAGGTACAGCTAAAGGAGTTCATCATCACCAAGCCATTATTATATGAAATGTTTAAGGGACTTACTTATTTAAGAAAAAGAAGATCAACACTGTGCACATTAAAATGACAACAAACTCACAACTATCAACAACTGAATCTAAAAAATAAAAACAAAATCCAACTAAGCAAATCAGAATAGGAACAGAATCATAAGTATGGGGGTCATTTGGAGAATTATCAGCTGGGAGGGGGAAGGGGGAGAAATGGGGAAAGGGTGCAGGGATGAAGGAGCATAATTGGTTGGTACAAAATAGACAGGGGGAAGTTAAGAATAATACAGGAAAGGGTGAAGCCAAAGAACTTATATGCACGACCCATGGTGTGGAATTGCTCGAGGGAAGGAGAGTACTGGGAAGAGGGGCACAACGGGAAAAGAAATTGGGACAACTGTAACAACATAATCAATAAAATATACTTAAAAATTAAAAAAATAAAAATGTTTCAATAAAAAAACATGGATGGATGAATGGATGTATCAACATGTGCTAAAATAGTAAAAATGTTAATTAAAGAACCTCCGTGGTTGACATATGGATGCTCATGGTACAGTCTTTTCTACTTTCTATATGTTGAAATATTTCATAATGATTTTTGCGGGGTGGGGAGGGAAGAGGCTCATTGATCAGAGTTGTGCACATTACGAGACTCTCTCTTCCACCCATTGCATTAAATCACAATGAGACTAACTTTCCTGCACTGGGTTGCCAAAAATGTTCAGGACCCGTGATACCCAGGGAATGCAAGGGTGTGGGGACTCGTGTAGGCTATAGATCGATGGGACTGTGGCAGCTTCCCGCCCCAGCCAGCGGCCCGACGCCCCGTGAGCTTCCTTCCTGCCCCGTTTCTGCCCTGAGCATCTCCTCCCACGCATACAATGTATACAGGGTTGTATCCTGTTTTCCCGTCAGCGTTAGATCGTCCACATTGCCCCACATTAAAAACTCTTTGTACATATTGTACTTGAAAGAAAACAGGCCCCGCAGGACTTGGGTCGGTTTTGTGAGGACGACAAAGTCCACTGTAGAAAACTCAGAACATACAGAGAAGAACAAAGAAGAGAGTAAAAATCCCCTGAAACATACCACGTTGACATTTCGTTGGCCCTCCTTCCTGTCTCTCTGTGCACTCGTGTGGGCGCCCACACACACAGTCCCACAGATTTTGACGTGCATGTGCATTTGAACAAAACTGGATGCTATAAGATATTGTGTTTCGTTACTTGCTTTCGTTATTTAATAGAATTATTCTGGGATGTGGTCTTATGGCTGCCTGCTTCTCTAATGAGGAACCACCTTATTTCTGCATTCTTAGGGTCTGGAAAAGGTCTGCCTGGGGCTCGCTATGCCTTTGGGGAGCCCAGGGCAGGCACAGGCCCACTGATGCAGACATTGACAAGGCCTGGCAAAAGACCCCCATCCGGGCGGCGGTCCTCACCTTGGTCCTGGTCTGGCTGTTACGGCAGCCCGCATCTCCACCTGGTGCCAGGCTCAGCTGAGGGCTGAACCCATAATCACTCTCCCCTGAGGATTCCGCCCGTCCTGGCCTGGCCCGGCCTGTCCTGAGCCGCCCTGGCTGGGCCAGGTCGAGTAAGGCTAGGCCCTGCGGCCCCTGAGGACAGTGGGAAGAGCTGGGTGTCCGGGGCCAGCAGTCAGGGAGTCTTGCTTCAGGACGGCTCTTGGCCCGAGAAGCATCCTTGGTCCAACCCTCAGCCTGGAGGAAACCCCTGCTCCCCAGGCCTCATTGTGTTTTCAGGATTTCCCGTTTCCTGCCCGCCTAACCTATTTATGGGCCGCAATGGCTGCTTCCCTGGGAGGCCCCTACTGTACTCAGGCGCGTCCTCTGCAGGCCTCTGGCCTCGGCCCAGCCTGGGCTTACCCTGGGGCAGGGACAGTAAATGGGTGTCACCTCGCACGCTCATTCAATAGATGAGCGGGGTGCCAGGCACAGAGTGAGGATTCTGAGGCTCTATCTGGGCCCAGCAAGAAAGAGTAAGACAGTCCATCCACCGGGGCCACTGTGCGATGGGGGGTGTCATGAGCTTACAGTAGGTCCGGCCCCAGCTTTCTTCCTTATTTCCTCTCCTCCCTCCCTTGCCTGCCCCCGCCCTGGCCGCACGCACATCCACTCTCTCTTTGGAAAGGCCTTGCCCTTTGTTGCCTCGGGACCTTGGCTCAGGAGCTCTCTGGCCTCTTAGGTCCGCCCTGCGTTCTCAGCAGCTAAATCAGATGAGATTTAGCAAATGGAGCAGACACCATTCAGCTCGGAAATTCCTACGCAACCTTCAAGGCCCCACATGAAATGTCACTTCTGAGAAGCTTTCCTGTGTCCCCAATACAGGAACACAACCCCCCATCCAGCCCTGATAACACTGCAGGAAAGGCCACCAGGTTAAGTTTGTAGGTCAAGCTCCCTAGAAGCAGAGCCAAAGATTCCATTTTTTGTGCGATCTGAACAGGGCAGAGGAAGAAGCTGAGCAAGACGTGGTTTTAGGAGAAAGCTTGCCTCTACCTGCTCCCCCAAGGAGCTCAGAATGACACGAAGAAGCTGTGGACTCCAGAGGCAAGGGGACAGGGCTGCCGTACAGCCATGTCACGCAGCCACTGCTCAGAACCTCTCAGGCGTCTCCAGGTAACATGATGCCCAGCAGCCAAGGGCAGCGTCTGGAAGGGGACACCTGCCCGGGGACCGGGGCGGGCATGAGCAGCACCCGCTGCAGGGAGTGTCCAATGCTCAGGGCCGCTGCCCTGTCTGAGGCACCTCAGACCTCAGAACTGGACACCGCAGAGCGCTTAGCAACTGATCCAGGTTGGGGGGCACCTCCTACCAGTGCCTCTCCAACAGGCCGAGGGTCTATGCCCCTGGGCCGCATCTCCTTCTAACTGAGTCCCACCTTCCCTCCCCTCCCTTGGTCGTGTTGGTCAGCCTGGCTGTGTCAAGCAGCTCTGGGAGGGCTCCAGGCCTCTGTTCAAAGGATGCTCTGGACCTCTTCCCAGCCCTGTCTACCTTCCACGCTTCTCTCTGCCGTGGGCATCCTCCCCTCACCTCTAGAGCGGCAAATGGCTCCCTAAATTCCTCCTCCTCCTGGAAGCCTCCTCAGATTTGCCCAGCCGAGGGGCCTCTCAGTCCCATTCCCCACCCTAATGACAGCTTTAGGATTAAAATGATAGAAGATGGTTTGTGCAGGAGCCCAAATAATAGAAGCTTGAAAAGAGTCTTTTTAAAAGGAGTTTTTAGATCACCCATTTTTACAAGCATACCTCCACAAAGGTAGACCGATGTGCTGGGGCACTGCAAAGGTGGTGAAGCTGCCCGCCCAGGTCGTGGTGGCTGTGCTGGCTCATGATGGCCTGTGTCAGGTGGTGGCAGCTATGCCCCGACAGTGCCCCGATACCCTCAGTGTGACGCTGGTCAGTTGTTATGGGCTTGGATGGGTGACCTCTGTTGAGAACTGCACGCCACTAGGTGAGGATATGTATTGGCCTAAGCTTGGTCCTTCTGTGGTTGCTGTGCTTGTTTGTAGTCAAGGTTCATCATGGAAATAGGAACTAAATGATAACAAATGTATATGTCATAAGCTCACTTAAATTCCCAAGGCCTGTGGTAGGGCCTGGTGCTTAGTACATATGGATGGATGGGTGGATGGATGGGTGGATGGATGGATAAATGGATGGATGGATGAATGGACGGATGTGAATGAATAGATAAGTACCCATATATTTTACCAATGAAGAAACTGAGGTTCCAAGAGGTGGTGTCACTTGCTGAAGGTCACAAGTAATTGACAGAACCTGGATTCCAGTTTTCAGCTTTATTAACTCCAGAACCACAATGAATACATTCAGATCCTTCTTATCCTTCTGGCACCCACCCCCACAATATAAATCCTAATTTGGGGGGCATATCAGAATGGAATAAGGAGGGTAAAAGGGTTAACAGGCCTCTGGAGTGGGGGAGTCGTTGTGAAACTGAACTCAGGAAAAAGGGGAGGGAGGGCTCACGGCTCTTGCTGATTCTTGCCCCCTGGCCGTGGGGGCGTCTCCAGCCTGACCCTCTGAGGGGCAGGTCTCAGGGGTGTTGGTTATGCAGGCCCTTTGGTCATCCATGGTCATCCCAGGGGAATCACCTGGGATGAGGGGTTCAGGTGCAGAGATGGGTCTGGGTCCCTTTGAACAGCCTGCGGGAAGAGAAGTCCACTCCCAGGAAGTGGGAGGGTCCGGGTGGGGGGGGCTGTCCAGAAGCCCCGTGCAGCATCCCTAGCCCACTCAGCCCCTGTTTGGGGGTGGACAGGGAAAGTGTGGTGGGGTTTGGGCCAGGGGAGAGCGAGAGGACGGGGCAGAGAGGACGGAACACACGTTCTGTGTTGACAGCCCCTCCAGAAACCAGTCAGTGCTCGGAGGAAGGAAGAAAGAATATCAGCCCACAGCCTGGGACAACCTCAGAAGCTCCCTAAGTCCGGGAGGGCCTCGGGTGTTACAGGCAGGGGACAGGCAGCACCCCAGGGGGTGCGGTGGAAGAGCCTCTGAGCCCTGGAGGGAGGAAGAGGTGGCCACCCTTCCCCTTCCCTGTGTGGTGGTGAGGACGCCTGGGTCCGTAACCCTGCCATCAGGCGCGGGTTTGAGTCTCAGGTCAACCACTTGCCAGCTGTGGGTCATTTTTATCTCTGAGCCTCAGGCTCCTCACTGGGAAACGGGGACAGTAACAGCACCCACGTTGAGGGTGGCTGGTACGAGGGCAACCTGTACCCCGGGGGTTCAGGGACATGTTCCCCCCCTTCCCACCTTGGCGTCTATGACCCTCACTTCAGCTCGGTTAGGGAAACGGGGCAAGGGTCACACCCATATTTCAGATGACAAAACTGAGGCTTCAGGCGGCCAGCTCAGGCTCGCTTCTGCCCCCTGCTCTCCGGCTCCCATCGCTGCAGGCGCCGGCCAGGCCATGTGGAGAGCGCCCGCACACGCCCACACATCCTGCCCCGCCTGCAGGCCCACCCCGGGCTCAGCAGGGCTAAGGGTGGGCGTTGGGAGCAGAGCATGGTTTTTCCAGCTGCTGGGCTCCTCCTGCCAGAAAGTGAGGGGGGAAGGCGTGGAGCCGGTGGCAGGAGGGGAAGGATGGGAGCGGAGGGGCGAGGTGGGGGACGCAGCGCCAGCTGCCTGTATGTGGTCCCTGGAAGGATCAGTTTTTCCCTGGAAACGCTCAGCGGACTCCTGCCCTCCACCCCTCTCCCCCAGCTGTCTTTTCCTGGAACAGAGGCCAGGAGTGGAGAGAGAGAGTCCCAGGCCACCTGGATGGACGCACTGTGACTTCACCAGCCTCAGTTCCAGAACCCCTGCCCCCAGCCCTGCCACTGAACCGTGGCCCCTCCCCACAACTCCTGCCTTGTAGAGGGCAACCGAGGCAGGTGGTAGGAAAACCGCCTCCCTCCACACTGGCTCCTGCCAAACCAGAGTAACCCGGTGCAGTCCCGCCCTCTGAGGGGTCACGGTGGGGTGGCCAGGCCCTTGCCTTCAGAATGGCGGGTGTCTGCTGACTGGGCCGCTTCTCTTGTGAGTCTGCTCCGCTGTTTAACCCAGAAGGTGCTGCCTGCGTTAGGCTAGATCACTCCCTTTCCACCTCCGTGAGCTGGAGAACAGAACAGCCAGCACCCGCCTGGCCCCACCTCCCTCCTGGGACGGTGCCGTGGGACCAAGCGCAGGGGGAGGCCAAGGCCAGGAAGGACAGGGCAGAGTGGTCTGGCTCCTCACTCTGCTTTCCGCTCCCCGCAGCTCTGGCCTAGGTCTTTCTGTCTTCTCTTTCTCTCTCTCCCCCATTCTCTCCTTCTCCCCTCCTGCCTTCTCCCCTCACTGTGCCCTTTGTCCTTCGCTTTCCCTGTCTCTTCCTCTGAATCAGTTCCCTTGTTCCCTCTCATTGCCCCCACGCCCCGGGGCTCCTCTCCCTTGTGCTCCCCCACTTTCATTTCCTGTGGCTTTCTCCATCACATACCCCCTTCTCTCTCTCTTCTCTCTCTCTCTCTCTCTAGCACTCCCCTGCCACCTATTCAGCTGTCCTGCGGGCATGTCCCCAAGTTGTTCCGCCGGCCCCCAACCCATCCCAGGGCTCCCAGCCCAACTGGGGGCACCCCCAGCTTTCTGCTGTCCAGGCCAGAACCCAGGTTGGTCTCATTTACTCAGCCCTTGGGCCTCATCAGTGGCCAGGTCACCTGCTTCCTCACCATCCCAGATGCTCACTGACCCTGCTCCTTGGCCCACTCCCCGGCTTCTGTCTTCCGCTATAGTCCCCTTCTTCTGCGGGTGCACATCAGATCCCTGGACAGGGCCCCTGCCTTCCCAGAGGTCCCTTGTCTGGTGTAGGACCCGCCGGCCCCGCCCCACCTCCCCAAGCACCTTCACCCACGCGGGCTCATCCCTCCTCTGGGTCTTTGTAGCAGAGCTGGCGGGTGGGGGTGTCTATGAAATTACCAGCCCAGCCCCTCCACTTTATAGGTGAGTCAGGCTCCCACTACGGCATCCTAGACAGGCACCCCCAGACCCAGCAGGGCTGGGCTTCTTGCTCGGGGGCCCCCCTGCACTGCTGAGGTGCTCCTGGCTGCTCAGTGCCACCCCGGCAGGCGGCCCGGCAGACTGTAAATCACCACCGCTGTCTGGCTGGGCCCCGGTCTCACCCCTACTTGAAAAGGAAGGACAAGAATCTCCTTGCTCCCGGCCCCTCCGCCCGCCAGCTGAGAGGGCTGGCATCATGGAGCAGAAAGGGGGTCTTTATGCCCACGGGCAGGAGGGCACCACGTCCCCCCACCCTGGTCCCCTTACAATGCCCTCTGGTGAAAGGAGCCTTTGTGACGCTCCCAGGCTGGCCGGAGCAGACACAGAGGCCTCTCCAAGACGGAGGCGGTGGCAGGGGGCTCTGGGAGGGAGGGCTGGAGGGTGTCACAGGCCATAGCGGGGGAGGCCTCCAGGCCCAAGGACCTGAGGAAGAGGCCATGTGATGGCAGGAAGGGAGAAGGGACACACTCAAACCGCAGCACAAGGAAGTGGAGTGAGAGGTGCTACGTCCTGTGTCCACATGGGCCCTGACCTTGCACAGCTGCCAGGGCGACTTCCTGTGGACTGGGCCCCAGAGGAGGGGCCGTCCCTACACCTGCTGCCCACACTCTCACCTGCCACCTGGCCCGTCTGCTCTCCCTGCTTCTCCACTCCCCTGGCACGGCACAGCCCGGGACTTTGCAATGCTGTTCCTTCCGCCCAGGATGCTCTTCCCAAAGAGCCTACCTCGCTGATCACCTGCGCAAAGGCGCCCTCTGACCACTTGCCAGCCTCCCCAGCTGCAGTGTGAGTTCGATGAGTAACTTACATCCATTTCTTTCACTGAACTCGCGTCCCGGTGCTCAATGAATACAGTGGTTCTCCGTTGGGAACCAGAGGGGACTTTCTCAAGCTGGGTAGTGAGAAAGAGGCTGAACTGGGTTTTAGATTCAAGGCTGTCTGACCCCAAAGCCATGTGCTCCCTATGCCCCTGTGACAGCCACCCACAGCCCAGGCCCCCCGCCTGGCAGGACCCGAAGGAGAGAAGGGCTCAGTCCTGGGGGAATGCTCCCAAGGATGCCCTTTGGAGGCAATTCGATGCCTCTCTTGCAGGTTGGACAGGGGCCTAGTGCCAGGGCCTCAGGCAGAGCCCCCTCCCTGAGAGACAGGGCAGCGGCTCCACCCCTCCTCCACCCCTCGCCCCTGCAAGTCTGACACCACCGAGCTGTGCGCCATCAGGCAGGGTTCCTGCTCCTCCTGGAACCTTAGTGCCCCCCCACCCCTTAAAAATGGGACGGTAACACCTGTCCAGCAGGTGCATCTGTGAGGAGCACAGGTGAAAATAACTGAGAATCTACCTCTCCGCAAAGGCCTGAAGCTGGCAGGAAGCTAGGGGTGGGAGGGGTGCCAGAAAAGGGCCCAGCCCCTCAGCTGGAGGAAGAGGCTGCGCTCGGGGCTGCCAACGCTGTGAGTCAGCTATCCCTGAAAAGCCAGGCAGCCCAGGGCCTGGCAGGGGGCGGAGGGCCGGGCGGGGTCCCCTCTGTGCATGGGGAGGGTGGAGAGGGTCTCCCTAGGGAAGAGCAAAGCTACCCAAGCCAGGAGCCATGTGGAATTTGTCTCTCCCAAGCCTGATCCAAGGGCCTGGAGGCATGCTGGCAGCCCCTGCTGGACCACGCTGGTCCCTGGAAAAGGGGTTTCCTGGCAAAGAGCAAACTTGGGGCTGACTGCCCCCTTCCCTCAGCTGCCCCATCCCCCACCAGCCCACAGTGCCCCCCGAACCTTGGACAGGGCCTCAGGGAATAGCAAGCTGACCCTTCACTCTGCAGATGGGCGCATCATCCCAGGGAGAAGCAGCGAGTCCCAGGGTCCCCGAGCCAGCCAGCGGCAGAGCAGGAGATGCGCCCAGCTCTGCCTGGCCTCAAGGCTTGGCACTTGGCTCTGCTCCAAGGACAAGTCGCTCAAGCGCAGCTGTCCCTTGTAGTGCTGGGTTGGACCCTCCAGCACAGGCAGATTCTGACCCAGGAGTGAAGTCCCCATCCAGACCCTCTTCTTGGTCTGTCTCTCTCCCCACCGCACCCCACCCCACCCCATGTTCTAGCCACAAGGAACTTTTTGCAGTTTCCCCAACTGGCCGGGCTCCCTCCAGCCTCTCGGCCTTTGCCTATGCAGTTCCCTCTGTCTGGAAAGTCATTTTCTCCATTGTTCCCTGGCAATTTATACCCATCCCTTGGCTCTCAGCACAGACCGTAGACCTGGTTTCCTC
Organism: Furipterus horrens; assembly: GCF_987537825.1. Taxonomy (NCBI): domain Eukaryota; kingdom Metazoa; phylum Chordata; class Mammalia; order Chiroptera; family Furipteridae; genus Furipterus; species Furipterus horrens. The sequence goes on from NW_028327183.1 coordinate 8,183,467, forward strand.
CGAGAAGTACACCCCCCACCATTCCCATGAAGTCAGGGTTATGTGGCCCTTTCTGGGTTCCTACTGACCATAGAAGCCACTTGGCGGGGCCATGGCTCAGCCATGACCGGTACACAGCAGAAGCTCAATGTTTGCTCAGTGAAGGGGGTCTGGAAGGGAAGGGGAATAAGACCCTCATGGTGGAGGTTCTCCGGGATGGGGGCACTCCCCCCCTCCCTCTCTCATGTCCCTCCTCTGGCCGCCTAGAGTCCCTGGGGAGATAGAGGGAGCCTGGAGGGGGAGGAGGTGACACTCTCTCCTTCAAGGTGGCCTCCTTCTCAGAAGGGCCGACCCCACCCCTGCTCCATGGGGTCCACCCCTCTCTTCTGCTGCCCTTCTCTCTGTAGATCCCTCTTCAAATTCCAGCTCAAGAATTCATTATGCAATCATCTTCCTCTAGGCGCCCGGGGCAGGTCCACACCCCGAGCAGCTAGTGGGTCACTGAAAAATTCATTCATTCATTTTTTTATTCATTTATTCATTCAACACATTTGCACTGAGCACCAAACCTGGGCCGGGCAGTATCCTAGGAGCTGGGGACACAGCGGGGAAGACTGAGCAGGGTGTGCGGTTTGGTGGGCTCCTCTCTGCTCAAATTTCTGAGAACCTCCCTCTTCCTCCCTGATGAAGCTTCCCTTGTTTCTCCCGTCCTCCCCACAAAACACTTCTTGGTGCCCCGTGTGCAGGCCCAAGAGGGAGACAGACCACGATGGCGCCTATGAGGAGGATGAACGGCAGACAACCGCTGTCGCCATGACAACACTCGCTGAGGGCCGGGCCTTGCTCTCAGCACGTGTATTCCCTCTCTCCATGGATCGCCACGACAACCCTTCAAGGTGCACTTCACTGTTGTAACCCTCATTTCTGCAAAAGGGGAGGCTCACGGAGGTTATCCGTGCCTGCTGAGGTCCCAGGCTGGAGCACCGCGGGTCCCGGATCCGCGGCCCTAAAGGGAAGGGCCTAGCTACTGGCCACTTGGCTTTTCCAGGCCCAGAGTGGTCACATCTATTCATCTCATTACCTTACAGGGACTCCACCGGCTGGAAGTGGGGGACCACTGGAAGGCACGGTCCCCACCAAACTTGCTTTCTGCTAAGAGGGAGGTGCTGGGGGGGGGGGGTGCTGCCTGGAAGCAAGGGGTCTGTGCCCACGGGCAGCTGGCCAGCCCAGTCCCTTGCAGGCAGCTCATTCAATGGGAGACACCCCACTCTTTTTCGAACCTCCATTTGTGGTCCCAGGGCCCTCCTCTGCCTCCCCACTGCCGCCAGTGGCCAATGCGGGGAGGCTGTGCCCACCTTCCCCAGCCCTCCCGCCAATCTAGACTGTTCTTGGGACACTGGCTCCATTTTCCGTGCTGCCGCTCTCAAGCCTGTGTCCTCCCTCTCAGTGAGGACCATGTCCTACTCCCAAGCACCCCTGTCATTAATCGTGTGGACTGGCCCCCGCAGTCAGGCCCACCCCACCCCCAGACCCCCACATGGCCATCCACGTCTCCTGGTCAGAAGCCAGTGGCCAACCCAAAATAACTCTCTCCCTTCCCTCCAACACAACTGTCTGTCCTGGGAGGGAGCAACAGCTGCAAAGGATTAAAAGGGGGAACGGAACCAGAGAACCCCCCACCCACAGCCACACCCAGGCCCAAACCCACAGAACTGGAGACCAGGGCAGCAGACATGGGGTGAGGAGCCTGCCCCTCCCAGAGTCCTCTCCCCAGCAACAGGTGGTGAAAGAGGGGACCCCCCCAGGAGAGACAGTGTGATAATTTGATTGAAGAAGAAATAGATATTTTGGTCTTCAGCCCCTGCTCCTGACCAGAACTCTTAAAACCTTATAATGTTCCAAGCAATAAAAGGGGCTAGAAGCAGCTTTTGGCCTAAGTTTTGGACACAGAGCTCCCTATCACCCAGAAAATTCCAGAGGATTTAGGAGCTCTGTGTCCTCTGGAATTTTCTGGGTGATAGGAGTGTCTTTTATTCTAAAGCAGTGACTCTCAGGGGGCTCCTGATGGCTCCTGGATGGGGACTAGTCACCAGAAAGACACTGTGATGAGAAGCTTGTCATTTTCAGCCACGCTTCCTATCCTCTGGAGAGGAGACGGGACTGGAGGTGGCACTGATCATTGATCACACCTTCACAATGAAGCTGCCATTGAAATCCCTCAAGTACCGGGCTGGGAGGGCCTCTGGGTTGACAAACACATCTGCGTGCTAGCTCAGTGCTGCACCCCAACTGCACAGGGACAGAAGCTCCTGCCCTGGGGACTCTTCTGGGCTGTACCCTATCTATCTCTTCATCTATGTCCTTTATCATCTCCTCTGTCATAGAATAAACTAGTAAATGTGTTTCCTGGAGCTCTGTGAGCCATGAAGCAAATTATCAAACCTGAGGGGGGAGTCTGGAGATTCCCAATCTGTAACCAGTTCCAACAGAAGTGTGGGTAATCTGGGGACCACAACTTGCCACTGGTGTCTGAGGGGGTGATGGCAGTCTGCTGAGCCCTTTAACCTGTGGGATCCGATACAAACTCCAAGTAGATAGTGTCAGAATGGAATGGAATTGTAGGGCACCCAACTGGCACCCATACATCTAGTGTCAGAGTGTTGTGAGTGTAAAGAGAAGAAGAAACGGAAGTGTTTCTTTTATATGGTTTCACAGGTGAGGCCAGAAGGCAGGTGCCTGTGGGGAACCCAGAGTCCCCACTGGGAGGGGAGAGTGGCAGCCCCTGTGGGTCCCTCCCATGGGGCGAGCTCAGCCGGTGCCCTGGAGCACCCATCATACCTCAAAGGCTTCCCTGGCCAGTGGGCACCCAGGAGCAGGCCAGGGGTGCCCTGGGGCTCGGCTGCCCTGGGAAGCTCCTGCTTCTTCATTTCCCTAATCTGACGTTGCTGTGATTTCCTGGGGGCAGCGGCCAGAGAGGAACTTGGGGTGTCGTACAACAATATCAGAAATACCTTCTCATTGGTGAAATGTCAAGTCCAAAATACGTGACTGGTCAGAAGCCTCACGCTGGCACCTCAGTCCCCATGAAAACAGGGCATAAGAATTTGGCCAGCCCAGCCATCCAAGACCCCCAGAACATGTTTAGTCTGGCGCTGCTATAGGACCTGCAGCTCATGCCCACCTCCCACCCCCACAACCACACACTGAACAGAGAAGTCCCACGGGATCCATCTCTCTCTGCTGTCCACACAGCCTCGCGTTCCCCACGGAGCGTGAACGGACCTGTCACTGGGCTTTAGGAACAGGCGGCAGGAATCTTTTGTGTCTTGTGCCTGTGGCTGAGACTTGCTCATTGCCCACCACCAGGGAGCCAGCTTGCAGGGGGAGACAGCTCTCCCCAACTCCCTCTGATGCGTGGAGGCACCTGACAGTCACCAAGAATCTGACATGTTGGCTTAGGTCGGTTTCCAATACCAAGAAAAGACATCCCAGGCTTGGACGGATGCTCTAGGGTTCAAGTGAACATGAGGGTGGTCTCGGGGAAGGGAAGCAGCTTTGGAGGGCGACTGGGAACCCACAGGCTAGAATGTATGGGTTCCTGCTGCTGTATTTCCTGATCTGACAGTATCCCCTCCACAAACACCAGGATTCACAACGTAAGACAGAATGGAAGAAAGTTGGGAGAAACCCAAGTGGTGAGAGAGATTCTGATATTTATTTCCCTCAGCAAAGAAACCGGCAGAGTCTTCCAGCCTTTAATAAGAGGTTCGGTCCAGCATGTTTCTGTATCCCACCCTTGCACGTGGCTTCCTTATTTTTATTTTTTGCTTTGCTTCAGACACCATGGATACCAAGAGGCACAGTTTTTCCAAGGCTCGGCTCCGTCCAGATGTCCGATGCCTTGGGGGTTTACAATTTGGATGGAGTGCCTCTGTCACAGCCCAGGGGCACCGGTGGCTTACATCACAGGACTCCCTATTTTCAGATTACTGAAAACGCACAGAGAAGTCAGTTACCTAACTGGAATTTTGTTTAAAGGGAACTTAGGGTGTTTGGAGGAGGGGGCAGGGAGAGGCTGCCTTCTGCAGCTGTGCCTGGGGTGCGTTTGCTTCATGCCTTCTGCCCTCCGGGTGTCCGGGCTTCCTCCACTCAACGCTATCATAGCAATTCTTGCTTCCTCCCATTTGCAGCAGCTTCTCGAGTGACAGAGACATCAAGACTCACCAGGGGAAGCTGTTAAACATGCAGATTTCTGGGCCAGATTTAGATCTCCCGAAAGCAAAGCTGCATTTTAATGAGCCGGGCCTAAAGACTGTGCATTTTAATAGGCCAGGGCTGAGTAATCTAAATTCAACTTTTTTTTTTTTTAATTGAGAAATATAATCAGGAGAATAGCTTTCTCTCTGTAATTCAAACAGTAATGAAGCAAACATCCATGTGTGAACATAACCCAGGCTAGGAAACAAAGCACTGGAAGCTCCCTGAAGGGCCTCTCGGGTCAACTCTGGGTAAAGCTCTCTCCTGAGCTTTGAGATACTCAGTCTCCTGCTTGGCGCGATAGATTGTCATTTATAAACGCATCCTAGAACAATATATTCTTCTGCCTATTGAAAAATTATAAAAAATGAAATCATCCTTTTACCTACTGGCAAACAAATACTTGTAGTTAAAACTTTGCCTGACGCATCCCAATATAATACCTCCAGTTCAGGAATAGGAGCTGGGACTTCGGTCTTCCTTCAGGTCCCTTGTACAGCTTGAATTTCCCGTGGGCATATGTTACTTCCCTGGTCCATTAGTTAACACCAACCTTTGCCCCACAGCTTCGTACCCTCCACCTCAGGCCCTGGAGTTCCGCTACTGTGCAACCGAGAAGTGACAAACCCGGCAAGCCCTCACTGCAGAGGCAGAGCTGAGTCTAGACCTTGACCTCTATCTGTGGAGCAGCCAAGTCCAGCCTGGCCCAGCATGCAGGCGCACGTTGTCTGACCTGTGGATGTCCTCTATAAAAAGGGCACAGCCTGCCACCCAGGGGGCAGGGGGACGCCAACACAAAGGGACAGGGTTGGCACATGACCCCCATCCTGTGATCTGGGCCATCATTCTGCCCCTGCCACTCTTATGGCGGGGCAGCCTCAGGTCTTGCTGAATTGCTGTACCCTTATCAGTAAAATGGGGCAGGAGCGGACTCAGTCAAGAACTCCAAGGCATTTTTCAGTGAGTCCCCTGACACTTGAGGCTGTTGGCTGAAGTGGCTGAGGGGCTAGGGAATCAGCTAAGGGCTGTTCCCTGACACACCTGCCTCCTGAGAGATGCCCTAGGGAGGGGCGGGACTGGCACAGTGTTGTGGGCCTGGCTGCGGGGGAAAGAGCCAATGAATGGGCCAAAAGGTTGCACCCCTGCTCCAAGTTCATGCCAATTAACTAACTCTCGTTGGGAAGGCAATTCCTTGTAAAGTACGCGACTTCCAAGCTGCTGGATAACACGATCCCTGCTCCAGCTACCACCATCCCAGGTCCCTCTGGCCCCCATGGCCTGTCCTTTCCTCCCTCCTTCCCTGGCCTCCCTGCTCATCGTCACCTCCCTGGTGACCTGGAAAGCAGAGGGCAAGGGGCCAGGCAGTCGCTGGTGCCACAATTCACGCTGGCCCGGGGCCAGCTTAGATAATCCATCGCATCACCCTGGACGCCCCCTCACTTCCTCTCGCATGGCTGTGAGAAGCATCTGGAAAGTCAACAGCTGCTGCCTTCCAGCCCAGAGAGGGCGGTGAGGTAATGCCCATACATAGTCTGACGAGTGCCGGGGTGAAGGGGGCTCTGTGTGGAGGAGAGTGCGTTACTGTCTTCCTCCGGGCGCTCAGGAGCGCTGCGCTGACGCCCCAGCACCAAAGAGAGAGAAGTTAACCGGGTGCTCCTGCTGCCACAAAAGCATCTTTCATCCCACAACAGACTCCAGATTGGAGGGGAGATTTCCCCACACAGTGGCCAGAGACAAGCGGCTCTGTTGAAGTCCCTGACCACCCCACCCCCCACTCATCTCTGAGGACTCCTACTGGAACCCAGAAAGCTAGGGAGCCGGGCACGCGGGGTCTAACAGCGGGAATACTAATTCAGAATATAGAGAAGCGTTTGGATGTGACAGGGGCTGGCCCTGAAAGAGCAGCTGTCACCTGGGCTGGTGGGTGCCCTGTGACGCCCAGCGACTGGGGATGCTCAGAGGAGAGGGGCAGCCCCCGTGGAAAAGGAGGCTCCAGCCTGGTTGTCAGCAGGAGGCAAAGGGCAGAGTCGTCTTGGACGAGCTCACCTGAGTACTGGACATCTGACAACTGTGAGAAACGGAAACTGAGTCATACAAGGTAGCAGAGGGGCACCTTTCTGTCTGCAGCCCTGCCGTCCTCAGAGATTTGGCCGAGCTGGTCCAGAGCAGACTCTGGAGGGCAAGGACCTGGGAGAAGGGTACCTCTGGCCATGTGACTTTTCAGAAGGCAGCAATGGCGATGACGAATTTAGCACTCCGAGTTTTTACCTCTAATCAAAGTCAAAACGACTCTGCCCGCAACCCAGCCTCGTCCCTGCAAAAGGGCTTCCGAAGGGATCCGAATCCAGACGGAGCGCCTGACTGGGGAGAGCGCGGTATCTAGGGTGGCTCTTTGTTCCTTTTGACTTTGACATTTTTATTACATACAGATGACCTTTCCAAAAATATTATTTTTAGTGTACAAAAATGTGAATGATACAATAACCGTTCTCCCGAGATGTGGTCTCGGTACTAGCCTTGTGCACCCTTCAGGATCATCTAGACATCTGCATACGCTCCTCTCTGCCCCCAACTGCTCTCCCCCCAGACATGTTCTACATGGTAGAGCTGCAGCGTTAAGTGCTTAACTTTCATACATTTTTTATTTTATTTTTAAAAGTTTACCTATTAACATGAGAGAGAGGAGAAAAAAAAAGATAGAGGAGAGAGATCAGTTGTTCCACTTACATATGCCGTCACTGGCTCTTGTTTGTGCCCTGGCTGGAGATCAAACTCGCAACCTTGGCGTCTCCGGCAAGTTCGTGGCATTTCCCCACACACTGGGGCAGGCCGCAGGCTCAACCCCAGCAGTCACGTGTCCCCCACTGTACTTACAATGCAATTACGTACGGCATGGTCACTGGCGTCCGTGACAAGGGACCCCAAGTAGTAGATAAAAAGAACCACAGCACCGTGAACGAATATATATTTTTTCCTGCATTACAGGACAATGCTCTAACCAACTGAGCTACCTACCTGGCCAGGGCAACTTCTGTGAATTTAACTATTTGTCTAAGCGAGTAAATGCCCCAGAATAAGTGAGAGTTGGGCAAGTGGTGGAAGGTTTCAGCTCTCTCACATGAGTCCAGTGTTTAAAGAAGCCGTTTTCCATTAAGTTCCTAAATTCGGGGCAGGTACTTCATCTGGAGCTCCAACAGGGAGGTGGCGACCCGTCCCAACGCTGAGGGGCCCTGCGTGCTGGCTGCGACAGGGAAAGCTGGGACTAGATGCCATTTTGTCTTCAGCTCGGCTCAGGACCCCGCCCCCAGTGAGACGCCCCCATTAGTCACGCACTATTCCGGTGTTTTTCCATTTAGTTTATCTTGGAAGTTGCTCCAAATCAGCATCTATAGATCTGTCTTGTTCTTCAAGTGCTCACTGCCAGCTATTTCACAGCATGAATGTATGGGACGTTCTTTGGAAAGAGTTCTATTTTCATAGCACGAAAGAGAAATGTCACCATTAAAAAAGACACAAACTAAGAACAAATGTACAAACCAAGAATATAACATTTTATTCATTTCCAAATTATGAGTATTACACAACATATACATATATTTGAATAACATATAAAACAAAGAACAAACCGCAGAAAGAAATGTTGGTCTGAAATTGACATATTTACTTCTGCAAGTTCGCGGCGTCTCCCTGCACACTGGGCCAGGCCGCGGGATCGGCCCCAGCAGTCACGTGTCCCCCGCTGTACTTACAATGCAATTACGTATGGCATGGTCACTGGTGTCCGTGACAAGGGACCCCAAGTAGTAGATACGAGAACCATAGCACACTGAACTAATGTAAATATATCTTCTTCTGCGTTGTCCTCCAGATAGCTTCCTTTTTAAAATAAGAGTTAGGTCCAGGGTCCACCCCTTGAATTGCATTCCAGTTATTGCTGGAGAAAAAAAAAAAAAAGAGGCATCACTTCAGGTTGTTAGAAAATAGATGGTCAGTGCCACTGGCCCTTGCCTCTGTGCCCCTGGGGGAGGGGTGGGGCTGAGCTGCGGGGAAACGCACACACATGGGTCAGCAGCAGGCAGGCAGGCCTGTCGGGGTGCACTGCCGTGTCCGCGGAGACAGCAAGAGGGCTGATGAAGGGGTCCGATGGAAGGCCTGTGGGCAGGGAGCAGCAGGCCCCTGCCCGGGGAGGGGCAGGACCACCTCGTGCAGGTGGAGGGAAACTAACAGAACCCTTCGCAGGGTCACTCCTGAGTCAGTGCTGATGAGGGAGACTTCGGGTCTTACGGGGGACGGGTGCTCCATTCTGCACGACAGCGTGGAGAGGCTGTGCAGCCGAGCCCCACACAGAGGACCTGGCAGCGCACAGTGTCCCCCGCCAACCGCCTGGTCTTCCGCAGAGGGGCGGGCTCACCTTTGCCTTGTTCTGCACTGGGAGGTAGAGTTTGAACTCCGCTGGCAGTTCGTCTTCTGAGTACAGTCTGTCTGAGAAGTAAACCCGTCGGATGCGACAGTTTGCGTGGATCTGTGGAGGCCGGGCTTATTTTGAGAAACTGAACGTGACTGTCCTTCCTCGTTTCCTGCCTCCCCTAGAGCTCCCCACCCCCGCGGTGCTGGCAAAGCTTCATCCCTTTGGCGTCTCCTCGGATTGGCCTGTGCAGGGTTCTGACAAGAGGGAGGCTTGCTTAGCATATTCTCCCACCACATCTGAGCAGAATCCCGAGTATGTCCTGGAGCTCTGAACCAGAAATCCACTCTTGTACCACATGGGGCACAAGCCAGTAAGAGAGCATCCCCCTCTCCCATTCGGGGCCCCGTACCTGCACTCTCAGGGTCTCAATGTAGTTGGTGCCGTACGCGCGCCGAGTGAAGTCCGACAGGTTGAACTGGATCTGGTTCCAGCCGTCGTCCAGCCGCATGGGCATGGTACAGATGAAGGGCTTGACCCGCGTGGTGCTCTGGTAGTTGCTGGCCCGGAACCGCCGGCGCACATTCTTGTCATCTAGTACCTGTGAGATGCAGACGGGTCCCCTTCACCCCATCCTGGAAGAAGCTAACAATTTGGGACAGGCAAGGACCTGGCTCTCACTGGCCGGTTTCCCAAGGCTGAGACCCGAGGGAGAATCCACAGACCAGACACAGGTCACACAGGATGAAGATGGCCTGGAAGTAGCAATTCTCTCTGATTTGTTGCCAAGACAACACCAGCTGCTTATAACATATGACACACCTGTCAGGTTCTCAAGCCATAACATGATTTCATAAACATTCTTCCCTTTGAAAAATAAAAAATACTAGAATAGAGACCAACAATTACCCTGTACTAAATGGTTCCTCCCCACACGAACACTACTCTAACCCTTAGGCTTTGAAATCTTGTCACTATAATTAGATTTACTGCGTATCTTTAATATTTTCTTCATTTATTTATTTTTTTTAGAGAGGGGGAAAGGAGGGAGAAAGAGAGGGAAGGAAACATCAATGTGCTAGAGAAACATCGATTGCTTGGCTCTTGTACACTCCTAACTGGGGACCCGGCCCACAACCCAGGCACATGCCCTGACTGGGAATCAAACTGGCAAATTTTCAGTCCACAGGCCGGTGCTCAATCCACTGAGTCACACCAGCCAGGGCTACTGCGTCTCTTTAAGAACTTGGCATTAAGTTATGGTTACTAATACCAAATGTACACCATAATAATTAGGGCTCAATCAAGTCACAGAACAGGCAGAAGAGGGGACATACAGAAGGACTGAGGTCCTTTCCGAGGGCCACTCGTTCCCTAGAGGCTGACAGGACACCTCTCTGGGACAGCCAAGAGTATGTAATTCATGGGCACACACTTACCTGTACTTCAAAAGTAAAGTATTTCTTCAGGTTTTTGATGATCATGACAAGGAACGGAAGTTTAATTCCCAGTGTCTTCTTTGGGTCTGCAGGACACGTGATGTATGTGGTGCTGTAGAGAAAGGAAATACCAACACACACACCACTTGTCTTTTCCTCTGTGGTGGCCCAAGAGGATACATCAGAAGACACAGTGAAAAAGATCCAGATACGTCGACCAATGAATCCCTCAACCCCTAAGACAGCTAATGCTTTAAAAACTGCTGGATTCTAAAACAAAAGCCCAATGCAGGACTAGACATCAGTAATAAAATACCTGAAAAGCAAAGTCAGAGCAGGGGATCTGAGGAAGTTCTTCAAGGGAGAGAAGAGGCAATTCTGATCCAAGAGACCCAGCAAACGATAGAAAACCAACACTAAGACCATCGTGGCACCGAAAAGCACAGCGGCCACCCACTGGATGGTCAGAGCAACATTCCCCCACCCCCACTGTGCGCGCGCGCGCGCACGCGCGTACACACACACACACACACACACACACACTCCTTGGTTAAACATGAATAGCAGCTAACACTTGCAGAGCACTTAATGCGTGCTAAGCAGGCTCCAGGCGCTTCACACACATCCCCTTGTGTAACCCTCGCATAACCCTGTAAGGACGGTGTGCTGTCACTGCCCCATCTCACGGAGGGGACACTGAGGCCGGGCGCACGGAGCAGCCTGCCCGAGGGAAGCTGCTGGAGCACCGCCGGACCCCCACCAGGCGCCTGCCTCTGCCGTCTGTGCCCTTCAGGCTGTGACGGGCCGCCGCCCCAGGGCACAGTGTCTCTGAGAGAACAGAGTGGCAGCCTACCTGACATTCGTCCCTTCGATCTCCAGCACCAGGGACTGGATGTCATTGTCAGTGATTCTTTTGATGTGGCCATTCCGCACCTAGAAGGAAGAGAATAAGTACTGAAATATTTGGCAACGACTTTGTTAAGATGTTGAATGCTGAATGGGACCATTTAAAGAAAAATTGGCCCGAGTGGGCATAACACAGAAGTTTGGGCCATGCTGTGTGGCAGCTCTAGTAAGTAAACCGTGCTATTACTGCCGGACTGGGTCCCAGCGGCCACCACAGGTAACTCAACAATCTAGAAATCAGGATAAATTTCTTCCCAAAGAAATCAACTCAACGCAGACTCAGCTAGCACTTAGTGAGTTCCCGCTCTGCATTAGAACGTTCGCTATCTTCTCTCACTGAGCCCTACTGACAGCACCGACAAAAATCACGGCGTAGGTGGTGCTGTCTCCACCTCACAGACGCAGACAGCGACCCCCAGGGTTATCGCCCAGGCCCCACCGCCCGTCCTGCCTCGCACTGCGGCGGCCAGACCGGGCAAGCATCCCAGAGGAGGGGCAGCCGAAAAACGAAAGCGTTACTCCCCCAAGTTTGCTTCATGCTTCCTCGTCTTCTCTTACCCGAATTTCTCCTTTTTCAAGTGTGAACTCGGGTCCCATCTGTGCCACGTGCAGAAGCCTTCTTTAACCTTTGCAGCCCACGCTGACCTCTCTTCTCTCTGATTTGTTTTTCTGGCTCAGATAGCCCGGACTACACCATTCAGCACTCCATCCTACACTGTTTTGCTGGCTGCACATGTAGGAGGTACGTGATGGGAAGGAATCGATATTCAATACAGATCCCTCCTCTCAAAATTGTTAGGAAAGAAGAAATACCCTCAAGCAATCAACTCCTAAGCGCCGAAGATGGACAGAGCAGAAACATGCAGATACTTCCGAGTGAGGGCTGGGCTGCTGGACTGAATACTAACATGAGAAAGAGACCAGCCAGGTGGCCAGGTTTAGAGCAGGATTCATCAGAAAGATGATTTGTCTGTTTGTCTGTCTGTTTGTTTATCTGTTTAGTTAGGGACAGTGAGAGCGGGCTGCTGCAATCAACAACGCAACCATTTGGCTTTCCATTAAATTTGCATGAGAGAGAACACAGTGTTGAGTCTGAGAGTTATATTTTTCAACACAGCTTTTTAAAAAATATTATTTATTTGTTTGTTTATTTTATTTTTAGAGAGCAGGGAAAGGAGAAAGAGAGGGAGAGAAACATCACTGTGTGGTTGCCTCTCACTCGTGCCCCCAACTAAGGACCTGACGTGCAACCTAGTCATGTGCCCTGACTGGGAATCGAACCAGCGACACTTGGCTCGCAGGCCGACGCTCAATCCACTGAGCCACAGCAGTCAACATAGCTTATTAATAAGAGGATGTCGGAGCTCTGTGACTGAATTTGACCCACGCCTGGAGTGCATGGTGTTCTCCAGGTGATGTCTGGTATCACGCCCACCTTTTCCTACAAGATGCAACTGAGTCTTGTCTCCTCAAAAAAGTAGAAGCTCAGGGGCAGAAATCACATAAGTATAGTCTGTGTCTTCTATAATGCTTAGTACTACGCTAGGCATAAAGTAAGCATTCAATTATTTGCTGACTTCTGGAATTTCTCACCCTAAAAGGTGGCACATATGAATAATTTCAAGATGGATTTTTTTTTAATTCCTGGGTAACATACCCACCAGGGACTATAAGAGGAAGCCAGAGATCCTGGGGTGTATCACAAAGCCCACAAGGCTGCCAGAGGGAAGAATGCCTTCCCACAAATCATCCTTTGGTGTCCATTGTCAGAGACAGACTGCTGGGGGGACCGGCCCCAGAGCTCTGCCAACGTGGCGTTTCTTGGGTTCTCAAGACACAAACGTCACATTGAAGTGCTTCTCAAACAGGGCTGCCGACGCCCGGTGCCCTCCTGCCTTGGATTCTAGGCCCCTTTCCAAGGGAGATTAGGCGCACAAAGGCTTGGGTCTGTGTGGCGCACGCCAGCGCTGCCCACCTCATTCCCCGCGTGAGTGCTCCCACCCCCAGTGGCGCTTTCCTCCTCCATTTGCGAGCCCATGGGTGCTGTGGAAAATCAGGCAGTGCTGATGAAGGAGGAATTCGTTGTGAAATTATTTCCAAATAATGTGATGCAGTCACATTGATAAGAGCTGGCAGCAGTCCAACAAGATGCAAACACCAATTTTATAACATAGTAGCGAATTCTTCCCTGTAATAGAACCATTTGTTTCTTTAGAAGGTACATTAGGCAACACTCAAACAGATGGCTAAGTTGAAAGGATTAAGTAATTAGCACCCAAGGACTACTGCTAACTTGCCACATGCTGCAGTTTATCCAACACTGTGGGAAAGCACAGCCTCAGATCTCCCATCACGAGGCCTCTCGGGCCGGAGTCCGCCGGGAGCCTCCCCAGCTCCACACTGCGCGGGTGGGGTAAGTGTTGGGGAACCTGCCTTCTGTCCAGCTCAGGGTTTACAGCCGATGACTTGACCCCAGCAAACCCGCCTGCTCAGGCCTTCGCAGAAGAAAGCAGCGCCCCACGCTGCGGGCAGAAGCCCCCCAGCTGGGAGCCGACACAGGCTTTGTGCGCCCCACGCCTCCGCCCCACACACGAGCTGGCCTTCGGTCGGACTCGCCACGGCTTCCTAAGGAGAATGTTCTGTCAGCCCCACGGCAACAGCCACACTCGCAGCCTTAATTCTTACAAAACTAACGTGGCCGCCAAGCAAGAGAACTCAGAGGAACCAAGGCAGCGTTCCCAAAGGAATGCCCATCAGTTTCTCTGGTTCCCACCTGGCTGGTGGTAAAACAAGCCACGTAGAGTTCTGCCCAAGGAGAAAGCTCAGTCCTCAAAGAAGAAACACACATGTATTCTCATATCACAAGCTGCCAGAGCTCTGAACTCAAATTAAGTTGATTTGTTAGTGAATTATGATTTTTCTCCTTTATTAGGTTCAAAGGGCTGCAAATACTAATGCATGGGAACAAAAGAGTGGGTGGGGGTGCAATTACTCAGATATGAGCACTGAGAAGGTGGCAGACCTCCCCAAACCTCCTCTCTGGGCCTCAAAACTAGAATGAAAGAGGGAAAGGGTACAGCCAAGGTGGGACACGGCTTCATGGGCGCCCTGGCAACCCGGCTCACATGTACCGCAGGGTCTCCCGGGAAGCCACCCCCTCCGCAGGCCACCTTCCGACAAACACGGACAACAAGACGCACGGCCTCAGCGAGCACCAGCCTCCTCTCCTTAGCGCCTTCCAGGCCAGGGGGCACGGGGCAGGCCTGGCTTTGAAATGAAGATAAAATCAACTGGTCAGCTTTTGTGGCTCATGGTGGAAGCAGGTTTTGTTTTACTTCCCTCTCTAAATTAGAAAGTGTCAGTTATTTTTGACTTAATTCTTTTTTATTTCACAACACATTCCCACTATCAAAGTGTGGCCTACAAGAGTTTAATTTTTCCAAACAATAAAGCCAATCTTACATTAAAAAAAAAAAAAATGTCATGAACGCTCCATTCCCCCAGGGTACGAGCTGGAAGTACTTTAGGGGCTTCAGGAGCCAGGCCGCTGGCTCTCGGCCTCTGCAGACACCAAGAAGGGAGTCACCAAGCCCTCCTTGCCATTCCTCTCCCAGGCTTTCCATGGTTGCTGGGGCAACTAATACAGTACACTGATTTAAGCCCCAGGGAGGAGGGTCAAGCTGAGGGGGAGAATACTACTAGGAGAGGGAGGAAGCTGGCCAATGCTCTGCATTTCTTTAAAAATAACACATGAGTTGTATCCGTTCCCTACCCCCACATTTCAGTTTTTTTCTGGCTCCACCCACTTCTCCTGGCAGACAGCTGAGCCCCGAGCCATCTGGTATCTAGTCTTAACGACACATGCTCCAATTTACATTAAGCCATTAGAGCTGTCCATTTCAGCAAAACCCCATCTGCTAGGGGCTGGGCTCTATCAGAAAACAGGCAGAGGGAGACCTCTGTGGGGAGACTGGGGCATAGCTCCGACTCAGGGCCGTGGCCTTGGAGGGCTCCCAAAGGGTCAAAGGCTTCTCTCCTTTTGCTACACTTAACAGGGACTATCCAGGCAGCAGAGGCAACTCTGGGCATATACAGCAACCCCTTAGTTAGAGAAAGGACAATTACGTGCATGGCTAACCAGGCTCTTCCTAACCGTGCCCTAAAAGGGCAAGTGTAACTAAAACCCAGGTCTTCGCCCAATTATGGTAAAAGCTGGTACTCAGAATAATGAAGAATATCATCAGGGAAATGACCCAGGGAAAGTCTGGAAAAAAAAAAGTTTTACTACCTTCATGTCCAAAGGCTCTCAGTTCTACTACTGGGAACTGCATGAGTTTAACATGGACCAACAAGGTTTACGCATTAGAAGCTAGAGCGTGGGAGTTTTTGTTTTTGTTTTTTCCTGGAGACTGTTCATTTTTTAAATCAGGAGCAGGAAATGGGAATCTAATAGTATCCAGCAACAGCCACAAAAACTCTGGGTCTAATATTTAGTTTGGGAATAGGGGAGGGTCAGCAGCTGTTAAGAGAAAGCAAGGTGAAGTTTGGGTGAATTAAGATTCTCATCCAATGGACTCTGAGGACATTACCAGTATAAGACTCAAAATGATGTTTTACACAGGGATTAAGTGGGAACAGAACCTCCTTGTATTTTCTTTACAAACCAGAAGTAATGTCTACATTACACATAAGAGTCCTTTAATAAATGTAATACCTGCTGGGCCCAGAAATTAAGGGAACATTAAGAAAGCCCTAGTTTCTCCTAAACTCTTTTGTCTGAAAAATTACACAGGTCTCTGTCAGAAAGCTTAGTCTGGCCAAGAATAGAGCTCTTAAGATGCTAATTTCAAGTGTGACTGAGTATGATGAAAAGGAAGGAGAGATTCTGCAAACGGACAGAAATTTGCAAACGGACAGAAACTAACCCAAGGAAGTGGCTTTAAGCTGTGACCTAGAGAGTAGTGTAGAGGTGGAGGATGGTCCCAAAAGGACAGGCAAGTACAAAACCCTACGGTGAGAGAGAATAGGACTCCTTTTTTTTTTTTTATTTAAATTTATTGATTTGAGAGAGAGAAAGAGAAACATCAATATGTTGTTCCACTTATTCATGCACTCATTGGTTGATTCTTGCATGTGCCTTGACCGGGGATCGAACCTGCAACCTTAGTGTATTGGGACAATGCTCTAACCAACTGAGTTATCCGGCTTCCTTTCGGTTCAGTAGACAGGAGGCAAGGGGAGGTGAGCGTGGAGAACTAGGTAAGCAGGCACTAGACCACGATAAGGGTTTTGGACTAGGAAAGCCATGGTAATGTGACTAAATTATTCTAATTTCAGAGGTCCAGTTTTACTGTTCTTCATATTCCTCGGCATCTGAATAGTGGGATCAAATACAAACATTTTTACTCCTAAGCAAGTTCCTTAGTTTCCTGTCCTATTTAATACTGTATGCCATAACTCTGTTGCTAAGCACTTCTTATACATCTTCCTGTCGTCTCTGTAACCAGGAGAAGGAGGTGACATTACTGCAAGACGAGAAAACTGAGTAGTCGAGTATCTGCCCAAGGTTATACATCAGAGGACACCAACAGCCAGGGCACAAATCCAGTGTCTGATCACATCCCAGCACTGGGGTTTCAAGGTAAGAGATTCTTCTTTCCCTTAAGGAACTTGCAGTCTAAGCTCTTAATGAAATAGTTTTTTGAAAGATTTATTTACTTATTTAGAGAGAGGGGGCGGGAGGGAGAAACGGGGAGAAACACCGCTGTGTGAGAGAAACATGGACTGGTTACCTCTCACACGCCCCCAACTGGGGAGCTAGCCCACAGCCCAGGCATGTGCCCTGACTGGGAATCAAACCAGCGACCCTTCAGTCCACAGGCCATTGTTCAGTCCACTGAGCCACACCAGGATGAGATGGGGAGAGGGGCTATGAACCCCAAAGAGTCGAATAAACACAGGTGTTAAAGATGTAACCATACCCATGAGTATGGAGTTTGCAGACTCAGTTTTTTTTAATACGACAGTCACTCCCCATATTCGTAAAGAGACACACAGCCTAAACAGAAACCAAACCTCATTTTCCAAGGTTCTTCACAGAAAACAAATCACAGAAATTCTCTCTCCATAAACTCAAGATGTAACATGGGTAAAGGTTTGTAAAATCAAAATAATTGAAAATACAGACTATAGCCAACATGTACCTACTGGCAAAGGTCAGGGTCATTTCTTGACATATGTAGACAGTCCTTTCCCTTTTCCCATCAAGCTTTGCCCTCATTCTCAGGAGCAGGGAAAATATCTTCTCTAATTTTGTATCTCCCCGTCTATACAATGCCTGTCACTTAGCTGTTGTTCAGTAAGTCTTTGATCAGTATATCAATTCCCAATGTTTCCTGGACCAAACTGGATTCCCAACACTTTCTGAGAACTTTACAATATAGCCTGTGAATCTGGCCCCAAACTTTTCCTTTTTCTCTATGTCTTTTCCTTGCCCCAGAGGGCAGAATTTTGCTTAAGATGAGTTTTCTTCTAAAGTTCTCTTCGCCAAAATTTACTCCACATAACCTGCCAGTCGATGTAATAATGTTTTCATACATGTTTCTGTCATTAGGGTACCATCCGACCTCTAGTGGCGGTGTTAAGGGACACAGTACACCATGGTTACTTTGCTTTTGTATTTCATGTGTAAACATGTTGACTAGTCAAAAAGCTGCATTTGAAAAGTAACTACAGAATATCAAGCCCAGAAGGGTTAAAATGGGCTATTCTAGTCACAGAATTTCACCTAATAGAAAAGCTGAAGCCTCCGGAGCACTGAATTGTTAGTAAGTTCTCGGATCTGCGCTGAAAGCCTCTCCTCCCAGATCAAGCCGCCCATCCTGTTTCAGCTGCCTGATGTTGACACTTTGTTTCAGCTCCAAGTTCAGAAGGCACACAGGCCTTCTGACAGCCCATAAGGAAGTCAAGCTACAGCTGAGAAGCCTTACAAAGTTCCTACAGAGCTTCCTGGGACATTGACCGCGGGTTCTCTTTGTAGAGGTGCAATTTCAGAGTCTACCATGTTTTATTCCAGTATGAACAAAACCATGCAACTGAAAACCTCAGTAACGTAGAACAAAATTAAAGGACTGTTTTCCTAGGTCACACGCCTGGCATTCGCTCTAGATGATGGGTAGGATCATTGTGGAAGAACAGACGGGGACAGATTTTTCACGTATGCATAAGCCCAAACTCATTCGGGTCACATCTTTCAACTATCTTAGGAAAAAACCTCATGAACACACCACCCTCCACGCTGCGTTCAGAACGCAGAGCTTCCCAGGGGCAGCAACAGGCACAAGGTGCCCGCGTTCCCCCAGGCTCTCTGAAGCCCCCAGCTCATCCACGGATAAGGGAAGACAGAGAGTCCTTCCGAGATGAAACCCAACGTTCTTGGCTTCCTGACTGACAAACTGCTTCTTCAGATTATTCTACCTTCATCTCTATAAAAACAACATTCAACATACCACCCCCTTCATTCTGCCCTGGGGTGAGCAGCGATGTCATGTCCTAAATGCCAGCCAGCCCTGGCTGGTTTAGCTCAGTGGATTGAGCGTCGGCCTGCGAGCTAAGTGTCGCTGGTTCGATCTTCCAGTCAGGGTACATCAGAGAAGGAAAACTCTGACTCCAAAAAACCTCCGCTGCCTTGCGGCATACCTCTTCAGGGGAAAGGCTAAGGGAGTAAACCCCGACAGAAAATCCGGAGCCGGAGTCCCTAAGGCGGTTTGATGTTGTGGTCAACACCGGCAACTCCTGCGGTGCACCTGAACCCAAGCTGTATTGACTCCGTCTTTCCCTTGGACCCTTCAGCTGCGAAGAGAGGGGGGGTCTGCTGCATGGGCAACAGCAGACCCTCCATATCACCCTGCCCAGGCTCTGTAGCTTCAGTGTCATCGCAAGATGTCGATTCAACACGGGAGGAGACAGATACGATGTCACTCCCGAGTCGGACTGCACAGCCATTCTCGGCGGTGCAGATGGACTCTTAAGAAGCTACACCATCGTCTCTCGAGACGGACGGCTGCCGACGACTTATATTCAACCCAGGGCGCAGCGGGCTGTCAGGAAACTTGCAGGAAACGGGAACTATCCGGTAATAACATGCGGCCCCACTCCCAGGCCGCTAGACACGCGTGCCCCCTGTTCACCAACTCCTGGGGTCCTGAAAGGACCATCCTGCGGGCGCAGAAAGATAATGAGGCTGGTACGCGGCTGTGAACTTACTAATCCAGACGAGACTTGGCCGCCCTTTTGCAGTTTTCCTGATGGAGGAATCGGGCCCGGAAGGAAAGCTCAGTACAGAGCCCCAGGGGCAGGGAGTGCGGGACAGGTGCCCAAGGCCACCAAACCCTGACCTGTTTGCAATCAGTGGAAGGAAGGGAGCAAAGGAAAGACACTCCGACAGAACTGGTCTGGCTGCGCCTCTACGAGGGTGCCTGGAACAAAGGCTCTGTGTGTGGTGCCCCGCACAGCGCCTGGCACGACACAGGGAGTCAGTAAACACTTGTGAGATCAGGGAACAGCCGCTGTCTTCTTCGATACGTTTCGAAAACAACCTCCAACAAGTTCACGCTGGAGAGAGGCACAGTCAGCCCCACTGGATGGATGGGGAAGCCGAAGCTCCGAGGAGCTGACACACAAAGTCAAGTCCGGGGCAAGGAAGGGACCGCTGACCTAACCGCATCGCGGCCGCCGGACACTTAAACCCCAGCCGCGCCCACCGCATCTGTACCCCCTGCTGCTTACACGACGCCCCCACCTCGCGCCTCAGTCGCCCCAGCCTGGGGACGGGGCATGGCAGGAACCTCAAGGCCTCCCCCGGGCCCCAGCTCGACACAACTACCCGCCTCCCCGTCCCCAGTCCCGGAGCAAGGAGAGCGCGCGGCCTCCGCACCCCGCCCCGCCGCCGGCCCCAGCCCCAGCCCCGTACCTTTTTGTCCCAGATCTGCAAGGGCTTGCTGCCGATGCTGTAGAGGATGGAGAGGAAGCCGCTCTGGAACGTGTTTTTGAACATTTCGCAGGCGGCCTTCTCCTCGGCCGCGCCGGAGCGACCTAGATTTGGATACTAAGTGGCGAAGGTTAAAACGGGGGGGGGAGGGGGGCGACCCTGGACCGAACAAGGGACGCTGTGCAGCTTCTCCGGATCGGCGGCCACCAACACCTGGACTTGGACGCGGGACAGGACGCTACGTCTGTGAGTTTCCGCTTTCTGAAGAACGAACCCAGCCCAGGGCTGGAAACCACAGCAACGGCCGGCCACGCCACTCTCCCCGCCTTAAATGGACGCGGCGAGCCACACATCGTTCAAGATAGATTCCTCCGCCCACTTAAGCCCGCCCCCTGAGAGCGCGAAGCCCAATCCCGCCACGAGGATGGCGGCCTTCCTGTTCCTTCCGCCCTTAAGCCCTGCCCTAGTTCCGCCTCCTTGTGGAAAAAAAAACTCCGTTGCCAAGGGACTACTTTTCTCCATCGTTTCAGCTCAGGAGATCGAGAATTAAGAGAATGTGTAGCCAGCACCTGCGTGTTGCCATGGGGACCTGGCGGGGACGATGAGGCCCCGCCCCCTGAGGGGCGAGGAGGAGTTACAAGCGCAGTAGTGGTGAAAGGCACGTGAGAGAGGTAGGCAGCTAAGGAAGTGTCCACGTGGAACCCTGCGAATGCCGAGTATGCTTGTCGGCTGAACACAAGGTAAGGCTAAAGCAGCTCACCTGTACCGAACACTGCCTGTGCTAAGGGCTTTACGTGCATCATTGCTTTAATTATTAACAGGGTCGTTATGAATGCCCCACAGTAGCACGTGTGGGATGCAGTCAAAGCAACGCTCCGAGGAAAATGTATCCCTTAAGCAAACAAGAAAGCCTGAGCATTCAGATAAAAGCAGAAATTAATAAATTAAAATAAAGTGGAGTTGGTTGCGTTGAGTCAACAGCTGATTTTTTAAAAATCAAAACTCAGAAGAACTTTTTTTTTAAAAAGACATAAAATAAGCTGTGGTATTTCATGTGCGGAAGAAATCTGAAATGTTGGAGACCACTCACTGAGCGTCTGCCTAAGCATTATACTCCACGCCCTGGCCTGTGCGGGGTGTTGTGGCCGACGGAAAGGGAGTTTGCAGCTAACATCAACTGAGCATTTATTATGTGTCAGGCACTATACTAAGTGCCTCGGCCTTTATTAATTCATTTAGTCCTCATAGCAGCCCCGTGAACAGCTGAGCCAGAATTTCCAGACATGGGGTGGGGGCAGAGGGAACATGGATTGTATTACAGTAGAAAGTCAAAATTGTTTATATAAACTGTTATTTTTGAATGATTTTCTGAGGACTCTGTATACTTTAGGCCAGTGAACAATTTATCCCTTGATTGTTATTAAATTTTTCAGAATATCCTACAGGGAAGCACATTTATTATACATTAGATTTTCATGTGCCCTCCTGAGTCTACTGCAAGATTTTAAATTCTGTCCCCTTGAACATTGACAACACCAAATGCTGGCAAGGATGTGAAGCAACGGGAACTTTCATTCATTGCTGGTGGGAACGCAAAATGGTGCTGCCACTTGGAAGACACTTGGGAGATTTTTACAAAACTAAACATACACTTACCATAGGAACCAAAAATCCCACTCCTTGGTATTTACCTGAAGGAGTTGAAAACTTATGTCCACGCCAAAACCTGTGCATGGACATTTATAGCAGCTTTATTCATAATTGCCCAAACCTAGAAGCAACTAAGATATCCTTCAGTAGGTGAATAAACTGGTACATGCAGACAACGGAATATTATTTCATGCTCAAAAGAAATGAGCTATGAAGCCATGAAAAGACATGGAGGAAACTTAAATGCATATTACTAAGAAGCCAATCTGAAAAGGTTACATACCGTCTGGTTCCAACTCTATGACACCCTGGAGAAGGCAAAACTATGGAGACAACAGAAAGATCAGTGCTTGCCAGGGGTCAGGGTGAGGAGATACACAAGGTGAGGCAGAGCACAGAGGACTTTTAGGGCAGTGAAAATAATTTCGTAGCACCCACAGACACCAACTACTTGTCCCTCATACTCTGCTTTATTCTTTTTTTAGTAACATTTATCACCACTTAATAGTCTATACAGTTATTTTATAGTCTATCTCCCTGCATTTGATTTTGAGCTTTTGAGAGAATTCAGCCTGTCTTCCTTGTAGGTATATTCCCAGTGCCCAAAATAAATGCCTGCAAAAAAATGGGGAAGTAGTATGTGCTGAATCTGTGAATTGAGAGTCACAGGTTTGGGGTTCCTGGTCACCGCAGGCCCAGCACAGGCTCTGTCTCTCCTGGCCTCAGCACACCCATGCAAACAATAAAGATCTTCCGCTCAGAAGAAGGGCTCACCTATCTCATTTGCTTGCTCACATCTCTCATTAACCATGGATTCTCCGCAGTTAAAATGGAAACACCTTGAGCATGAGTGCACTCAAGTGCCCTAAACAGACAGCCATCAATGAGCACGCAGACCGAGGCAATGAAAGTGCCTGCTTCCCCTAAGTCCTCCTCAGTGAGTGGCCACGTGAACTGTGGGGTTCAGCATTGATTGTGATCACAGCCTTGGCTACAGTAAAGATGATTTGACTAAAGGTTTGGAGAACACGGATTAGTGTTTAGCAAACATGTTTCGCTTTCATTGTAGACTTGATTTTGGCATGCTTCTTCCAGATGCAGACTGTGTCTTCTGCGCATGTCACAGCACCCAGCACAGTACCACCATCATGACGGGCACAGAGTGAACAAATAAATGAATGAATGAACAATCTAGAGCCAAATGTTGACCTCTGACATTTTTTTAAAGGTTTTATTTATTTATTTTTAGAGAGAGGGGAAAGGATGGAAAAAGAGAAGGAGAGAAACAGCAATCGATCAGTTGCTTCTATCATGCCCCTAACTGGGGACCTTGCCCACAACCCAGGCATGTGGCCTGACTGGAAATCAACTGGGCAAACTTCCGGTCTGCAGGCTGGCACTCAATTCACTGAGTCACACCAACCAGGGCTCACCTCTGACATTTACCTTCATTTCAAAGGTAATGTAGAGCGAACTAACCTAAAACTACAGATATCACTCACAGAAACACATTAAACACCGCACTTCAAGATTGTTTTCTCTTCATCAACATGAAGAGAAATATCAACACAAGAAATATCTTGCTAATAAGTCACTTCCTTCAATGATTATACAATTAAAATGGGGTAGATGAGTCACTTTTAAAAAGTAATAAATTGTCCTGGCTGGTGTGGCTCAGTGGATTGAGTGCTAGGCTGTGAACCAAAGGGTCGCTAGTTTGATTCCCATCAGGGCACATGCCTGGGTTGTGGGCTGGGTCCTCAGTTGGGGTACTTAGTTGGGGGTGTGCGGCGGGCAACCACACACTGATGTTTCTCTCTCCCTCTCTTTCTCCCTCCCTTCCCCTCTCTCTAAAAATAAGTAAATAAAATCCTTTTAAAAATAAAATAAGTAGTAAAAAGAGAGCAAAATCTATTAAGGCACTAAAATTACAGTTTGGGCAGTAGATACAGAAGCTCAACTGATACAAATCAGGCCCATAAAAAGTTGCAGAAAAGGGCCATGACCAGTGTGGCTTGGTTGGTCAGGCGTCATCCTGTGAGCCAGAGTCGCTGGTTCGGTTCCCAGTTGAGGCATATGCCTGGGTTGCTGGTTGGGTCCCAGGTTAGGGCGCGGCATGTACAAGAGGCAACCAATTGATGTTACGTCCATTTTTCTCTCCCTCTCTAAAAATAAGTAACTAAAAATTGTAGAAAGATCAAGTAATTGCATGAAGTGCAAGGTAAGGGTGGTCTTGAGAATCCCATCACTACAAGAAGGGGCGTAGTTTGGTGACCTGAAGTTTAGGTAGAACCATCACTGGGCAACCAGTCTGGTGCCGTCCAGAATCTCTGACCATGAACAAATCACAGTCCTGTGTTTAGATTGAACATGTCACCTTGGTGGGGTGTCAAAACACAGACAGATTAATAGCAAGTACATCAAAACCCCTAACAGTAATCCATGTCAAAATGAGGAATAACTTTCTCATTATTGTGACATTTTGTTTGTTATCTGATATTTGAAATACTAAGATAACTTAATGTATTAGAGAATCTGATACTTTAATTTGAAATGCTTCAAGGAATTTGAAATTAGTTCTGTGGTTTTTAATTTAAAGATATCTAAAAAATTTTGTTTGTAAACAAATGTTTAAAATTTTTTGATTTATTACATCTATGAGTTTAAGACTCAGATATGTTAGTATATGAATCCTTATGAAGGTTTCATCAGATTTTTGGTCTTTCATATTAGCTATTGGAAGTGTTTGTGCAAATCAAACAGATTAAATGTATGGGTGACTTTGAAATGTCTAAGGAAATAAGATTGTGTGTGAACAATGTTTATGGTTTAACCCATTTAGTTCTGAATTAATTCAGCATTGATTGAAGATTAAGTGTCCATGTTTATATACAAAAACAACTCATTTGTATTTATAACAAGATTTGTAAACTGATTTTAACGACACAAGACAAATTAGATTTTAAATGTATAGCTTTAATAACCAAGATACTATTTAAAACACCAAGAACTGTAAGAATCCTTTTCAGTGCACAAAAGCCCTGGTCAGATGCTGAAACCCAGTGGACAGTGTTTGTTCATGTCTGTCCAAGCCCAGAAACTCAAGCGCACCCAGCCTCCAAGAGACACAGACTGGATGGACACTGTAAGGCAGTTTATCCTTCACCCCTCTTTGCCGATGGGGATGGGGAGGGAGAGCAATGACTGGGGCATTCGGCCGGCAGGAGGAGGCCCACCAAATCCAGTGGTTATATCCAAAGACCATCAGCCCAGACAACATCAAATGAAAGAGCCAGTGGTGGGAAGACGAAGCTCCTACTCTGAGAGTGAAGTTCCGATGGGGCTCTATTGGGCTCTTGCACATTATTGTTATTTAAATTGATTTTTAAACTCACACACAGTAAAATGCACTTTTTGGCGTACAGTTTTGACAAAGGCACCAAGTCATAACCGTTGCCACATTTAGGATACAGAACAGTTCCATTCCCCACCCCCTCAGATTCTCTCATCCTATCCCTTTGTTGTCAGACCCTCCCCCCTCGAACATCCCCTTCACCCCTGGAAACCACAGATCTGTTCTCTATCCCTACATATATTTTTGCCTTTTCCAGAATTTAATATAGGTGGAATCATTCAGTAAGTAGCATTTTGAGTCTGGCACCTTAGCACAATGTGTTTGAGATGTACATTATTTTAAGAGTTTGTGGAATATTCCACAATGCCTCTGCCCCTGCACCTCAGTCCCACCAGGCTCATCTGTTCTGCCACTCAGCAGGCTGCTGCCGGCCCTTTTCTACAGCATTTTAAACATGTTAAAAGGAAGCCGTTTTTCATATTTAACTTTTTCCTGTGATTTTGAAAAGATGTTTAGAATTTGCTTTTAAAATTGATTTTGTGCTTGTCTGTGACTCCACTAATTATCACGAGAAAAATGTTTTTAAAAGTATTGAATGTAACCATTAACTTAATGAAGTTTGCAGGATTGGAAAGACATTTTAATCACATTTATTTTTATTTTGCAACTCTCTTATGTGAGAGCCAACACCCTTTTTGTTCAGGTCTCAAACATTTCTGTAGGCCCCTGGGAAGTCATAGGCCCTAGCGCCATGCCCCGCATGCCTGACAGAGCCCCACAAGAATTCCGTGACTAAAGGCATCACGGTTTCAACCTGTATCAGTGAGTCATAACAGCGCCCTTTCTTAAAAAAAAAAAAAAAAAAAATTCATATGGCACAGCAGATCAAATATTTTAAGTTTATCTTACAAACATACTGTGTAAAAAAAATGTATGTGCAAATCTGTTCATCGCAGCAATACTGAAAATAGTACTTATTAAGAGTCGATCAATAAGGGATTGCTTCCACTGTGGCGCAGCACAGAATGGAATACTATGCAGGCATGAAAAGAAGTGAGGTAGAGCTATACATGCTAATACAGTAAGATTTTCACAATGAAGTGAACACACAAGTTGCAGAAAGAAGATGAAGAGTCTGATTACATTTCTGTAAAAATAAAAGTCATTATAGTTTTAAAATGTCAGTAAAGGCATAGGAAACAAATTGGAAGGTATATACCCAATTTAACCATGGTTACCTCCAAGGGAGGAAAGACTTTCTGTATGTGTGTGTATGTGGTTGGGGAGAGGCTTTCATTCGTTGCTTTGCTGTAACATGACATTTTACCATGAACATAATTGCTTTGGTAATCAAGAAAATTCAGTATTACTTTAAACAACCCAAACACAAGCAGGATTATTGGAAGATATGACTTGAAGTTCTGAATTTCCAATCACGTTGTGGATAAGCGTTAAGAGTGGTCTTGGGTTAGCAGGTTTCTTGTCCCTTTCTCTCAAGGCTGAAACCGCATTAAAAATAACAAACAAACAAAAAATTTCCTCTTTCTCCTTTCTACAATCACTCTCCAATCCAGCAACAATCATTCACAAAAACCAAGATTATCCTGGTTGAGAGGTTTCTGGAAAACAAGACTTCACGCTGAGAAGAAGAGTGCCTTGATTGAGGAGGGAAACTGGAAGACGAAGCTAGAGGTCAAGTTCTGCACGGCTTCTAAAGAACTCCCAAGCAAACGACCATTCGCTGCTCCAAAGAAACCCTTCCTGTCTGAAGGCCCTCGAACACCGGCGGGTCAACACAGTGATAAAATGCTATGTAGATAAACATGCACACATGAAGCACCACGTCCATAGGGGTTTCAGGGACGTGCTCATTATAATGAGGTATTGAGATGCTGTCCCAGAGATCTGGGACACCAACAGAAATTTGCAGAATCATTAAGTCAAAAAGGGCCTCAGGAGAGACACCACTTGAGGACAGCAGGCCAGTGATGGAGCTGGGAAGCACCAAGTCCACCCATTCGGGGCCCCGTTGGCCTTACAAAAGTCTGCCGGCGGTGAGCCTGCGGACCCTTGCTCGCTGGTGTCCAGGGCCATGCACTGTCTTGAGCGCCCAAATCTGGGGGACTGCCTGGATACAACAGAAGCTGGTCCAAGGGACACTGCAATGCTGAGGTGGCCGAGGGGCCTCTTTGCTTTCCCCCCATAATTGTTTCAAAACCGGATTGCCAGTCACCTGTTCTGGACAAGTAGCAGAAAAGACAGGATGATGTTGTGCAGACCACATGGCTTTTGAGGACTGGGGGACCCCATCCAGCCGCCTGGGCACTGGGGTCTGCCTGTGGCTTCTGCTCTCGACAGGCAGTGGAAGGATGCAGCCACCGCTAGACACAAGGCTGGGCAGCCACCAGGTTGTCACTGTGGCATGGCTGTCCAAGGAGCAGAGAACTGAGGGAGCCAGGGAAGGCTCGTTTTTAAAATAGGTTGAATTTGTCCCCTTAACAAATACAGCCAGTGCTTCCACTCCATCCTTTCAATGTGATCAGAAGCAGCCCTCGGATCTGGACCCGAGACCGCAGACCCCTGTCCTGCCTCGGGACAGCAGACTGAAGCATCCTCCAAGTTCAGATGCTCTTTCAGAGGGGAGGCTGGGGAGAAGGGACAGGATTGGGAGGTGGAATGAAGTACGGAAACAGCGCGAAGGGAAAGCAAAGGGGCTGAGGCATCTTCCCGAGTTCACTAGAAGCGACACTTACATCACTGGGTGACTCACCTGCTTTGGAAAGACGGTCCAGGGAGAACAGAAGGGTGACCAAGGCAAAGCCTGGCTTTCCTGGCTCCCCGAGGCTGCTTGGATCAACCGCCCCTCCCCCAGGATGAGCTCACCATCCCTCCTCAACGTCTCACCTCTGTAAAGAGCATCCTTAAAACCTGCCCTGCTCACCTCTGGGACTTCTCCTGCCCTGTGGCTAGAACTTGCCACAAATGCTCTTCTATTTCACTCAGCCGTCTGTGGCCATGGGTCTTGGTTAATGGCCCCTTCCGTACTGAAAACTCTCCATACATTTCTTTTAAAACCTTTTATTCAATAATATATACTTTTAAAATTATAATATGTAACTGCCCATCATGCCATATACGCCCCCGTTCCCCGCTGCGGAGTCTGCGGTCTGCTGGAGAACAGGCGGCCACAGGACGGGTCAAGGGGCGCGACAGTGACCAACCACCACTTTGCATACCCTTCACATTTCCCATGCTTTCTGGGTCAGGAGGAAGTCAACAGGAAGCCCAAGGCGAGCCAGCCTTTTACATTCGGAAGTGAGGTTTGGTATGCGGTGTGGGCTGCCCTCAGCTGGTCTAGTTCCTGCTCGCCACACCTGCCACCGTTTTGTGTCTGCTCACGGAACGTGATCTCTCTACACACGTTAAGACGTTTGATTTGGTTCTTGTTCTGCTTATGGAAAAGTGAGAGGAACCGCAACAGACCTGGGGAGAGAGATGGGAGGAGGGGAAAGACGGCATTAATCAGTGTGACTGGGAGCGAGGACAGGCCTCCACCTGTGTGTGGGTTCCTTCTCCTGGAGAGGGCCGGGGACCCTGTGCAGGCTTGGCTTTCCCACACCCCTTGGTGGGAACCCCAGTGAGAACCCTGACTTTGGGTTTCACAGTCCCCTGTTCAAACTTCTTTTCCTGGTCACCACAGACAGAGGCAGTCTTCATATAGCCTTCTGCGAGAGCGAGGGGAAAGTTCTGGACACCACATGGATGACCAAGTCTGTCCCCCTTCTCTTGGGGCCAGGACGCTGACCACTCTGTGCAAACCGAGGTACCAGGTCCGCAGCGTACCACCAGACCTGATCCCATCTACCAAAGACAGTCTGGGACTAAGGATTGGATGCCTGTCTTGTACACAAGAAAGGGCAAGTCCACTAATAAAAGCAAAAAGGGACCTTGCCCATTGATAGCAATGGGCAAAAGCAGGTTTATAGTTGTTCATATGGAAAAAGACACGCAGGTTACGGTTCTTACAACAGCTCTACCACCACCTCAGAATGTCACATGGCAGTGTACTCCCAGCTGTAAACCTACTTCGCCCAGCCCTGTATTTTTTAACTCTCCCCTGGCCCGGCCTGAAACCTGTCTTCTGCTCCCTGTCCGGCCCGGCGGAGTGGGGGCAGAGACGCGGACGGCAGACTTCCGGCAGCGTCTCAGGACAGTGCTACAGCGCTGGGGGGGTAGGAAGGGCTGTGCACCTGGGGGCCATCACACAGAAACATCACTCCAGTTTCTTGGGGTCACGGGTTCTACCGCTTAGCATCTGAGAAAGGTTGTATGATGCCTAAGGCTCAGAAATGGACTGCCTTTAAGCACTTCGGAAACTGATTTCCAAGCATCCAACTCCACAGAGGGATCAGTCGGCAAGAACATTAATTAAAGACGCCACCATCTGCCCAACAGCATGTGCCCGCTATTGCTGCAGAGAATGGGGCTGGGGAGAGACTTTCATAAACGCAGAACACTGCCGCAAAGGGTCACGTCATGCCATAAACAGGTCAATCCCAAGAAGCAGGTGTCTGTGGTGCAACGCAGAAGCACCGAGACAGACGCTCCAGTCCCACCTCTCCTGCTAAGTCTTCACACCGAGGTGGAGAACTGCGTCCACCACACTCATCTCCGCAGCTCAAGGTTCATCCCTCCTCTCCCCCAAGAAAGGAAACAACCATCAGGTCCTCACAGCAGTGGCTGGTCGCCCCCTTGGGAGCGCTGGTGATGATCAACGTTTTTATTTATGCAAACAGGGCTTAACAGGGCACTTTTCTTTCCCTACGGGCAGCAGCACAGAGCTCCTAGATCAGCCACCCCGTGGGTCAGAGGTGGCTGCTCGTGTCTGAAGTAGTCATTTGTAAAGGACCGCCAACCAGGCAATGTTGCTTTTCTGAAAACAAGTCGATTCCAGGGTTCTTGAAGATTTGGACTTCTGTCCCACCTCTTAGTCACCATTTACAGCAAGAAAAGCCAGCATGTGAAAAACTGTTAATTTATTGATTCAATGAAATTTTTTTGTTTTTTAAACAATCCTCAATACATGTAGTTCAGGATTAGGTATCACATTTGTAGCACATTGTTGAATCTCTACAAAGTACGCCCCACCTGTATGAACCCCAGCACATCACTTCCCCAGCCTCTACAACACCTGCATGGGGTCATTTTCATCAACACATCCATGTACCTCAAAAGCACATGTTATTACTGGTTTTCTCAGCTGCTTCCCCACCACCTCCCCTCCCCCACTCCCACCCTGGGGTTAAGTATTTAAAGGCAGGACATTCAGTATTAGATTTAAGCTCACGGACAAACTTTGGCTCCTTGTGTGCTCACGTGGACCCTATTTTCTTTTGGAAGGGTTTCTATTTCAATGACCTTGACTTTGATCAGTTACTACCCACTCCAATTCATTTGCAGGAGGGGAGTCTGCTTTTTCCTGTGGGTGCTTATACAGTAACGGGGGTTTCTAAACACATCATTTAATTTGAACTGGCACTGAAGGAAACTACTAAGTGGGCCGTTACATCTATTTCAGTGCATATATAAAAGCTCTTCCAATTGTTGATTGTGTCCTCAATTTTTCTTCCCTCCTCAGCAGTGCAGCACCTGGGAGAACCTAAGTCATTTCCCTGAGTAGGCCCAGACTGAGCCCCAAGGCCACCAGCTCTCTCTGGGACTCAGCACCTGCCTCGAGAGCACCTTTGGGTCCTACTGGAACCAATCCAGGGGGCAGTGTCCATCTCAGGGCACACTCCAGAACATGACCTTTGTGTCCCCTAGGACTTCTCTTCTCTGGAAGTCACGTTCCCTCACCAAGATCTACAGTTTGACTTTCTTTCTTATCGGTTCCCTCTTTCCATTTAAAAGCCTCTACCAGCCCCCAAAGGCTTACACGTTCTGATGTCTCCTCTAACCAGTCTGAGAACGCCTTCCTTCACTGTAAGGGTATATGTTAGCTTTGAGCCTTGTGAGTACCAACGCGCTAGAAGGTCCGTTAGGATACCCAGAGGAGTGCCCGCATAACTGGCGCCAGCATCGGCACTGCTGTGCCTGGTACGAAGGCCCAGGAATGCATGGCTGCATTATACACTTGATGGCCTCCCCTACCCAGTCACCCACCCCAGGGACAGGACAGGAGCAGGCCAGCTGCTATGATCCAGGGGAAAGCAAACTGCAGTCCACCACAGATGGAAACAGCAGGCTGCTCGCACCACGGGGTCACGCGGCTGAAGCCGGTCCCTGCACGTATGCTCACCGCGGGCAGTGGACTACGACACCCCTTCGGTAGTTGGCAGAGGAACCTCTGTTCCCACCGCGCCAGGTCTACGTTCTTAAACACAGGCAGTACCTGAGATGACAGTGTAACACTACCCTGTTCCCCAGTTTTTTGCTTTTCTTTAGGAAATAAGTCCTTATCAGAGGCACTTTTAATCTGTTATAAGGTAGTGAAGCGAACAAAATATCTAATGAAAACTACTGAGATGAATTTAAGAATATGCTAACTGAAGAATAATATTGGGTGGGTAAATCTACCATAGCTTAGTCTATTAGAGACAGACACACACGCAGACACACACACACACTCATCATCCCTCACTTCAGGAATTCTCCAAGACCATCTCCCAAACCAGGAAAATGCTCTAAAATCTCAAGGGAGCTAGGTCCATCTGGACATAAAATGGACTTGGGAGATAGGTAACAGAAAAAATACCTGGACTGAACTCACTTCAGTTTGGGGGAAAAAACCCAGTCACAGCCAGCCAGCAGCTGGGCGTCAGAACCATACTCAGAAAGGAGTGTGTGAAACTCAGGGGCGCTGCATGTCTAAGGCATGAAGAGCGGTCCGAGCACAGGCGCCAGCAGCAAAGGAAACTGCGGAAAGGAGGCATCACTCCCGCGACCGCGCTGTGGCTGCGGAGCCCAAGGACAGGCAGTGAGCCGCCACCTCCTAACCCATGAGCAAAGGGGAGGGGCCCCAGGACACCGCCCCGCTCTTCTCCAGGCGCTTTTACTGCCTCTGGGGACCCAAGGGGAAGAAGTGAGGTCACTGCTTCACCAAGACCCTCCTGTAGGCTCCCCCGCTGGCTGGTCCCGACAGGCCACTTACAAGGTGTGGGAGGAGGAGACGAGGGGAGGGCAGGAAAGACACACGGTGGCACATCTCCCAGGTAATGACCCACGGCTCGGCGCTGCCTCCAAGGGCCCGTGAGGCGGCTTCTGATAGCCCAGAATGCTGCGCTGCGCCCGACACAGCAACGCGGGTCCAGCCCAGAGCGCGCGTCTCGTCTCTAACGCTCAGGCAGAACAACTGTGTACCGAGTGTGCACTGCGCGCAGGGGTACTGGTGTGAGAACCTCACATGGATGCATTGCCTGGCTTTGGGATCTCATTTTCACTTTTTAATCTGTCAGTTCAACTCTATAGTAAGAGTTTTACTTGTAGTTTAAGTTCCCACCGACCAAATGACAAAAATGGAATCTACATTTAGAGATAGGACCCGCTACCAATACCAATATGATTTTATTGGAATATGGAATGTAAACAGATACTTTCAAATAAACAATCTAACCTTATAAAAGTATATGGCATTATTAAATAGTTAATAAAGAAATCCTAAATGTGACGTGGTGGCAGACACCTCTAGCTCTAGCCTCGGTGTGGGAGTCCCCACAGCTGTGATGTGGCTCTGCAGCTGGGGTGAGGGGACTGACTGCAAACCATGTTGGTGACAAGTCCCCCAAATAAAACCAGCCCTGTTTTTCACTCTAAAACAAAATGTAGCTTCCTTTGCTACCCTGAAGGCTAGCACAATGGCCCTCCCGCTGTGACAACTGCCCCAGCAGCTCCACTTCCTTCCCCAAGCCCAGCGCATGCTGCTCCCCTCAGCTGCCAGGGCTACGGGCTGACCCTGCCCTCACCATGCCAGGCCCTGCACACGAGACGGACTCATCCATGCCATCACATGCATGTATGATCCACCAGAGCTTAAAAATGGAGATTACCCTGATTGCAGCGGGAAATTATTTCTCATGGGGATAAAAAACAGAAAAGGCAAAAAGGGGGTAGGGATGGAGAAATATATACTTTTCAGCCACTCGATCATTCCTGAATAAACTCTCACAGAACCCTTTTCTCCCTCTCCTTCCCCGACCTGCCCAAAGGCTGACCTTCCAGCTTTACTTATGGATGTGAACCAAAAGTCTGTTTCAGAGATGCATTAAAATAGGTGCGCACACAGGGATGCGCTGGGGCACGGTGAGGTTTCCTCACAAGGCTGCAAAAAATAAAAAGGCTACACGAAAAAATAGCAACAATATTTTATGGTTAGGCAAAACCACAAAGGTTATGGTGAGCTCCGAGCTATGCACTTAGCATCTAACTTCTGATGAGACAGACGGGCCTATTCATGGCATCTGCTGACATCCAAGGTGACTCAGGAGAGGGACTGCAGCTTGCTCCCAAATGTATACTTAGAAGGGAACTGCAGGGATGAGGTACATTTCCTAGAGAGCTCATGTCATAAAAAAATACATAAAACATGAATTTGTAGAAGAGTTTAAAAAAAATACTGTCACTGCTTTAATATCTCCTTTTCGTCAATGAGGCTGGTGTGTCAGTACAGACAGACTGCTGACGTGTTGCTAAAACTTGAGCCTGAATCTCACCCAAGGAAACCCAGACCACAGTGGAACAGACAGGAAGCCAGACATTCGGAGCTCGTTGCCCGAACAGGTTAATTCGACAGTGGTCTCCTGTTAGACAGAGGGGACTGTACAACCACCCCGAGTCTCTCGTCCCCCGTGCATCCCAAAGGGAGAGGCCCCCTCGGGTCCTGAACTGTGTGCATCGTCCGCCCGCTGCCAGGGCGGCAGCGCCCTGTAGGCTAGTTCTGGGGAGTTTCTTTGTGACAGACTTTTAGGCCTTTACTCTTCTTGCGCTTAGAAGGAACGACTAGAATTTCTTTTTATCACACTGCAGTTTTCCTTCAAGTTTTGTGATTGGTTGGTTGGTTTTATTGGCAAGCATCAGTGCCGCATTACCCGTCGCTTTCCGGGCTTCATCGGGCCGCCGTGAGACCACTGGAAAGTACAGCGTTGTCCGCACAGGGCTGGGACTGCTCCTTCACCACGGGGTCTGCAAGACAAGGGACAGAGTCAGCAGAATCAGGCTGGTCCCCGTGGGCGAGAACACCGCGCCGGAGCCAACGCTCCCACGGTGAGATGAGAGAGAGGCACGCAGCCGGGAAAGTCACGACCAGGAGGGCAACCGAAATTACAGAGTTACGGTGAGAGGAAACCCAGACACTGAAAAGGTGATCACGGGAACGGCTCTTATACTTCCTCAGAGTCCAAGTTCCACCACGGGGACACGTGGAACAGAGCGGCGCAGAAACACTCACTTCCCACTGCTCAGGATTTCTACTGATTGTCTTATGTGTTAATTTTCCGTGAGCACTAACATCATACCCAACCCCCACTTTCTTCAAAGCATGTGCCATAATAAGCCCTTCAGAGAAAAGGGTGCATAGAAAGAGCCATTAGAAGGCCGAGCCATTTTAAGCAACAGTAGTTAAAAGAAGCTTTTGTTAAACAGAAGTAGGACATACACTTAGAAAAGCAGACAGATCATGAACTGTATACCGTAAACATCTGTGCTCTTAATGTGATCTACCTCTAAGGGTGGGAGAGCTTTCTGCGCCAGAAATTGGAAGGAGGACATAGGAGCTGCACTTGTCAAGTTGTGTCGATAGTCTGGGACTAAGGGGGCCAAATTCCAACGGCTTTCACCCCAATAAATACCTAGAGTTCTCCTGACTGGCCTCAAAGATAAAGGGTAAAGGAATTTGCCTTCAATACACGAGGCCCCTGAGAAGCGGCCCTGGGGACTCACAGAAGTATGGGTGCTCCATGGCCTCTTTGGCAGTCAGTCTCTGTTGATGGTCGTATCGCAGAAGTTTGTCCAGAAGATCGAGGGCCTCGGGGCTGACAAGGTGTCTGTTCTCACTATGGATAAAATTTTCCCAGCGTTTCCGTGAATGCCTGAGAAGAAGAGGGAAGCGTTCGTAGTCTGAGATTAAATTCAACAAGAACCCTTACGTAGCAGGGCTAAAACCAACAAAATCTTAGCG
The DNA here is from genome assembly GCF_987537825.1 of Furipterus horrens. NCBI lineage: Eukaryota > Metazoa > Chordata > Mammalia > Chiroptera > Furipteridae > Furipterus > Furipterus horrens. The sequence goes on from NW_028327183.1 coordinate 8,218,618, forward strand.
TGTGCGCTGACTACAAGCTCACTCGACCTCATCTGGCTGCCACCCGCCCTCCCCTAGGGATGCTCAGTGTCCTCTACCAAAACGGGGCTTGGGGACTAATCAGTAGAATTACTTAGAACTCTTACACCTGATTGGGACGTAAAAGTTTTGCACTGTCTTCAGTCAATTCTGGTGAGGCGCTGAGTAATTATTATTCAGCAGTTACCTTTAGAGGGCTGCTGGCCTTAGAGACACAGAGGTTTCATACAATACTCTAAAATACTGTTTGAAAACTTTCAATACATTTACTTTTCAAAACTCTACCTGAAAATATGCCTTAAAATTTGCTACCTTATAGAAAACGTTTCCACAGAACAAGAAGAAACTGTCTCTGATTGTTTAAAGAATCAGTTTTCTAAGATTTTCCATTAAAATAAGCATATGCTATAACAGAAAGCTTTTTCTACAACATTATAAGTTGGTCTTAAGTTTTATCTCTTAGAAGTAAAATTATTAGAAGACACATGTAAACAATGCCCAAATATCTCAAAGAAGGAACTACACATGGGAAAAGAAGGCTATTTTAATTTTGTTACGATTAGGAAGGAGAAGGGCTTTAGAAAGTGATTTCGGCTAACCTTCCACTTCTGCAACGGGTAAGTTAAAGCCCCCTCTCTTACTTACTGTCCCAGGATATCATTGAAGTGCGGATCTAGGTCTATGTGATACTTCTTCAGATACCCATACAGCTCATCTGTACCCAGAACCTTGGCAATGCGAACAAGCTGAAATACAAAATAAACTGACCAAATCACTGAGCACAAAACTCACTGTACACCTGTGCAGACACTGTGATAAGAAATTAAAAACTTCCACATTTTACTCAATCTCTAGGGACCAGAAACAGATCCAAGCCTGGGGCAGATAGGCAGCAGACCCAAGGACACAAAGTTCACATGAAGGCAGATTTCCAAATGGCCTTTAAAACAATAACGCAACTTGTGACAATCATCTTCCAGAAGCTACTGATTATGGGGACAGCACAATCTAAGGACCAGAATCTAGTTTCATTAGACAAGGAGGTGCCTGACTTCACAGGCTCACTTTGAAGCTGGGCAGGAGACAGCATTATGCATCTTTGGGGACCTGGAACAGCGGGCAGAAGTTTGTGAAATTCTTCCCCCTGAAGAAAAGCTTACATGCAGACACTGAGTGATATTTAGTTAGCGGCTCAAGGTCTGCACCCACCAAGGGATGCAGCGCTCTGGGCATCTGCCCCCGATGGCATGAGCCAGCTGGCGTTTGCTCACCTGGTCGTAGTTGTCCTGTCCGTGGAAGAAGGGCTCCTTTCGAAAGATCATGCTCGCTAACATACAGCCAAGACTCCACATGTCCAGGCTGTAGTCATACATCTGAGGAAATAGGACCACCAGTCAGTCAAGGGTGTTACATTTCCTGAGCCCAAAAGAAAATGCGGTAGCTGAGGATAAGCTGAAATGATCATTCTGAGGTGGAATCAAGACTGACTGTTGAATGTACTCACACTGACCAAGTGAAAACCAGGAAAAAGGAAAGCCCAGGAGAGCCCAGGAGAAGCCCTAAGGAAACATAAGGAGCCCAGAGGCGCTCGCTAACAATTTTACCTGGTAGTCCACAAGGAGCTCCGGTCCCTTGAAGTACCTGGAGGCCACACGGACATTGTACTCCTGAGCAGGATGGTAGAACTCTGCAAGACCCCAGTCTATCAGTCGCAGCTACAAATACAGCAGAAGGAAGACACGTGAAAGGACCGTTTCTCCATGCCTGTGCCTTAGAACAAGGCCACACCATATCAGATAATTATTTGGCCACATAAAAAGTGTTAGCAAGTGTACTGGCTAAAAAATTACACTTTCTGCAACTGTGTGAGAGGTCACATCTGTGGTAGAGCTGAGCACTCAATCTTTTTTTTTTTCTTTTTTAAAATTTAAAGCATCCTGGCTTATTCTCGAGAGCAATAGAACTTAAGCTTTTTTCTGGCTCCAAACCACTTATATGTGTAACACATTCCCCCCATCATTAATAGCTTTGTTGTAGGCTGTAGCCGTGACAGACAGGCTGAGGATATATGCCCCTCTCCATGGTGGAGGCACTGCTCTAGCTGATTAATCTACTGCTAATTGATCATTTACTCACCAATCAGGGACGACCAAAATTGCATATTGAAAGCAGGAACGACCCAAGTATACTTTTAAGGCCAGGCAGACTGGCCTGAGGGGTCATTAAGCAACAGAAACGATCAGCTGTAGTTTCCTTCTTGAGGCCGTCCAAAAACCACGACCACAATAAACAAGTAACTAGTCAAGCTCCGCCGTCTACATACTCGCCGTGTGTACTATGCCTATATAAGTAGACGCCAACACTGAGGCTGGGGAAATCACGGCATCGCCAGACTGCCAAAGAAAGCGCCATGGATCTGCAGAAAGCACCTAGGCCCTGGCCAGCGTGTTGTTGCGTCGCGCTGCCTGGCTGTGATGGTACCTTTTTCTGTTGGTGATCTATCATGACGTTGTGGGGTTTCACATCCCTGTGCATGATTCCCTTGCTGTGGCAGTAATCCAGAGCCTATTAGACAAGAAAGCACAGAGAAAAGAAAGTGAGCAAACCCTCTACCGCCCGCCCCCAGTGCAATCATTCTTGTTTGTGACAGCTTGACTTGAATCCAGGCCCCCAAGGGGCAGCTTACTGTCTGCAACAGAAGAGAAAGGACGTGCTCCAGAAGGCACCCCTTGCCCTCCGCACACCACGCTGGCAGCTGGGAGAAGGGGGGCTATGGAGGGGACGTCAAGGCTATGTATGGTAGAGATTTCTTAGAAAAGGGGAAATGATACGCTCTTTGGCAAGCCTCTCCTCCTCGAAGCTGGTAGCAATTTATCAGCCACGTGGATTTAGAAACATCAATCTATTAGTCTAATCTGCCATGTTTAGAACCAGATCTGGGAAACTCACTGGAGTCACCTCTCACAGTAGTTCGAGTGACATGCCAGAGTCCATGCGGATGTGAAGAATGACATCCAAATGTCTCTTTCAACATGGCTTGTTTTTTAGGTAAGTGTACCATGTGGGTTTTCTAGAGTAACACACATTCTAACACTAGTATGTCGCTTTAAGACAATCCCTGAGCTGCCCTGGCCTTGCAGCTCATTTGGTTAGCACCATCCTGATACCTCAAGGTTGCTGGTTCGATCCCCAGTCAGGACACATACAAGAGCAAACCAACAAAGGCATAAAAGAGTGAAGCAACAAATCATTGTTTTTTCTCTCTCTCTGAAATCAATAAATTTAAAAAAAAAATTTTTTAAGCAATGTCTGAGCCAGTGGGTCTTTAAGAATTATGATCGTATTACTCTAAAGAAGGGAACTGCCTCCTATAAGATAGCTGGTATGCAGAGAAGATTTTTAAGTGTACGATCAATGATTTTTCACTAACTTCACAGAGCTATGCAACCATCACCACGATCCAGTTTTGGAATTTTTCCATCATCCCAAGAATTCCCCTTCAGCTTGCCCTGCACTCAACCCCCACGCCCCCTGCCCTCTGCTCTTCCCTCCCCTCCGCTCCCCTCCCCACCACTGACTTGCTTCCTGCTGCTATAGACTGGCCTTTCCTGGACATTCATAGAACGAAATGCAATACACGGTTCTGTATCTCCGCTCGCTCAGCACGTCTCTGAGCCCCATCCAGGTTCCTTTTCCTTGCCGAGTAGCATGCGCCCTATGAGTGTACTAGCTGGTGGGCATCTGGGTCGTTTCCAGTTTTCGGCTATTATGAATAAGCTGCTTCCATTCCATGTACAAGTCTCCGAGATGACATACGCTTTTGTTTCTCTCGGGGAGACTCCTAAAGGTGGGAGTGCTAGACTGTATGTAAGTTTTACATGAAGCTTTTCTAAAATCTGCCTTACTGGCTTCCAAAGTGGCTGCACCATTTTACATTCCCATTAGCAACGTATGAGGGTTCCAGTTTCTCTGTGTCCCCGCCAGCACTTTTCATTATTCACCTTCTTCATTACAGTCGTTCTCGTAGGTTTGAAGTGGTATCTCCTTGTGGCTTTGATTTGTATTTCCCTAATCTGTGCTCGAGCTGAGCACTTTTCTTACGTGGATTCATCGCCCCGTATCTTCTTTGGACAAATGTTGATTCACATGCTTCACCCATTTTTTATTTGGGTTGTACTTGTTTTAAAATCATTAAGAAATTTGCTCCTAAATCTCCCTTTTCTTATACAATATAACCCTTTTCACAAATTTCAATGTTAGGCCCATTGGCTTGTCTTAAAAAGCACGTGAAGCCTACAGGGGTCCTATAATGTGCTCCTTGGGCGGTAATAACAGCAACCCAGTAAAGGAAATAGTGTAAATAACCCATGGACATACATGTACAACGAGGTGGGGACTGGCTGTGGGAGAAGGGGTGGGCTGGGTGGGGGGACCGATGGGGGGAAAAGTGGGACAACTGTAATAGAAAAACGATAAATCAAAAATTAAAAACAAAAACAAAAAACAAAACCAGCAACCCATTATCTTACAGTGCCTACAACGTGCTTGACCCTGAGTACTCTTGGTAGTTTTCCATGGGACAAAATTAGGGTTTCTCAACCCCAATTGGTACTGTTGACATTTTGGATCAGTAATTTTTTTTTTTTAAGACTTTGTTTTTAGAGGAAGGGGGAAGGAAGGGAGAAAGAGAGGGGGAGAAACATCAATGTGTGGTTGCCTCTTGTGCACCCGCAACTGGGGAACTAGCCCGCAGCCCAGACATGTGCCCTGATGGGGAACTGAACCAGTGACCCTTTGGTTCGCAGGACGGTGCTCAGTCCACTGAGCCACACCAGCCAGGGCTGGACCAGATAATTCTTTGTTGTGGGGAGCTGTCCTACACACTGCAGGATATTTAGCAGAATCCCTGGCCACTACTTAACCACCCAAAATACTTCCAGACCACCCAGTGTCCTCTAGGGGCCAGAGCTGACCTGAGCGAGAACCACTGGACTAGACTGGCAAGGGCACTGCGTTAGGCATCTTTACGTGGGAGGGAAGACGTAAGCCAGAATCCTCCCCAGCATCAGCCTTCCAGGAATAAGCAATTTTGCTTTCCCTAGACATGAAAGAGTATATATACAGTGTCTGATGCTTTTTATATGAAGGTCATGACCCAGCAGAACTGCCCTGACTGGTGTGGGCTGAGCATCATCCTGCAACCTGAAAGGCTGCCGGTTCAATTCCCGGTCAGGGCACATGCCTGGGTTGTGGGCCAGGTCCCCAGCTGGGTGTGTGCGAGAAGCAACCTGTCGACGTTTCTCTTGCACATCAATGTTTCTCTCCCTTTGTCCCTCCCTAAAAATAAATAAAATCTAAAAAAATAAATAAGTAAAAATAAAGAACAACAGGTAGAGCTGAACTATGATGGTAGAAGGCAGGGGATACTGAATAGAAGGGGCGCAAGAGAGCATTCTGGGGTATTCATGATATTCTCCACCAGCCCTGTCCAACAGAATTGCCCGCAATGACAGAAATATTCTATAGCCGCGTGCCCCACGAGGACACTGGGTACGTGAAATGCGAGGCGTGTAGCTAAGGAACCGAATTGTTTACTACCTGCTACTATACTGGATAGCACAGTTCTGCTTAGCTTTGGGCGAAGGTTTCACTTACGTAAAATCCCCAACTGTACACTTAAGACTCACTCACTTCATTTATATAGGTTCTACTTCAGATTAATTTTCTCTGTGTTTTGTGTCACAACAAAGTCGCAGCCAGGACGCCACAGGGGCTCTGTGGCGGAGCCGATGAAACCAGGGCTCCTGAGGACAGACGTCCCGGACTCGGAATCAGATCAGACTCCACAGCTCAGTGAGTCACCAAGCAACCGCTCCTCGGCCTCCACTTCCGTTTCTACCTGCTCGATGAAGTTAAATATTTCCTCTTCTCCACCCCTGCTTTCTCCCCACAAAGAGAAAATGCAGCAAGTGTTCATTCCGTTCCTTTGCCTGGTCTTTGCCCAAACAAATTAGGACTACAACCCCTGGCAGTGAAAACACCTGGTGAAAGCAAAGGCTGAACGAGCTCAGGAAGGGGATGAGTCCTCACCACCTTGATCACCAGACCCCCTGTCTGTGGAGCTATGGACGTGCTTTTAAATTCCTTGGAAAAGCCTTTCAGTTTTAAAATCTGGTAGTTTCTGATCACTAGGCACCAAAGACATTTTTCCAGTTTCGCCTGGGTTCCCATGCTTCATTAGCAGCAAGTGTGCCCTTCCCGCCTAGCTGCTGCCTCTAGGAATGAGAGGCACCGAGTGCCGCCTGAATGGCCAGCCTGGGAAGACTGCACCATTGGGATGTCTTCACCTGGTTTAAGGACAGCTGTGGTAGGTTCAAACCTAACCTTTGCTGTGCTAGTCTGCCACAAGATCTTAATAGCTTATTTGAAAAACATAATCATTCGTGGCATTTGGATTGTGGCTCTTGTGGGGTGAATGCATGGTGTCTCTGAAAAAAGCACCTCCGGGAACTGGACTAGCCTGACAGCTCACAGGACCCTGGCGATTCAAATCTTTCCCCCACCGAGGCCTTTAATTAGTTGAGAGGACATGAAGTGGGATAAATCAAGCTCTACCTTCTTCTTCTTTCGGATCTTAGTGACATAAGACCCATAACACATAACAGTAAACCCTTAATTCCACCGCCATGGCTCTAATGACAGATGGTTTGTGCATGTGCTTGCAAAGAAACACATTCGCCTCACCAAGCTAGTTCTTCAAAATCCCGTTCCCTCACGCTCAGCCTTAACTTAGCCTGTTCTTTTGTTCCAGCAACTATTCACAATCCAATCAAAACTCCAATCTTCACAATGTTCTTTAGTAATGCCAATACCTTAATCATGTTATATTCTTTCAGAGGTTCTTAATTTGAGAACCACACCTCCCCTAAAACTTTAAGTAATACTGTATTATTTATGCATGCATTTTTGGGGTGAGTTCACTGTTATCTTTCCATCCTTAAGTAATCCATGACACTAAAAAACTTAGGAACCATTGGTCTGTTCCATTTTACAAATCTTTTTAGAATTCTTTACCTAAGTGTTTACCTAGACAAACTAAAAGAGATCATTTCTCCATCAATCAATCAGTAACGCTTGAAAATTTCAGTCTTGGGATTAGTAAGTCTCCTAGAAGGTCCACCATCAGCTCTCCCTACATATCCAGGTTCACTAGCCAGGGCTAGAGGGACAGGCTAGAGGTCAGGCTATCTCATATAAGAAGGGGATTAAAAGAGGTGGCAAGAAAAAGCTGGCTACGAAAGCCTGCCATCCCGGTACGCACGTCCCTCTACAATGTGACTTCAATGCTCAGCCCACTGAGTGGTGGGTCTAGTTCTCACCCTTTGGGTCTAGGCTTGGCCACGTGACTTGCTCTGGCCAACAATTAGCAAACACGACACAGCAGGGGCTTGAAAAGTGCTTACACGTCAAGGCCAGCCCTCTTTTGCTGCCAGGAACCCTGAGACCAGCACAGGAAGTGGCCCAGACTAATCTCCTGGGGGACGAGGCCTTAGCTTGTTCCAGCTGCCCTCCCAGATACGTGAATGAGGCCAGCCTGGACCATCTGAACCAACTGGCCCCATTTAACTTACCCCGATCAAAAACTCAGTAACCGACAGAATTATGAGAAGCGATAAATTATTTTTAAGAAGTCATTAAATTTGGGTGACTTGTTATGCAGTAAAAACTCGTAAGTATTCATTAAGCAGCCAACAGAAAATCCAAGGGGCAACAAGAGCCCTGAAGAGGAAGGCGCTAAGGCCTGGGGTAATGTCCCTGGTACCCCTTGGCTTGGCCATCTTTCTCAGGGCCACCAGGAAGTTTCTACAGTGGAGGCCTCAAGATAAGGAAAAAATAAAAACAAAAAACAAACAAAGAAACCTCACTAAATGCACTAGGTATCAAGAAATATCCTGCTCGAGTTCTTGGTTCTCTCAAAAACTTCTCCTTTAGTGAATGAGCCTGAAAAAAATGGACTGTTTATGAATGCCACTTACTTTAAGTAGTTCATACATATAAAACCGGATATCAAAGTCTGTCAGGATCTGGTAAAGTTGCTGAAACAGATTTCAGAAAACAGAAATTTAATTTAGTGTCATTGCATCTTGTCATCCTAAATGTTGGTCATTACTCTCTGTAAACGTAGTGGCTGAGTCTCTAAAGAATCCCAGAACTTTTTACTCCCTGACCTGCAGCACATGAGGACAAAGACTAAAATGAGGGTCTAATACTCCAGCCTTCAGAAGAAAAGAGAAAGGAATTCCAGGGAAGAAAACCATTTATTCCAGCCTGGATCCTTTAAAAACCCGTTTAGTGCCCCCCGATTTCCACACCCACAACTGCACTATGCTGGAGATGGAAGTCCCAGCCACCCGGCTGCCCTTCAGACCTCGCCCACTGCAGCACCCAGTACGCTGTAGAGAACAGGGCTCTGCATGGAAAGATGAACCCGAAAAGCTTCACTGGCCCTGCGGTAAAACAGTGGCAAGGCAGTAAATCTGTTCAAGAAAGAAACATGAGGGGCATGAACGGCTACAGCATTTAGAAAAGGCGAGAGACAAAAAATCAGTACCTTCCACTCCCCCCCAACCAATTCCAGGCTGGAAAAAAAAGAACACTTCACAGGCACTACTGACGGGAGTCACATGTTTTAGGGAGAAAAGGAGCGGTGGCGTGAGATGTTCAAAAACCGACACCCAAGTGAAAGTTTTCATTACTGACAATCCAAAGACCCACCCACTGGGAGACTTTTTTTTTTTAATTTCAATTTCTAAGAGGTAGAGTAGCATTTATGAACCCAGGTTCCTTAAATCCATAAACCCTTGTCAGAAACTGTACTATTACATCTGATAATCAACTCCAAGTAAATCTCTTTCCCCATGAGTCTAAACAGCAGTTTCTATGAAATTAAACAGCACACCTTTATGAAATATATTTTGTTTCTCTCTTTATTAGAAGACCCAAGCAAAGCAGAGAAAACCTCTCCAAGGAGCAGAGAACAGTGTGTAAAAGGGCGGGGAGGACAGCGGGGACACAGGAGAAAAAAGGGGACTTCCACTGCATACCACTTCATATTTTAGATCCATGTACATGTACCGCCTATTAAAAAAATTTTTTTAACTTGCTAAAAATCCAATTACACATTTTCTAAGACCACCAGGACTCCTTTCTCTCAAATGCCCCCTTTTAATTAGAGTGATTCTCCCTCCAGCTTAGCAAGGCTATCTGATTTCCTCCCGTCGGGCAGCAGCTGGCTCAGGGCGCCGTGGGGAGGGAACACATACATTCCGGGGCACGGTACTGCTGGCGCCTGGGACCTGCTCCCCCACTGGAGGCTGACCCGGGATGGGGCTCGAGAGCACGCAGGCGCAATGGCATCAACACGCCACCACTGCGCTCGGGAGATTCACCTGCATAGCAGCCCGACACCCGAGTTTTCTGTTCTGCCCCAGCACAGCCCTGGCCTGCACGTACGGAACCAGGCTGAAGACACCGTCTCTTTTCCGTGTCAAATCAGCTCCTCCTCCGAGAATTAAGGCGCTCACTCCCAGAGACAGGCCAAGTGGGGCTCAGGCCAATGAAGAGGCCGTGGGCGTGACAACAGCATTCTCTGACCCTCAGAGGGCTCCGGTATTTTACATCCAGAAAACAAATATGGGCTCTTTTATTATCTGGACTTTTATCTGTGGAAGGCTTTCTTCTCATAGCGTGTGGTATCTACACCAAGCATCTGTGTAAATGGTCCGAGACATTCACTTTTATTTCTCAGGAGCTCTGGGTAGCAGACCAAACTGCACCTGTAACATTTTACCACCTGGGCTAGAATTCAGGACTCACCAAGGTCCACAGTCTGGCTTCCTCCAACTTTTGGAGCTGTCTCCACTGCAGACCCCAGGGGTCCCCAACTCTGATCAAACAAACCTGGGTTTCCCACCTCCGTTATTCTCTCTCCAGTGCCCCTGTCCTCCCCGCCGCTGAATCGGGAATACCATACCCCTCCCTCTTGCCCATAAAGTCAAACACACCCCCATCCAGACTCCAGAGCTGGTGGTCTCTTCCTTCTCTGAACTCCCAGCTGCTGACTGTCCGCTACGGTGTGCACAGGGCAGTGACAGCAGCAGGGTCCCCAGAGGTAACATTCCTCACTCACACTGGCAGCTATCTGAAGTTCTCAAGATACTTCCTCCCTCTGTTGTGCACAAGACGCCGCTGTCATCCCAGAAGTCCCATGCCAGCACCCCTGCGGACCGTGGCGCACACACAACGGGAGCAACGGGACGCTGCAGCTGCGGGGAGTCACCGATCTGGTGGTCTGAGGTCTCTGAACTTTCCCTCCCCCAACGATGTCAAGGATCTAACATACGACTGGGTGATCCCGAGAGCTTTCACACCTACCTGTCGCACACCAGATATGGTGGTCCGCTCCCTGCACGCAGAAGGCAGGTGAAAATTATTGACCTTGATGATGTCTCAGTCAACAGAACAGGATAAAAACTGTCTTCCAAAAAACAGGAGTACTAAGAGTCCCGGAGAAATGAGAAAGGGAAACTCCACAAGAACCACGCTTTTCCTCCACTATTCTTAGCCAGCTATGTGGAGAACATCACTTACCAACCAACTGCAAAGCGTTGGCAGGAAGTTAGCTTTTCTTATGTTTTCATCAAGTAACTGTCTTCTCAAAAACAAGCGAGCCCATGCCTCCCGGAAGATTACAGAGGTGCTGGGGAAGAAGCTATGCACAGTCCTGGTCTGGCTCCAAAGCCACAAGCACACTGGCATCTCCCTAGAAATGAGGTCTCCTTCAGGACTACTTTTAATTAACCTTAGAAAGTCTGAGGAGGGGAGAGGGGAAAATGCAATCTGATCAACAGACTCAGAGCCTCCTTAGCCTAAAACCAACACCCAGAAAGGAATGACCACAAGTGGGCCTCACTCCTGCTGTTACATACAGACAGGTCTTCAGACTCCACTTCCGGGTCAGCTGCATCATGATCAGCTACAAATTCCAGAGCCCCAGCCCCAATAGTTGTCAAGTAGGAGGACTTCACACTGTCAGAGGGTCCCCAGCCAGAAGTGGGGATCACCACCACAACCAACTCTCATCCTGGACACGGGGCTTGCACACCTGACGTACACAGCTCAGCCTACGTGCAGAAATTCCAGTGGTCCCCACCCAGGACAAGAAAAAACGGGGGGTGGGGGGAGGAGATAGAAAGTGAGAGGGAGAGATGGTCAATGCAGTAGTCTCGAGCTTTGGCACTGATAACCCCTGACCCCGAGATCCAGAATAAAGCCAAGGTCAACATTTTTAGAAATTAAGGAAGCAGAACATATCACTAGTTAGGGTTCACCTCTATGTGAGTGACTCAGAAAGGCTCCAGAGCGCAATACCATCCTCTCAAGGTGGAGCCCCTGTGGAATGTCTTATCGCTCTTCACAATGTCTAAGTGACATATACTTAAAATGTATATTCATTTTTATTTATTCTCTACCAAAGGCATAGAAAACTGAGAAGCCTATCTCAACAGAAATTACAATATTTCTACTTGTCTTTTTCCTAAAACATTGAGCTTGATATGAATGTTATTTATCTCCTCGGGGTGGTCTTTTGTGACTATACTAAGAAATTAACTTATTCGTCCTCATTTGCATTTACAGGTCTATTTCTCTCACACTGTATTTCATAATCACGATGCACTTGTTCATTGGTGTGGCTGGTCATTTACAGTCACCTCCTCCCCTACTGTGTCTGCTCCATAAAGGCAAGGGCCGTGCGTCTCTCATTCACCATGTAATACATGCAGGGTTAGGCACTCAAAAATATTGGTTAAATTTCTTGTTGAATTTTGGGTGTATGAAAAAACCCTTTCCTCTGTCTCTTCCTGGAAATAATGATTATAAATTTTTCATCATTTTATGGACTAAATAAAATGGTGAAGCTTCGGGGGAAAACAAAAAGAAAGAAAAGAAATTACAATATCTCTACTTCAAAAAGGTACCTTACCTTTTTTGAGACAATTTTGAGTTTGGGAGTTTCACTTCAACTTTTAGTGACTGGCTCTTCCTATTGATTTGTTTTGAAGTTTTGTCTTTTGTCCTAAGTATTACCATGTATCTTTTATTTTCACTTGGACATATATGAAGTGATATAACTGATGATTTCAAGGAGAAATTAACCAAAATAGTACCTCTACCATAATATGAAATATCAAGGGGAAAAAATGAGTAAGGCCATAAAAGATCTGAACTAAACGAACAAACTTGATATAAAAACTGACCATGTACTAAATTCATAAACATCACCAACAAATTTCAAATAATCAACATATTGATCATGCTCTCTGGACACAGTGCAATCAAAAAACAGCCCTGCCTGGTGCTGCTCAGTGGACTGAGCACCAGCCTGTGAACTGAAGGGTTGCTAGTTCGATTCCCAGTCAGGGCACATGCCTGGGTTGTGGGCCAGGTCCCCATTTGGGGGTGTGTGAAAGACAACCAATCTCTCACACAACAGTGTTTCCCTCCCTCTCTCTAAAAATAAATTTAAAAATCTTAACCCCCCCACCCCGCAAGAAAACAAGTGGATGCTGGATTATATATTCACAACCATAAACAACATTCCCAGGACAATAATCACTGGGAAACTTTTAATATGGACTGTATGCTGTCTACCAGATGGCATTATTGCATAAATATTATAATTCTTAAAGTGTACTAACAGAATTGTGGTTATGTAAAAATATATCCTACCTAGTTCCAATGCGAGCATATTTAGGAGTGAAGTATTGTGATGTCTGCAAAATTTAAGATGACTTCAGCAAAAAGATAGCTAGAGATAAAAGGGCAGTGTGGGGGGGATGGGAGAAATAACTGCAAATGTGGCAAAATATTAACTGGTAAATCCAGGTGAATAACGTAAAGGTACTAACTGCACTCCTCTTTCCAATTTTCAGTAGGTCTCATGATTTTCAAAGTAAAAAGTTTGGGGAGAAAAATCCAAATCTGTAAGTTTGGAGTTTGTATTTCTACTTTGAATGCAGAAAGGAGTTCCATAACCATGAAATGTAGCTAAAATGGCGCTTGAGGTTTATAGACTTATTATCAATCAAAGCAGATGTAGACAAATTAGGTGACATCAACTCAAGAAGTCAGAGGAAAAAAACAGTGAAAACACAAGAAGGAAAAAATCATAAATTAATATTGTAAAAGATAGGAGAAACAGAATGAAATAGAAAAACAAACAAAAACATCTGTGCCCTGACCCATGTGGTAAGCTCTGTTGCTTATGTGTCCTCCTGCAAAGTGAAAGGTCACAGGTTCGATTCCTGGTCAGGGCGCATGCCTGGGCTGTGGGTTCGGCTGCATGTAATGTACAAGAGGCAACAGATGAATGCCTCTCTCTCTCTCTCTCACACACACACACACATGAATGTTTCTCTCCCTCTCTTACCCTCTTCTCTAAAAATAAATAAATGAAATCTTCAAAGAAAACATATTGAAAAGAGGGAATTAAGGGGAAGTCGACATGACACTCCCCATAGCTGTCCTCAGCTTGTGCCAGGAGCCGACAATCAGTCATCAGTAACTTCATTGCTCTAAAATATGAGCAGACACTCTAGAACCATCACATTTCAGATAAATGGAACAGGGAACTAAACCAAAAACACTCCCAAAAAGGAATTTGGAAGAAAAACAGAGAAAAGGCATGAAGAAGAAAACATAATGGGAATAAAAAACCCACATTCTCAGTGAGAAAATAGAAGATATTACATAAGACATAAAAGAACAGGGTACTATTTTAAAGGGCTCAGAGACAGGAAGTCTAACATCCAAATGAGTTCGAGAAAGTGAGAACAAAGGAAAAAGGGAAGAAAATCAAAGGATGTTAGAAGTTATTTTTCCGAGATGGAAGGCTATGAGTTTCTAGAAGACTGAAAGAGCCCAGTAAGTATCCAGAACGAGAGATGAGCACCCCCTGAGCAAGCACGTCCCCAGGAAATTTCAGAGACTGGGAACGAGGAGGCGATCTGCGAGCTTTCAGAAAAAGAACGAGGGACAGGTCACGTCAGATGAAACCAGAATGGCTTCAGCGGTAAGAGCAGATCAATCTCTTCAAAATTCTGCGGAAATTATTCATCAGGACCTAGAATTCTATACTACAGCAAATACAGAATTGGGAGGATAAAATAAAGATGTTTTCAGATATGCAAGATTCTAAAAACATTAAACGCCCGTGATCCCTTTAAAGCAAGCTCCCAGAGAATGTATGCCATCAAAGCTACCCCTTGGTGAGAAGGCAGAGTTCTCTAGGGAAGTAAAAACTGATCTTCAGCACGTTGTTAAATCAACCCGTCAATTTAAGAAAAACTCATTAAAACTGAGGAACTTCATCAAGGAACTAGTATAAATGACCCACGGATATGGACAACAGGGTGGGGACTGACTGTGGGAGGAGGGGTGGGCCGGGGGGGAGCAATGGGGGAAAATGTGGGACAACTGTAATAGAAAAACAATAAAATTTAAAAAAAAAACAAATCAAGGGACTTCACTGTGAAGTTCCATGAAGATTGCCTTTGAAATCTGTGTATTAGGAAAATGCTTGCTTTCATTAAACTCTATTATGAACACACACACACACACACCTTGATAAACCTGGGTCATTCATAGCCGAAGTGAGGTCAGCGCATGTATCAGCACAGTATTTTACCACTGAAGCGCTCCTATGCTAGCTAATGAAAAAATGTATACCCCACTTTTCAGTTCCCTATTGGGTTAACCAGGAAATCTGTTACATATGGGGAATGCTACACTGTATAGAAAACTTGTTTGTTGTTTTATAAGTCATAATACCCTCTTTTGCTTATTTTTCACTAATTAAGCTTACGGATGTTTTAGTGAATAAGAAAAATTAAATGTGAGAATAAGGTTCTTTTACTTTCACCTAGAAGTACCGCCCCCAATACCAGCACATTTCAACTGCTGGTTTGGTTTTGTCCCTAAGTTCCACCGCAAGTGAGTCACAAGCCAGAGCTGTCATCACCAAAAGGGTCTCTAAATGCCCCTAACCATCAATACCACTTTTGATTTTAAGCTTTTTTTTTTCCTTTTTGCTCTGGCTGGTGTAGCTCAGTGGATTGAGAGCCAGCCTGTGAACCAAAAGGTCACTGGTTCAATTCCTGGTCAGGGCACATGCCTGGGTTGCAGATCAGGTCCCCAGATGGGGGCATGCAAGAGGCAACTGATCAATGTTTCTTTCCCTCTCTCTCTCTCCCCCTTCCTTCTCTTCTCTAAAAATAAATAAATAAAGTCTTTTAAAATATATTTTTTCTTCTTACACTGGTTTCCATATTATGCTCCACTATGTCCAGTATATGCCTGGCCCCAAAACCTTCTCACAAGTTAAGGTTGCTGTGTTTGAAAACCAATAAAAACAAATTCATGAAAAATCAACCTAACATCGTGCTTTTCAGAAGAACACCTCAAATTCTAAATTAATATGCATTATAAATATAAGAAATGTAAACAACCCAGAACAGGGCGTTTCTGTGTCGTTTGCTTAGTACACAGCGCGCATGAACACACACTATCTGAGTCTGAATTCCACGTATTGCTTCTTTTCACGTGAGCCCTGTGTCTGTTCATCACTCCCTATCAGCAACGTAAGATTCCTAAGAAAATCAAAGTTAACATCTACCTAAATAAAGCTGTTGTGTAAAAGAGGAGGGTTAGAGATGAGGCGTTTAGCTTAGACCCAGCCAGCAGCTATTCCCAGAGTAAGCAAGGTGATGAGTAATTACGCCAAATGCAAGAGCCCTAACCACTTCCGCATCCTGTACTCATGCTAGAAACGATCCAATTTATTTCCTATTCTCACCAATGACCTTTCTGCCCCCCTTGGGTTCTACTAGAGTATCAACAGTACTTACTGCCACCTCCCCATCCCCCATGGACCCCCATACCAGAAAGAAGTATATACGCACCTTAAAATCTGTATTATTGATATATTCGAATACCAAAGCTGGTGTCTTTGACTGCAAGAGAGAATATACATGCTTATTAAGTATTCAAACAATAAACGTAATTTGCTTCTGTTGCACTGACCCATCCTCAAATCCCACTTAGATGAAAAAGATTTGTCCACCAGGGAGACTAGTAAGAAAGTATCCTCTTGAAATTTTATGTCTGGAATTTGCTTCAAAATAATGGGAGGGAGGGCCATGGTGGCGGTGGGGAAGAGGGCGGGGTCCTGATAAAGTGAAGGTGACCACGAGCTGACTAGCTGCTAAAACTGAGTGCTGTGTGCAGGCAGGTTCATTATACTATTCACTTTAGTTCTATAAATGGCTGACATTTTTATTTTTTATTTTTTTGGTTTATTTTTTAAAATATATTCTCTGACGAACCTGTCCAACAGGCTTGGCACAGTATGTGGAGATTTATACTCTGCAGTGGTCCAGTTTGCCAACCACAACACAGGTCTTTTCAGGATCCAGAGGGAAAATAGCTGATTATCAGTAAGCTAAAATGTGAACTCACTTACTTGGCTGGAGATCATTAGAGACGTATTCCCCCAAAATCATATGTAATCAAGTGTTTTTAAAGCAACATAATTTTTAATGCAATGAGTATAAAATAGTCAATATTTCTTTGTTGCAAAATACAGATTTCCAAATGACAAGTTTACTTAAATGAGGTAAAAGAATGCTAACTGGCAGTAATACATGGTCAAAACTGGGAGAAAAGCAGAGGCTTAAAAGCATTATAGAGAGAAAAAAAATCATCTTGGAAATCTTTATATTGGGAAGTTTCGCTGAAGGAAGCAGGTGAAAGTTACCCAGGCAACAGGCCACAGCGTGTGCACGCGGGTCTCCCCAGGACAAGCAGCAGTCCCAGTCCAAGGGTCCCTCACTAGCCCAAAGGTGAAAGGGATTCATCAAGGCTACCAGCTCTCTTACAGGCTGGGAGGAAATCTGTTCCTCTCTAGGTCAGGGGCTGAGGGTTCCCTGTTGGCTTCACCCACCTCCATTTACTTGTTACACATCACGTAAAACACACACACCCCGTAAGTTATAAATTACAAAAACAGTAAGGCAGCTCTCACTAAGTTCTGTGTCACTGTAAAATCAATCTGTTCTGATCAGACCGGGATATAATTTAAATGCCAATGAGATGGAATCTAGAATATAACCATCCTTCTCAGTCTTTTCAGGGACCAAATTTAAAAAACTTTCCCTTAGTTTTCAGTTCAAACACCTGTGTAGTCTTGGGCAAATTCCGCAACGTCTGTAAGCTTTGGTTTTCTTATCGGCAGTGTGACAATACAGACGATAACAGTCCCTACCCCGCTGGACTGCTGTGAGAATTAAGCATGATACAGTTAAACCCTCAGAACACTGAGTGTTAGCTACATTACTATGAGGATCTCTTTAGCAGACAGAAACACCACCTAAGGTTAAGTTACTCCTGGGAAGAGAAAAAAATTAAACAGCACCACTACAATGGCTAAAAATTAAGCATTTTAACAAAAAATATTTCCGATGTTTCTGCATATACAATGTGAACCCTAAGGGTGGAGGCTGAATTAAACAGCCGCAGGAGAACCAGCGAGACAGCTCCCTGGGAGGCTTGTGGACCTGCGGCCTGCTCCGCTCTCCAGGCCAGGCCAGCTGTCCACATGGACATACTCGGTGTTTCCTTTGGGAAACCCGGGTTTTCAGTGTGAGATAAAATAATGCTAATTGGTAGGAATAAGGTTACAAACTGGGAGAAAAGCAGGATCTTAAAGGAGATAATCAGCGAACACTTGTGAGCTGAATCCAAATAATGAGGTAATAAACCTGGGACAGGGATTTGTCTACCTAATAGACATTTTTAGGTTCTACAGAAGCATGCTGGTGGCTATTTTCTCCCTGGGCCACCATGATTTTTTCTGGTTTTCAAAATTATTCAGTAGTAAAGACAAGCACCAGCATCCTCACTATACGGTATTTCTCATTCTGTTAGGTTCTGTGTGTCTCTCCTATACACACACACGCGCGCGCACACACACACACACTCTCTCTCTCTTTCTCTCTCCCCCAACCATCAGGCACCTACCACAGGGTCTTTCACAGTGTCAATCAGCTTAATGATATTTGTTCCACCACGAAGGTTCTCCAGAATCTTAACCTCTCGTTTTATCTTCTTTTTCTTCACTGGCTTAAATACACAAGAGTAATCAAAGTAAGACTCCCTTTGAAATTAATAAATAAAACTTTAAAACGATGTTAGCTAATCAAATGGACATTGCACTATCTTGTACACCGTGTTATGTTAAAGAGCTTGTCTAAATTAGAAGAGGAAAATAATAAAGAGATAAAATGGGCCAGCCCATACGAACTTGTAAGATTAAGTTCAATAATTTACAGACTTATAGTTTATGTGTCAGACGTTTAAGTGGGGCACTTAAAAAATTTTTGAACACCCATGTCATACTTTAAAAATAAAATGCTTGCTGGGCAACTGCCAAGTGGAAAACGTTACAGCTCTGAGCAGCTGTATACCAGGCACCCACAAATGGAAAAACTGTAACAAAATGGTAAGACACCTGCTCTTCCAATGAGTTACATGCAATTCTGTCTTTCAGGAGTGAAGACCAGCTCACTGACATCAAGTTACAAACTTGTTTCCCAGCTGCTGGCTCCCATTTCCTGTCGCCACTCCCACTTCCTTAATATCTAGAATCTGAAATCAGCACAGAGCCAGTAAAACTTCCCAACAGATCCCATTCCCAAAGAGAGAACAGATCAGCAAAGGAGAAAACAGATCTGATACAGCGGTGATTGGAAACCTCAGCTACCTGAGAATCTTTCAGACTGCTCGACAGAAAAATTAAAGACCTTAATCAGAAATACTAGCATTACATGTGTCCTTTCCTAAGTGGGCTAACGAGTTTGAAGAAGCGTATCACGACCAACAGTTTTATAAAAGCGCTTAGCACAGTACCTACAGTAGATAAATGTTAAATTTATTATTTTCAAATTTGTAGTTAGTCAGAAGTCTTATTGCATGCTCACAAAATCCCTGTGAAGCAGATTCGGCCAAGATGAGCTACCTGCCCGCGGGTCGCCCCGCTCGCAGTAGCGAGGGAGGCGGGAACCCAGTCTAGACGGTCTGACTGCGGGTCTCACTGGCAGCCACTGCACTTTCCTTCCCCAGTGTGGCTCCGTAACTGACACAGCCAAGGAAGAGGAATATTCCATCACCGAGAGTTATAAGAAAATAGCACAGGCAGAGAGGGGCCATGAAACAAGACTCTGAAAGCCTGTGTGTGGGGGCGGGGTGGGGACGATGGTGGTGGCGGTGGAGGTAGTGGTGGCGGTGGCAGGGGGAAATAACACGTACATATGCCAGGGAAACCTTCATCTGTTCCTGGTCACTAAGCTACAGCTCTGAACACACAACACAACAGAGGGGAGATTAATGAGCAACAGAGCATCTGCATCACCTATAAACGGGGTGCGCGCAATCCAGCTGCGTTCCTCCATGCCAGCCACCAATGACCATGCCCCCTCCACCGTCAGGGTCCCTGCAGAGCAGCTCTGGCTACGGTGTCCCTTCCCCATGTGCACGCAGCATCTTTTTATTTTTTTAACAATTTTATTTGTTTGTTTATTTATTTATTTTTAGAGAGTGGGGGAAGGAGAAAGAGAAGGAGAGAAACATCACTGTGTGGTTGCCTCTCACTCGTGTCCCCAGTTGGGGACCTGACATGCCACCTAGGCATGTGCCCTGACTGGGAATCACACCAGCGACACTTGGTTCGCAGGCCCACGCTCAATCCACTGAGCCACAGCAGCCAGGTCTGCACTCAGCATCTTACTCCTTATTCTCTTTTTCATAATTAGGGAGACTCAATACTTCGGGAAACAAAGCACTCAAACATGAAGCCGGAGAAGGACATACTATAAAATAAACAGCCTATAAGCTTAAAAAATGTCAAACGTTATGAAACACACAGACCGAACAACTGTTCTGTTTCAGATGAAAAGATAACTTAATGTGACATATGATCTGAGATTTTCTTTTATATAAAGAACATTATAAGGACAATTGGCAAATGCAAATGGAGACAGCATACTAGCTAAGAGCATCATATCAAATGCTCACTTCTGATTTGTTGATCCTGGCACTGTGGGTTATATAAGAAACTGTCCTTGTTTTTAGGAAATACACACTGAAGTAGGGATGACTGCAGATTTGGTCAGGCACTTCAAAAAAATGTGTAAACTAAGTTTAAACATGTCTGCGTGTGTATCTATATGAAAGAGGACAAGAGAGGATAATGCAAATGTTAACATTTGAGAAATCTGGGTGAAAGATATATGGGAATTCTTGCAACTCTTCCCCAAGTCTGAAATTATGTCAAAAAGTTCAAAGAAAAATAAAAGCTAGCTATCATATCTATAAATTCAGGCAATGCTACCGGTATATTCAATGTAAGAAAATTCTAGACCTGTCATCCACTGCAGGCGAACAATTACAGATCTGTGGGTGTGGTAACAGAGAAAAAAACACAAACAAACAAACATAAAAACACCCACAGCCAGAGGCTGTATACACCAAAAGCCCTCTTCTCCTCCTTTATATTAGTACTGGGTTAACCCATTAAGTAAGCTGCCTTTATAATGACGCCACATATAAAACTTCGCTCTGCTATCCTGTTATTCAGCAACAGGTCAGACAGGTACATTGTTTCTGGACAACCCACTTAAGATGAAGATATCTTTCATTATGTCTAAAGGTAACTTATAGAGCATGTGAACATATTTTGCTGCTCAAGTGTCACCTGTCCAACAACTTCCCAAACAAGAGATTGGGGACAGCAGGGCGACTGAAGTGGCACAATGGAGTCACGCAACAGCTGGAGTTCTACCATAGTGACAGAAGACCCAGAGATCGTAAAAAAGGGAAGTGACCGAGAGCCCAGGACAGGCCCCTCCAAAGCATGGACACCTGTCCTCTAGAGGAACCCGATGGCAGGTAACTCCCTTTAGCCTCAGCGTACTCTTCTGAACCTGGGAGATGCTTCAGAAGCTACAAAATCAATGAGCTCCCAGGGAGTGAAAGTGATTAATTCTACAAATAGAACTGGAGAGAAAAAGTGAGGTATGTAAGGGAGGATCCTGGCCTCCTAAGGAAAATAGAGCAGGAATTTTACAGAAACAACGATGCTCTGACTCTCCCAACCAGTGCTTGCACTCACTCACTACCAGTAACAGAAAGTGCAGAAAATACATAATTTTCATGATAATCTCATAATTTCATTTCGCATGCTAGGGCAAATCACTCCCAACTAAAGTTCATTTAGTACAATTCAGAGATTATCTGTTTAAAAGATTCTAACTGGATCAGCATAGCTCTTTTCCAAACCAAAAATTAAATAATTTCTTAACTCAAAGTCTAATAGACAAAATGGCAAATAGCTTTAAGATTGCATTTATTTATTTTTAGAGAGATGGGAAGGGAGGAAGAAAGAAAGGGAAAGAAACATCGATTGATTGCCTCCCATACAAACCACCAACCCAGGCATGTGCCCTGATTGGGAATCGAACTGGTGACCTTTCGTTTTGAGGAATGACACCCAACCAACTGAGCCACACAGGTCAGGGCAATGGCAAATAGCTTTAAAAAAGAAATTAAGTATTAAACCAAGTTTCAGAATAAATGAATTTTGGCACATACTTAAGAGAGAATATTTAAAGGAAAAAACTCACTTAAAACTTTCTGTGCATAAGCCCTGAAAAGGAACGGAGGGAGGAAGGGCCTTTTCGGAAGGTTTCTGCCCACATGGCGAAAAGGCCCAACTATTCTGGAAAACCTTGTTCAATGTAATCAGAGACTAAGGTACTTTTCCTCTTTCCCTATTTACCAACATTTCCAAAGTTTAAAACAATAGAAAAAATCAGTTATTGGATGCTTGGAAACCCAAACTGATCGAGTCATTAATCTATCCTATTTATTTACTCAGCTGCTTTTTCAAAAACCAGACCTGAGAACGATTTCAACTACAAGCATTTAATTATGACTGAATATGTAAACTAACACCTACCAAATACATAAGAATAAACCCCAGCAAATATTAACAGGCAGAGTCCCATTTTAATTTCTTTGCGTTTCAAACTAAGTGATAAATTCAAGACAGGACCAGAGCTCAGAACTTCCAGATCTGGATTTACTTTTATCCCACTACCAAAGTGATGACTGCCCCACAAAGACACGGATTTCATCACCTGCGACGAATAACGACAAAGACGACTGGCTGCCCGGAATGCAGGGTCCCAGCCGGAAGAAAGCTCGGCCCGGATGGCCACACTTACTCTCCCTCGGTAGCGCGGCTAAAATCCACTGAAACCGACCGAACTATAAACGTTACCCGGGCAATGTTATTTCTTCACAGTCACTTTTCCCCTGATCTTTCAAGTCTCACCTTTCCACCAACGACATTACCAGCTCCTTCAGGGTAACTGTTCATTCTCAGGATTTAATTCTTTTTTTGATTTAAAAGGGAGAGGCATACAGGCCTTTGGATTCTCGCTGAGAGACCGGAAGTCCCCTCTTCCGCTGGTTCTGCGCCCGAAAGCCCTTCGCTGGGCCCCACTAACATGCTGTTCTTACGTTCACTGCTTTGTGGGTGCCAGGCGCCATTCTCAGTACATTTTAATCAACATTTACCAGGACTCCGAGATGAGTCTTTGAACAAACAGTCTTACAGGACGCTGGGGCACACGGTTTAAACAACTGCTCAAGATCGCAGGGCTTCTAAGTCTCAGAACTAACAACCCGAGTCCAGGCAGATTACCTCCCAGGCCTCTCTCAGGAGAGACGACTGTGTAGGTCACTAAAACGCTCTCTCCACCTACCTACTTATCTACGCCTCTATCTCGTTTGGTTCTCCCAACAACCTTGTGAGTTAAACGGGAGAGGCAGACCCGTTTCACAGACGAGGAAAACAGGGCTGGGTGGGTACAAACTAAGCTGCTCCTAGAACCCCCACCTACTGCCCTCCATTTACAGCACTTCTCCCACTACGCCACCCTGCTTTTGAGGTGGCAGATCCTAAAATTCGGCTCTAGAAACTATCTGGAGCCATGCTCTATACAAAAAAATGGGAACTTTATATCAAGATATTCTTTTCACACCTGGTTCGCTCTCCAAACATATTAAGGGGATAAAACCATTAACCAAAAAATCTGGCAGGTGATCACAATCAGACTGGAGGAACTGTATGGGTTTCAAAAAATGAAAAACACTGGTTACCGAGGCTTCAACGAAGAAGGTAAAGTCACAGCTCACTTAGGCACTGAGCAGGCTGCTGTGGATACAAATCAGAACCCGTCTGTATCCACACCGCTCCCCGGGCCTCCGTCCACACCATACTTCAGCCGGCAACCCAGCAAGGTCAAGTGTTTCCTTTCAGGAGAGTAACTCCAACGATGTGAGAGAGAAGCACCGGCTGGTTGCCTCCTGTAACGCACCCCAGCCGGGAATCAAACCCGCAACCTTTGGTCACAGGACAACTCTCCAACCAACTGAGCCCCAGGGACCAGGGCTGGGTCTTGCTTTTGAAAATGGTATTGCTCTTAACTTCTATTCAGAAAATAGTTTAACGGATCCCGAGAACCACAAGAATTGCTAAAATGCACACACGAGAGGCTCACAAAATGCTAAAAGGTGTCCAAAACGGCCAACTGCTTTTATCTGTGTACACCTCACTAAGAGGCGCTACAAAGGAACTGAAAAATTGACTTTTCAGGGTCACAAGATGAAACTTTAGGCACTAAAGTGACATTCTACCCTGCTCTACTGACCCTTCCTATCCCCCTTCCCCACTTCTTTCTCCTCAATATGATTTTCTTTTTAAATTAACTCTATTTATTTATTTATCTGTTTATTTTTAGAGAGAGGGGAAAGGAGAAAGAGAGGAAGAGAAACATCACTGTGTGGCTGCCTCTCATGCGCCCCCAACTTGGGGCCTGGAGTGCAACCTAGTCATGTGCCCTGACTGGGAATCGAACCAGCGACACTTGGTTCGCAGGCCAACGCTCAATCCACCGAGCCACAACAGCCAGGGCCTCAATATGATTTTCATCAAAAAAGACATAACCATCCTATTGACCAGAAAGTTTTCTTTTAAGATGTCGGCCTCAGAATTTCACTTCAGGATAGACAGTAAAACTGTGCTCACCCATTTCTAAATTCCTAAAGCCTCTTAATAATCAATATATTTTGATCAATAAAATACTTAGAAATCGACTACTGATGCAAATGCCTCCACGGTCATCCATCATCCAACCATTCTGAGATACTGGAAAGCCCTGCCTGGAAAGGTTTCTGACTAATTTGGAGGCATCTACAGAGAAAGCTTCCTACTATATTTCAACTGCAGGAAGGAATTTATGTATTAATGTGCACATAGCAACTGAAATTAGGTATATTTCTAGATTCCTGCAAATTATAAGCAGCTGATACTCTGTTAAGTTCCCCAAACCAAACACCACAAGTAGTTATTAGTCATCATTTCAACTTCTCTGAATAGAGGAACACAACTTTGGAGAGACCTTATTCTTTAAAAAAAAAATGTTTTTCCTTAAATTCTACTTTAATCCAATCTGTCCGAACAATGAGAAAACCACAATAATACCATTAGCAGTTTCTTACCCCATCCTTCAGATAAAATAAAATCTGGACAGAAATGCCACGGGGCTATGAAAAACAAAGAAGTGAACATCGTTTTCACCAGCAGAAGCAAGGTTGTTCAGGCCGCGCCCGGAGAACTTGCATCGAAAAGAAACAGAACAACACTTCATTCATTAGAGCACCCAAGGGGCCTCCCAAGTCCTTCTCCAGACTGGAACTTATTCTGCACTCAATGCTACGATGCTAAGAAGAGCAGTAAAAGACAGTAAGGAAAAGGAAACAGGAGTTCTGGCTAAGGCTCATTTCAACATAGTGATGTTAGATGAGGTGCTTTTTTGTGCTTACTTTCTTGTCCATAAAAATAACTCAGCCCTGGCTGGGTAGCTCAGTGGATTGAGCCCCTGGCCTGTGAACCAAAAGGTCGCAAGTTCGATTCCCAGTCAGGGCACATGCCTGGGTTGTGAGCTGGGTCCTCAGTTGGAGACGCCCAAGAGGCAACCACACACTGATGTTTCTCTCCCTCTCTTTCTCCCTCCCTTCCCCTCTCTCTGGGAACAAATAAATAAAATCTTTAAAAAAATAAAATAAAATAACTCAGCTTCCAAACTGGATTCCCTAAACAGCATATCCCGCAAATCTCTACAACAGAGGGAAAACTATCCAGCAACCGACACCATCGGGTTCTCTAAGAGGATGGCTAGAAAGCGATGTGACATTTTCCTAAATGAACGTACTGTTACTACTTATGTGTACCCCTGAATGCTGTTTCTTTCAAAAAAAGACACTGCAGGAAGTTACACTTATTCAAAAAATGCTGCCATCACTCAAACGTTCCAATGTTTTCCTGGATTTGCTTTAGAGTAAGCAGTTCATTCTTTTGAATGCAGAGCAGCGGAATATGGATATTCCTAATTTCAGTTTATGCCCTGCTTGCTCGCTTCCTAGATATATTTTAAGCAGCTTATATTAAAAACGTTTATGCTCATGTATACAAGAGAAAACTGTATGGCTTCCCCGGGTGACCTCTCTGAAAGGACCCTTCCTTTAAATCTTTATGTTCTGTAGGTGTAATTCCTATTTAGGGAAGAGGGGACTCAAACTCCACATCTTTAATATCAATTTCTCCCTCCCCACCCCCAGTGTTTCCAACAGCACAAACAACGGCTTATTTCTCTCCACTACAAGTCTGCTTCTTCATCACTAGGCTGGCATGGTACTGAATAAGGATCGCTTTTCTGAAAGGCGATTTTCAGACAGTATAAGCCTGACCCCTTGTATTAAACAAGGATACACGGGTGCCCTAACTCTGTCCTTCAACCACAGAAGTAGTTTTTAACCCCGCCATCTTATTCACAGAGCCTCTGCAAAACGACCACACTGGAATTCTTACAGCTACATTAATTACTCTTTGATCATCTCAATATTTCACTACATTACATGCACACACATTAAATGATCTGGCAACGATGAGGACCCTTCACAGAGTCTAAGAATTACTCTTTAGTCCATTCTATCAAACACCGTTTAAAGCTACCCCATCAGATACCTAAAGGAGAATTTAGCTAACTCTTCATGCTCGTGAAGATCACATCTTCACCCAAGAGATGACCGAAAGTCAAACTTCCGCGGCTGAGCCAGACACTGAGACTCTTCTGTTCCAGATACTACTTTAGCGGTTATGGGTGTGCTCCTCCAGTGCCCCCAATTTCACTTCACTGGATGATAAGCAACAAGGAATTCAGGCACCACTGGCTCATTTCCTCCCCCCACCCAAAACTTGGATCACCAAAGATGAAGAAACACGTGATCCACTGAGGTGTTTCCCTCCATTTAGGCTGCAACCTCACCTTCAAAGCTGCTTCCGGTTTTTCCAACTTTCTTTGTGGAATAACTTAAGAGCATCAAGTGTAACAAACTCAAGGAGCCCTTGGACCGATGGGATCTCCATGAACAGGCTTCCCTTTCTTCTTGCTACCTATTTTATTTTGTAACAAAATAAATGCCCCGTTGGCACCCTCACCTTGGGAGTCCATCCCTCACTTCAAAACAAGGATGTTCCTGCATGACGCTTAGATCTGAAACAGGTCTGCATGGCTTCTTGCAAGTTCACAGGAAAATGCTGTGGGAGAGGGGCTGAGGGGGCCATTGGACAGAAGCGACCTGCAATGAGAGCTTGGGCGGCTCTTTCTAGAATGCAGCTGGGGTAGTCTGTACCCTCCCGGCTTGTGTGTGTGCGAAGGGAAAATGGAATACCACTTGGAAGACACTCACCTTGAGAATTTTCACAACCACTCTCTCATTGTTGGTGATGTTAATGGCCTCGAACACTTCACTATACTTTCCCCGACCAAGTTTTCGAACCAGCTGGTAATCATCCTGATTACTGTGGAAGGCAAGAGGGACACATCAATGCCAGGACTCGGGGCTCACCGAGCCTAGGCTCCCCCGCCACCCCACCCCCACCCGGCCACCTGGAGGGGTCCATCCACCAGGCCACCCCCTCATTCCCCACAGGAAGCCACAACACAGACTTGGCTCCCTCCGCTGGTCCCTCCTAACCCGGGGAGAGGAGGCAGGAAGGCACCGCCGGGAGCCCATGGAGATGGGCGAGCACAGCGCACAGCGCCCACGGCGGCCCACGGGGCGCCCCTCCGCCCGGGGAGCCCCGGCACCTGCCCGCGAGCCCGCCGCGCTGGCCTTCAGCATCTGAACGTCTTCCGAAAGCCCCCTCCCACCCAGCCTCATTTCTAACCAACCGAAAGGGCCGAGAATTGGGGGAGCTCCAGCGGCCGACCTCCCACCCCGACTACGCCCCGACGTGCGAGCCGAAGAGGCTGCGCTCTCCCTTCCTCCAGGCCCTGGCTCCTGGACCCCCCCTCTTCTCCCCAATCAGAAAGCGTTTCTCGGGGTTCGGGGGGCAGGGGGCGCGCGGCGTGGGGAACGGGACTGGAAGGGGGCGCGGAGGGCGAGGCCAAGGCTCTGCCCCCCTCGCGGACCCAGGACGCGCGGGCCCACGGAGGGCCGGGCGTGGCGGCGGCGGCGGCGGGGGGGGCCCGGCGGGGGGCGGCGGCGGCGGCTTTACCCCCAGCTCGGGACGTGAGCCTCGTAGTCCCAGTACTCGCGGCTCCGCAGGCTGTTCACCTCGGCGTAGACCCGCGCCCTGCTGCCCGCGGCCGGGCCGGGCATGGCGGGCGGGGCCGGGGGGCGCCGCGGGGCGCCGAGGGCGGCGGCGCGGCGAGGGGCGCCGGGCGGCGGGCGGAGCAGGCGGCGGGCCGCGGGCCGCCGGAGCAGGAGGCGGAGCGAGGCGGCGGGCGGCCACGCCAGGCCGGGCCCGCGGGGGCGGGCTGGGGGCCGGGGGGCGCCGGCCGGGCCGGCCGGGCCCTGGGGCAGCCGGCAGAGCGGCGGGACGGGCGGCGCTGGCGCTCGCGCTCCGCGGCGGCCTCCGCTCGGCTCGCGGCCCCGGGGCGGCGGCGGCGATGGAGGCGGCACCGGCAGCGGCGGCCGCCGGCCGGGAAAGGGACGGCGGCGGTGGCGGCGAAGGAGGAGGAGGAGGAGGAGAAGAAGGAGGAGGAGGAGGAGGGAACCCGGAAAAAGGGCCGCTCTCTCTAGGAGCGGCCGCCGCCCGGCCGGGACCGCCCCAGCTCACAGCGCCCCCTGCAGCGCGGGGGGACCGGGCGGGCTGCGCCGGCCCCGCCCCCGGTTCCCACCGCCGAGACCCCCACTTCGCAACGCCGGTCCTCAGACTGGCCGGGCGCGCTCACGGGGGCTCCCCCGCCCGCAGACTGCTGCTTTGGAGCCTTACCCCTCGTGTACCCCTTCGGGACAGTCCTACCCCAGCCTTCCGCCCTCTGTGCATCCCACCCCGACCCCCTGCGAGGGACCCCATCAAGTCCCTCTCCAATGACTCCCCCACCCTTAGCACTCAGAACCTCCCCCACCTCAAGATTTCTCCATCCCCCCCAGAGACGGCCCCCCGCCCATGGGCCCTGCCCTGTCGGCCACAGACTCCTCTTTCTCAAGACTTCCCCCTTCTCCCTTCTTCCAGAGCCTTCCACGTAAAACCGCTCTCTTCCACTTTCCCCAGAACTTCCTTCGGGACATTCGCCTAAGAGCTCTCTGAATGTTCGCTTCTTGCTTAAGCGGGTCGGCCAGGGTGCTCACTCTGAAGTTCCTAGTTTTCCCTTTGTAATTAAAAAGCAATTTGTGGGAGACACTTAGAGACTAGATAAGCACCCTGGTTTTGTTGGGGAGGAGGAAGAGCGGGAGAATTGTGTGAGTCCTGCCCGATGGGACAGGCTAGGGGCTGGGCAGGGACTGAGGGCAGGGTGGCCAGCCAAACTTGGGCCTGTGTTAATACGTTGTCTTCTAGCCCTGACCACTCTTCTCCCGTTGATCTTCTGGGCCTTTCTTCCGTCTCGTGTTTCTGTCCCACATCCTTTTATCAAGAGAACTTCCTCACTCAGCCCAGGTTGCTCTGACTCCAGTGCTTTTTCACATTCTGTTTAAGAGGACAGACTGTGGAGTCAGATCCATCCAGGTTTGAATCCCAGCTCTGCTGCTTACAAGCTGTGTGACCTTGGGCCAATAACTTAACCTCTCTCTGCTGCAGATTGTACAGCATAAAAACAGTAGTGGTACATCCTTCACAGGTCCATGGGGAGAAATAGACCAGGTAAACCCTGTAAAACACTTAGAACACTGTCTAGCAGGTATTAAGTGCTCAATATTATTATTAGCAGACCCAGGGCTTTCCCTCCTTTCATTTTTCCCTCCCTAAGACCACCACAGGCCTTTTAACTCCCTTGTATCCTGCAGGCTTGGCCACCTCTACCTCGTCCTCCTCCACCTTGCCATACTCGACTCCTTCTTCCTCTTCTGGTCTCACCTTTAAGTTCACTTTCCATGTTAGAGTTGGTACTTCTCTATTCAGTGCCCTATCCACATCCTTCAGAAAATGGCATACTTTGCCGTTATTTATTTGTCTCCTCCATTGTGAAAACAGCAGGAGAGCAAGGACTGAGTGTGTACGCCCATCCCTGCCTCACCCAGCATTCGCCACAGTCTCAGGCTTTCAGTGAACACAGCGTAACCCCCAGTTCACTTATGAAATCCAAAGGGGAGCCTGGAGGTCACCACTTGAACCGTGCATTTAACTTATCTTCAATAAGTGACCCACTGGCCCTCCGACATGATGCACCAAGAAGAGACATGATACCTGCCAAAAAATGCTCAACTTGAATCTAATCACAATGACACAAATCAGACGAATCCAAACTGGGGGACATGCTACAAAACAGCTAGTCTGAGCTCTGCAAAAACGCCCATGTCACCAGAGAAAGCAAAACTCTGAAGGAGCGTCCTTGATTGAAGGAGCCTGAGAGACGTAACTAAATGAAGTCTATAATTCTAGATTTGATCCTGGATGACAAAGGCAGGAAGGAAAGGAGGGAGGGAGGAAGGAAGGGAAGCAGAAACAATACAGCTGAAAGAACGCAAGGCTACTGGGACTGCCGGGGTAAATTTGAATAGGGGTTGGATGTACCCGTACTTTACATCATAGTATTGTTCAGTGTTGTTACACTGTGGTTATGCGTGAGAATCTCTTGGTCTTAGAAGTCACATGGCAAGTGTTTAGGGAAGAGGTATCAGCATCTGCAGCTTACCCTCCTGTGGTTCTCCAGAAAAACATGGGTTCCCATGAGCACAGGCTTCCAGAGGGAGAGGGGAGCAACGAGGAGAAATGTTGGCCATTGAAGAATGCAGTTGAACTACATGAGCTTGCAACATTTTGATAGATTTGAAAAAAAAATTTTTTTAGTATTTTATTTATTTATTTGGAGAGAGAGGGAAAAGGAGGGAGAACGAGAAGGAGAGAAACATCGGTTGCCCCTCGTACCTGACCCGACCGGGGACTGAACCCGCAACCCAGACATATGCCATGACCTTTTCGCTTTGCTGGATGACGCGCAACCAGCTGAGCAACACCGATCAGGGCAGATTTGAACATTTTCAAAATAAAAACTGGAAGAAAATAAAGCATTTGTAAAATAGGTGGACTTTGGAATTTAATTCCCGAACCTGCAAGCCTCCGTAGATCTCTCTGTCACACAAGAAGACACACACATTCTCAATGTCTTAGTGCAGCCTTAGGATTTCTTCCTGATAAGTCCCTGCGAACTAGTCAAGACCAGAGGTTCTTAGTCCTGAACACTTGTGTGAACTTTCTGGGTTCCAGGAGCCGCTGACCCCATGTGCAAACTTTGTGGGTCACTGTGTGTGTGCATTCTTTCCTTAGCATCCATGAGATTCTCAAAGGAGGCCATGACCCAAAAATGGTTCCAAACCACTGGTCCAGCCCCAGCGGGGGCCCCATTCCTCGCCTCCACCCCCACCCACCTCTGACTGCACCTCCCCTCTCCGCACCTTCCTCTCATCTTCGCCACCCAACTCACACCCATCTCACGGAACCTGCTCCCATACCTGCGGGGACGCCTAAGGATTCACCCACACACGTCTCTGGTGCAACACACTCCTGGATTTGGCTGGCACGTCGCTAACTCAGCCCTGAAACCTGCCGTCAGGCCTCCCACGGCCAAGTGGCGTATGTTTTTATGGTTTGTCGGTAGGTAGGTTGGGCAGCCCATGGAACTGGCGGAGACTTACTGCCTCCCCTTCCTGCCAGCTCACCATCAGTGTGCTTGGTGTGAATTAAGATGGGCAGTTAGAGGTGGTACCCATGCAACCCTCACTGAAAGAGTAGGTCTCATGGTGTCTCTGTGGGGTCAGGTGTGTGTGTGTGTGTGTGTGTGTGTGAGAGAGAGAGAGAGAAAGAGAGAGAGACAGGGCCCGGTGACTCAGTGAACCAGAATCAACTTCCCCTAATGACTGCACGTGTGGCTATGGCAATGAGTATAATTCAGGGTTACATGGGAGAGAGTGAAATAAGGCATCAGGAATCACACAGCCCAACAATTTTATACCAGCTCCTCCTATGACCCCAAATTCTACCCAAACATGCCTCCAAAACAAACAAACAAACAAACAAAAAAAAAACAGAACACCTCCTATCAGGCCTATTTCCAAAACATTTAAGAAGTTTATAGGCTTTTGTCCTGTGTTGCTGGTTCTAGGAATCTAGCCTAAGAAAATAATGTAAATTATGCTCAAAGAATTATTAATAGAGGTGACAGTTTGTATGTTCGGTATCGCTGAACCCTGCAGAAACCCTGAGGCTAGAAACCATCGAATTTACACTTCAAATGGGTGAGTTGTATGGCATGTGAATAGTATCTCAAGAAAGTTGCTTAAAAATTCTATGAAACTAGGTTTGTGGTAAGGATCCCCTTTTTTGCAATCTAGGAAACTAAGACACTAAGGACACAGATAATTGAGGGGAGCCAGGATTTGAACTCAGGTCTTTCTGACCACCCAGTCCATTTCCTTAAGCCTTTTATACCGCCCCCCCCCAAAGACCCGAAGACATTAATCATAAAAAATCATCATCTTTAAACGATGAAAATGTAAAACAAGTAAAATATCCCAAATTGGGGAGTCACTTAAATAAATTGTGGTATGTCCTTACAGTGAAGTATTAGACATCACTAAAAATGATTATCAGGAATTCTTAGTGGTAAAATTTTTGTTATATGATTTTTAAATAAGTATGTTTATAAGTTACACAAGTAATTGAGGTAAGCAGTATAATATCACCCTCCCTGCCTTTTCTATGCAATAAGAATGTGTAATACCACCATGTTATGTTCTTTTGCCTTGCTTTGCTTTGTTTCAAAGCAGGAGACCAAAGTGATTGTATATGCTATTAGTAGGTAAATTCTGAGACCTATAACAAACGCATGGGAAAAGAACCGGAAGGGAATGGATTACCTTTGGGTCTAGGAATTATCTGGCTTTACTTTTACAGTCAGAAAAATAACCAGGCTATTGACTGTCCTTGCCCTTTCCCCAACACTGGGTGTGTGTGGGGGGGGGTCTTGTGTCTGCTATCCCAGGTGTGCCCCGGGAATGATGGACTCTCGCTCCAGGTGTCTGATGCCCCAGACAGGTCACTAAAATGTGTCCATTAGGGCCCCACAGGCTTCACTCCACCTGGGCACATAGCACACAACTTCTTTAAGGGATATCACTTTCTGAATTTTTCCCCTAATCATCCTGACAGTGTGACACACGCTGCCTTCCACCCAGAAAGTGCCTACCAGTGGGCAGGAGAGCATGGGGCACAGCCTGGTCAAGCTTGGAGCAATAGAAACAGACATTTTCTGCTGGTGGGTTTCCTTTTTTAATTATTTACCCTTGTCAGACTGGAGAGTTTGAGTTCTCTGAGCTTCTGGGAAGAGGTGGGTGTTGGGGAATGAGGGCTTAATACCCTCTGGGAAGGACGGATACACGCATTCAGACCAAAATGTAAATGAAAGTTCTTTTAAACAGATTTGCATTTGAAGGAGGGTCAGGGCTAGGAAATCTTGCAGGATGGATCCTTAATGGTGGAGTGATAAGTGCTAAGAAGGTAGAGGGGGTGCAGAATCTAGGAGGGCAGGCCGCACCCACTTAGAAGTTTCAGTGGACATTTGGAGGGGAGTGGGCTGAGATCTGCTGTCACAGGCAGTGCACTTCCTGGCAAAGTCACTGCACTTCGCAAACATTTGTCCTCCTCCTGCCAAACCGCTCTTCCGAATGGTTCAGAATCACCATCGGCTCCCACGTGGCAACCATCACCAAGTCCATCTGGCTTTCTCTCCAGATGGCACCTCACTGCCACCCTTCTTGATGCCTGGAGACTTTGCTCTGCTATCAGCCGGCATCATCTCCAAGGACATGGGCTGGCGGTGGGTCCTTTCCTGCAGGAATGTCTGGGCTGTCAGACTTGTCATGTGCTAACTCAGGGGTCCTTAACCTGGGTTGGCGGCTAGAACTCAGCAGGTTCATAAACTTGGATGAAAAAGATTCCATCTTTATTAACTAAGCTCTAAATAAAATGTAGCACTTCCTTCCATTATAAATGTAGGGAAAAGACAAAAAACAAAGCACAGTAGTATTAGTGGGACCTGTGAGTTTGTCACCAGTAGAAATCACAGATATTTGCTTGTCACTGTACAGCTGGTGTCATTTTAAAACAGGAAAGTTTGCTCTTCAGAAGGAACAGCTGCTGTGATTGTCGGAGGCAAACGAATATGAAGGGATCCTCCTGACCTTGGGCTTTTTCCCTGTGTTCCAGCCCCCACTCTTCCTTGAGTTAGTGCATCTGTTTAGAAGACTCTGAAACTGAGATTTGATAGCTTTTTACTCTCCCAATAGAAACCAGAGGCTATACCCTATGGATAAAGAAAACACACACACTCACACACACACACACACACAAACCCAATGGAACTAAAAGATGTTGCACCTGTGAGCTCTACTTTTTGTTTTAAGAAATGCAACATTTCTGGACATTTCCAGGTCTTCCTGTGAGGCTGGAAGATGGCATGTAAAGCCCAGATGCTAGCACGGGCCCTGTGAATGCAGGAGCCTGCCGGCTCAGCTGCCACAAGAGCAGAGAGGACAACGGAAGTTCCCGTGGAGGACCTGCCAGCCCTGGAAAGCACCGTCCAAGCCCAAGAAGATCAGACTCCATAGCCCTAAGGTGGGGGCCAAGCCCTGCATAGAGAAAGTGCAGGAGGACACACAGACAGAGAGAGGGATGTTTGGGAGAAGATGGCCCTGGTGGCAACTGCAGTAGACATTGGTGACATTGTTGGTACCATTTGAAGTCTATCAGGGACTCGCTCTAATTAGCACAAGGATTGTGTCATTCTGCCAGCACCGTAATCTTTAGACCCCATTCTAAATTTTATCATTTGCCCCAATAATGGCCTTTAGAGCAAAAGAGTCTCTTTTGGAACCACATGTGGCATTTAGTCATCATGTTTCCTTTTTTTTAATTAAGGCATAATCGACATATAACATTGTATTAGTTTCAGGTGTACAACGTAATGATTCGGTTTGTGTATATATTGGGAAGTGATCACCACATTAAGTCTAGCTATCATCCATCGACACACAAAATCACAGTTGTCCTGTTTCTTTCTTCTCTTCTGGTTCAGAATAGTTTCTCCGTTTCTTTTTGAAGATTACAGGCCAGTTGTTTTGCAGCCTCTTCCTCAGTT
This sequence comes from Furipterus horrens, assembly GCF_987537825.1. NCBI lineage: Eukaryota > Metazoa > Chordata > Mammalia > Chiroptera > Furipteridae > Furipterus > Furipterus horrens. The sequence goes on from NW_028327183.1 coordinate 8,253,516, forward strand.
TGGGGTTATTTGAGATTTCTTCATGATTATGTATCTTTGGCCAAAATGTCACAGAAATTATGCTGTGTTCTCCTTGCAGCTTATTAGCTACGTGCAATTTCTATTTGTCCCACTATACTTGAGATAGGAACTTCAATCACTTGACTGTTAAAGTAGCATCTGCCAGATTTCTCCATCATAAAGTTATTTATTTATTTTTTTTGCCTTTTTAAGGAATATGTATTTTGTGGGGAAGTATTCTGACAATTGTGTAATTATCCTGGTCATGGTCAAACTTTCTGTTTATTTATTTACATTGGTATGAACTCATGGATTCCTATTTTATTCAGTGAGCTATAATCATTATTGTCATTAGTTATTTTGATGTTCAAATAGCTCCCTTCTCTGGCTCTTCTAGCTGCATCCTTTTGGGCACATTCTTATTTTTCAGCACAGAAGGTGTCCCAGGCTCATCTTGTACTTTTCCTGCCCCAGGCCTGGAATCAACCAGTTCTCCAAGGGTCTGGATTCTTTTTCATGGAGGATAGTATTTAGAAGCCAAGATCTGGGCACAAGGTATGTTCACTGTTGCTGAACTACTGCTGCTTTCAGGCCTTTTCCAGTGGACTGACTAGAGGAATATGTATGTACACACACACACACACACACACACTTCCATTTGTTTTCATTTCTATATATATCTGTGTCTGTTGAAGACCATAAGTTCGCTCCATATCCCCAATTCCAGTCTAACACCATAGAATCCACTCTAGTTCTCCCCCTTCCTGTATTTGTAACCGTCTTTTCTGATAGTGAGCAATCTGGCGTGTGCAGGGCCTTTGTAGGTGGAGGACAGAGTGTTAAGAAAGGCCTCTCTGTGGAGGGGACATTTAAGCTGAGACTTAAAGGAAGTGAGGGTATGAGCCACGCAGGTTCTGGGAGAAGCATGTTCTGGCCGGACCACTGCATCCTCGAAGTGGCCCCGAGCAGAATCAGGATGGTGGGTTTGAGGAAGGACCAGCAGGGGTCCTGGGGCTGAGCCAGCGGGCAGATGAGGTCAGCCAGGTAAGGGGAGAGTTCAGGTAGCAGCTTGTAGACCATTGTAAAGAGTTAGGTTTTCCTAGCGACAAAGGTAGAAAGCCACTGGGGCATTTCACATATAGGAGAAACGTTGTTTTGTAAAGGATTGTTCTGACTACAACTATAGAAGCTGGAAGACCAGTGGCGGGAGCTGAGGTAAAACAGTGAGACAGCGTGGCTGGCAGGTGGCAAGAAATGGTCACACAGTGGGGGGGGGGGGTCTGTGATAAACTAGCTGTGGCGTGTAGAGGGGGAGAGCTAGGCCGTGGCTCATGGCGCTACCGTAAGTGTTCCTCAAATAAATAAAACAGTGTATGCAAGCACTTAGCACAGCAGGTGACTCATAATAAACCAATCAATGGGTGAATGAGGGTGAAAACCCTCCCAGCAGGCTCCTTTCCTCACCTATTCAATTCTGGCCATCCCGGCGACCTGGAACAATACCTCTTGAGCAGAGCTACCCCCTTTCGATCAGAGCTGCCTCCCACCCCTTCCCACTCCTCCCAATGAGTCAAAACTCCCACTTCCGCTGAGCCCCGCCTCTGCAGGGTGTGGGGCGGCATCTGATAAGTTCATCACAATATGTTAATGACTTCTTGCAAGAGGCCTGCCCCTCCCAGAGGTATTTACATTTTTTAAAAGGTGGCAACTTATTTACTTCACTCTGGGAAGGTGGTGGAATCTCAGACAGTGTGGCAGTGGGGTGGAAGAGGTCATTGGGTTCTGGGCAGCACTCACGTGACACCTCCCAGAGGCCGAGGCCAACTTCAAAGGAGCTCAGACGCAGCCCAGGCTGCAACATCAGAAAGCAGTGGACGTGATGTGTCGTTTCCGGGGCTGGAACTCTTGTGCTGGGACCCTGAGCCTCCGTGTGGGCCGTGTAGCTGTCCTGGGACCACCGTGCTGTAAGGAAGCTCAAAACAGCCCATATGGAAAACCCCATGGAGTGGACTTGAGACTCAGAAGAGAGATGAGAGAGAAAGAGGCAGAGAGAGAGACAGAAAGAGCGGTGGGTGCCAGGACCCCTGCTATTCCAGTTCCAATTACCTTCTGGCTGCAGCCTCATGAGAGACCCCAAGCCAGAAATATCCAGCTGAGACTTTCCCAAATTCTTCAGCCACAGACACTATGAGAGATAATAAAATAAGTGTTGTTGTTTAGACTAGTTGTGGGTGATTTTTTTTTTTTTTTTTTTTACTTAGCAATTATAACTGGAATAATCAACCACCTAGGGCCCCTTTCAGTTTTGGTGCAGCCAACTGCCCCTTTCTGACCTTGGCAGAAGGGAGGGAGAGGCACTACACAAAAAACAGAACTATGTGGGAAGGTCTATAAGGTGACCCTAAAGACCCCAGTCCCTCCTGCTGCTTGCCTGTACAGATGCTGCCGGCAGGGCACATACCCTCACTGCAGTGGGAGACTGGAGAGTTGCCTCTGAAGAAACCCTGCAAAATTAACCTGCAGACATCATGAGCCAAGCTAAGTCTCCATGTAGCAGCAAAGCCTCAAGAGTGAGTCTTTTAAAACAGATGTTAAATCTCACTACAATTAATATCCTCCGAGAACTAGGGTGTTGCATCCATAAAACTAGAATAAGATTCTATTTTTGAAAAGTCTCTTGTTTGCAACATAAAGACCGACTCATAGATACAGAGAACAGACTAACAGTCACCAGATGGGAAGGGAGTTGGAGGGATGGGTAGAAAAAGGTGAAGAAGTTAAGAAGTACAAACTGGTAGTTACAGAAGAGTCACAGAGATGTAAATTACAGCGTAGGGAATATAGCCAATAATATTGTAACGCGTGCCTGGGGCCCGGTGTATACTTGCAATATTCTAGGGGAACACTTGTAAAGTTTATGACTGTCTAGCCACTGTGCTGTACACCTGAAACTAATACAGACTAATAGTGAATGTAAACTAATTGAAAAAATAATAAAAGTAAAAAGTGTCTTGTTTGGGTTTCCCCAGCAGCAGACTCTGAGATGACAATTCCAGTGCAAGTGATTGTTGGCAGGCAATCCCAGAAAATACTGGTTGAGGAGCTGAAAAGTGAGACAGAGAAGAAAAGAGGCCAATAAAAGGTGTGTTATTCTAAGCCAGTTACTACTGTGGGCACCTAGAGTCTGATCTTGCTGGGAACCCCAGGAGACGGTGCAGACCAGCCTCGGAGGTATCCCAGCCAGTGCACAAGGTCCTGCAACTGCTTCCAAGGGACGTGACCTTCATTACTCCCAGTTTGTCCTGCACTCAGGCTGTGAACGTTACTTGGAAGGGAACAGTCCCTGGGCAGAGCTCTGCAGATATTTGCTGTAAACAGCCTTGGGCAGCAAGCAGACAGGGGTGAGTGCCAAGGGCTAATGCCAATGGTGTCTGCTACAAGAAGCAATCAGAAACGGGATAGTCTTGCACCCAAAAGAATGTGACAGCAGGAATAAAACATTCAAGGAAGGGTGCGAAGGAAAAAGTTGAAGCTCCGTCAACTTCCTTGGTCTGGGGTGCAGGCTGGGCTTCAGAATTACTTAAAGCTTCCTCGGTGATTTTAAAGCTCCCTGAGTGCAGTTAAAAGTTGAGAACCATGACTTGGCAGGAAAAAGAAAATCCTTTTGGGTGACAATAATGTAAACAGAGAATACCGATTCAACCAGAACATCGTCATGTAACTATATGAGAAGAACGGAGAGAGGCAAGGGGTGGGGATGGTGAATATAAAACATTAAACCCACATCGAGCACCATAGGAAGAAAGGGCACATCAGCCTTGTTTTCGGAAATACGGAGTTAAGTGCCAGAAGAAACAGCTGACGAGTTGTAAGTCATTTTCTCAGAGGAGCGGGACTCAGAGAGGACGTTTGTACGGGTGTGGCATATGTGTATGTGTGCGTGTGGGGGTGTGCATTACTGATTTTTGCTATAAACGTTGTAATATTATTTGATTTTTAATACCCTGATCATGCACAAGTCTGATCAACATTTCAAAAATCAGGATTAAAAATAATAATTTTATAAAGGAAAGGTGAAATACATTGTGAGGTTGTCATTTAGAACAAGGTGGTTGCATATGTCCTAACATGGACGGACCTTCAAGACTCAGTATCACCGTGATTGGCAAATAACAGGGATGACATGCCAGCATTTATACAAAACACACGCACACAAAATAGAGCTATATATTTCCCATAGAAATAGAAAAATGTACAAATAAAAACGTATAGAGAAAGATGGACTCAGATGGGAGGCTAAAAACCAAGGCAGATTTTGTTTTGCTTCATTTTTTCCCCAAAAAGATAAATTTTGTTTTACTTGTAAAATTAAATTTAAATTAAAAATTGAATACGAATCAAGAGAATGAGATGACAAGGCACAGTTTGGGAGGAAATAGTTGCAAAAGACATATTTGATAAAGCACTGTTCTCCAAAATATACGAAGAACTCTTAAAACTCATAAAACCATCAGAAAACAAGCAAGCTAATTAAAAAGTGGGTCAAAGACCTTAACAGACACTTCACCAAAGAAGATATACAGATGGCAAGTAAGTCTATGAAAAGATCCTCCACATCCCATGTCATCGGGAAATGCAAATCAAAACAACATTGAGAAAGAACCACACGCCTATCCGAGTGGCCACAATTCTGAACACTGGCAACACTTAACGCCGGCGAGCATGGGGAGCCACAGGAATGCGCATCCATTGCGGGTGGGAATGCAGACAGGTGCTGCCCCTTTGGAAGGCAGTTTGGCGGTTTCTTACAAAACTAGGGATACTCTTACCATAAAGCCCAGCAATGCCACTCCTTGGCATTTACCCAAAGGAGCTGAAAATTTATGTCCATACCAGAATCAGCACATGGATGTTTATAGCAGCTTTATCCATAATTGCCAAAACTTATAAGCAACCAAGACGTCCTTTAGTAGGTGAACAGACAAATAAACTGAGTTGCTTTCACACAATGGAATATTAATCAGCACTGAACAAGGAAGCCATGAAAAGATACGGAAAAACCTTAAATGCATATTGGTAAGTGAAAGAAGCCAATCTGAAAAGACTATGCACTGTATAATTCCAACCAGGTGACGTTCACAAAAAGGCAAAGCTATGCGGACAGTGAACAGATCAGAGGCTGCCAGGGTTGGGGGTGGAGAGGGGATGACTAGGCAGAGCACAGAGGATTTTTAGAGCAGTGAAAATAGGATACCATAATGGTGAATACACATCATTACACATTTTGTCTAAACGCATAGAATGTACACCACCAAGAGTGAACCCTAATGTAGACTCTGGACCCTGGGTGGTAATGACGTGCCAGTGTAGGTTTATCGATTGCATCACGTGTACCACTCTGGTGGGGGATGTTGGTAATGGGAGAGGCTATGCATGTGTGGAGGGGGGCAGGGAGGATACGGGAAATCTCTGTACCTTCCCGTCAACTTTGCTGTGAACCGAAAATTGCTCTAAAAAAAAAATCCAGTTACAGAAAATTGAATATATATTATACAGAATCCGGAATGTTTCACATGAACTGTTAATAATGGTTTCCTTTGGGGAGTGAATTGAGATGAAAGGTAAGGAGGGAGAAAAAACTTTCTTTTTCCTCTATGTTGTTCAGTAATAATTGTCTTACAAAGACTGTGATAGTCTGAAAGACTTTTGACTAGACTGGGGTTCTGGGTAATTCTGTCTGGTATGTGTCTCCTGCTTTTGACTAGGGAGGAGGGGGAAGGTCTGGCTTGGCAAGGACATGGCCTAGCTCCAGGCGGATCTGGTAGAACCAGCTGTGACATCAGAAGGGCATGTTGACAGAGTGACTCACTTTTCAGAAGTGAAGATAGCCCCTCCCCTCCTTCTAGGTGAGCTGCCAGTGGGGCTGAGCCTACGGAGAGCCTTGTTTCAGCAATCCTAAAGGAGGAGTCCTTTCTAAAATCAATAGAAAGGAAGGACCATTTCAATCCTGCACAAAGCTCTCTTGGAGCCAACCCAGGGGGGGAGTTGGGGGAACCTAGGGACCCTTTTGCCTGGGGGAAAGGGTTGTAGTTTGGGATAGTGATAGGTTTTCATCATCCCTTAAAGCTTCGTTTATGACCTTTTGTCTGCAGGGACTTGGATCAGTGGTGTAGGAGTGGGGAAGCCCAGGAGCCACCAAGAGTAGGAAGCCCCTACCGCAGTGGACTGGAGGGACAAGGGAACAGGTGATGTAACTAAAGCCCAGGGCTAGGATCACCTGCAAAAGCTGGAACCATGACAGGCCTGTCCTCTGGGCACTGGATCCATGGAAGAGAGACATTCACACCCACGGGCATTGCCCAAGGAAGAGAGGGAAGCCCCCCAAATTACTTCCATTCTCCTGCCCTTTAGCTGACCCAGGAGCCTGGGCAGTGCAACCTAACGGGCTCACTGTCGCCCCCTCTCTCCCTCCTTGCAACACAGGGAAGGAGAAGGAATAGATCTCAGGGCACACGGGGCCAGGGGTAGCCTATGGCCTTTCCACCTTGGCATTCCAATAGCTCATCCAGGGCTTGACACAGATCGAGGCTCCATAAATGCGTGTGAACAAATAACCAACTGGTGGGTGAGGAGGGCACAGTGCCCCACATCACTGATTGCTTTAAGAAGTGAAAGCCTGGCCCTGGCCGGGTAGCTCAGTGGGTTAGAGCATCATCTGGGGACACCAAGGCTGCGGTTCGCTCTCAGGTCAGGGCACATACAGGCATGAACCAATGAATATATAAGTAAGTGGGACAACAAACTGATCTCTCTCTCTCCCTCTCTCTCTCTCTCTCAAATCAACCAATAATATTTTTTTAAGTGAAAGCTTAGGATAAGAAATGTTGGGCAGTATCTATTAAGGTTGAACATACTGTGACCTAGCAGTTGTACCCCTACGTGGGTATGTACATAGGTTCACCAAGAGACATTTACTAGAATGTTCTTAGCAGCCCTTATTAGAATAATACCTTCACACTGGAAACTCCCCAAAAGCTCATCAAAGAGTGGGGAATAAATGTAATGAAGCACAGTCGGCCCTCTGTATCTATAGGTTCTGCATCCAGGGATTCATCCAACTGCACATCAAAAATACTTGAAAAAAGAAGTTATGCTGTTGCTGACATGTACTATATAATTGGGCCTACAGGCAGTTACCTCTGCACTGAACACACGCAGACTTTTTTCCTTGTCATTATCCCCTCAACAATACAGTATAACAACTGTTCACAAAGCATGGACCTTGTATTAGGTACTACAAGTGATCTAGAGATGATTGAAAGTGTACAAGGGGAAGGGTGTAGGCTATGTGTAAATACTATGTCATTTTATACGGGAACTTGAGCATCCGAGGCTTTTGGTCCCCTGAAACTGAGAAGGAAGTTGGCTTGGACGTGGGCACCAGGAGAAAGCCCCCAAACAACTCACATTACAAAGGAGGTCAAAGGGAGCCTCCGGAGGACGAGGAGGAAATCCAGGAGGTGGACTTTAATAATGACTTTCCTGCTTTGGGGTGAGTCATGAACTGACCTTCCTTCAGGTCATGGAACCCTCTGACTCTGCCCTTTACACAAGCGCTCTCCTCCCAATTCTACTGTTCCCGTGGTCTTTGCTTGGGGGCTAAGCTAGCGGTTGGGTCTGGACTCAGGAGTCTGACTCATCTGGATTTGAATCCTACTCAGTCTTTAAGTCTCAGCTTGGAACTCATTTGACCCAGCTTTTCTCGACCCCCTGAAATCTGCGCGCATTGTGTTTCCCTCTTACAGCACCTACCTCACCATAATTCTTCACGTCGGGCTGGAAGCTCCTTGTGAGCAGGCACACAGCCTTGCTGGTCACTGCAGCCTCCCCAGGGCCAGACACAGCGCAGGTACTCAACATAGTTATTGAGAGAATAGAGGAGCCCTGGCTGGTGTGGCTCAGTGGGCTGGGCATCCACCCGCAAACCGACAGGTCACCTGTTCAATTCCCGTCAGGGCACACGCCTGGGTTGTGGGCCAGGTCCCCAGTTGGGGCATGCAGCAGGCAACCACACATTGATGTTTCTCTCCTTCTATTTCTCCCTCCCATCCTCTCTCTCTAAAAATAAATAAATAAAATCTTTACAAAAAAAAAGAAAGAATAGAGGAAAGTGCTCTGGCAGCCAACAGATGGTGGTCACCTCACAGGGCTGCTCTTTTTTCTATACTATGCAGATAATCACTTGCCCATAAGCCTAGATTCCTCCATCTGATTTTCCGGCATCTTCCCTTTGAGGGAAGAAGAGGCCAGGCACTTCTTGTTTATGGTTGAAGTGTAATACTTTAGGTGGGTCTGACCGTATCATTCTTAAGTCAAAGTATAGAGTGCTACAAAAATGCTAGGCTGGGGGCAGCATCCACATGGAGATACTGGAGGCTGTCAGAAAAAGTGGTCCCCGAAAAGTGGAGGTGAGGGTGGGCTCTAGATTTTAAGCTGCTCTGGGACCCTTTCTGTTTGTAGCCGTCTGGATCTGGATTAGCACAGGCACATTCTCATCGCTTCCTGGAGAAGAAATACCTCCCTCTAAAGCGGAGTTTCCCAACCTCAGCACTATTGATATTTGGGGCCAGTTAATTCTTTGTTGTGGGGGGGCTGTCCTGTGCATGAAGGGTGGTTAGCAGTGTAGTGGGTTGAATAATGCCCCGCCCAAATTCACATGCTCCTTCAACCTCAGAATGTGACCTTGTTGGAAATAAGAATCTTTCCGGATGTAATTAAAGATCTTGAAATGGAATCATCTTGGATTTAGGATTGGCCTGGAATCAAATGACTTATTTTTTTTTCTTTTTAAAGATTTTATTTATTTATTTACTTATTTATTTTAAGAGAGAAAAAAGGGGGGGGCGTGGAGAAAGAGAGGGAGAGAAGCATCAATCTGTTGCCTCTCACACAACCCCACCTGGGGACTTGGCCTGAAACCCAGGCATGTGTGTGCTCTGATGGGAATCAAATTGGCGACCCTTCAGTTTGCAGATGGATGCCCAACCCACTGAGCCACACCAGTCATTGTTGAATCAAACGACTTCTGTCCTTATAAGAAGAGGAGCAGATACACAAGACACAAGGAAGAAGGCCACGTGAAGATGGAGTGATAGGGCTACAAGTCAAGAAATGTCAAGAACTGCCAGAAGCCACAGGAGGCTGGGAAGGATTCTTCCCTAGAGACTTCAAAGGGAGCGTGACCTTGCCAACACCTTGTTTTTGGACTTCTAGCCTCCAGGTTTATGAGACAATACATTTCTGTGCTTTTAAGTCACCCCGTTTATGGTTATCTGTGACATCAGTATTGGGAAACTAATCCAAGTGCCATCCCTGGCTTCTATCCTGATAATAGTACCCCCCTCGGTTATGACAAACAAAAAATGTCTCCAGGTATTTTTGAACGTCTCCTGGGAGGGCAAAATAGTCCCTTCCCTACCCCCAACCTACAACCACAGCTCTAACAGGATGGATCTGATGAAAAGAAAGAGCACAGTGGGATAAACCCGGGTTTGAATTTCAGCCCCACCCAGTAAAGCTATGTGACCTTCAGAGAGTCGCTAAAGTCCTCTGAAACTCCGTCTCCTGAGTGCAATGGAGGCTGAGAAGGTACCAATATCTCAGAGAACCATCATGCTGACGCAATGCGGGAATGGGTGGAACGTGCTGAGCACAGCGCCCGGCATGTAGCTAGCACACAACAAAGAGTGACTGAAACAATTGTTAGAAGCATTTTTAATAAGCAATAATATATCACCTAATTGGTAATAAGGATATGAAGAAATATCCATGGCAATCATCAGTATGATTATTTAAAGCTTGCAAGCTGAGTCAGCTTTTCACATCATAATCTACTATGGCCTGTTGCCAAACCGACTGGCCAGGAGCGGTTTCTCAAAAGGCATGATATTTCCTGCTGTGGACAGCAGGTCTTTTTCCAAAATTCCAGGTATTGCATCCTGATTTTCCCGCTGGCTCTTCCAGAAAGCTTCGGGCAGCACCTTTTCCCACCGCTGATACTGCTAGCTCCACTGGGTCTGCTGCACCCTGAGGCCCAGACCTGCTGCAGGCCCCTTTCCTTCTCTGGGTCCTCTTGGGACTGGCATCCATTTGTATCCCCTGGTCTGTGAGCGTAGTAAGTACTCCTCGATGTGGTCTGCCTTGCTCCCAGAGCCGGAAGGGGCCTCGCAGCAGAGAGAGAAGGTGGTGGTGGCAGGGTTCAGCCTTGTTGCTGTCACCTCCAGTGATCCTCTCTGGCCCTAAACCTGTGTCCCTAAGCAGCAAGACAAAAGTCCTTTGGAGCTCAGCGGAGAAGTTAACAGTGTGGACTTTGGGTCCCGCTAGAGCTTGATGCCATTCTCGCGCGGCCGTGGGCAGCTCCTCTAAGTATCGATTTCTCGGTTTCCTGATCTGTAAGATGAAGACAATAACAGCAATTTCATACGACTTGCAAGGATGAGGGGAGATGAGAACTACAAAACTGGTGGGTGGCACGACCTTGTCATTCGTTACTGCCGTCACTCCAGGTCACTACAGCTTGTGGAGGGGCCGGTCCCCTCCTTTAACCGGAAACTCCTTGAGGGCTGGGATGGTCTGCTCCATGCATTCTGGCGAGACTCTCGGGACACACTCAGCGCCTATTTAGGGATGTCTATTGAATTTATACCTATTTAATGATCAGTCGGTTTTTTTTTCCTTTCAGGAATGCGGGATACTGGTATCTAAGAGAAAGCGCAGTGAGTACGTATGAAGCACCAGGTGCTGAACGGAGGAGAGGCCTCACAGTGAGAGTGGGGACGGAAGACACTCCAACAAACCCAGTTCCCTTTCTGGGTCTCAGTGTCGTCGTTTGGGGAATAAAGAAAGTAATGGATATTATTACAAGGCGGTTGCAAGGATATTCATCAGCTGTGCTTAACACGGTGCCGGGCGCACAGTAAGTGCTGGATAAACAGCAGCTGCTATTATTATCATTTTAAGAATTACTGTTGAAGGTGTAAAAGCGGAAGCACATAGGTGTCTGGTCAAGGACAGCGACCTCGCTCTGCTCAGCGCAGAGATGGGCGGGGCAGCGCTGGGCGGGGCCTGCGGAAAGCCCTTCCCCTCATGTTTGCGTTCGGTCGCCAGGCAACGCACTGCTGGGTTGCAGCCCGACTGACGCGTGGCTGCAAGCACTCCACGCTCTGGGCTACCCTCGGCCTTGGCAAGGGCTGCTTAGTTAGAGTGATGACTGAAGAGGACACTGAGACGTCTGTCAACGAGGCGCAGGTCGCGGAGGAGCTGCCTGTTATCCAGCTGTGCGCGCTGTTGGAAGAGCTCAGGTACCTGCCAGCTGGCTTCCGGGGCGGCCCCTACTCATCGTGTGGGCTCGGACCTTGGTGCAGCATGGAGACGATAAAGTCCGCATTGAACACTGATGAAACTGAGGCCCCCACTTTGGGGGAGAAACACTTGCCTTTGCCCGATACCCCTGCGTGTCCTCTGCCACTGAGCTAACAAGCCGTTGATGGAGCCAGGACAGTGTGGAGGGGCGAGGGCGTAGGGCCGGTGGTGGGAAGCCCAGAGGGTATTGGTGAAGCGGAGCTTCAGCCTGGTGGATCTGCCTGGTGCCACGCTATGCGCTTGGCCATTCCAATGCTCTGCGGCAGGTGGGACCCGGTGACCTCTCAGCCCCTTTCCAATGCTAAGAACCTATGATAAAATTAAGATGGCAGCTGAGATATTTTTAGTACGAGACAATTTGTGCCTGAACCACTGTATAAACATGGAGGTAGCCAGCAAAGAAGGACTGGCCCAGTATCCTGCATTTTCCGCAGTCTGCTTTATACCTACGAAAGAAGGTAAATTGGATATTGAGATTCCATGATGTAGTTGAGGTAATTGTACAACTTACTGGTCTCACACAGAACGTTGTGGCTCTGGATGAATAGGTGTTCTGTCACGCCTCGATAACTAGTTTAGGTCAGCACTGAGGCACAATTACTAATAGCTACTATTTTTCGAGTGCTTATTATGTGCAAAGTATTTTGCATATCTGACTTTATAGAATGGCACAGTAACTCTAGGAGGTGTATAAGGACACAAAGACACAGGCCAAGCCACTTTCCTAAGGTCACACAGCTGGTCAGTGGCAGTGCTGGGATTCAGAACCAGGTGAGCTCCATAGCCTACAGTGGGAACACGACATGCTGAAAAAGAAAGGCGCTTTGATTTATTGGGCTTTCGATTGAGCCTTTTCCACTTAAAATTCAGCCAAAGAAGCATGAACTCAATAATGTAATAAAATACCGAAGCTGTTCTATCTTGAGCATAAACATATGCATGCATGTGTGTTACATGTATGCCTGCTACATGTATGTATAGGAAGTTAAAGAGTCATAATCTTGGCATATACAGGATAAACTAGGTTTATCATCTCTAGTTGTTTAAAAACCATCTGTTCAAATCTTCTCCACCATTTATAATAAACTTCCAGTGGATACTTCATCTGTGGGTTGCTACAAATTAAAAAACCTGAAAAACATAAATCAAAGGAAACATCTGAAGATTATGGATGTGTGTAACTTTTAAGAACGAAGCCTCACCCTGGCTGGTGTGGCTCAGAGGATTGAGCACCAACCTGCGAACCAAGGGGTCACTGGTTCAATTCCCAGTCAAGGCACATGCTAGAAGATACTTGAAGATGAAACTTGTAGCTTCATCTCTGCCACAATTTTCAATGTAATACCAGTGCTTTAGATTCTATGGCTCATTCGAATGTATTTAAAAATATATCAAATACTTTAGTAGCACTTACTATGTGCCAGGCACTGTGCTGAAGGCTTTGTAGAACTTATCACAATGCTAAAAGTGAGGTGCTGTTATTATTCCCATTTTACAGATGAGGAAATTGAGGCACCAAGAGGTTAAGTATCTTGCAGAAGGTCATACATAGCCAGTAAGTGTTTAAAACTACTTATTTGGTGTTTAAACTCCTATTAATAGAACTTACTCATAGCTGCTCTGTCTTGTAGCTATGGAAACGCTGCTCTCAAAACTGAGACAGAGATGTTTGAGAAATATTACAATAAACTGGAAACCAGGGATCAGCAACCTCTACGAATATCCGAAATGAAAACATCAGGAGCAGACTTTGCACAGGTACACAGTGGAGATTTAACAATTGTTTTAGTCTGTCCCTTTAGATGCAAGTGGTATTCGTGCACCTGCCTTTGGTGTGCTTCTTTGGCCAAGTGACACATGACTTCGTCTCTGTTCTTATTTTGATTCTTCCTTCCCCTTCAAGGTTTCTCTTTTAAGTCGGTGTGAAGGGAATCAGGTTCAATGATTAGTGGATTGACTCTCCCAGAATATCTTAGTTTGTTTGAAATAATGCCCTTAAATTGGGAGACTCTGTTTATAAGCCCCAGCCAGGTGAAGTGGGCCTGGTGTGGGCATGGGACATTTTCTTCCTTATCTAAAAGGGACATCCAGGCAGACTGATGTTGCCAGAATAGTTGATTTTTCAAGAGAAGCTGGAAATTTGAGTTATTTTGGTGGGTAATTTAAAAAAACTTATAACTGTGCGTAAGCCTATCCTTTGTTAGCCAAACAATCCCAACTTGACGTCCATATATTTCCTGGGCCACCTGGTTACAACCTGTGGCTTACATGCAGAGGAAACCCAACACTTTTGTCTCTTTGCTTGTCCTGGCTGAACACCGCAGCCTGGATGCAACCTCTCCTCTGTGTTCAGTTCGGGAAGCACTGACACCGACTTGAATGCTAGCCTAGAGCAGGTTCACAGTCTCTCCGACCTTGAGACACTTTCCCTTATTTATTTTTAGTTCATTGTCAAGCACAGGCCTTTGACGTATTTAGCTCAGGGCCTCAGGTTGACTGGTGAAGTAGATCCCAACTCAGACCTAATATCCAGAATCCTTTCCCACCCAATATGTTCACTCTGGCTGTCATTCAAGTTATTTCCAGCGGGTCTGGGAGGTCATTTTGATGCCCACCTTGGACTGCCTTATTCCCGATTCCTACTTGACTGTGGCTGTTTTTCTCGAGGTATAGTTGCGAGGCAGGCATAGATCCAAATCCCGTTCAGGTTTTGAGCGTATGACATGCCTCAGCGTTGACCAGAAATGCGAGCTTGTACGAAAGGAGCTGGAAGACATGAAGGATGAAATAAGGCACATGAGGGCCAATGCCGAACGGGACCTGCAGTATCATGAGGTAAACCTTTCTCTCCGCAGGACATCCCTCCTGGGCTCCTCACTCCCACCCAGCCAAGAAGTACCTATGGCATGTTCATATAATTGTTGCTCCTTTGAAAGAAATACAAGCAGATTAAGACAAATTGAGGGCCTACCTTTAAGGAACTTACCACCTGTTCAAGGAAACAACAAATTCTAAACATTTTTAAAAGGAAAATTTCAAAAATATACGAATGTATAGAGGTTAGCACAGTGAACCCCTACGTATTTAAAGATGCATGATATTTTCTTAATAATACAAGGGCTTTGAGGTTTAAGTCAGCAAGTCGGTTGAAAACCCCCTAAGCCACCCTCCACCTGCAACATGCACGACTGATCCATGTCTTGTTGGAGACCAACATGGTCACCGTTCCTCCGGAAGAGAAACATCACCATTAGGGAGGTTGCCCATGGGGGGACATTGTTGGCTGGTACTAGAGAGCCATGTTGTATGACAGGTATACATGTCTGTTCTATTTCTAAATGTGGACACACACAGAACCACACTCATTGTGTCCAGAGGGGTGCATCAGGGGATGCACGTCTCCACTGATGGAACTGCTTGTAGTGCATTACCCTCCCAATTAAGTCCTCACCCCACTTTGCTGCTTTCTCTTTGCAAATGGGCGTTGTTGAGCTCCAGTATGTTAAAGGAGCCCGGGGTGGTGTGCTATAAACATCACAGCGTAGGCTAGCGGGCAGAGAAGACGTTGTTGAGGAGGCAGGGCTGGACGTGGGATCGGCACAGCCTTGAAGAATGATGCCCTTAGTGTAAGGAATAGGAAAAGCGGGGCCTCCTCGGTAAGGTGAGCGACATGAGCAAGAAAGTGAGGGTGGGAACAAGCGTGGCAGGTTGTCGGCGTTCAGGGCGCTGGTGTGCTCAGAGAAGTGGGTGTTTCGCAGGGCGTTTCCCGTATTAGGAACGCAGGCGGAGTAGGGCTGTGAGACCTTGCTAGCAAGACCCCAGCAAGGACCACTGAGCAGAGACTGCCATGCCGGGAATGGCTTGGAAGCTGGATGGACGGTCCAGCACGTGAATACGATGGGGAGGGAAGAGGCTGGGGCCAGCGGCCCGCCTGCGAAGGAAGACCCTTCTGCTTCTCAGCGCCCAGTGACTTACTCTGCGGCTACAGATAACTTCTCATTTTATTCTTTCAGACAATAAGTGTTTCTGTGTTTCTTGTTTAAAGATATTCTCTATGTGTTGTAGCAAAACTTAAACATACAGGTAAGCTAAAAGAAGCACATTTGAAAACATATTCATACGCATGTATGAATTTCTTTATGAAAAGATATCAACTGTATTTTCATTTAATAATGTCTTTCCATGTCAATACATATATTCATTTATAATATGTTTTTCCAAATTACAGAAGCATATAGTAAGGGTGCTTCTTTGTCTCCCCGCTAATCCATCTCCCCAGATGTGACTGTGGTTAATGTTTTGGTGTCCATTCTTTCAGATACTTATACTATATTATATTTATTATATTAATGTTTTCATTTTTAATGAATAAATAATACTTCAAACATGAAAGTACATGTTTATAAAGATACCCGAGGCTCTGTTTTTGTTTGCTCCCTTTTTATGGAAACTATTAACTTTTTTGAGGCATGCTTTTAAATAATAACATTCATATAGTTAAACTGCATCCTAAGGATATGTTTCTAAGCCTAAGAAGAAACATTATGCATCGAGACACAGAGAGGCCTGAGAACGTAGGTTTCCTTAGAGGGATATGTCCTCGAGAATCTTTGGAAACTGTTCCCTCTCTGTGCTGACTCCTGCAGGCTGTCATCGAGGAAGCCGAAATTCGATGGGCTGAAGTTCAGAGGGCAGTGCACGAGTTTGAAAAAGATATTCTAAAAACCATCTCCAAGAAGAAAGGGAGTATTCTGGCTACTCAGAAAGTGATGAAGTACATCGAGGACATGAACCGCCGGAGGGTGAGTGGACAGGAGGTTGAGGCTCAGGAAGGGAGAAGAGATTCACAGAGAGATGATGTAAAGAGGACCCATGCGAGGCAGCCCCACTCCACTGCTCCCCCAACAACATTGCTCATACAGGGAGATTTCTAACATCTCCCAAAGTGTGTGTCTTAAAAAAAAAAAATGTATTTACTTACTTTAGAGAAATGGGAAGGGACCCGGCCTGCAACCTAGGCATGTGCCTTGACTGGGAGTCAAACTGGCGACCTTTCGGTTCACAGGCCTGTGCTCAATCCACGGAGCCACACCAGCCAGGGGAGTGTGTGTGTGTGTGTGTGTGTGTGTGTGCGCACGCGCGCGCGCATGTGTGGTCTTAAAATGCAAGTTTATCAATGCTAAAATCAACCAGGCAGGCCGAATATCAATAGTACCTCAGCTAGATGACTTCTTTTTTATTGTTGCTATCTGTTTCAAGATCTGATATGTTTTCTTAAGAAATATCTCAGCCCATCTAGTCAGGTGACTCTATGGCATGGGGCAGGTACATCGCAAGCTCTTTGAGTTCCATTATTATAATGATGAGGCATAAAATGCTCCTATACATCCAAAGATTGTGTAGTATATCAACCTTTGGATCCTGGAGATAGGGAGGCTTACGAATCCTCATATGTTATAAGTAATAAAAATTGTGTAGGCTACCAAGAGAATAAAAGCCCAAAGCAGCATAAGATCATTTTGCAAGGAAATACCCCTATACCCAAGTTATCTTGAATTTAAAAGCAATAGAAAATTTGCATGGAGCAGACCCAGCTTCCTCTGCTTCTTGGTCATGAATGAAATGCTATAGCAACACCAGCTTGGGTATATGTAAAAAAACAAAAACGAAAAACAAAAAAACTTCAAATAAGTGACTGATTGTTAGGGCTTAAGGTCAGGTTTGTAGCCTCAGACTTAACAGCTTTTCAAACCAACAGGGAAGAAGAAGAGAAATGGATTAAAACTTACTTTTATTTTTAGGATCACATAAAGGATAAATTACTTTTGAAAAATGTTTTGCTCAAAGTCCAGAGGAAAAAGATGCTTTTACAATTGAGGCAGGTAGGTGGCTTTTTCGTTTTTTCTTTTTCTTTTTCAAGGTTACTGTAGTTGATAGAATGGTGTCCACCCAAAGATGTCCGTGTCCCAATCCCTGGAGTCTGAATGTGTTGCTCCACAAGGCAAAAGGATTTTGCAGATGTGATTCAGTCAAGGATCTTGAGATGGAGAGAGAATCTTGGATTCTTCGAGTGGGTCCAATATGATCAGGGGTCCTTCTGTGGGAGGCGGGAGCTGAGATGTGATAATAGAAGCAGACCTCAGAGTGATGTGCCTTTAAGACAGAGGAAGGAGTCAGGAACCAAGCAATGCAGGTGGCCTCCAGACGCTGGCAATGGCAAGGAAACAGTCTCCTTAGAGACTCCAGAAGGAATGCAGCTCTTCCAACACCTTGATTTTAGGCCAAAGAACTATCTTGGGCTCTGATGTCATGAGCTATAAGATGATAGATTTGTGTTGTTTTACAAGCCACTGAATTTGTCGTAATTTGTCACAGCAGCCGTGGGAAACCGATACTGTTACTGAGCTGGTAATTCTGTAGAAAGAGTGGCGTGAATTTAAAAGGCCCTCATGTCCTACTTGTTGATCGTTTTGGGGGACGTGGCCTGGGTGTCACGGTTGTGGTGTTTACAGTGAGTCATCGAACGGCTGACCCTGTGGGCTCTGACTAAAGGCAGTAACGCAGACAGGGAGGGTCTCCAGCATGTGCTACATGGTGCCAGCCTCTCCCAGCTCAGCACTTTGGTTGTCCGCTTGAGTTTGGGCACTGATGGCGTGCACATCAGAGGTGGCCACTGACGATGGTGTGCCACTGGGCAGGAAAAGTAACATGTCCAGCAACTATTGCTTGATCAACCTGGGATCTCAAAAGACTCAACTATTTGGACAGCTTTAACAACGAAAAGTGACTGAGGACAAAGGTGAGATCCTCTGCGTTGGTCCCCAGCACAGCTGCACAGGTACCAGATGGCTTAGCCACAGGGAGCCTGATGAAGTCAGCTCAGCTGGAGGAGATGCTGGGCCTGGGCTGCACTCGGAGACCCAAGGAAGGGGTGGTCTTGCTCCAATCTGTTCTGAGTAGCCCGACCTGGAGCACTGTGAACCCTCATCAAATATGTACTCCTTGAAGCCAGGGAGTACCCTGTTTACTCAAATCTCTGTCCCCAGGGCCCAGTGCCATGCCTGGCACCAAGCAGATACGCAATCCATGTTTGTTGAATGACTGAATGATGCCTGACTTCCAAACCTGGAGCTGCAGGGTGTGAGCCATACATGCAGCAGTCACAACAACCTCCTCTCGTTTCTCTCCTGTGTCTGAGCTGTAGAAGGAAGAGGTGGGCGAGGCCCTCCACCATGTTGATTTTCAGCAGCTGAAGATCGAGAACGCTCAGTTTCTAGAGACGATTGAAGCAAAGAATCAAGAACTGACCCAGCTCAAGCTGCTGTCTGGAGCCACCCTGCAGGTCCTCAATGCACACAAAGTAAGGTCCACCCTGATGCCCAGGTCCCGGGCGGCTTCCTGCCCCCACCTTTCCAGCCACAGTGAGGGTCCCATGCACCACAGCAGTTCCCCACAAGGGCTCAGATGTCCTGCCCCGAGTTCTCTTGTGAGAGCCACGTCTCCTAAGACACTTCGAAGGTTCCCGCAACCCTGGTTGCATATTAGAACCACCCGGGGAGCTTTTACCTTTTTAAATATAAGGGCCCCCTAGTCTCACCCTGACCAATGGAATTAGGGGGTGAGGGCCATGCATTTTTTTTTTTAACTCCCCAGATGATTTGTATGCATGGTGAGTTTTGAGAACTACCACATTTAAGGCCCTGTTTTATTAGGGCATATAATGAGCACTTCCCTGCTTAAAACCCTGCAAAGGATAACCATCTTAGCTATAAATCAGAGAACTACTAAATAATTCCTCATCCACACAGAGCCCTTTTGGAGAAAAAGAGGCACTATTAATAGTTAAGCAGGACTATAGGCATGAACAGGGCCTGTCCTCTCCCAGGCCATCCTGTCTGATCACCCTGTTAGCACCTGGCTAATGCAATGGTCACCTGATGGGGCCAGTGTATCCCGGCCACTAGCTGGGGAGCTAAGGATGGTTTTTATAGAACATTTGCAACCTCTTTGGTAGAGAACACTACCTTTGAGACCCAACTGAGCAAAATTGGTTTCTCCCCCAGAAATTCCATTCTTCTTGTATACCCGTAGTGAAAATATTGTACGTAATTATCATGTTTGAAATTTTATCAACAAAACATTGGTGGAAAAATTTTTTTTTCTCTTGTTCATATACGTCACTACATAATAGCCTCAGTTTTGCCTCTTGGCCTGCAAAACCTTAACTATTTACTATTTGTTTGGCCTTTTAGAGAGCAGGGTTGCGGACCCCCGGCCTGGGACCCAGGTGGCCGCAGCGGCTGCAGGCATCAGTGGCTTACAGGTGGCCTTAATCTGGCCCACACAGGGCCATTTTAAACTGTGAATTTAAATGTGTTTAGACTAGGCTAATGTTTGTCCAGTATTTTTCTTTTACAAATGAAAAACCAGAGTCCCAGAGAGGCAGAGTAATTGCCAAATTCAGACAACAAGTTTGTGACAGAGATGGGAGTCCTAGTCCAATTCATGTCCCATCTAACCCAGCTGTCTTCTCCTGGTGTCAAGTGTGCAGGCCATGCTGTGCTGGCGCTCTGAAGTTCATGTGTCTGAAGACCCAGCGGATTGTCTACTTGGAACTTATCTTGTCAGTAGTTAGCTTATCTGATCACTGGTATTTCAAGGTGAAGCCAGTCCCTCGTGACTCCCAGGCCCTTGCTGGCTGCAGAGCTGGGCAGCGCAAGGTGACATCACATTGGACCTTGATGTTATCCTGCGACATCAACTCAGGGCCTGCCTGCCTGATCTTATGGGGAAAAGCCAGGCGTCTGGAGTGGAGCGACCAGTTTATAAAATGACACAGCCAGGCCTCAGGTTGTTTGCAGAACCTGAGCAGCAGGGCCACGGGCCACAGTGGGCGGAACGGGAGCCATTTCAGTCCGAGTCCCAGGGGCCTTTGTGCTCACAAATAATAGAGAGCAGGCGATGGAGGTGCTCATAAGCGCCCTGAGGTGGACAAGCAAGTCCTGGGGGTAAGGGGGGCAGAACAACGGTGAACTGTGCAGTCAGGCCTGAGTTTGAATGGGGGGCTCCTCTGGGGACCAGGCATGATGCTTCACCTCTTGGAGGTGGGTTTTTGTCCCTCAAGCTTCGGCTGGTCTGTGCTGTGTCCCCAGCACCAAGGACAATGCCTGGCCAAAGCAGGTGCTCAGCTGCTCTTGTTGAATGACCTGCTAGTGGACCAGGTGTGTGTTTAGGGGATGGGACGGTCGCAGGAGGGACTACTGATATATATATAAGCATCAAACACCTGAGTGTGGGATCTTATTAAGGGCATGCAGAATAACTTCTTCTATCACCAAACGTACCGAGGACCTGTGGTGTGCCAGGTCCAGGGTAAGTGCTGAGGGTACAGCCGAGAAGAAGACAGTCTCCTCTTTTCTGTGTTTGGTGGGTGCGCCTCCATCAAGGGGACACCTTTTTCTCCCACTTTGTGCCCACAGCCCTGAGTGGTGGAGTCTGGTATATTATAGTCGTTTGAATATTATCATCATTTGTAGCTTGGATGTGTCACCTTTTAAAAGACATTTATATATTTAATGATTTGAGAGTATTCAGTAGATATTAATCAACTGGGTTTTAAAAATTAAATTTATTGGAGTAACACTGGTTAATAACATATCAATTTCAGGTGTACATTATAATTCAACATCTGTATACTCTGTTGTGTGCCCACCACCCAAAGTCTAATTTCCTTCGTGACCATGTATTTGTCCCCCTCCACCCACTTCACCCTCTCATGTCCCTCCTAACAGACTGTTAACTAGTGGTATCTTGTGGTAGGGAGAATTCTAAGTGTTCCCCTTGGTGTACATACCCTGTCCAGTCCCCAGGACTGTGGATGGGATGGGTTCTACTCTGTTCTATCATTAGATTATGTTATACAGCACAGTGTACCTTAAAATAGGGAGATCAGCTGGGGGGGTCTGACCTTATCACATGAACCTGAAAGCAGAGTTTTTTCTGGAAGAGGAAGTTGTAGATTTGAAGCACAAAGATTTGCTAGGTGAGAAGTTCCCCATTGCTGGCTTGGGGATAGAGGGGGCCATGTGGAAGGGATCGGCGGTGGCCTGAGGAGCTGAGGGCCACTCCTACTGACAGCCAGAAAAAGAAAACAGGGGCCTAAGTCTTGCAAACTCAAGGAAATGCCTTCTACCAACAACTCATGACCTTGGAAGAGGACCCCAGCCCCCAGTGAGACCCACAGTCCTGGCCAATACCTTGATTTTAGCCTCGTGGGACCCTCCCAGGCAGAGAGTCCAGTCACACTGTGCCAAGATGCCACACCGACATCCTGTTCAGAATCCCGAGGCGCTCCAGCCCCATCTTCCCGAACGCCCTGCCCCATCAGAGCCGGCGACTCCCTGCCGTTCCCTTCGTTTCTGTCCTGCCTCTGTCAGTTGTGGGACCATGGCTTCCCTTTGCTCTCCTTTCTTCCCTTCTGAACTACTGGTTTATAGTGAAGTCCTGCCCTGCCCCCTTCTCCCCACACCCAATCCTGGGGCGTCCAGCACCCGCCTCATTCCCAGCTCCTTTCAGACCCTCCTCTCCCAGGCTCTCCTTGGCTTGGAGTGTTGCTCCCTTCCCTTTTACCCGGACACACTTGACCTTAGCCTTGCGGCTCTTCCCAGCATCCCTTCCCCCGGGGTAACCTTCCTGACCACTGGCCTCGCTTCTTAGTGCCTGGCACAGTGGCAGCTTTACATTTCTTCTTGCACCTCTGTCTAGCCTGCGAGCTGCCTCCGGGGTGGGAGGGCCTCCCTTGTCTCTATGACCAGTGCCTGGCACTGGGTGGGTGGGGTTCCTCCAACCATACAGGCCAAGCCCAGGTCCACATTGCAGACAGTGGGGGCTCGCGGACTGAAATGATGCTGCCTGCATTCGAATCCTGCTCCTCCCTGTCTCCATCTGACCTTGGGCAAATTGCTTCAGCTCCCGGGGGATCGGTTCCCCCACCTGCGTTCCCCATGTGTCAGAGGCTGTGCTCAGCACTTCATCAGGACTGAACCTCTCCACAGCCCTATGAGGCGACCAGACCAAGTTTAGAGAGGTTCTAGGACTTGTCCAAACTTTCTCTTCGTAAGTGATGGGGCGGGATTTGGGTCCCAGCGCCTGGCTACTCTGCTGGTAAGGACAAGACTCCTAGGGTTCCCCACCACCACCACCACCTAGACACCAGGATTCTGGAAATCTGGGCCCCTGTGAGAGGGGCAGGCCCAAGTTCCTGCAGGCCCTTGCTTTTCTCCTGCTTACTATGCTTTGTATAGTTCTGAGTGATCTGCTTTGCTCAAGGCTTGCTGTGTTGTTATGTTTCAGACCAGGCTAAACCGAGCAATGGAAATGTCCATCAGTCTGGAAAAGGAGATCTTGCAGAGAAATGAGTTACTTGAAAAAATTGAAAGAGAAATCCTACAAGCAGAGGGGGTAAGAGAGAGTAAAATGTGCTACCTCTGGTATTTGTCCACAAGGGCTTGAGTCAATGTCCACCAAGATCCAGGCCCCCTTGATTTTTGTCTAGAAAAGCCTAGACCCTAAAAATCAAAATATCTCTGGGCTAGCCAAGGAGAAAGTAGTACCTGGAGACGCCCAGTCTAGTAGTAACATAGCATTTCACTGCTGGGTTAGGTTCCAGAGGCAGCTTATAAGGTAGCAATCATGTAGAATCCAAATACTCCTCAAAAATTCCTTAAATGGTCCATAAAATAAAATATGTAAAGTGTTGTATGTACAACCTTGCAAAAAATGGATAATGCATGTAATAATGTAACTGATAGGAGAAAACATACACACACCAAAACACAGCGTTCTATGTAAAGGAGAGAGAGATTTTTAGATACGTAACTCTTACTCGGTACAGCAAATGCTTGGACCGTCGACCTGTGACCTGTGTCCTGGGCTCCCTCCAGGCCCTGTGGTCACCGTGTGAAAACACGTGCAGCATCATCTACCTTGTGACTTAGAGCACTCATTGTTTTGCTGAGCACGGGAAGTTGAATTTCTGCAAGTTAAATGCACCCAGGACGTGACTTGAAGAGGACTTCTTTGGGAAAGTAGGGGATAAAGGGCACTGGACTTGTTGTCAGAAGGCCGGGCATCAGGTTTGGCGTTGACCAGCTTCCAGCCTTTGAATTAGATAGGACTCAGTTTCCGTATCTGTACAACAGCCGCCACGGCCCTTGTGGATAGCCATGCTTCGTCAACCTCTAAAGCTGTGAGTACAGTTATTAGTGTCACTGTCTGGAATGGGCCTGAACTGTCCCCAGCAGTGTGTGGGTCCCCAACCTGGTCTACAACAGCCAAAAAGCCACAGGACTCTGAACCAACATGCTCTGCCCAAGAGCCAGTCTTGGTTCAGAGCGGCAGGTGACAAAGTTAAAGCAAATGTGTGTGCCCTCACCGCGCAGAATTTCTGTGGTACATGTTTGCTGGGGCTGACATTTATTAGGTTACAAGTAAAACACGAAATCCATTTTTAAAAGCCTGGCATTTGCTGCTTCGTATATTTTAGTTTTCTTGTAAACTTTTTCAACAGCTCTATTGCGATACAATTCACATACCATATAACTCATACATTAAAAATGTTCATTTTCGTGGTTTATAGTATATGCACAGAGTTGCAGAACTATCAGTACAATAATATAAGAACATTTCTGTCAC
The DNA here is from genome assembly GCF_987537825.1 of Furipterus horrens. Taxonomy (NCBI): domain Eukaryota; kingdom Metazoa; phylum Chordata; class Mammalia; order Chiroptera; family Furipteridae; genus Furipterus; species Furipterus horrens. Next base: position 8,277,630 of record NW_028327183.1, read on the forward strand.
CCCAGGAGGAAACCGTGTGCCCATTAGAAATCCTTCCTTATTCACCACTGCACCTCACTTTCACCCTCCAGCCCTTGGCGACCACTAATCTACTTTCTGTCTCAGTGAATTTGCCTTTTCTGGACATTTCCTATAAAAGGAAACATAAAATATGTGGTCTTTGGCGACTGGCTTATTTAACTTTAATAACATTTTTAATATTCATATTATAGCATGTGTCAGTACTTTGTTTCTTTTTACGGCTGAATAATAATATTTCCTTGCGTGCATAGATCACATTTTATCCATTCATCAGCTGACGGACATGTGGGCTGTTTCTGTTTTTGGCAATTATGAATAATGCTGCTAGGAACATTGACATACAAGTTTTTGTGTGAATGTAGGTTTTGTTTTCTCTTGAATATAGAGCTAAAAGTAGAATTGTGGGTTATATATATGGTAACTCTATGTGTTATTTGCAGCCTGTTTGTTTTTTAACGGCTGCCCTCGTGGGTGTAAAGTGGCATCTCACTGTGGTTTTGATTTGAACTTCCCTGATGACTAATGACATTGAGCATCTTCTCGTGTGCCTATTGGCTACTTATCTATCTTCTCTGGAGAAATGTCTATTCAAATCCTTTTGCCCAGTTTTTAATGGCTACTTATTTTTTTGTCATGGAGTTATAAGAATCCTTTATCTGGACTCAAATCTTCTCAGATATATGACTTGCAAATACAGGATGGGGCAAAAGGAGGTTTACAGTTGTGAGTACAGTTGTATTGTTATTAATTATTGTATTATTTTCCATATGGACAACTGTAAACCTCCTTTTGCCCCACCCTGTATTTCCTCCCATTCCATGGGTTTTCTTTTTCACTTTCTTGGTGGTACTGTTTGCAGCACAAATATTTTTCATTTTGATCAAGTCCAACTCATTTATTTTTTTTCTTTTGCACTTGTGCTTTTAGTATTATAGCTAAGGAATCATGACCTAACCCAACATCATGAAGATTTACTCCTGTGTCTTCTTTTATGAGTTTTATAGGTCTTGCATTTAGGTTTATAATCCCTTTTGAGTTAATTTTATAAATGTGAGAAGGGGTCCAAAAGCTGAAAGAAGAAAGGAGATGGAATAGATAGAGTTTGTTTTTTTAACCTTCCTAATTTCCATTGGTCATTCTCTCCATTTCTTTCTGTGGATGTGAGTTACCTTCCAGGGTTAATTGCCTACTCAAATACAGCTTCATTTCAGCCTGCCTTCTTTGTGCAATTATTCTCAAATATATTACATTTTTATATGGTATAGGCCCCAATACAATTATATGTATATTATTTTATGAATTGCTTCTTAAATCAGTTAAGAAAAGAATACTGTCTTTTATAAAAAATTACCATACAGACTTCCAGTCAAGATGGAGGCCTAGACAGACACACTGCGTCTCCCTCCACAACTAAGAAGGAATACAACTACCTCAAAACAAGAGACAACTACAAGTTCCAGAAAATCAAGCTGTATGGAAGTCCAACAAACAAATATAAAGAAGAAATACTCATCCAGACAGGTAGGAGGGGCGGAGCTGGGGCGGAGAGAATGTGGTGCAGTGGCAGCAGCAGCGGTGGCAGCGGCAGGCTGGCGGAAAGCAGTTACACATTTTAAAAAGTCAGGACACCTGAGGAGCACTCCCAGCACCGGACCAGACCGCGCAGTCCACGGTCCCAGCACCAGGGAAAATCAAGCCTCATTGCTTCTGACTGCAGACCAGTGGGGGTTGGGGTGGAGGCAGAAACTGCCGGTCTCTTGTGGAGTCCGCTTGTTTAAAGGGCCACTCGGTCCTAGAACATCCGCAGACCCACAAACTCTGGGAACGATGGCCAGGGCAACAGCTAGAGAGGTGTCAGTCCCATACGGAAGTGGGAGAAGTGCCTGGAAACAGGGCGAGTGCTGAGCAAGCGGCATTATTCCCTCTCAGACCCCTCTCCCTTTACAACATAATAGGTATGACAGCTCTACCTAAGACACAGAGGCAAACAAACACAGGAGCCTGTCAAGATGAGGAGACAGAGAAGTACGGCCCAAAAGAGGAAAAGGATCAAAGTTCCAATGGGAGAACTAAGCGACAAGGAGATAGCCAACCTAACATGCAAAGTTCAAAACACTAGTGATAAAGATGCTCACAGGCTTGACAGATATGCTTAAGTATGGCAAATGCATAAGGGGAGAAGTGAAGGCTATGCTAAATGAAATGAAGGAAAATCCGCACAAAACCAATGGTGAAGGGAAGGAAACTGGGATTCAAATCAATGATTTGGAACATAAGGAAGAAAAAAAACAGTCAACCAGTGCAGAATGAGGAAACAAGAATTGAAAAAAATGGGGAGAGGCTTAAGAACCTCTGGGACAACTTTAAATGTGCCAACATCCGAACCATAGGGGTGCCAGAAGGAGAAGAGGAAGAGGAAGAAATTGAAAGCTTATGTGAGAAAATAAAAAAGAAAAACTCCCCAAATTTGGCAAAGGAAATAGACATACAAGTCCAGAAAGCACAGAGAGTCCCAAACAAGCTAGACCCAAAGAGGACCACACCAAGACACATCATAATTAAAATGCCAAAGGTTAAAGATAAAGAGAGAATCTTAAAAGCAGCAAGAGAAAAGCATAGAGTTACTACAAAGGGGTGCCTATAAGACTATTAGCTGATTTCCCAAAAGAAACTTTGCAGGCATGAAGGGGCTGGCAAGAAGTATTCAAGGTGATGAAAAGCAAGGACTTACAACCAAGATTACTCCATCCAGCAAAGCTATCATTTAGAATGGAAGGGCAGATGAAGTGCTTCCCAGACAAGGTGAAGCTAAAGGAGCTCATCATCACCAAGCCATTATTATATGAAATGTTAAAGGGACTTATTTAAGAAAAAGAAGATAAAAACTATGAACACTAAAATGATAACAAACTCACAATTATCAACAACTGAATCTAAAAAATAAAAACAAAATCCAACTAAGCAAACCAGAATAGGAACAGAATCATAGGTATGGGGATCATGAGGAGGGTTATCAGCTGGGAGGGGGAAGGGGGATAAATGGGGAAATGATGCAGGGATTAAGAAGCATAATTTGTTTGTACAAAATAGACAGGGGGAAGTTAAAAATAGTATAGGAAAGGGTGAAGGCAAAGAACTTATATGCACGACCCATGGACATGAACTAAGGGGGGGGGTGGGAAAAAAATTAGGACTACAGTAACAACATAATAAAATATACTTATAAAAAAATTACCACATAATTTCCTTTCCTTGTGCTATTTGTTTTTTATGTGAAGTTGTTACCAAAAACAAAACAAAAAAACGGAAGTGAATTGAGACAGATCAAATCAATATGTACTTAAATACATAATTGTACCCAAACAAAGAAAAAGCCAAACCTAAGAAATCAACATAAACAAAACTGAAGGAAGGAAAGAAGGAAGGAAGAGACTTTTAGGCTGTAGTTAGTGTTTCTGAACTGGATGAAAACATCATAATCTGTTTTCAAAAAATTAGAATTTTGTGATTCCCCTCACACTTCTGAAAATGTAAACATTGTTTTTAGAACTACACTGAACACGGGTAGAGATGGGAGGGCCAGTAAGTCCCAGCAAGCTGGAAGCACCAAGGATCCCTGGGTTTAACGGATCCTTCCCCGCCCCAGGACCGGGCCAAAGTCGAGGCTTTGAACAAGAAGCTTCGGAAGCAGCTGAGCGAGTTCCAGGTGCCACCAGTGATGCTGTATGTCAAGGAGAAGGCCATTCATGGGGACTTGGAGAAGACCATCAAGAGGTGGCAAAGGAAAGTGGAGATCGCAGAGGTGAGTCCCCGAGAAGCCCCAGATGGGCGGTCTTTCGTGCACTTCATGTTTTTACTGGGCTTTTGTTTTTTGAGCTAAGGGTACAGATGTCTGTCTGGACCCGTGATGTCTGTGAGAAGTCTCTGCAGTCGCTTCAACTCTTATACCAAAATAAAGGATGACTACTTTTTTTAAAAAAAAAAGCTTCTTTTTCATTGTCAGGGGCAAGTTCTTTTCAGGTTATCAGGAAGCGACTCTAGCAATAGTGTGTTTTTAGTGGCTTGCTTTCATATTGAATTCTGGAAGCTTCTTAATCCCTCCAGTCACCATCGATAAATTAGTGATTACTACTTTATACATGAAGCTGGTATTTAAAACAATGAAAGCAGGTTTTTAGTGTCACGCAGAACCCGATTCCATGCGTTTACAGTGGCCACAGGTCCCTTTGTTCCTGACTAACCCCTCAGCCCTTTGCTGAGATACAGCGTGCGAGCTGTGGAAGGGAAACGGGAAAGGGCGAAACTGTGCTGGCATCAGAAAAGAGGGAAGCCCAGACCGGCGGTGGGGGACCAGGGCGGGGGCGGGGAGGGCACAGGGGGGCAGGCTGCATGGAGCGCACTGAAGACATCAGTAGCAGGGCATGGCGCTTGGATCCATTTCCCACGGCGGGAAATCAATTGGGATGCAAACGGGGGCCCATCAGATCTGAAGCTGAGAAGTGGCAGAGTCACAGCAGGAAACCTGCAACTTCTCACTTTACTGACCAGCAACAAACTCTAGAAGAATCTTCCAGATGTCCCTAGGTGGCCACGCCCTGCAGCGTGCAGAGCACCATCCCAGGGCTGGATGGGGCTGCATTCCGAATAGTCTAGTCGCAATCGGGTTTTTTCCACGTGACCTTCTGCCCTCTCCCCCTTTTGTTTTTGCAGATGTCCTTAAAAGGGTACCACAAGGATTGGAATAAAATGAAAACCACCAATGAGCAGTTGTTGGCCATTTGCCCCACTGGGAAATAGCCAGAGCGACGTACGACCGCAGACCAAAAAGTGATCCATTAAAATAATCAGCTCCTTTCCAGTCACCGGGTCCTGTCACTCACTGTTCCCCGTGCTGACTGGTGTCGTCGACTTCATTCAGGCTGAGGGTCACCTCCCAGGCCACATCGGCCAGTGGCAGGTGTTCTCATAGCCCGGCCCCTGGAGCCGTGCACATTGAAAGAACCACAGGGCGCTCTGACGGTCTGACTTGTTAGCCCACGTTTAGTTCACAAGCACAAAGGAAAGTGGCCTTCCCACGTGTGGGAGTGGGACAGGAGGGAGAGCCACGGGCCTGCCTGTGGCAGCCCGGGTGGGCGACCATCCAAAACACACTGAAACAGCATGGCGAATGCCCTGCATTCGCACCCAGAGCTTACTCTTTGGTTTGGAGGGCTAGCTCCTAGACTCTACAACATTACAAAAGAAAACATAAAGGAAAACAGGATAATTTCCCGGGGCTCATGGATCCTGGCCTGGCCTGAAAGAGATTCGTCCTCCATCTGGTCCTCATCGTAGCCAGACATAAAGAACAACGGAGGCGAGCTGACCAAGTATGTCTTTTGGGCCTCAGAGTGTCCGCTCGCGGTGGTGTTTACTCGCCTTATGATTGGACTTGGGCTCCATGGGGCCTGGGGCGGCCCCGAATCTGTGCCCTGCATCGCGGCGGGGCGCAGCGAGGAGCTGCGGAAAGGAACCGGGTTCTTCCAGCGGTACAGGGCGGACAGGGGCAGGCTGCTCGTCTCCGTCTGGGCTGCGATCCAGTCGCTGTAGTCCTCCACCATGACGTACAGGAGCAGGCCAGGGCATGGCTCCCCGCCGTGGGACAGGATCCCCCTCAGCACCCACAGCTCTGACTGCTGTAGCTGGCACATCAGTGGGTTTCCGGGGTCCCCCTGTGACAAAGGGCAGAAGGCTTCAGTTCTGAAAAAATGTGTCTTTTTAAATATATCTGTGCAACCAACTCAAAATGTTTTACACTGGTTCTTGCTGGAAGTGGGGTGGACGATAGAATACTCTTTTTTTTATTATTATATTTTTTTCTCCCATCACCCTTTAGTCCCCTAATGTCTACCTCCCCACCCCCCCAGCAATCACCACACAGGTGTCCATGCCCATGAGTCCTTTTTCCTTTTTGCTCAGTCCCTCACCCCCCTAACCTCCCCACCCGCCTTACCTGTCAGCCTGCTCCCTGTCTGTGAGTCTGTCTAGGACAGTCTTTCCCATCTAGGCAGCCACCTCCACAAATTCCAACAAAACAACTTTTCCTTTTATTATACAAATTATCTGTAGACTTGTACAGTTTGCCTGTAGCGTCCTGGCTCGTATTTCATTGTTTTGCCCTTCCCAGTCCTCAGACTAAATCCTCTCCCTCTTTTGGTTTCTCATTCCTCAAATGTTGATACTCCTTTCCTTTCTGATCTGGACTGGTCACATTTCCCCCTCTCCTCTCTCTCCTGTTTGTATCCTTCATTTAAGCTGCTCCCTCCCACCCAGAGTCACATTTCCTGGGGAGCGCACAGGGGACTAGGGCCACAGCTTTTCACCTGGGCAGCCGCCTGTCCCTACCCCTGCGCCCAGCATTCCCCGCTCCCGTGGGGGCAGTCCTCGGGGACTCAGGAATTCCGCCCCGCAGACCTTTCTCTCCAGGAGAGAGGGTAGAAGCGTGGCACTCTTAGCTCGGTATGTGAGCCTGGCAGGTGACCTAAGTTTGAAAGCGGAATTGCTTCATCATGTTATACTGAACAGGGTGACTGGGTGGTCCGCTCAGCGGGGTTTTTATTGAGCGCTGGCTATCTGCCAAGTGTTATCCACCATCAAGACAGCCATGAATCTCAAGTGACAGTTCTGTGCCTGAGCTCACCACCCCTTGAAGTGACCACTGCTTACTCTCAACAATGCGTTTCTACTCTGCCGTGTTCTTACCAAGCAGACTTCTTTCGTCTCCTCCGCTATGTGATTGCCACATCCCATTTTCTGGAGTTTGCGTAAGGGACACTGGTCGATGTCTTTCACCGAGATTTTCCTCAGGATACTCATTGTCATTTGATTTCCTGTCTGGACCATGCAACAGAGAGCCCAAGAATTAGTAACAAGAAGACATCCCCTAAGTCAACTCAACTACAACTCACATGTCCAGATGGGAGTGAGCAGAAACTGTTCCGATGAACCCCTTTTCCTCATATAAATCAGAACCCGTGTCTGAGATTTTACTGAAAACTACCTTTGCTTTGAACTTGAATGTGAATATAGGCAGAGAACATACTCATCCTGGCTCAACATCTATGGAGGATACATTTCCTTATTTCCCAAGAATAAGAGAAAAAAACAAGGCAGGCTTAGACAAGAGAACAATTCCCTCTAGTTCAGGGAATAACGTCCCCGGCCCCTCTATAACCTTGCACTAATTTCATGCTGTCAGCTGCCCGTGGACTTCCAGTTTTGATATAGGACTAGGAGGAAAAGGACCAGATGTAAGAATGGCCACAGGAAGGGTAAGCACTGGGAATCTTGACCGATTAGGCGAGGGTTCCAGCCCAACTCTAGAACCTCAAGCCACCTGCATTATTAAGTTAAGCCCCAGAATGGTTCATCCAGGTCACCCCCACTGCTAGCACCCACACAGCCTTCTTAGGGGAAGGAAGGCATTAACTGCAAATGTGGGATTCCATCCTGCCACCCAGCAGTTCTCCAGGATCAGCTGGCTATGCAGCATTCTGCCGAGGAAACAGATGGATCGGACCAGGCCGTTGAACTTCATCGCTGTCTCCGTCTTCAGGAGGGCTAAGTCATTGGTCATTGTTGCATTATCAAAGTCCTTATGGATGATGATGGTGTTGACTGGATACTCTTCGTGGAAGATCACTCTGGCATCCATCCTGGCTATACCAACTACAGCGACAGCGTACTTCCTAGAGAGAAAGCGAGGGGATCTTGAGAAGCCAAGGCAGAGCTGTGGGGACTGGGTCACTTAGCAGGAGGAGGCAGCCAGTCTGCAGAACCCCTCGGGACAATAAGGACCCTGACTCACTCTCCCCACTCCCTTGGATCTCTTGCCAGTGCTCCCTGTGGCCAAACCCAACCTGAACCCCAAGGGCAAGAGCACCCATAGGTGTAACCCACACAGGCCAGCACCCTGGGACCTGGGGGGTGGAAGAGAGTCAAGAGTGGGTCTGGAGGGGCAAATGGGAAGGTCCAGCATAGCTAGTACAGTTGCTGGACTTGAAAAGGAATCCATGAGCACTGAGACCAAAAAAGGTCATCATCGTAAGTGTGGCCATCTGATTTAATGTCTAACCCAGGGGACCTGTGAGTAGGAGAGCAGACGCTCGCGGCAGGATGCTAGGGTAGTAGGTGTAGACCAGGTCTTCCCCAGGCAGGCGAGGATGTGGGCTGCCCACGGACAGAGGAGAAAAGCAGGCTGGCTTCCAGAAGCTGGGGGCAACGCCTATTAAGTCCTCAGAAGAAAGAAGCTGTGGTCCATGAATTCTAAACTGAAGTGGTCATTCAAGGGCCGCACATTTCGGAATATGCAAAAACCAAGGCAGTGAGGTTCTTGGGTGCCTTTTAAGAAACCACTTGAAGACAAATTTAGCCAATTCTAGGGCCGAATGGAGAAAATCCAGCAAAAGGTCTGTCCGTAGGTGTGAAATCCATTATAATATTAGACTGAATTAAAACAAAAACTTTAAAAAATTTAGATTGGAGTACAAATGTAAACCTAGGCAATGATCACATGGTTTAATTAAAGCTGAAAAAAAGTCAGAGGTTTTTCTCCCCCTCATCTTCTATGGGAGTCTAGACATGATTTATTTATAGCTAATATACGAAGTAAGAGGGTTGTGCAAATATGCATATGAATCGAGGTAAACATTAAAGCACATATAAATCTATCAAAATCGGGTGATGGAAGAGAACGAGAGAGGCAGTGAAAGGAGGAACTCTGGCATTGGCCACAGTAGAGTCTAGAGAGCGCTCTGCAGGAAGAAAGAGCATGATGCATCTTCCACGAAATTATAACTCGAAGATAAACACCAGAGCAAAAATTCAAACTTTCCAAATTTATCAGAAGAGACCTACAAAACAAAGGCTACATAATGAAAACAAAAACAAGCAGCCAATAAAAACAAAAAAATATAACCTAAAATAAAAATGAGAAGCAGGAGTTTCATTCTGAACATCAGCAGAAGGGTGTGAAGACAGCCAATGGCTCTTAAGGATGAGAAAGGATTCAGTCTACAGGGACGACGTCACAATTAGAAACATCAGCAGTGAAGGGCACAATGTCTACAAAGTAAAAATGCCAGGAGATAGAAGCAGTGGGTGTACCCAGAGAAAAGGCCATGTGAAGACACAATGAGAAGGTGGCCGTCTGCAAGCCAAGGAGGGAGACCTCAGGAGAAACCAATCCTACCGGCACCTTGATCTTGAACTTCCAGCCTCCAGGACAGTAACAAATACATTTCTGTTGTTTAAGCCACCCTGTCTGTGGTACCTTTTATGGCAGCCCTAGCAGACTAACACAGGAGGCAAAGAAAATTCCCCCTCTGTCAATAGATAAAAGAATCAATATATACAGCCCTATAGGTGTACAGATATCCATAACTGCACTGAGTACTTAAGGAAGAATACCCTAGAAACTGGTGACAGAGCTCAGGGGCAGGATGCCAGTAATTGAAGTCCTGGGAGAGGAAGGGCGACCTTTCCCTGTGTATCCTTCGGTCCTTCGTGAACATTACACTCTATACATGTATTTTCATTTAAATATGTGTATTTTTAATTTAAAAATATAGATTATATATTAAAAAATTCAGCAGCTGCACAATATTCTATCAAAGGTTTATATTATAATTTGTTTTGCCAGTTATAGTAATTATACTATAACTCTCCCCCATACTCTGTGACTATATATATATAATAGTGTATAAATAGTATTTATATCTATATAAATATATAATATACAATACACTGTATTATATATGCTATATGTTATATAATATACTATATAAAAGAGTAATGTACTATAATTTATTTACCCATGATAATTGTACATTATGTTCTAGTGTTTTGTTAATTAACCATCCTGTGAACAACTTTGAGCATAAAATTTCTCCAGTGGTTGAAATTATTTCCTTAATGTTGATTCCCAAAAGTGAAATCACTGGGTCAAAAAGTAAGATGTTTTACAAAAAAAAAAATATTCCTTTACTAACATTTGTGGGTTTTTTTTTTTTTTCTGGTTTAAAAGAATTTATTGTAAAGAATTTGGAAAACACAGAGAAGTTCAAAGAAGAAACTCATGTGCTTCTGAGCACCCAGAGATAAGTATTTGGCACTTCCTTCCAGCCTCTGCTCCACTCAGCATCCGCGTGTGGCAGTCACATTGTTAAGGCCTGAGGCTAGTGCTTTAAGATAAGGGTAAATGGAAGGAACATCCTTCCTGCAGAGGCTGGAGCAACAACCCTTGCCCTTTGCAGTTAAAGACACCAGACTGCTCCAACTTTGGCATCTGGTGACTTAGGGACCCCGAGACTCAACAGCCAAGCAAGTGCCTCGCCCTGTCACGAGGAACCCCCCCAGGCCTCCCCAAGCTGAGCAGGAAACAGAGCCCCCACCCCATCCAGCTCCGGGGTGGGGGTGATGCCCCAGAGGCAGGGGTACTGGCCTGTGCTGAAAGGCAGACGCGATGCTGAGGATCCAGAACTCACTGAGGATGCTGCCGAAAGCCAGGTGGGTGTGGTGGGCATCCTGCAGGGACACCACCCACGGGAACTCCTTCGCGACTACCACACCCTCCTCAAATTCTTCTATGACACTGGTTTCCTGGATGCCACAACCTGCAGAGGCGGTGTGCGGGGGACTTCACTGCTGGGGCAAGGAGCTGGCGGTCTGTGGCTGCTGCCGCCGCCACCACCACCACCGCCGCCACGTTAGACCGCAGGGCCCCCCCGCTGGCATCCCACACTGTCTCGCTTTCCATATTGGTCACCACTAACTCTACCACGCTGTTGCTTTTTCTGCTGGGTCTCCTTCCCTATTAGAGAACTCTTGGTGGCATCTATGAATCTAAACATCATATTAGGCTACAGATAATCATGCACTAGGCAGCGTCTGAAACCTCTGGATACATCAGCGGTCCTCGTGTGTAGCCTGGGGCCTTGGGAGTCCTCAGTCCCTCTCCAATGCTAAGACTATATTTGCTCTCTTCACTTTCTTTTCTTTTCTTTCTTTTTAAAAAATTCTATTTATTTTTAGAGAAAGGGGAAGGGAGGGAGACAGAAAGGAAGAGAAACATCATTGCATGAGAGATTGGTTGCCTCTACCAGTCGCCTCTCACACACCTCCAGCCGGGGACCTGGCCCGCAACCCAGGCATGTGCCCTGACTGGGAATTGAACCAGCGACCTTTCAGTTCACAGGCTGGCACTCAATCCACTGAGCCACACGAGCCAGGGCTCTCTTCACTTTCATTCTCCCTAGTGCTCAGTGGAGTTTTCCAGAGGCTATGGGCTGCATCTCTCTGATGGTGTGAACCTTTATGTTCTTGTGTTTTACATTTCTCCCAGTTTTATTTCTAATGTGATAAATACAGAAAGATACAGATCCCTAAACAAAAGCTCTTTGGGGGTCCTCAATAATTTTTAAGAGTATAAATGGACTCTGAGACCAAAAAGTTTGAGAGCCACTGATACACTCCGTACAATTCCTCCAACAGAGCTACGGGTGGACGCCATTAACTGTGTGCAGGTGAGAAAACGGAGCTTTACAGCAGTGAGCACCTGTCCTGGTCCCACAGCTAGTGGGTCACAGGGCCAATCCAGATGAATCCAAACTCCCTATACTCTCAACCCCTCACTCTCTGTTCCAGCCACATCCTCAAATTTGCTCTTCCCCACTCAGGCTATTGGCATGAGGGACTCCTCCTGCTTTGCTTGCGATGTATCCCTAGAGCATGGCACAGTGCCTGGCACATAGTAGGTGCTCAATAAATTATCAGTAAACGAACAAAAGCTGATATCTTGTTATCAAGGGCTCAAAGTCCCGCCAGGTGGAAGCTCCCTTTGCCTTATCCCCAAGCCCTTGAGTGGGTCACCTTCAACTGGACAACCTTTCGCGCAGTCTGGACTTTGTTTCAAGTGAGTTCAATGTTGACTAAAGTTGTAAATAATAACCTCCCCACCTCTGCCAGGCCTCGGTTGGCCCAAGATGGCTGTCCTGCCCTATTATTTTTAAAAAGTTTCACTGTCACAGAATCGTGTTGGGTGATGGAATGATAGAACGGGAAGGGCCCTTGACACTCAAAGCCCTAGGCTGGGTGAGCTGAGCTTCCTCACTTGCCAGTCAATATGTCCCCAGGTGCCCATCTCATGCCACCCTAGGCCAGGGGGAGTGCAAGGATTCTCCACCTGGCTGCACGTTCCATCCACGTGCTGCCTGGCCCCTCCCACGCCCCTGGCACCAGAGCCTGGGCACCGGCATTTTTAGGAGCTCCCAGGTAGATTCCAATGTGCATTCTGGGTTGAGAACCAGTAATGTTTTGAAAGGTCCTGGATGCAGAGCCCCAAGTCCAGTTGGCCCCTATGCTGCGAGGCCTGGGGCAAGCCACTTCCTGACTCTGGGCCTCAGGTTCCTGTTTTGAAATGTGGGGAACTCACCCCTTGGAGTTGTAAAGACCATGTGAGGTGAGGGTATGGAAATTGCACCTCATGGCCGATAATGCTAAGCCCAAGGGCAGAACGGATTATTACATTTTTCCCCATTACTCTGGTTGCTGCTTGTAAATCCCAAACCATGAGTACCCAGTGCCTCTTTCTAAATCAGTGGCCTTGGGTCACGGATGTCACGTGTTGGGTACACTAGTCTACCACGGGTTAGATCCTTTGGTGGCTGCTTTTTCAGCCATTCATGCCACCACATACACAACCCTGCCACATGCTGAGACAGGGGCTGGGCTTGGAAGGAAGGGTCTCAGGACCCTGTCCGGGCCCTGGGTGAGGTCACAGCATATGGGGAGATAGACACTGAAGCGTCATAGCTGAACAGAGAGACCCATGACCCAGCGGAGTGTGCCCACAGTATACACGAGGGGGCGTGAGTTCTCCCCAGAGCGTGAAGTCTGGGAGGGCTTCCCCCTGGGGTGACCTCTGAGGCAAGCACCAAAGACAGAGTTCCCAAACCATGACCCTGAGGTCAATGGTGACATTTGGTACTTGTCATTAAAGGACCACAGCAGCCTTCTCCATGGCCGGGCAGAAGGTGACCAAACACCTCCATGAACTGACACTTGGACACTAAGCGGGGGGTTAGCGAGGTGATGTCAGTAAGGCCACTATGTCCTTCAGAATCACCAGAGCTAGGAACGCCATTCTTTTTCCCATGGGACTGGGGCAACCTATGGTGAACAAGGCATGAGCTAACCCTTCCTAATCCAGCAAGAGCCCGCAGGTGTGTGGTGACTGCTCCTCTTTCAAAGCTCTAGCTGGCTAGTCCTTCCGACCTTGTAAAACCCTTGCAAGGCCAGGATCTAAGGAGGAAACCTGACTCAGAGATGAAATGTTTGCCCGGGGGCACTTGCTCGAGGCTTAAGCGTCCCTCTCTGATTTGTGGGCATCCCTTGGTCTCCTTGGGGCTGCAGGGAGGTGAAGTGGCCCAGGAAGGTCGGGAGTTCTGTTGATGTGTGTGTGGGGGCGGCTTTCACCTGTCACCTAGCCAACTGCAGGACGGGACAGAGCCTGCTGGGGTAGCAGCGAGGTGGGGCAGGGCCTGCTTGAGTCAGCGGCCCCTCTCCATCTGCCCCTTTCTAAGCTGGAAACTTGGTCGTGGCCAACCTAGGGGTCAGGGAGGGGACTGCAGCTGCCTCTCCTGCCTGCAAGGCCTCGGCAGCCTCCAAGGCCCCTCCTTGCGCCCTCCAGGCCCAGCCCTGCAAGGCAGGGTCAGTTTAGCAGCATACTCTTTGATGCAATGCTAGAAGTCTTCCGGGGACAGCGATGCTGAAGTGGAAGCACAGGAAGGGCCTGGCTCCCAGGGCCACCAGGCTCTGGGAGGACACCTCCATCTGCCAGCACGTGGGGGACACCTCTGGAAATGCAAGGCGTCGGGGGTGGGGTGGGGGGCTGTGAGTGGAGAGACAGGCCTCACACCGCACAGACCCCGTTGTCCAGTGTGTGCCCTCGTCCGGAGCCTGAGGTTCATTTTCCAGACTGCACTCTCTCCCGAGGATTAACCTGACACCAGGCAGCTCAAGCCCCAATTTCCCACCTCCACGTCCCATGTCCCACTTCTTTGCCTGGTCCCCACCGATATAGCATGCGGCCAGATCAAAGCGCTGTGCACCACCTCCCCCCACCCCAGTCCCTCTCCGGACATTAAGGAGCATTTACTTTTCTGGGGCGATTCCCCGCCATGCGTCCCAGAACTGGCTAAACCACAAAGCAAGAAAGCAGTGCACTCACTGGCAGAAGCGTGGGACAGGGTGATGGAGACGGAGATGCAGAACAGTGCCAAGAGGCCCCGGGCGGTCCCTGTCATCCCCAAGCAGAGCCGCGGCAGACACCATGGGCAGCTGTGAAGACAAAAGCTGAACCAACGCACGGGCTTGTCCTCTCCTCCCAGATGTGCTGATGTTCCCGCAGTGTCGGAGGCCGCGCCCCTTTCCTTCCCAGATGTGAGGGACAGACCTGTCACTCCCCTGTGGCTTGGCTCCCTGCAGTAAAGAGGCAGGGACCAACTGCCTGGCACCAAGATTCCGTTAGGATTCGGAGATGGCCCAAGGCGAGGAGGCAGCCACCGCCCGTGGATCCAGCCAGGCCCCCCCCCACTTCCCAGACAGTTGGGACTCTGGAGTGTGGGGTTTTGACTCGCAGAATTCAACCGCTGCCTTAACTCTGTGGCCATAAAACGGCTGAAAGAAAAAAGCAGGGCTTTAGTGCGAGCCACGCTGGCCTTGGCCCTCCTGCAAAACCCTGCCGGCCTAAATCACGCTGGCTTCCTTTAACCGGGGATGGCTCACACTTTGCCATAGTAACAGCCCCGGTGTTTTGCTCAATTATTTTGCACAATAACCCCATGAAGAAGACACTATCATTTCCCCCATTTTACGGACTCAGAAGGTGATACTTGGAGACATTGAGAAGCCTGACCAAAGGGCGCATGGCTGCCAGGGGGTGAGGCTGGAATCCCAGGTCAGGCCTGTCTAAACCCAGAGCCCACGCGTCTTCGCCACGTGCCCTACCTTCTGGCTCACCCTTGCCTCAAACAACGCCGAAGGGCCCGGGGAACCCTTGGGAGCCGTTCTCAGTCACCATGCTCCACTCCTGACCCGGAGATTTCTTGTTGTCAGGACGGTTCTCACAGTTCTGCCAACTGTTCCTGCTACAAGAGAAGTGAACCCACTCTGACCTGACACAGCCAAGCCCAACAGAGGGGCTCCTTCTACCACCATGGGAAGAATGCTCCATTGTGGCATCACGGTTACCATGGTGTCGCCAAGCAAACATCTGGACATGGGGACTTGGGAGGAGCCAGGATGAAAAGCCTGCCTGTTCCCTAAACTTGGCAGGGCTCTTCTGGAAGCCCGGCTGTCCCTGGGTCTCACCAAGAAGATGTCCCTTTTGCTGGATCACGGTGTCCGGGCCAGCTGTGGCTCTGGTCTGTCTGCCTCCTCAGCAGCCGCCCTGTGTCTGCGCGAGTTTGTCAGACTGGACAGAGGAAGCTCACGGCGAGGGCGGGTCTGGATTTCCCCGGCCCCGTGAGCATTTTCATACTCCAGGGAGCTTTCCCGGGGGCTCGGCCCAGTTGTCTTCAGAGGCTTCAACCCGAGCTGCCCGATGGCCGGGCTCTGCCAATCGCGGGCCCGATGGGAGCGGCACCCCGGCCACTACAAGAAGCTTTGGTTTCAGCACAAAGGCCAGGACGGAGAAAAGTGCTGACAATGTCGTGGGAGGACGTGACCCCACGGGGAATCCGAGGGCTTGCAGGCTGCCGGCGCGGGCACTCAAGAAGCATGGATCGGACCCGTAGCTGAACGGCTGGTGGAAGGAAGGATGGCCGCTGTCTCCTGCCCCCACGAGTCTCTCACCGCCCTCCACCACCCGCCTTCTGCTTGGAGAGCAGAATGGGACAATGGTGGGCAGTGGGAGAAACGGGAAGGAGCCCTTCGGTATGCCCCGCAGAGCAGGTCTCTCTGAGCTTTCACATTTTCTTCTCTATAACTCACAATCCCCCGGGCCCGGAGGAAAGAGCGGCCTGAGCTTCCCAGGGGCAAACATGGCCGCTCGGAGTGGGGGTCACGTCCCCGGAGCCACACACCTGAAAGAGGGCAGGGGCAGGACTTCCGACGCCAAGGGTGGTGCCCCATCTCCACGGCTGCGTTTCTCAGCCTGGACCTTGTGCTTCCCTCACAGGGGGTGGAAGCAGAAACAGGGATAGAGCCAGAGTCCCGGAGTCTTCAGGAGTTGGGAGGCTGAGCGTAGCGCACCTGACCCTAACTGCCCCCAGAGTCCCCTTGCAATCCCTGCGTGAGAAGAAGCCACAGGCAGCTGCCAGAACCATTCTGTCTCTTCACAGAAACAATGTCACAGGATCCCACAAGAAAGGCTCAGAATCCTGCCAGGGCCCAGCGGACCCCATGAGCAGCCGGCCTTAAATTTTCACCCTGTCTGGGCCACGTCATGCCGACCATCAACTTCAGGTAAAATTTTTAAAGATTCACCACAATTGTTAAAATTATGATTTAACTCTTTAATAACAGTTTTATATCTTGGAGAGGAAATTTCATTTGCAATCTTACGCCCAGGGCTCCATCTCCAGGATCGTGACAGTGTGAAACATGTAGTTTCTCAACCCGTCACTTTGCATTTTTATTCTTTATTTCCGTTAAGTTAGAGAACCCCACTCTCAGTGAAAGGATTTCTGAAATCGCAGCAGGTTAGGGCAGCGCTGTCTGACAGTTCCGGATCTTCCCATTGCACGTGGGCTCCGAAATCACGGAGCATGTTTTCTTTTCCCACTGATGACCGCTCTCAACCTGCCCATCCCGCTCAAGACCTGGGAAGCTGAACATTTCTTTTTTTTTTTAATTTTTATTTATTTATTTATAGGGAGAGGGGAAAGGAGGGAGAGAGAGAGAGAGAAACATGATGTGTGAAACAAACATTGATCAGTTGTCTTTTTCATGCCCCCAACTGGGGACTTGGCCCACAACCCAGGCATGTGCCCTCACTGGGAACCGAACTAGTAACCTTTCAATCTGCAGGCCAGTACTCAGTCCACTGAGCCACACCAGCCAGGGCTGAACATTTCTTCTGGGAAGTTTCAGGTTTTATCCCAGGAGAGAGTGATGGCGGGATTTCTAGTCCACTTGGTGTTGCAGACTTGGAAAATGGTTTTAAAATGTGCCAAGAAGAGCTTTGCTGTGTTTCAGAACCTCTTGTGAAATTAACAGAACAAAAAACAATCAAGGACTTCTTCACTTGGGTGACCACACAGGGTCTGAGCCCGGCTTCCTCCCCAACGCTGGTTTGCTGAATAGTTAAGCGAAATAGCTGCTACCCCGAATACCGCACCGTCAGGGCTTCCCCGCAGGGATGCAACACCCTAAAGCCTCTGGCACAGCTGATGGCACGGGCCCTGAGGCCACCTTTCCGTGGCCTCTTCCCCTGAAGGGCGTGTCCTCTGCACTGCTGGCAGTAGGCAGCCTTGAGAGACCACGCAGCGTGCAGTGATGCTCACAGCTGAAGGGGGCTGAGCTTTACACACAGACCCACCCTAGAAACCGGACTACTGCGTTTTCAGGGCAGGAACATGTAGCTTCCAGGTAGTCCCTGCCGGACTTCTGACTTCACTTTCGGATCTTTCGTTGCTGTCCTTGCTGCTGTTTGCTTTTGTTGACACGGAAGTTTGGCTGCTTATTCAAACGCGTCCTGCGCTCAGATTCACCTGTCCCAGCATAAGGCATCACACTGGAGCCCTAGCGGCTCCTTTTCTGATAGGCTTCTACTTCCCATCGCTAATTTTACACTCTGTGGACCCTCTTTTAGCCAGCCCCTCGTTTCTGTGAACTAGAGTAATACCACCACCCAGGCCTGATATTCCCCCAGGGGTGGACCTGCGAACGAAGCCAGGCTCCTCAGATCCTCCCATTCTGGGAATTTGAGTCTTGAGCCAAAGGGCAGAAAGAGCAAAACAGCTGGAGCCGTGGGGCCAGGTCAACAGCGGGCTCTCTGGCTCTGCTGCCGCATTGAGGGTCCCTCCCTGCCTCATCCTCCTTGAGACCCGGCCCTTCTGTGGACTAGCACGGGTCCCACCCGCAAACGTCTCTTCTGCCTAAGCGTGAGTGAGAGGCAGTTTCTGTTGCTTTTCTGACCAAAGAAAACTTAATGGATCCACTGGTCTAGTGCTTGGAGTGCCTTTTCTGCCGCAGGGTTTTTATTACATGTATGACAAATGACTATTGCCTAATAATGTCGCTTCAACGACAGGAACAGCAGCAGTCACTGAAAAGCAGCGACATGAATCCCACTTAAATCTGGGACTGGATGTCACACGTTATATGATAGCATTGCCTACACGTACGCAACATCAAACTGTTTTGAAATTTTAATCCTTTTTATTTTCACAAATTCTTTATCCCTCATCTTTTAGAGATGCTGATTCTAGTTCTTATTATGGTTTATTTCGTAATGAAGTCTTAAGCTGCGTATTTCTCCGACAGACATACTTTACCTATCTATTACACCAAAAGGAATATCCTTCACTTCCACAAATACACCTTCACATTTTTCACAAAACACACAAGCTTGTCTGTTGATCCTCCGTTTCCTAATTTTTGATACAGACTGGCCACAACAATTATTTCACATTCTTCTTCATACTACTATGAGAAAACCACAAACCAGGTGTGACGAAAAAAATGCCACAATACTTATCGGCATCGTAGGTCAGGTAAAGTGGGAGCAATGGGAACTGGGGCCCTGGGGAGCAGGGACCCTGTTTAAAGGGGACAGCCATGGCCAGACCCCCTCAGTGACTTCCAGCTTCTGCACGGTCCGTGTGAGAAAGAACACCTTGCTGCCTACTAAGGACAGAAACGCCCAAGGCAGGCATGGGCTTGTGTGTACACAGGCTTTGAAGATTTCTAAGGCAGGAGGACAACAGGAAGCTTGGGCTTAATCTTCAAACATGGAACCCAGAGACCTTCAGCCCAGGTTTGGGGCTCCGACGCAGCATTAATCACAGAAGCCAAAAGGTGGAAGCAACCTAAGTACCCACCCACAGAAGAACTGATTTTAAAAAAATGTGGTGCAGACGTACAATGGAATATTATTCAGCCTTAAAAAAGGAGGAAGACTTATCACATGCTGCAACATGGATGAGTCTTGAGGACATTTTGTTAAGTAAAATAAGCCAGTGATGAAAAGATAATTACTGTTATGTTTTTACCTATGAGTCGTCATATTCATAGAAGCACAGAGTGGAATGGTGGCTGCCAGAAGTTGGCAGGGCACGGAGTAATGGTGCAGTGGGGACAGTTTCGGTTTTGTCAAATGAAAACAGTGCCACAGATCTGTTTCACGACAACGCGCATGTAATTAACACTGCGCTGTAAACTTAGAAATGGTTAAGGTGGTTAATTTCGTTTTGTGTGTGTGTGTGTGTGTGTGTGTGTTTTTACCACAATAAAGAAGAAAGAAATGAACATCACAGGCGCAGATGAAGTCCCCGGTGTGGCCCAGGTGGGCAGTCCTTCCCCACCCCCTTCCCTTAGGTCATCACTACCATCACCTCTGGTTTCTTGACATGTCTGTTTAAAATTGCACACATATCCGTAAACAGTATTCAGCATTCGGTGTGTTTTTAAAACAGTCTCACAACACATATAACGTTCTGCTTCTTGCTCTTCCACTCAACGCTATTTTAAGATCTAGTCCATCCATTTCACTTGCTGTCCAGTATCCTAGACGATGAATATGACTCCATTTATTTCTCCATTGCTCTGCTGAGAGAAATTTGAAGTGAGTCCAATTTTTAAAATATTAACAATCCAGCAGAAATATGTTTATACAGGTCTCCACATATGAGCATAAATGATTTTCTTTGTGTTCCACAGAACTAACCAATTCCACTGCTGAGTGAATATTACAATTAGTTTTCCTGGGAGGAACTTTTCCTCGACATAAATCAATTTGTCATTATATTTCTCAATGTCAATGACCAAAGCCCCGGAGGAAATGGAAAAGGTGACCTAAACATGCTTCATTGGGGCTCTGAGATCTCCTGTGGCAAGAATCCGATCTAGCAGCAAATCCACCCATCTTACCCCTACCTTCTCCTGCTCAGTTCCACCTGGGTCCCTCTTGCTGCCCGGGGAGGTCTGGAGTTTCCAGGGGTTCAAGGCACATGGCATCCAGCCATAGGCTGGTGCTTTGCAAAGAACAAAAACTCCTCTTTGCTAAGACCCCCTCGCAAACCGCATTGGTGGCGTGAGGTCTGCGTTTCCTAATAAAGATGGCGGCGGTCAAGGTTTCCTTTGCCTCTAAGAACAGATTCAGTGTGGACAGGACTCTTTACCAGTACACTGAAGGGGGCACAACTCCATGGCAGGACCTCCAAAAGACTTTGGCCTGCTATAAAACAGGCCGTAGAGTGTGACCTCATTTCTGGTCTTAGTGTTTGTTTTTAAGCACATAATAAAAAAGATAAATGCAGAAATGTCTGGCAGGCCACAGCCACACCCTTGAGGAGCAGATTAAGAATGTGGCCGTTGGGCAGGGAGGAGGGAGATAGGAATCATTTGCTTTTTTGTGTGTTTTCTCTTGAATAAGCACATGTTACTTTTATATAGGAAGGAACATTTACCAAACAGCCCTCTGTGGAGCTCAAAGAGCAGAGTAATTTAAAAAAACCACCATTACAAATAATTATTAACACAAATTATTGTATTTCAAAAAATACATCACACCTCTAACATTTATCGGCCAATAAGCACTTACTAAGTTAGAATGATATGTGTACCCACCATCATAATCAATCTTAGGATGTTTTCACTACCACTGAATGAAATCCGTACTCCTTGGCAAGTCACTCCCTGTTTCTCCCCGACACCCGCTTCCAGCCCCAGGAAGCCACTACCCCGCCTTCTGTCTCTATACGTTGGTCTATTGGTACTTCACATAAATGCAATCTTACAATACAGTGTGTGGGAGACAAGGAATGGAGAATGGCCGCCTGAATGGATTTGGGGCCGATGGGAAGCTCTGGAACTGTATTCGTGGCACGACAGTCTGAACCTATTGAACTGAATCGCACACTTTCAAAAGGTTAAATGGTCAATTTTACATTATGTGTATTTTTTTACCCTAATTTATAAAACCCCAACTAAGGGAAACCAGTATCTGTTAAGTCACTGGACAGGATCATATCTAATTTAAGAAGTAGTGAATTATTTTTGTCACATTGTATTCGGAGACACAACAAACATTACTAGCGAAATGTCACCCAAAACAACAAATATTTAAGCTTATTTCATTAAAACAGGGAGTTTAGGCATTTTGTTTCTTCAACAGCAAGGCAGACTAACTTGAACAAAGCACACGCAGTTGCGAATGTTTCAGCTGCCAAAATGCAATGGGCCATTGCTGCATTTGAATAGACTCTGCCACCCGAGTAAGTGTGCAAGGCTTGGGCGTCACCCTGCTTGCTTTTCCAGACCAGGAAAGAAAGATAATCCTCAGCTTTTTTAGGTCCCTGACGGTTTCTCACTTCAGCAGCGGGAAGCTACGTCAACAGAACAAGCTGTTGCTTCAGCGGCTGCTGCCCAGGCCCTCCCTCTCCCCTGGGGACTGCCTGGGTCTGACCGCGGACTGGACCAGGGAAAGTCATCTCCCCCAGGGGCTGTCTGAGCCCGGAGGTGATAACACTCAAAGAAAGTTCTAGAAGGTTCTGGCCTCAAGCTCAAGGCATCTGCATCACTGTGCTAAGCATCCTTCTGTTTCCATGTGAAGGGACGTTACAGTCAGTTTCTGAGTGGTTTGGGACTTTCAGAATAAAATTATTCGGGAACACCGCAACCAAACATTCATACAGTGGTCTGTGATACTGGCCGCACGTTAGAATCATCGGAGGGCTTTAAAAACGCTCTACGCCCTGGTCCCACCCCAGACAAACTGAATCGGATGCTGGGTGGGGGGTGCAGGCATCAGTAGTGGCATCAAGGTCCCCGGCGATTCCAGTGGGCAGAGGAGGCTGGGAGTAATGCACAGCATGAGAAACCAGGGAAGGGGACTTTTTGCCTCCAAGTGGTTTTAGAAAGCTTGAGCAATAAAAGGCAAAACTTTTGGAACTATTCTTGTCAGGGAGCAAAGCCAGTTCGACCCATTTAATCTACACACATACAGAAATACTTATAACACAAATTTATTTTTATTATTGGGCCAGACTCTCGGCTCAGTGTGTTAACACATACCATCTCATTTACTCCTCACAACAACCATGCGACATAGAATTCCGTATCCACATTTTAAAGACGAGGAGACTCAAGGCCCAGAGAGGTTAAACAACCTGCCCAAGGTCACACAGCTAGTAAGTAGTGGAGCTAGGATGCAAACCCACATCTGTCAGACTTCAAAGGGGCGCTTGAAATTACAAATATTCTCTTGAAACATACATGTCAGGAAACAAACGACCTGCAGATCTGCACAGATGCTGCACCCACACAGAGTTTTTAAAAGCATCTAAAAAGGATATTCACAGGACGTGTTTTAAAAATAAAACATGATGCAAGCTAACTGCTAGACTGTGCGGTCTTTGAGGAGAGGGACCTGGTAAACGTGTGCGGTGATGGACGACGACACCTGGCCTGGTGCTGGGCACATGCAGCACTGGGTAAAAGCTGTCACTGATGACAAATCACTCCCTTACAATGAAGGGTTTTGTTCTTCCTGTGACCCCTCCAAAGGGATGTGTTTTGTGGAAGAAGCTGTGGGTTAGATCGATGTTTAAAACTTAACTCACGAACCAACAAAATGATATCTTTTTAGAGCTTCCATTTCACAAGGTGAGTTTGTAAAACATTATTCATTCTGGACAAGGTGTTCCAGAGGTGTAGAGGATTCCAGGAGAGTTGCAACAGAAACGTGAACATTTTCCCCTCCAGTGGGTATCTTTCGGGTTTTCGTTCATTTCCTGAGGTGACCACATACACATTATCACCGTCCATTGTCCAGGAAAGTTCAGCCAGTGAAAACTTCAAGATTTGCATCCCAGCTGACCATCAATCAAATGCCCGCCCATCAAAAGCCACCCTGGTGTTTGTGTGCAATGATCGTTTCTGCCGGTAGGTGACGATCTTGCTTGTGACATCCCACAATCAAGGTTCCTCTAAAAGGCCGCCAGCTGGGAACACTCAAAAAAAAAAAAAAAAAAAAAACATAAAAAAAGTTTCTATGACTTTGCTAGAAGGGACTGGCAAGAATTATTCAAAGTCATGAAAGGCAGGGATCTACAGCCAAGATTGCTCTACCCAGCAAAGCTATCATTTAGAACTGAAGGACAGATAAAGTGCTCCCTAGACGAGAAAAAACTAAAGGAGTTCATCATCACCAAGCCATTATTACATAAAATTTCAAAAGGACTTATTTAAGAAAAGAAAATCAAAACTATGAAGAATAAAATGGCAATAAATACATGCCTGTCAACAATTAAATCTAAAAAGCATACTAAGCAAACAAGAAGAACAGAGACAGAATCATGGATACAGAGAACGTTTAATGGTTACCAGATGGGAGGGGGTGTGGGGAAGAAGGGGTGAGGAGTTGAGGGATTAAGAAGCACAAATAGGCAGTTACAGAATAGCCATGGGGATGTAAAGTACAGTATGGGAAATGGAGCAGCCAAAGAACTTCTACGCATGACCCACGGACATGAACAATGGGGTGGGGATTGCCTGAGGGAGTGGGGCAATCAGGGGAAAAATTGGGACAACCGTAATAGCATAATCCATAAAATATAATTGTTAAAAAAGGTTTCTACACTGAGGATTCCTAGGAAAAGCATTTGCAAGTAGCAAGAGAAAAAGGCTCAAAAGCAAATGTGCTTTCCCTAGTTTCTGATCACCGTTCATAGGAAGAACTGGGTTTTTAGAAAGAAAACTGCTTGCTTTTGTCAACTCACTGAGAGTGTTAAAATTTAAATTACAGCGTTGGTGTTTTTTTCTTCATTGATGTCAGGTGGCTTTTTCATTTGCCTCATTTTCCAAGATGGCTCAGCACCTACCTGGGCTGTCTTTTAAATGAACTCAGAGCAGAGGCTGAGCGGCGTGACGGGCCCTAAAGGGAAGTGTCTGTCTGCAGTGCCACACCAATGTTTCCCTCTCTTTCCTCCTGCTTTTCCCTCTCCCTAAGAGTAAGTAAAATCTTTACGAAAATAAAATACAAAATAAAAATCCCGAGTCTTTCCGCTAAAATGTAAGGTAACCCTTTAAAACACGAGCGGGACTGCTATATGGAGAAGAGACAGCTATAAGTGAGCTGCACCTAGGAATGCTAATGGAGAGTTCTGAAAAAATAAGAATGTCAATAACACTTGAGAGTCAGTACTTGCTAGGCTGGAGATGAAGACTATAATAAGAATTTCCTATCTTTCTGGTGTTGCAAGTTACCCAAGGCCAAGAAAAACAAGTGTAATGTATTTTCCTTCTATAGGTGGCAGTATTTCTACTATCAGCGTCATCTTTGTTAAAGAGAAATGGTTAGAAATCATCTTTTTTGCAAAAACATTTGAAACTCTCTCACTTCAGGAAAAATGAGGCACACACAGAGGTAGAGAGCAGTACTGTGAACCACCATGTTCTGCCACCCACTTCAACAGTTACCATGACCAGTCTTGTTTCCTCAGCCCAATAGCCCTTTCCTTCCCCTCCATTGGGATAATTTTGAAGCAAATCCCAGACCATAAAAAACTAGAGTAGAGCCCTGGCTGGTGAATATCACTGGACTGAGCGCTGGCCTGTGAACCAAAGGATCACTGGTTCGATTCCCAGTCAGGGCACGTGCCTGGGTTGTGGGTCAAGTCCCCAGTTCTCTTCCTCCCTCCCTTCCCTTCTCTCCAAAAATAAATAAATAAACTATTTTTTTTAATTACAGTAGAAAAATAAAGTTATGATACCACCCATAAAACACCTCCAAGGAATTCTGGGAAAACCCATGGGATCTTAAAAAGTAAACAAATGGACAACTAAGAAACAAGTAAAAAGCAACCTTCTGGTTTTGAAGATGAAAGGCATTGAATGCCATATCCTATAAAATAGGATGTGCTGAAACTCTCTATCAAATAATGTAAGAGTGTTTATATTGTATGGGTAGTGGTAAGAAGGTAAAATAAAATGTGATACCTTATATCAGAAAAAGAGGAGCATTTAATTTTTTTTAAGCAACGATGAAGTTACAGAAATGACAAAATGCTAAATGAGACATGACCTGACACGCACATCCTTCCTTAGGGTTAGAAAGGTGAGAAGACCAAGTGACAAGTGTCTGCAGAGTGATCAGACACATGAAGGGAACCCGAGCACGCGAGGGGGACCGAAAACGACCAACTTGTTAGAACAAAGCAGTGCCAGCTGCTGCCTCTAACTTTAGGAACGGAGACAAGAAATTTTCAGAGCATCACCAAACAAATCACAAAGGCTCAACCCACCCAGCACCTTTGCGAGGTATGTGAGCCCCTGAAAGTACGCCAGGCACGCACCACTGCCAGGGGGGTCCCCGTGGCTGCCGCCTCCCCAGACCTCCTGCTCAGGGATCCCAGGGCCAAGCTCTACTTTCTCTACAGCGGAGGGCCCTTGAACAGCAGCTCAAATGAACCCCAAGGGCAGAGAGCACGCATCTCTTTTAAACACTTTCGTGTTTTCTACGATTACTGAGACTTATGATTTCACAGACAATCAAAGGGCAGCACACAGTACTTAGTCTTCAGCATACTCTTGGAGTTCCTCCAGCCCAGACTCCGGAGATAAAATGATTCCCCAAAGTGCTCTAGTTGCATCACGAGGACCACAAACACTTCTAGGCACCTGGGTGGAAGATTCGTTCACCCGCTTAAAGTAGAAACTTAGCCAGTGATACTAATATGTTTTTCTTTTTTTTTTTTTTTAAATAATTTGTTTGTTTATTTATGTATTTTTAGAGAGAGGGGCAAGGAGAAAGAGAGGGAGAGAAACATCACTGTGTGGTTGCCTGTCACTCACGCCCCGAGCTGGGGACCTGACGTGCAACCCAGTCATGTGCCCTGACCGGGAATCGAACCAGAGACACTTGGCTCGCAGGCTGACACTCAATCCACTGAGCCACAGCAGCCAGGGCCTAATATGTTTTTCAATGAAAAAAAAGAAGTCCCATGTAAACAACCCAAGGGCTCGCCAATCATGAGTGGATACAGATGCTGTGGTACCCTGAGACAATGGAGTATGACTCGGCCAAAACAGAACGAACTCTTACCCTTTGCGACAGCACGGATGGACCTAGAGGGTCTTGTGCTCAGTGAAATAAGCCAGTCAGGGAAAGACAAGTACCATACGGTTTCACTTCTATGTGGAATCTAAAGAACATAAACGGACAAGCGAAACAGAAACAGACTCACAGACACAGAGCAATGGTTGTCAGAGCGGACGGGGGGTGGGGGACTGGGTGGGAAAGGTGAGGGGGTGAAGAAGTATGGGTTGGTATTTACAACACAGTCAAGGGATGTCAAGCACCGCACAGGGAATACAGTCAACAACATTGTAATAACTGCGTGTGGTGTCACGTGGGGACTGGAAATATCAGAGGATCACCGTGTTACCTTTATGATTGTCTAACCACTACGCTGTATAGCTGAAACTAATACAAAATAATATTACATGAAACTATAATTGAAAATGTCTTTTTATTCTTATTGTTAAAAAGAAAAGGGATGTGGAAAAAATCCCACATAATGATATGTAAACAGGGCACCTGAGGATAAACAAAAAGCAATTTTAGGAGCCCCAGATCTGGTTTCTGTTCAG
The DNA here is from genome assembly GCF_987537825.1 of Furipterus horrens. Lineage (NCBI taxonomy): Eukaryota > Metazoa > Chordata > Mammalia > Chiroptera > Furipteridae > Furipterus > Furipterus horrens. The sequence continues at coordinate 8,304,504 of NW_028327183.1, forward strand.
GCCACTGTCCTCAAACGACTGGAGACATCACCCGAGCCACGCGGGGCTCTAGTTTTGTCCTCCAACAAGGGGAAGTAGCCTTTACTAAGTCATGGAAATATTGGTAGGAACAACCAAGGAAACTCTCATAAACATACTTTGACTAGTTTAAAATGCTAAAAAGCTAACTGGCTCAAGGGATTCCTTTGCTCTGGATGGGGTTCCTGCAGACAATTTTAGAGAGAAAGGGAAAAGGGGCGAGAGAGAGACAGAGACACAGGGAGAAAGAAACGTCGGTGTGAGTGAGTGCCCCCAACCAGGGACCAAACCCGTGACCCAGGCCTGTGCCCTGACTGGAAATGGAATGGGCGACCTTTCGGTTTACAGGATGATGCATCAACCAACTGAGCCACACAGGCCAGGGCATGTCATCTATTTTTAAAGAAAGATTAATAACTTGAGCCAGAAAAAAAGAACTCCATGGAATTAAATCAATACTTTTCTGAGTCATTTTTTTTTTCCCTAACAAAGGCTTACATATGAATAAAGCTGCAGCTTTTCTGTATCTACAGATTGGCTTTCTTAATCTCAACGCATTTTTCTAATCAAACGCAGGTTCCCCAAAATGAAATGTAACTTCCATAGTTTGGGGCTGATCTGCCCCTGCAGACCGCTATGCAAGCTTTTAAATCAGTTTGACAATGTATAGGCAGCTCTTAATAATATATGGCACCACGTGGCTCTGTGTCAGCATTCCTGAGTCACGGCCGGTACCTATAACAGCCAAGTGGCATTCGCGCTAATGGGGTCTGATTCGCTGAGGTAAGCTCTATTAACCTGACAGAGTTTGATTCTATAAAATTGAATAGGCCCCTCCAAACTTTGGTTTGAAAAAAAAAAAATCTCTGCACAAAATAATGATATGATTTTGGTGTTCCAGGAACAACAGCCCTTGTTGCACAGCCTCTGAGGACTGAGCAGGCTAACAAGAGGTCCCCATGGGATGTCCAATTTCCAGTGACGGAATACACGCCCAAAGGGGACACTGAAGATAACTCTCTTACAGGCACGCACACCCCTCAGGATTTAGTTCTGCCTAATCCTGGCCTTATTTGTAAGTTCCAAAGTGCATCAAAGATCTAACTCCTACGTAGCCAAGAGGGTTTTCCATTAACAAGAAACCGTATTTAAAAATCATGCATTTTAGGAACACCCAGAGACGGCGGTGTAGGCAGACATGGCTCACCTCTTGGTGCAGCCACATCAAAATTACAATGAAAAATATAGAACAGCCATCACTCAGAACTGTCAGAAATCGAGTGGAATGGAAGTCTGAAAACTATGGAATTAAAGAAACCACATCCACCGAGATGGGTAGGAGGGGCAGAGACGTGGCACAGGCTGGTCCCTCACCGACACGTGGTGGATAAACATTCAGGAGGGATGTCTCAGAAGCAAGGAGTCCCAGCCCAGGGTACCAGTGCCAGGAAGATAAATCCCCACAACTTCTGGCTGCAAAAAACAGCAGGGATTGAGTCAGTGGAAGAAACTGCTGAAGCCCCCAGAAGTTCTTCATAAAGAACCCACACATGGACTCACCTACTCAGACTCACCCTCTCTGAGCTCCAGCACCGAGGCAGCAGCTTGAAAGGCACCGATGGTACACAGGGAGAGGCTGAAGTGTCTGGCATCAAGGTGAACAGAGGCCATTGTCCCCCTTCTAAACCTTCTTCCCACAGAGCTGGCAAGCTGGTACCATATCTGAGACTCCATCAACCTGGCTGATAGTGTTTGACCCACCTTAAAGATCCCACCCAACTTATAGGCCCACCCAGGCTCATATGAATGAATGGTCTTGAGCTCATGCTTCACATATGAATGGCTGGTCTTGGCTCATGCTTCACAACTTTCTAAGTCCTATCAAACAAGAAACAGCTGGCCTCATTGAGCCCCAGGCCCAGCACAAGCAGCAGCCATCTCACATTGCTTTATAGCTCAGGCAGGGTAGCCCCGGGCAAAACACAGGTGGGGCTGACCTTGGCCTGCACCACTGGGGAAACCCCAGGGCCAGCACACCCACTGGACAGCTACAGACCACGTCAGAGGACCAGTACCGTGCCCCTGCACAGCTGATCACACAGGGCAGAGGCTGGTGGTCAGTGGTCACAGCCAGTCCTTGCAGCTGACAAGCCTCAGCAAATCCCTCCCACTGATCTGTCAACAGCAACCAAGGCTCAACTACAAGAGGAGGTGTACTCAGCCCTCACAAAGGACGCACCTCGAGTACTCAGCTTGGGTGATAGGGGAGCTATGCCACTGGACCGTACAGGACACCTATTACATTAGGCAACACTACCAAGACACAGAGTCAAAGCAGCTCTACCTCATACATAGAAACAAACACAGGGAGGCTGCCAAAACAAGGAGACAAAGAAACATGGCCCAAATGAAAGAACAGATCAGAACTCCAGAAAAAGAGCTAAATGAAATGGAGATAGCCAACCTATCAGATGCAGAGTTCAAAACACTGGTGATCAGGATGCTCAAAGAATTCACTGAGTACGGCAAAAGCAGAAGGGAAGAAATGAAGGATGCACCAAGAGAAATCAGGAAAAATCCACAGGGAACCAACAGTGAAGGGAAGGAAGTCGAGATTCAAATCAACAACTTGGAACATAAAGAAGAAATAAACTTGCAATAAGAACAGAATGAAGAAACAAGAATTCAAAAAAATGAGAAGAGTTTTAGAAAACTCTGGGACATCTCCAAAAGTGCCAACATCTGAATCACAGGAATGCCAGAAGGAGAAGAGGAAGAGTAAGACATTGAAAATTTATTTGAAAAAATAATGCAAGAAAACCTCACTAATATGGTGAAGGAAATAGACACACAAGACTAGGAAGCACAGAGTCCCAAACAAGTTGGACCCAAAGAGGACCACACCAAGACACATCATAATTAAAATGCCAAAGGTTAAAGATAAAGAGAGAATCTTAAAAGCAGCAAGAGAAAAGCAGAGCATTACCTACAAAGGAGTGCCTATAAGACTATCAACTGATTTCTCAAAAGAAACTTTGCAGGCAAGAAGGAACTGGCAAGCAGTATTCAATGTGATGAAAAGCAAGGACATACAACCAAGATTATTCTATCCAGCAAAGCTATCATTTAGAATGGAAGGGCAGATAAAATGCTTCCCAGACAAGGTAAAACTAAAGGAGTTAATCATTACCAAGCTCTTATTATATGAAATGTTAAAGGGACTTATTTAAGAAAAAGAAGAAGATCAAAATTATGAACATTAAAATGACAACAAACTCACAAGTATCAACAACTGAATCTAAAAAATAAAAACAAAAACAAACTAAGCAAACAACCAGAATAAGAACAGAATCATAGGTATGGGGAATATTTGGAGGGTTATGAGCTGGGAGGAAGGAGGGGGAGAAATGGGGAAATGGTGCAGGGATGAAGAAGCATAATCGGTTGGTACAAAATAGACAGGGAGATATAGAATAGTACAGGAAATAGTGAAGCCAAAGAACTTATATGCACAACCCATGGACATGAACTAAGGGTGGGGGTGGGGGAGAATTGCTGGAGAGATGGGGGTACCAGGTGGAGGGGGGCAAAAGAGAGAAAACTGGGACAACTGTAATAGCATAATCCACAAAATATACCTTAAAAAATAATCATCCATTTTCAGGAAACCTGAGGTTTGCATCTTCCCTAGTGTCCTTGTGTATTATTTCTAAATGTGCTAACTGCCAAAGGTATCACTTTTCTATATATTTTTTTCATGCTGCATTGCTTGCAGGAAACCTGAATGCTCAATTTCTGACATTGAACAAGTTTTTTTTCTGGCATTACTGTCAATATAACCAACAAGGCGTTTGTGTTTCACAGCCTGTAATGTGGTTTGTTGTGTCAGGAGAACAAGAGCAGTAGGTTTTGGGGAGGTGTCACGTTCTATTTGCATTGGGTCCCCAACTGCTAAGTGCTCACAGATTTGAGCATCTCTGAGGTCTGAAATATCATACTTCAGCTCTTTGGTGGTATTGGAGATGGAGGAAGGGAAAGAGAATATTTTTTTTAAAAGTACTTGACCTGCTCATCATGCAATCAAATGGTCCTTTTCGTACTTTAAATCTCACATGTTGAATTTCAGCTGTGTGATAATGCCTTCTGTCTCCTGGTAGTGTGGGATGGAGGGTATTTTAAAAGTGTGTTTTTATAAACCGTTCAATTAATTTTTCTATTTTTTGTTAAACAAAAATGTGTATCTTCTAAAAAGAGGTTTAAGCAACAAATATTCTACAACTATTAGGTGAACAAGGTCAACTGTAAAGAAGTTAAAAGAACTCAATAATGATGTGATACTGATCATTGTAAACGGAGTAAACAGGCAACTGGGCCCATTTCCAAAAATCCAACAGCCGCAGTAGCTTCACCGGAGGATCGGCAGGAGCAGAGGGGCATTCCTGGTTCCTGCTGGAAGCGTGGGCCCTCGCTCCCTTCAGCACAGCCTCCAACGCAATATGTTAATACATAAAAACACCTACATGGCTGGGCCTGAGGATTGATTTAAATTTTTAAGTTATGTGTAATGATATTTCAGAAGATAAAAACTTCTCCGGGGACTGAACCATGGCGGCTTGAAGCTAAGTCACAGGGCCCTCTATACAGCCAGCTGCACAATGTTGGCCAATGGCGGGTGTCTTTGTCGGTTTGTAGGGTGCAATGACACCCCTCCCACCCTGACCTTATAAATTAGGAGACAGGGCAGGGCTGCCCGCGACTGCCACTTGCCCAGGATTCATTCCCTCTCTTCCCAATAAAACTCCTGATTTTCCTGATTAAAGGGGGCATAGGATGGTTGTAAGGACTCACCTTCGCTTTTGTTACAAAAATATATATTTATTTAAACTTCACATTTGCTTTATCTTTAAATTTCTTGGTGTTTTTGTAAAATGTAAAAATAATACATGTACAAGTAGAAAATGTCCAATCGTGCAAAAGGCTATCTAGTGATCTCTTGCCCTGACCCTCAATCTCCTCGGCCTCCCTGGAGGAAACAAGTTACCGTTTTTATTAATATCTTTTGAGAAATAGTCTATGCAAAGACAAGCACATCTATAAATAGAGAGCCCCATTTTTACAAAAATGGCAGCATGCTACACACATTGTTCTGCATGTCGCTTTTGCAAACTACACCTTTTTAGATCATGGTAGATTTACGTGCAATTATAAAAAACGACACAGAGCGATCCATGCACCCTTTTACCCCTTGGCAGTGAAATCTTGGACCCTCCAGGCCTGTCCCTCTGCCACCTGAATACTACCAAGTGACTGTCTCAATGTCACACGGAACAAAAAAATCGCTTGCCTTAGCCCTATCTGAATTTGTGTTCCACAAAATTGTGAGCTATAATAAAACAGTGGTTTTAAGTCAGTACATTTTGGAGAGCTTTAAAACTTCTTTACACAGACAACCAGAACAGAGTCTGACTCTTCAAAAAGTCCATTGTCACGGGACTTAAACAGAAAGGTGGCAGGTCTGTTTAAATACAAGGAACACCCTCGACTGGCTCCTGTAAGATTAACTAGATTACAAATACTTGGGTGACAGCTGTGGAGACGTGAACACAGACTAGTGTTCCTAATAATTTCCTAATATTTTTAGGAAATTATTATTAATTCTGTTAAACTATAATAACCCCACACCTTTGCCTGAAGCTGATCCTCAGATCTAGACTGAACCATCCTCACATTGGTGAGCTTGCTAAAAAGTCCTACTCACACTCAAAGGCCCCATTCTCATGCCTGTCCCCCCGTGAGGCCTCTGCGAACCCCTCTTCTGCCCAGGTCAGAACTCACCGCTCCTTCTGAGCATCTATAACACCTGGACACGGCCCCATCATAGCTTGTATCACCTCCTGTCACTACTTCCTCCACCAGGCACTTCACAGTCCAGAACACGTGTGCAGCCCCCGGGCGTCTAATAGGCTCCTGATCATCTCAGGTCGTGGATTAAATTATATGATAAATGACCAGGAAAAGATGAACAGATACGAGTGGGAGGAAAGGGTATTTTATGCAGCTGGGAACATGGAAAATGAAATGCTGGATTAAACAAGTACCTCTATTCTAAGGGTGTGATGGTGGCTTCGGTGTCAACTTCTGAGGGTGACACACACACAAACACACAATCTCTCTGAATATATGAGACGGGTTTACAACTTCGCCGGTACTGCTGAAGGCCGTGGGAAGACTAAAATCAGCGCCACACACCCAGAAGGTTGCATGGTGCCCATCTGTGTATTTTGATCTCATTGAAGGCGTTTTGGATCAGTGCTCAAGAAGCAGCTCAACCAAATGAACATTTAAAGTATGTAAAAATGAACTCCAGTGATTTAAGTCCATTCACCTTATATAAGATTTCAAACATAATACTGTAATTTCAAAGCACACACACACAAAAAAACAACAAAAACTTAAATCATTTGAACCCATAGGAGATGAAGTCGATCTGAATTTTGCAGGAAAAAGTTGAAGAATCATATCCTTTATCACCTTGAAGTATACCTAGAAACATTTTTTCTTTTCTTTCTTTCTTTTTTTATGTCTCTCTCTCTTTCTCTCTCCCTTCCTCTCTCTCTAAAAGCAATGAAAAAATGTCCTCAGGTGAAGATAAAAAAAAAAAGAAGAACCATTTCTAACTTTTATAATTTAGGTAGATATATACTTGATAAGCTATGTGCCACTTTTGTCACTAAATTAATGCAATTTTTTAAGTCAAAAGCTCAAACTTTCACTAATTTCACTTCTGATTTATTCACTGATTAGTTCAAGAAGAGGACAGATTAAGTAGAGTAAAAATATACAAGCAGTGACTAACAGTTTCACGGTGAGCCAAGACATCAAATAAGAAAAACAAGGCACTCTGGTTTTATCTTAAACATGGGCCTGTTACTGTAGAACTAAAATAACTGTGGTATTTGAATTCAGAGCCAATATTCTGGTCTGTGTACAAAACTAATGTCTTTCTTTGGCATTGAATCATTAAGCATCCATCTTAACTATTTCAACATAGAAAATGGAATAGCTTTCTATCTTGTCGGCAAATAACCTGCATTATCTTCAATGAGGCAAATTAATTTATATTTCTATCTCAAACTATTTCCAGTACCATATATTCATTTCATCTGCAAAATGATAAATTTTGACTATGAATAGTTTACTTTTGCATTGGATAGTGCAGCAAAATGGACATTTAAAATATGATAGCCCTGGCTGGTGTGGCTCAGTGGATTGAGTGCCGGGTGTGAACCAAAGGGTCACTGGTTCAATTCCCACTCAAGGCACATGCCTGGGTTGCAGGCCAGGTCCCCAGTTGGAGGCGCACAAGAGGCAACCACACAGTGATGTTTCTCTCCCTCTCTTTTCCTCTCTCTAACAATAAATAAATAAATATAAAATATGATAAAGGAAAAAAAGTCTCATGTAACTATCTCTAAATAGATACCTCCTAACTCTTAAAACTTCTAGGCTGGTGACTCCACTGGGCTGCCGACCTGCCTGTCTAGTGGCTCTAGACTCCACGAATGCAATCTGAACTCATCTTTTGCCTCCAACTGCCCCTCTTCCTGTACTCTGTATATCTGTTAATGACATCTCCATCCACCTGCTCAACCAGGTTAAGAACCTGAATCACCCTTGACCCCTCTCTCTTTCATTTCCTATATCCAGTTAGTGGCCAGGCACTGCCCACTGAACAGCTTCCGAACTGGCTTACCTGCATCTAACCTCTCCTTCTCCAATGCACTGCCAGAATTTCTTCTTCAAGCTCAGACTTATGCTATTACTTGTTCCAAAAACCTTACATGTTTTTTCCCGTTTCCTATGGAATAGCCTAAACTCCGTAGAATAGCACCCATGGCTTTCCACAATTTTGCCCTGACTCCTCCACTGCCTCATTTTGAGAATACCCAGGATTTAATTTATAGAGGAGACTGAGTGATGAGGACCAAGGTCGATGCCACTGGAGGTTTTATGGCTCATAGTTCCCAAAAGAAGGAGAACATGGGTCAGAGCCTTTACTGTGGTTTATCTGGGAGGAAGTGGGCAAGGCAGAGGAGGCAAGTTTGAGCGAGCTTGGGGCTGGATGGTTTGAATAATGCTGGTGGACTTTGGGCTAGAAAGGCAATCTCTAACTGTCCAGTTCTTGACCTTGGGGTGATTTAAGACAGGGGAACTGGTGGCTTGGTGTGTGAGTTAGATAAAGGAAGTGGTTGGGGATACGGGCTTTGGATTGGTGGGTTTGTCTATGAAAGGTATGTTTGCAGGCAAATCGTTGTTAATCTAGGAGTTAGCTCATCCTGGGAAGGGCAATTAATCCATAGAGCCCCAAGGCTCCAGGATGTCAAAGTATACAATACAGAAAATTAAAAAAACAAAAACAAAAAACATATCTCCCTTCCCATGGACCCTTTGCTCACAGCTCTACTAGCCCCAGAAAATGCCCTTTTATATGAAAAAAAAAAAAGGAGTTCTGTAGTGCATCTCTCAATATTCTGTCACCATCCATAGCCCTGATTGATTAGCACCCCCAAGTCTAGTACCATGATCCTTTCCCAACCCCCCACTAGACTAGTGATGGCACCTGACACAGGCACCCAATCTATAGCATGGCTGGCAACCTATGACCCTTGCGGTCTGCCTCAAAAAGATGATCTGAACCAATCAGATTTCCTCTTTTAAGGATTTAAATTAACAGCCACAAAAGGAGATTGCCAATTTCTTTCACGTATCAAGATGAACAGAGGTGCACAGTGACAAAGCCGGTCAATAGGTCTGATTGGATCAAGCCTGGGATGGAAGGCTCAATGATGTCTTTATTTAAGCCCCCGAATGTGTGAAGTGTTTTTAATGTCATATAAACATTTAAAGGACCACATAAACACAATCTAGTGTAAACGCACTCTGCAGCTCTAATAGGCATTTTCAGTTGCTTTTTAAACTGGGCTACACTCTGAGAGAAGAAAGCAAACTTCCCGAGGCCCCACTCACTGCTCCCCAGCTCCCCGCCTCGGGTGGCACCGAAATAACTCCTTATCGATTTCTTCTGCCTAGGCTGACCCTCCGGGATCGACTGCTCCTGTCTGGCCCGCCCCGGGTCGCGGGAAAAAAGTTTCAATCTGGCTGGGCGGCTGCAGCGACTCCATTCAACTGCCATCATTCCGACCGGCCTCCGCTTCCTTCTGCTTTTGCATACCTGTCTCCCTGAGGTCTTCCGAATCACCGGAGTGGGAGCAAGAGAAGCTCAAGCCGCCGCAATGTCCGAGGCTTATTTTCCGGTAGAGTCGGGTGCGCTGGGACCCGAGGAGAACTTTCTTTCCTTGGATGACATCCTGATGTCCCACGAAAAGCTCCCGGTGCGCACAGAGATCCCCATTCCACGCCTCGGCGCTTTCTTCCCGGAGCGGAGCGGAGGGGCCGACACAGACAACGCAATCCCTCAGGTAAGCCTTCTGGCTCGGCCCTGCGTGGAAAGACTACAGTTCCCGGTGGGCTTCGCGGCATAGGGCACCGCGTCACCAGGCGCGCTGTCTTCTGGGATTTGTAGTTTCAGGGGGAGACGGGGTCGTACCCGGCCACGGGACTGTCCGCACGTCGGGGCGCACTACTGTGGTCTCCCCACCTAGCCTGGGCCACCGTACGGAAACTAAATTTATGCTAGGTCAACACTGATTTCGTTTTTGATACTGTACAAATTAAGCAGTGTTTTCCCCACCACCATGTCTTAGGGTCGGCTCCTGCAGAATACTTCAAGATCAGGGTTATGATCACGTTTGGCTTAAAACAACAGCTTTAGCTTCAGTAAGAGCACGTGATAAGTCTGGGACCCACACATGGTTAGATTCCTCCCTGCATATGATGACGACATCAGCAACCATCGACTGAGGGCTTTGGTGCCAACATGAATGGGGTGGGGAGAGTGTACTTTTCCATTTATCACCCCTTTAATTCTTCAACAACCGTATAACTAGGCACTGTTACATGCAAGGAAGCTGAAGCCCGGAAAAGTTTGGCAGCTTGAGCAGAGTTGCTGTAGGTGGTGAGCTTGGGGGCGACTAAATGACTTCACACACATACAAGTGTGCCCCAGGAACGTGGCTTGTAGTGGTTATTTTTGAATTCCCATTTAACGTGTGTTTAGAAGGTGTTTTTGTTTGGCCTGAGTTAATTTTTATCAGCGTGATACATATACAACCTTTTAAAAGTCCAACAATATTAAAGGATAGGAAATAGCTGGCCCTGCCTTGTTCTCCCCCACTTCCTTCCCTTTCCAGCTCCACTTGGTCTACTTTTCTTAGTATTTCTTCAAGATTCACCTCCCTATCTTTAAATAATGGTCTTAAACATCTGGATTTGTTGAAAATGTAAACGTTATGTATTGACTTTCCATTATAGTAGATAAGAATTAATTCTCTCAAACACCTGGGTAGACAGAGATGAGGTGCCTGCCCATCCTTTCTTCGTATTTCCCTCACTTTTACCTGATGTCCTTCTCTGTCCCAGGATCCCATCCAGGCTGCCACATGCCATTTAGTCGGCTTGTCTCCTTAGCCTCCTCTTGGTTGTGACAGTTTATCCGACCTAACTTGCTGTGTTTAATGACCATGACAGTTTTGCCTTTAAAAAAAAAAAAGTTTTTTTCTTAGTTTCTGGTCAGTCATGGCCATCTCATATTTTCTAATTCTGATAAGGCTTTAAAAAGATAGCAAAACGTTTCTGTTTTCTGTCTTCCTGAAGCTGTGAAGTGGTACTGGGAGGGAGGGGCTGCAGCCTCAGCTCAGGCTGCACCCACTTTTCTTTATATCCCCCAGCACCCAGGGTGGTGCTTAGCACATGGTCGGCCCTCAGTAAGTGTGTATGTGGCCTAGATACTGAATAGTCAAACAAAGTAGAAATGTTCCCTGTACCTCTGAAATATCTAGACTAGGATAGTTTTTGTTTATGCCTTTATACCCCATTTTTGTTCTCTATGTTTTTATTGTATAAACTCCATTTTCTCTCTCCATCCTATCACGACATACGACTTCAGCCCACACGATTCATTTCTTCAAGTCACAACCACACCTGTGTTTGAGAAGAGATTCGAACTTACGGCTGTATGACTTCACCTCCAAGTGCATCCCGGAGAGAACAGGCAATATCACTTTTGTCACACACACATTTGCGTTGTCATTGTTCTTCAGATCTTCATTCTCTCTGACTCAGGGCTCAAAGCTGGAACTCCCCTTGTGGCTGGCCAAGGGGCTCTTTGACAACAGGCGGCGGATCCTCTCTGTGGAGCTTCCCAAGATCTACCAGGAGGGCTGGAGGACCGTGTTCAGTGCAGACGCCAACGTGGTGGACCTGCACAAAATGGGGCCCCGCTTCTACGGGTTTGGCTCCCAGCTCCTGCACTTTGACAGCCCGGAGAACACAGACATTTCCCAGTCTCTCCTACAGGCAAGTAATTGGTGTGAGACTATGGCACTGCCCAGGTGTCCCGAGCCAGCTGTCACTGTCACCCAGGGAAGTTCAGGACATACACAATTAATGTGGTAGTTATTATTCCGGGTCAGCCTGCAGTTAGCTAATTACATTTGCCAATTATATATGTTCTTAAATAGGACTCGTCTACTGCTCTTCATATTTGCTTGTTAAGAGTTGGAACCCGCAGAAAGTCCTGGAATTAAGAAAGGGGTGATGGTTAATGACAGGTGTCGGGCATGTAAATACACAGCCACAGCCCAGCCCCAAGACAGGTCTGAGGGTTCCTGGTGGAATACCTGCAGTATTTGCTCATTGTTCCCCTCCCTTGCTCTGGGATTGACTTGGCTCTGCTGTGTACTAGCTGTGTGACTTGGTCAAGCTACTTGACCTCAAGGCATCAATTCGTCACCTGTTAAAGGACATAATAATAGTGCCAAAAATATAGAGTCGTAGTGAGACTATGTAGAGCCATTTAATAAACAATCTATTATTATCCATGGACAAAGCACTGTTGTACATTTGTTACTATCCTTTGTGCTATAACCTTACTTTAACTCTCATAATTATTTTTTATTCTGTTAAAACTAGAAGAAACCATCCTTTCTGCTTCTTACTTTACTTACTCATTTGTAACTTTATAAGAACTGTGAGCTCAAAACACTTTTGCTCCTTGGACTGGGCTGACACCCTCCACCAGGCTTAAGGGTTGTTTGGCCTAACGTACCCTAGTGCTGTTTGTGAGAGTTAAAAAAGAAAACTGTTGCTATCCACTCAGAAAAAGAAACCAATACATAGACTATAGACAGTCCAAGCTTGTGAAACTCTTCAGAGCAGAAACCATTTGCCTTCTAATGTCGCCAGGACATGTCCTTGAACTGCAACACTGCCCTTATCCAGGGAGTTCCATGTTGTCTTTGTCACTGCTCTGAAGTGTGGTAGACTGGAGTTGCTCCCACAGCAGGTGAGTTTGCCACGAGACAGTTGCAGAACTAAAGGAGGGCTTGTGGCTTGGGCTCGGAGCCCTGAACTGACACCCCTAGGTTGTGTGTGTCTTTATCCTGCTCTCAGCCTGAAAACAAAGGAAACCGCATTCAGCTAAATTGGGAGTATTTTTTAGTTGAAGCCTGTCTGCATGTGACCACAGTGTAGTGTCATGGCCTTTGTTACTAATGACAAAAATGGGTAATAATTTTCTAGGGCTTGCTCTTGCCAGCCATTTGCTAGGTGCTGTACATGTATTACTTCATTGGATTTTCACAACAACCTGTTTGACGGGCGAGGAATTCGAGGCTCAGTAACATGAAATAACTCACTCAGACCTCCTCCTGACAGTCCTGAGACCAGATCCTTCCCTTGCGCGCCATTCAGATGTTTGGGGATAATCGTGGATCTGATTTCTCTCCCTCCTTTCCTCTTTAGACTTTTATCGGCCGTTTTCGGCGCATCATGGACTCCTCCCAGAATGCTTACAATGAAGACACTTCCGCGCTGGTCGCCAGGCTGGACGAGATGGAGAGGGGCTTATTTCACACAGGGCAGAAAGGGCTGAATGACTTCCAGTGCTGGGAGAAGGGGCAGGCTTCTCAGATCACAGCCTCGAACCTCGTTCAGAACTACAAGAAGAGGAAGTTCACGGACATGGAGAACTGAAGGCCAGAAGGGAGCCACGTTGCTTCTTGTAGACTCATCCCTGTGTGTCCTTATCAGGAGCCTGGCTGACCCTGTCAAGAGCTGGAGTCATACTCATGGCTTACGTCCTGCAGCTGTCCCCACAGTGGTGACATCTGCCTGGAAAAGGAGGTGCTGGGGGGTGTCCCTGGCACTGTCCATCTTCAGGACTACCCCGCCCTGCTGACCCACTGCCCAGGCTACTTCACCCGAGAAGCCACAACTGCAGAGACATCCATGTCCTTTATAAATAAAGATCGTTAATACATACATCGCAATAGAGCTGGAACCGGAATTGCATGGGCCTGGGATTTGGACTTAGATGTCCAGTTTCACCAGCTCTGAAGGACAGATTGGGCCATTTCAGTGTGTTCACAGAATGTTCTCTTGAGCTGAATTGCCTTGTCTTCCTGGTTTTCACAAAAGACAACACCCCCATGATGCTGGTCTCATAAATATCTCCTGCCACTGGCCTGTGGGAAGTTACCCCAACTTCCAGAAACAGTCACAAAGAATAAAGAAGGAAAAAGGAAAGGGAGCTGAATATCATGGCCTTTACTAAGGAGAAACTGCTCTCCTCCTCTGTAATCTGAGGGTCCCAGGACTCTATAATCAGCCCAGACGGGAAATGGAGAAACGGAGCTTGCTTTTGTCTCTGGGGGTCTTTACGGCATCCTCAGTTCTTCCATTCCCGCGCTAGAAAAGCTGTCAGGCAGTCCAATTGCAAAGTAGTGATTAAAGGGTGTTAACCAGCCTTTATTCCCTCAAAATCAGGACTCCAGTTTGCTGGTTCGGAAGGGCCCCGTTGGAGAAGCTTACCATGGCGAATGTAAATAGGCAAGAGGCCTTGGTTATTTTCTTTTTTTTCTTCAGTCCATTTTACAACATTTTTCCATAGAGGATTCCTGACCGTTTACTGAGAATGTGTTTAAACAAGCACAAAACTCTTTCCCTGGAGATCCAGGAGGAAGCCTCCATTGGAGCAGGAGACAGCGTTCCTGGGACCCCTGGAATGTTTGAGGGACACTTGTCTGCACACCGCTGCACCCCCACAACGAGGGGGGCCTGCCTTTGTCGCGGGAAACTGGAGAGGGATTTGGGTGCGCAGACCGTGCCAACTTAGAACATCAGAAATGCTTTTAAAAGGCCTGTTTTCAGATGGAATCGATGTTTTTATCATTTGATTTTGGTGCTAAATAAACGATCCGCTTTGCACTTGCGTGCATTCTGTACAAGTACAATTTCTATCACTCGGCTGCTGCAGATGGTCAGGCAGAGCTGTCAGAGAGCTTTGTCTCTGGTCCTTTTTGACAGTCAGCCCACATAGATCCATCTTTTAGGCACTGCTCTTGTTTGCTGGATAGTCATAGAGAGGAGTGACATTCTCTGTAGGAATGTGCTGTGTCCTGCGGACGTGGGACATCCGTGGTGACCACAGCACTTCCATCGAGCCAGAAGCCCCAGAAACAACTCACAGGGTGAAAAGGCATGTTATTTAATTTCTAGATTCCTCATTTTCACAGATGGCTTTGTATTTAACCTTAATCGTAGGGCTGCTGCCATTTTTTTCTCTTACTAAAAAAAAAAAAAAAAAAGTTTGCTCAGGACCCACGTACCAGGAACATGTGGTGTGCACGGGCAGAATGTATTCCCTGTTTTAAATTTTAAACGTTATATTACAAGATTATATTAAAAGTAGCTTTGGAAACCCATCTCCATTACAAATTTGCCTTCAGGCCTGTGAATTGCTACCGCTGTCCCCCATAACTGTCCTCAAATCAGTCTCTTGGGTTATTATTTGCTCCAAAGAGGTGAATTTTTTAAACTGAGTCAACAAATTGACTGAAATACCAAATCACTCTTAAAATCAAGGGGGGAAATGTCTTTCCCCTTCAAAGTTCTGTTCTGAGGTAACTCTGGCCTTAATTGGAGATGGAAGACCTCACTGTATTCAGGTGTTTCCCTGGAATCATCTGGGCTGCAGAGGGGGGTAGGGCAAGGCTTCGTCTCCTGGGTCAGCCCCTCCTGCTCTCTGACTTCTGACCTCTGACCTCTGGACCTCTGCAGGCTCAGCCCCGAGATCTCCAGTAGCCGTTCTCCCTGCCTACAGATCCGCAGCAGTGTCAGGCCTTGAATACCAACCACGTGGTGATGGCTCCCCATCTTCCCTTTCCAGCTCAAGCCTCTCCCTCTTAACTAAGCCCCAGCCTGACGTTTCCGCCTCCACATCTGACCCAACGTGGCTAAAACCAGGCTCCTAATCTTACCCTCCCATCTACTCCTGTGACCTTCATCATGTCTGTTTCTGACAACTCCGTCCTTCCCTGCTGCGCGGGACAAAATCCTGGTGTCCTGGCCCTCTTTCCCTCACTCTCCGTATCTTCAAGGTCTGCCTTCACGTCACCTGCAGAACCTGACCACCTCTTCGCCACCTCCCCTCCTGTCTTGGACGGTGTGGCCACCTCCCTTCGGCCTCCCTGCAAGTCACCCTCTGCCTGGCCTTCAGACATGCCTCACCGTGGCAGCCAGAGTTGTCTTGTTCACAAAGAGATCAGACTTTCATTCTCTGCCCAAAACTGTCCCATCTCAAAAAAAAAAAAAAAGCCGCTCCACCATCCCAGCACCATTTGTTGAAAAGTCTTTCTTTACCTCCATGATTTGGCATTAAATTTTCTTACTACTTCTATAGCAGAAGTAATTTGTTTATTTTAAATAAGCATTTCACCTCCTGCCTAAGAGATTTCTGAGTATCCTACAGAGCTTCTCATTGATCTCTCAGCACCCCCGGACCTGAGAAGTTTCTGGAGTGCTGGGAAGTATAGAGTACTCACTCAAGTAAGACACAGAAGTTCAAGTTCACTCAGTCACACTTTGAATCTGTCTGCTCTCCCCTGTTCCATCATCCTCCAAGAAACCCCAGGGGAGTTTTTCATTGTTGTGCTTGGAACAACTGTGCTTTAGTGAATAGACACTATTTTATGCTGATCTTGACAAAAGAAAATAACGGCAGAGGCCACGTGCAGGTCTGAAATCTTCGTGTTCAAGGGGAAAACCTGGACTTGAAGTAACGTGTTGAAGAAAATGTAGGACAGATGCTTAACTCTATGAACCTAGTTTTCAACAATCCTTATCTAGTATAGGTAAACCGAACATTTTAATATTGAATATACATAGAAACAATTTTCAAAAGACAATTAGATGCCCTACACCTAAAGAAAAGTGTCTAAAAATTTGGAATTCTGTTGCTAACTCTTGATACTGATACTGCCGTTTTGAATGAGCAGTAAATCTCCCGTCCTTGGTGTGTAGTGAATAGAATGTATAGTGAGCCAAGGGCAAGTCTGAGAAAACAGACAGTCACTCTCACTGAGGACAAGGGATTGGTACAGGTGGATCAATACTGCTGTTTGAGCTCATTTTGTTGATTTTTCTAGGCCTCTGCATTTTTGCCTGGCTAGCCAAAGGCGACATGGTGTGACAAACACAGCTCACCTGCCACGCAACCTTCCTCTAGGATGCACGTCTTCTCCCTGCCACCTGTGATGTGGTCTAACGCAAGTGGCGGATGAGGCCATCCCCAGAAGCCAGAAGTCTCCCATCTGTCTGCTTTTCAGAGAGCAAAGTCAAGTCGCCTAAAAGAGACATCGTAGCTTTAAACTTTTGATTTGGAAATAATTTTAGATTTCTAGAACTGTTGTGAAGATAGTGCAAAGTGTTCCCATGGACCCCTCCCCCGGCTCTCCCTAATGTCTTATGTGCTCACTGTCCGCGTATCAAACACGTCCCTAAGCCACTGGCTTTACTCATATTTCACCAGATTTTCTGCTAGTGTCCTTTTTCTGTTTCGGATTCCAGTCCTCTGTTGCATTTAGGGGACAGTCATTTCTGAAAGCAAAACGGAGCCTCAGACTCTTCCCTACATGAACTTCAGAAGTTCAGCTTATTGCCGGGTCCTGCTAGGCCCTGCCCAGGAGCCAGCCGCTGGTAAGTGCAAGGACGGAAAGAGTATTTGCTTTTCACCTGGAGATGAAACATTTCCCCCAATACTTGTATCTGATGGGAAAAGGCCTCTCTGAGTAGCCTGAAAACTTGTAGCGCTCTCTCTCCCCGGGAGCAGTAACTTGTTTTTCTCCCTTTTCCCATCTGTCACCTACCAGCTAATTCTCTTTGTGTCTAAACGAGCTTCAGATGAGCATGACTTTATACAATGTTATTAACAAGTGTCAGCGCAGCTCCCAAAATAGAGCCTGGGCGCTCGCTGCTAAGGTTTCCGAAAAAGCAGCCTTCAAGGGAGCACAGAACCAGATCATCCTGGCAAACACCTCCCGCCTCTGCCCAATTAAAACAAAACAAAAAAAGGCCAGAGTTTTAGATCTTCATGACACTCTCTGCTCCCGAATGACCCCTGAGAGAGTTTATTTGACTCCTCCGTGATTTGCGCTATTTGCGCGGCTCCCTTCTTGCAACTAAAGTTCTTCCCCCAGGACAGCGTGTTTCGTTTTGATGCAGGAAAGCTGATGGCTAGCTAAGGAGTACAGATGCCAGCGCCCCAAAAGAGAGAAGAATGGTGTGGTTCAGGGAAGGAAAAGTGTGGCGAGAGCGCGTTTTGATGATAGAAGAAACGCTGGAGACAGAAACCAGTATTACAGCCAGAACTGCCAGAGTCCTGGGCGGGGAGTGGCCTTATCTTAACGACAACACGAGGACGTGGTGCATGGCTCTCTATCTCTTAGGTTCAAGAGCAAAACATTTTAAAACCTTTTCAAAAGACACCGTCATTTTCTAATTTAGCACTTTATTCACTCACTGCTTTATCTCAGATTCTGGATAAATATTAAGTAATGTGACTTTTTCCCAATAATGAAGTAGTCCAGGAAGTATTACCTCAGGTTTTGAGCCAACTCCGGCCGTGAGCCATTAAACATTTCAGAGGATGGTACCAGCTGAATTTCTAGATTATTTCAAAGATTTTTTGGAGGAGCACACCACAGAACATGATACATTATGTTTGTGTGTGGCCAACAGTGGAAATCAAGTTTCCAACTTCTAAGGCATTTTCAAAAGAAATCGATAAAAATGGAAAACCTCACTCTGTTTTGAAAGATTGTTATTTCCATAGCCAACTGTGATTTTTAAAAGGCTTTTCTTCCACTGCAAATCAAACAAAGAAGTCAGAGGGGAAAAATGCACCTCGGGTTCCTGCGTGTATATCTGCCGAGCGAACAGTGTTTAGCCGAGTTAAATGGAGAGGAAGGTACTGCCTTGTTTAGTTACAGCTCAAGCCCACCCACCGCCTGGATGCCATCCACGCAGTGTGACAAGACACCTCGGGGGACTCATGTTTCCGAACAGGAGATCATGTCTTCTGGCTCCAAAGACAGACAGGAAGCCAAAGCAAGAAAACTGGTTTGGGGGTCACGGCTTGATCGTATTCTCTGTGGGACCCCTTTATGTAGCGATACCATTTCTGTTTCTTTCTAGAAACGGAATGGGTGGCCGATGTCTGCGGATGGGCCCACGTTTTCCCTGCCTGCCTTGGGTCAAGGAGCAGAGAGGAGCTGCCTCCTGCCCGGGAGAGCTTTCCGTGAGCCTCCACTCACCAGTCGCCAGCCACCACTCTGGGGTGTGTGCCCAGAATTCACTCGGGAGGCCTCAGAGGCAGGGACATGCCTGCTCCTTCCCAATTCTTCCCAAATAAGCAGAAGACGGAGTAACGGGAAAGGCCCTAATCAGAGCTCCCGGAGCCGGTAGCTGCTGCGCAGTGCCTTAGAGCTGAAGGTGCCCAGGCTGCTTAGTAAACCTCTTTATCATGTTATATTTAATACAGGTGGTAGAATATACGTAACGCATCTTCAGATTATGAAGTGTTATAATGAGACGAGCACCTGTGAACTTCCATTTGTCTGTGTTCTAGAACATAATCAACACTTCTGTGTTCCTTCTGCCGAGTTCCCCATCTAGATTTTGTGTTTATTACCCCCTAGCTAATGAAGATATTATTTGGATTTGCTTTTGTATTTCTTTCACCTGTTTTTATGTTTTGGCTTCCAGCAGTGCTATTTCGGTTCGTTTGCACTGCGGAAGGATGTTCTCTTGCGGGAACATGGCATGATTTCTGTAAGCGTTCTCGTATCGCTGCCCATTTGGTTACTTTCCAGTCTATTTTTTCTGTTGTACCGGGTGGGGCCAAAGTAGGTTTCCCAGTGGCGAGGATGCGAAACACAGAGTTTCTTCCTGTGCTGTTATTTATTAGTTATGGCATTGATTTCCACATGAACAACTGCACACCTACTTTGGCCCCAACCTGTGAAAGGTCATTGTCACTGTGCACCTGCTTCCACGCATCTGAATCATTTATTTAAGAGTTTCTACAGGTGAACTTGCTGGCTTGTAGGATCTGTGAGTGCTCACCTTCACAAGGTTGTGCCAATTTTTGCTCCCCTCAGCTACGTGTAAGAGTCCCTATTATAAGATTTCTTACTTTTTGCCTATTTAATGGGTATAAAATGATACCTGAATGTGATGCTGCTTTGCATTTTCCTGAGCGCTCACAAAGTTGATTATATTTTACTTCTTAAAAATATTTTTTAAGGATTTTATTTATTTATTTTTAGAGACTGGGGAAGGGAGGAAGAAAGAGAGGGAGAGAAACATTAATCAGTTGCCTCTTGCCCACACTTTGACCGGGGACCAAACCGGCAACCCAGGCATGGGCCCTCCCAGGAATTGAACTGGCGACCTTTTGCTTTGTGGGACGATGCCCAGCTGAGTCACACTGGTGAGGGCTTGATTATTATTTTTTATATGTTCATTGGCCCGTCATGCTCCCTCTTCTGTGAAATGCCTTTTTGTGTGTCTTGTCTGTTTTTCTATAGACCATTTGTCTTTTTCTTACTGATCTGTAGAAATATCCTAGATATTAATTTTTTATCAGTTATCTGTGTTGCAAAAATATCTCCCAGTTTGTGGCTTGCCTTTTAATTTTCTTTGTACTCTCTTTTGGTGGATAGAAAACTTCTTAACCTACCTTTTCTCTTTTAACAGAAGAGAAAACAGCCGCAAAGAGGTAATAAGAATTCCTCACTATAAATGTGTTACAGCAGGAAGTTGAAGCTGGACCTTTACCTAATACCATATACAAAAATTAACTCAAAATGGATTAAAATCCCAAACATGGGATGTTTAAAAAGTACTTTTAGGAAAAAAACATAGAGGAAAAGCTTCATGACATCATATTTGATAATAATTTCTTAGATATGATATTAAAAGCAAAGACAACAAAAACAAAAACAGACAAATGGGACTATGTCAAATAAAAAAACTGCACATTAAAGGAAACAATAGCCCTGGCTGGTGTGGCTCAGTTGATTGAGCACCAGCCTGCAAACCAAAGGGTCACCAGTTCAATTCCCAGTCAGGGCACATGCCTGGTTTGTGGGCCAGGTTCCCCGTTAGGGGCATGTGAGAGGCAACCAAACAATGATGTTTCTCTCCCTCTCTTTCTCCTTCCCTTCCCCTCTCTCTCTCTCTAAAAAAAAGAAAAAAGAAAGAAAATATTCTTAAACGAAACAACACAGTGAAAAAGCAAGCTACAGAATGGGAGAAAAGATTTGCAGACCATATCTTCAATAGGGAATTAAAATTCAGAATACATAAAGAACTCCGCCTACAGCTCAACACCAAAAATAATAAAAAATAACCTGATTTCTAAAATAGGCAAAGGACTGCATAGGTGTTTCTCCAAAGATAACATACAAGTGGCCAATAAATGAATGAAGATGCCCAGCATCACTAATCATTAGGGAAATGCAAATCAAACCAGTGAGGTACTACCTCGCACCGATCTGGATGGCCATTATTATAAAAACAAACAAGTGTTGGCAAGGATGTGGAGAAACCGGAGCCCTTGTGCACTGTTGGTGGGGATGTAAAATGGTACAGCCGCTATGAAAAACAGTGTGGAGTTTCCTCAAAAAATTAAAAATATCGATTCCCAGTCAGGTCACATGAGTAGGTTGCACGTCAGGTCCCCGGTTGGGGGCGCGTGAGAGGCAACCACACAGAGATGTTTCTCTCCCTCTCTTTCTCCTCTCACCCTCTCTCTAAAAATAAATAAATAAACAAACAAACAATAAAATTGTTTTTAAAAATTATTTAAAAAGAATTTAAAAATAAAATGACCATACGGATCCAGCAATTCCACTTCTGGGTATATACCCAAAGGAGTTGAACGCGATACCCATGTTTGCAGCAGCAGCATTACTCACAAAAGCCAAGAGGTGGGAGCAGCCCACGTGTCCGTCAATGGATGAGTGGAAAAAGAGGACGTGGTCTTCACATGCCGTGGAATATTATTTGGCCTTAAAAGTGAAGGAAATTCTGACACCTGCTACAACGCGGATGCACCTTAGGGACACGATGGTAAGGGAAACAAGCCAGCCACAAAAAGACAAATACTGCATGACTCCACTTCTGCGTGGTATCTAAAGGAGTCAAAGTCTTGGAAACAGAAAGTAGAATGGCAGCCGCCAGGGGCTGGGGGAGGAGGAGTGGGCATTGTTATTCAAAGGTATAGAGTTCAAGTTTTGCAAGAGATCTATTGCACAATTGCTGACCTGCACCCTTAGACCTGGTTACGATGGTAAGTTGTACGTTATACATTTTCACCACAATTAAGAAAATTTTTAAAAAATTGTAAGTGATAGCTGACAAGAGCTAGCGTTCATTGAGCACTTACTCTGGACCAGGCGCTGTAATACCAGCTTTATCCGCATTATCTCACTTACTCTTCACAACAACCCTAAGAGATACATTTCTGTTTCCCTCATTCTCCTGAGAAAGGGACAAGCTCGGCGAGGTTAGGCGAGGTTAAGTAACTGCCCGAGGTCATAGCAACAAGCGCCAAGCCCAAGGCTGGACCCCAGGTCCGGCTGATTCTGCACATTAGACTCTTAGCTGCTCTGCTCCAGCGACCAGTGAGCGGCAGAGCCAGGCCAGGGGCCGGGCAGCCCCCTTCCCTCCACACCGCCAGGCGCCTCTTCCCCGGGTTTTGGTCCTTCCAATACAGTTTCTACAGGCATCTCCATGCCGTCACCCCTGAGCGTCTCCTTTGGGACACTTGGCCCAACCTGTGCCCATGTCCCGTCACCATTATCGGCAATAAAAATAGGACTCTATTTCGAAACACCGTTCACGTCACTGACAATTCATGCTCATTCCTGAGATTGCAAGTTGCTATTTTTGAACAGTTACTTCGCATGGCCTCTTGCCCCAGGGGCCCTTGGCCTGCCTAATCTGGGCGTCTCAGTCGGCAGAATGCGGTGCGGCCCTCTGGGTTTGATTAGACGTGTCCGATCTACAACGTTGGCTGTTCCCAAAGATCCCCTGCTTCCCTCCATCCCCACCCCTTGCTCAGAACATAGGGCCAGATGGAAGGGAGTTTTGCAGAAAGAAGGGCCCGCAGGACAAGGCTGGCTGGTGTCCAGCCTCTTCCGACGGGGATTTGACTGACAGCAGGAACGAACCCCGTCCTTTCACATCTCCAGTGACGGCGTAGGGTGTGCCAGTGCTGGGCACGGGGTCCGCAGGGAGGAGTGGAACGGTCACTCCTCCCTGCCCTCGTGGAGTTGAAGCTCTCAAGGGGCATTCGATCTGATTGCACCAAGGCCTGTGGTGTGAATTAAAGGCGTGGGAAGGGGAACAGCTGGGAGCAGCTTCTTCAATGCGTGTGCTTACGGAAAGCCTGCCTGAATTATGAGGCAGCAAGTATTGTCACCGGCAGTATTGAGCTAGAAAAGGGGAGCAAAGGGGACTAGACACTGAGCTTCATAAAATGGGGAGCATAAGCCTGCTTGCTGGCTCAGAAGCTACAGCTTCACACCCCAGCGGGTGACAACCTTGCTCTGCCAAGGGGATTCACACTCTTCCCTTTGCCCCCACAGGTTCTGGATTGTTGGGGGGGCGCAGGGGGAGATGCTGGACCATCAGGGCCTGTCAGTCTAACTAGGGGGTGGACCTATCAAAGCCTGAGAAAGTTTGGGAAGTTGATTGGCTTTTCTGGGACAGCACCTGGTCCATGCCACACCCAAGCTCCCGGTTATAATCCCAGGGGAACAAATAAGCTCTCTCTCTCTCTCTCTCTCTCTCTCTCTGCTCCTAAAGCACTAAACTCTCTTGCTTGCGACCCCCACTTGCATGGCGCACGCACCTGTTCTCTCCACAGCCCCCAGAATGGAGCCTGAACACCGCAGCACAGCCGTGGACCGCAACTGGAAACACAAGCAGCTGGCCGATGCTGGGCTGGACTGGACTTCAATATGGAGCAGAAACTCCGGGCGGTGGCCCTTCTCCTGGCCCTACTGAAGACAAGCTTGGGCCTTTTCCACGGTGAGCTGTGCGGTTCCAGAGCGTGCCCTGGTGCTCAAATGCAGACTCGTGTGGCGGGGGCAGCACAGCCAGGGGTTGCCCCCCGCCCCCACCCCCTGGCCTGGAACAAGGACAGGCAGGGCCCGCTCACGTGGATCTGGCTGATTTCAAGGTGCAGAGGGAGAGACAGAAGCGCCTTTCTCCAGCTGCGCCCAGTGAAACGCCACGCTTGGTTTCCGCGTGCCCTGGGCGGGGCTGAAACTCTCACCAGGTGTGATAGGAACGAACCCTCTGCAGCAGGTTGGGAGCCTTTAAACTAGTTCAGAGTTACAGAAGTCAGGCAAAAAATAAAAAAGGGAATTGTGTTATCTTCAACTTCAGTTAAGTCAAGACCCGCTGCAGGGGGAATGTTACCAAACTCTCTGCTAAGAAGACCCACCTTGGGGCTGAGTATAAGCCTGAGACTTCCATCCCAGGGGTCCTTTAGCCAGGAAAGTTCTCCTGCCAATGGCTGAACAGCTGTTCACTTCAAAAAACACCTGACTCCTCCACAGCACCCAGCCTGACTCGGTAATTGCTCTGATAGAAGCAAGTTCATGGGGCTTTAATAAAAATAGAACCCAAACAGGCAGAGTCCCCTCTTTTTTGCAGCCCCAGGCTCCTCCAGCTTCAATGCCACAGGTGTCAGGGCTCGTCCCCTGATGTGGCGGGGCCCCGCTGAGGCTCACATAGGGCCGTGACCTCACCGACGCTGCAGGAGTTTCAAAGTCAACGCAGAGCTATAGCACACCATGAACTATAGCCTGTTCTATCACAGATCTGGGGGGGAGAAAACAGGTCAAATCATGTCCCCAGAGTTGCCACAGGTGGTAGAAGCTTGGGGATGGGGGCGTCCTGTGGGCTTTGCTGTCCAGCACCCCTGTGACCAGCGAAGTTCATGGGCTGCTCCTCAAGCTGATTCAAATCTTCAAAAACTAAATGGGGGTCTTTTTTAAAAAAATCTCACTAGCAGTTTTTACGGAGGATGGTGTAGTAAGGGTGGGCCCAGGCTCTGCGCTGAGGCCACTTGCGTTCGATCCCAGCTTTGCTGCTTCAGAGTTGCCCAACTTGGGACAGATGGCTCACCTCTGGGCCTCACTGTCCTCATCTGTAAAATGGGGTCATAACCATGGTTGCCTTGTAGGGTTATGAGGAGCCCATAGTGAGTTGTATATAGACTGCTCAGAGTAGTGCCCAGAGAAGCACAGAATGGTGAAGAAGATAAACAGGGCAATGTGATGTGGGGGTGACAGGGCTGGAGTGCTTCAGACGGACCCCTCGAGGAGCCTCAGGAGCAGCCAGGCCCACAGGCAGGGGGAGCAGGAAGTGCAAAGTCCCTGGGGTGGCAGACAGAAAGGCCAGTGAGGCTGGAGCACAGAAATGGACCAAGGGAAGGAAGTGAGAAGTGGTTGTATTGGGTTGGCCCAAAAGTCTGCTTAGGTTTTTCCACAAAATAAAAGACACATTTTTCATTTTCACCAATTACTTTATTGATTGGGGTATTTTGAGTACGTCAGCTCCTGGGCACATGCACATTCCCACCAGGCCGTGGGGCTGCCCACTTGACCTCTGTCAATGTCCACACCGCTGCAAGGTCCTCACCGTGATCCATGCACCCACCATTGTTCCTGCCTGGGGCGTAAGAGCGTCCTGGAGACCGCGTCACCTACGCGCCTTGCTGGTGGCTGAGCTGGCTCCAGTCCTGACGGTCACCAAGATCCGCGGCCCTTCCTGAGACTTCCTGTCAGCCTGGACAGGGAGTCCTTGAGCAGCTCAATGGGGGGAGGGGACAGTTTGGAGTTTGGAAGCTTTTTAAAAACTCTTTCCTATTTTTTAGTATGTACTTTTTAATTGATTGTTTACATAATACGGGTTCATGTATGCACAGACTTATAAAAGCTTCAGATCATCCAGAACCAAGCAGAAGTCCCCAGCCCTGCTCCCCGCGCCTCCCAGGAGGTAACCTCACTATGCAGGGGGCTTCCTTCCTGCCCCTCAATGCCTATACGCTCTTACACAAGGCCTTCGTGTATGTTGGACCTTATTACACATTCCGTTCTGTAGCTCCCTTTTTCTGCCTAACCATGTTTCTTGTTAGAGATCCATCTACCTTGTCTTCTTTGTTGCTGTTTTTAACAGCTGCATCATTTGTGCGACATGGAGGTATCCTATTTTGTGTGACCACTCACGTTCCCTGAGGGCTTGGGCTGTTGACAGTTCTCACAATGCTGCAGAGAGTATCACTGGACTTACCCTGGGACTCCCATGCAGGGACATCTGGGGAGCTCAGCCCCGGATGTGGAATTGCAGGATCAAAGGGCATCGTCGGCAGCCGTCTGTCTCGAGAGACGATGGTGTAGCTTCTTAAGTGTCTATCTGCACCGCCGAGAATGGCTGTGCAGTCCGACTCGGGAGTGACACGGTATCTGTCTCCTGCCGTGTTGAATCGACATCTTGCGATGACGCTGGAGTGTCCTCTCCAGTGGAGCTGAAGCTACAGAGCCTGGGCAGGGTGATATGGAGGGTCTCCTGTTGCCCATGCAGCAGACCCCCCCTCTCTTCGCAGCTGAAGGATCCAAGGAAAAGACGGAGTCAATACAGCCTGGCTTCAGGTGCGCCGCAGGAGTTGCCGGTGTTGACTACAACGTCAAACCGCCTTAGGGACTCTGGCTCCGGATTTTCTGTCGGGGTTTACTCCCTTAGCCTTTCCCCTGAAGAGGTATGCCGCAAGGCAGCGGAGGTTTTTTGGAATCAGAGTTTTCCTTCTCTGATGTGCCCTGACTGGAAGATCGAACCAGCGATACTTAGCTCGCAGGCCGACGCTCAATCCACTGAGCCAAACCAGCCAGGGCATGTACATTTCATATTTTGGTAGCTACTAGCAAATTATCTCCCCAAAAGCTGCCTTTTTCTTTTTTCTTTTTAGAGAGAGGGGAAGGGAGGGAGAAAGAGAGGGAGAGAAACATCACTGTGTGGTTGCCTCTCACATGCCACCAACTGGGGACCTGGCCTGCAACCCAGACATGTACCCTGACTGGGAATTGAACCAGCGACCTTTGGTTTGTGGGCCGGTGCTCAATCCACTGAGCCACACCAGCCAGGGCCACCTTTCTCTTAAAAAAAAAAAAAGTTTGTTTAATTGCAAAAGTGATTCATGTTCTTGCAAAAAAATGTAAAGAATATAAACAAGACCGGAAAAGGACATTTTAAAACACCTGTAATTCCACCACCCAGAAATACAGTTTTTCACATATAATCTACTTACTTGAGTCCTTCAGTTGTTGCATATATGTATGTCTGTAAAATGTGAAATTTTTATGAAACTGTCATAATGAAGCCTGATTTTTGCAGTTAACGATATATCACAAAGATCTCTCCAAGTCATTAAAGATTCTTCCATGTGACCCTCTAGGTTGTTGACATAGTTAAGGGGCAAGAAGGGAAAGCTTATGTGGAAGGAGGGAAGCTACAAAGAATTTTTTTAAAGACATTGGCAACCCATGGGTGGGGTCTGTTCACACAAATTGATCTATGTAGAAGAGATATTCTACCACCCTGGTTCTTGGATGTCTTTGAGAATCTGATAAAGCCAGCTTCTTCTCAGTAATGTGTGTGATCTCACAGTTTATATATTACTCAGGGATCCATGACCCGTCTTCCCCTGCCAAAATATTCCTGGCCTACACAGTCATTCCATTTATTTATTTATTTTTAAAGATTTTATTGATTTATTTTTAGAGAGAGGGGGAAGGAGGGAGATGGGGAGAGAAACGCTGCTGCGTGAGAGACTGGGTGCCTCTCACATGGTTCCCCACAACCCAGGCACATGCCCTGGCTGCTTTAGTCCCTCTGCCCGTTTCCTCGCTTGCAAAAGCCAGGCGACAACAGGCGGGTTGTAGGATTGTGAGGTTTAAAGAGGTCATGTGCATAAAAAGTTTAGAACAGAGTCTGACACGTGGTAAGTGCTAATGAAATGTCAGCCCTTATTATTCCCAGGGCTGTGGTTTTGTAACATTTCTAACTATATCTTTGTACACATCTGCAGTTACTGCCCAGGGGTAAATTCCTAGAGGTGGAAGAGCTGAGTGGAATCATTAGCATATTTATAAGACTGTGGATACATACATAATGCAATAATTATTCTAGGACTAGGTTTCCAATGGGAAGCAAATGGAAATAAATCCCTGTCCTTGTGGGGTTTACATTAGGAAGGAGGTAGATTGATTTGAAAGTGCTGTGGAGAAAAATAAAGTAGGGAGGGGGGTTGGGAGTTCTGGGATGGGGTGCGGGTGCAATTCTAAAAAGGATGGTCCAGGAAGCTCCCTGAGAAGGCGACATTGGAGCAGAGACCTGAGGGAGGGAAGACCACGAGGACACCAGTGGGAGGAGTATTCCAGGCAGCGGTAATAGCAAGGACCAAGGGCCTGGGGCAGAAACCTAGGAGAGTGTGCATGAGGGGGAACTGGGGGGAGAAGAGGACAGAGAGGTAGGGGGTGGGGACATGTCCAGCTACAGGTCTAGGAAGGATGAAGTAGGTTCAAGGAGACAATTAGAACGAGCTGAAATAATGGGGTTTTTTTGTTTGTTTCCATCTCTGCTCAAGAGCACTCAAGGGAAGTGACAATTCTCGCTGTGTCCCAGTGAGGAATCAGAGGTTCCTTGTTCTCGGAGTAAAACGTGTGACTGTGTCAGATACTCAAGGCCAGTCCCTTTCTCCCCAGAACAGCACGAACCCGGAGGGAAACGAGACGACGCGAGCTTGTTTAGTTGGCTCCTGGGCTCTGCTCCCGGACAGCCTGTTTGCCAGGTTCGCAATTTCGAGACAGTGTTTATCAGGGGAATTTAGTCTGCAGGCTTGAGATGACAGTGCCCAGGATCGAGGGTCCCTGGGCTCCCCCGTAACAGAACCCATGGGCTGTTCAGTTATGAGGGGCCCGATTGCCCCCCGCCAGAAGCATAACTCTCAATGCCAGAGTTTGGTGAAAAGAAAAAGAATTGTTTATTTAAAGGTTATACAGATTTAGATTATTGGCGGATTTCTGCCGTTAAGTCTTATTTTCTTTAAAACACCCACAAACACATAGTTCTGCCTCCCCCTACCAAACCAGGCTAGTTTTTGAAAAGTCAGAGATTCAGTTTTCCTACTTCCCAGACACAGTTCAGTTTTACCAGCAGCTCCCAGTCATTCGAGCCTGATGGGGAGGTTTTGCCTGTGGGGCGGCGCCCTCCAGCTCTTAGTGCAGAACCACGTGGAGTTCCCAGCCTCCTTGTGAACCGCATGGAGTTCTCCCTTTCCTTTCCAAGCCACATGGCGTTCTCTCCCAAAATACCTGCCGCCTTATTTTTAAATCCCCAACTGTGTCCTGTGATGCAGTGGGCAGGGTGACTAATGGCAGCCACTTGTAGAATTTTACATAGGCCCGTAAGCTTTTCATCACTATTTTGTGGTTAAAGCCCCTCCCACAAAGCATCAGCCCCAGAGACACACCCAGAGGGCGGAAAGGCCAGCTCGGGGTAGCAATTCAGGGCAAAGAAGTATCCAGCCCCAAGTTCACCCTGGGGACCACCGTGGCGGAAATAAGTGCCCTGGCTTTTCCACCCACTTCCTCAGACTGCAGAACCTCTCTAATAAACCGGGAAGTTCCGGGGGCTTGGAGAGGACCAGACTTTGAGCCAAAATGGTTATAAATGAGGGAGATGCACTTTGGTGTGGAATTGAGGCTGGTGGGTTGTGGTACCCACCTTCACTGGCTCGCCCATTTGTGACTCTGTTTGTCAGCTGGTGGACAGTAAGTCCCTGCTCACCTGCTGCGCACAGACACAGGGCCGGGTACCACGCGGGAGGGTGGAAAGATTTGTGTCTGCAGCACCTGCTGGGGGGCTTGGGGAAGACACTTTGCTCCATGAGAGGTGTGGCTAAGTGCCCCCGAGCGTTGGCTTCTCCAAGTTAACATGAGTCTGCTTGTTCTTTTTCTCCCCCTTCCCTTTCCTCCTTTTTTCCCTTCCTTCTTCCTGTTCTGTGGGTGGTGTGGTTTTGCCATTAGGAAATGGTATTAGGCATCACAGCTAACTTGTGCTGATAACGGTGCCTTAGTTCATTTTTGAGCAGAAATAAGAAACACCTGTTGACAAAGACAAGAGGAAAACACCCAAAAGAAAAGGGTAAACCTTCATCACCTTCCCTGGCTGCTCGTCCTCTCCCCAGACACGCTTCACTGTTTACTTTCCAGAGAAGACTTTTTCTTTCACGCACGCGTGTATTTCTGTACGTAGATTTTCCATGGAGAGGGGCTACAGGCCTCCTGCTCAATTGAATGCTGCAGTCCCCACCCCTGGTTCACGACAGACACGAGAACATTCATTGATCACGTGAATTGTGCATCTCTGAAATTTGCGTCCCTCGTTCAGAGCGCCATGGTCATCCCCTCACGCCCTCTGTCCCGAGCTTTGTGTGGCTGTGAGGTGTTCTACAGAATTCTGCACGCGCGTGACCAGAACTGCAACCCGTGTCCAGTATTTAAAGTCATTCCACCAACCTCCTGGCACATGCCTGTGATTACTTCTGCAGGCAGCTGTGTTGGCAGAACAGCAGCCTCCCAACGATGCCACATCCTCATCCTCGGAAGCTTCGACTTCGCTGCCACACGTGGCAAAGGACTTGCAGCGGTGATGAGGTGGCGACTCTTCCGGATTAGCAGGTGGGCCCAGTCTCATCATCGGGCCCCTTTAAGAGGGAGGCAGGGTGACCACAGTTACAGCAGGGGATGTGGAGGGGAGGCAGAGGGGGGCAGAGGTCAGGGCCATTTGCTGAAAGGGCCCCCCCCCCTCCAAGCCAGAGAACTTGAACAGCCTCTAGAAGCCGAAGAAGCCAGGAAGTGGATTCTCCCGGGGAGCCTGCAGAAGGAACGCAGCCTTGCCGGTCCCATTTGGACCTCCGAGGTCCAGACTGTAAGATAATTTGGGGTTTTTTTCAAAAAAATTTTTATTGTGGTAAAATAGATATAACATAAAATCACTGTCTGAACCATATTCGCACGTACAGTACAAGGGCATTAACTACATTCCCAGGGGCGGGCAGCCGGGACCACCATCTCCAGGACTTGTAAATCCGAAACTCGATACCCGTTAAACAATAACGCCCCTTCCTGCTTCCTCCTGCCCCTGCCAAGTATTCTACTTGTAAAACTGGGATGGAGGGGACTCAGCTGCTGCCTGGATGCCCACCACCTCGGCCTGTCCAGCCCTTGGCTGAGCCCCCGCAAGTGCCCTTCCTCCCAGAAGTCCAAACTCACCCTTTCTGCCCTAGTCCAGGCAGGATTAGCTGCACTGCCAAAACGTTTACCAGCATTGACTGTGCCTCGGGCCCTGAGATGATGGCTTCACCAGCACCGTCCCATGGCATCATCCGAAGGACTCAGTGAGGTCAAGAGGAGGAAATGGATGCACAGAGAGGTTAAGCAACTTGCCCAACGTCACACAGCTCCAGGGCCCTGCGGGTCCTACTCCCAACCTTGACCCTAGACTTAGACGCTTTCTCTCAGTTCGCACGGTGAGGAAGAAGAAGATGATCCTGACCTGGTACACTTTTGGATACAAGACTCAAGATACAACTCAAGTCCCCGTGTTCTCCTCTCACAACACACACACGCCATCCACCCTGCACACACAACGGCCAGTCAAGCCAGGGCTGTGTCCAGCTCTTGGTGACTGCTGGGCCCTGCTGCTGCCGCTGCCTCACTGGGGAAGCTGGGAGCAGGCCGAGGGTGTTGGCTGGCTTGGCAAAGGGGAGACGAAACTGCTCACAGGGTGGTCCCCGTGGGTGGGAGGAGGGGACAGACTGTGCTACACAACAGGAGGTGGCTGAGGTCCAAAGAAGCTGCGAGGGGGTGGGGAGGAGAAGAGAAGGCAGAAGAGGGGGACCGCACTGCCCTTGGTCCGCTCCAGGGGACGCAGCAAGGTCACAGCTCCGCAGGCAGCATCTGGGCGCCTGCAGGAGGGGAGTAATGGGCCATAAATAATGCATCAGAGTAAGGCAGGGGGCTGCCAGTGGGGAGGGAGACTGCTGAAGCTTCCAGAGCAGATCAAGGGGCTTTTTCAAAGGGAACTGGCGGTGGTTTTGCTGTCCTCTGGGATCAGAAAGGAGAAAGTGGAGTGTCCAGCGTTACCTGCAGAGCGAAGGGCTGGTTCTGCATGAGGAGGATCTTACATGTTACGGGAACAAGGGGGTGACAACGTCGTCTGTGATTGGCGGAGGGTGGCCTGGGAGCAGGGGGCACGTGATCTGGTGACTTGAACTTCCAGAGCCAGACTGGAGCCAGTGCTCGGCCCTGCTCACATCCTCATTCCAGCTCCTTCGGCTCTGCTCGGGTTGGCCCAGCATTCACCACCTCCCTGCAGTGCGCTCAGCCTGGTGCCTCCTGAGCGCAGCACAAGGTCTGGCCAACCCAGTGTATGATGATGGATGGATGGACGGGTGGGCGGGTGGGTGGTACGCTCCCCCAATCATCCTCTTTCCCATCTCCACCTCTCTGCAGGCTCTTCCTCCAGGAAGCCCTTGCTGACCCTTCCCGTCCCCCACTGGAACCTCAATTACACATTTTAGCAGAGTCTGCCCAGCACCAGCATTATGGGACTCAGTGCTGGTTTCCTTCATCTGGGCATGAACCTTGAAGGCAAGGTCAATGCCCTGGGCAGCTCTGATTCTCCGGAGCACCCCACAGCACAGACAGGGTGCAGCACCAAAGAGGCAACCAACCAACCCTACAAAACAAGAGAAAGGATCCATTCTTCTCTCCGGGGGGCCATGAGATTCACAATGAGTGAGTGGGGAAGTATTACTGGGGAGGGGGGGCGAGTGCCTGCCCCCACCCCTGCTGAGAGAGGAGGTTCCCATGGCCCCAGGCAAATCTGCGCCCCAGACTCCACCTGCGAGTTCTTTTTATTTGCTCTCAGTCATGGTCACGAGGGGACTGGAGAGGGATGGTGACTCAGCCCAATTCATCATCACAATGGAAAAACCCAGTCACCTGTCCTCCTGGCAGTGAGACCAGAGCTCTCTGCATCTGGAAGGGCAGCATGCCATACTGTCTTCAAGGTCCCTCTGTCTTTCCCCTGCTGAGAAAACAAAGACTGAAGTATGAAGGAGCCTGGCCGGCTGACACTGGATTTGCGGGGTGGCATGAGCCTCAGCGACTAGGGACTGTGTGTTCCCTCCACACCAGGTTCTGCGTCGATGATCCGCGTGCGTCATTTCACAGCAGCTTCACAACAAGTCCATTGCTATCTGAAGGGGTCACTGGTCCCTCATTAGCCACCAGCGTCTGACATGCCCTTCCTGTGGGCCAGGCTCCCCCTCCCGCTAGAGAGAGTGAGAGCACCTCTGCCCAGCCTCCCTTGCAGCTTTGGCAGAGTATGTGATATGGGCGCCTCCAATCAGACACGCCATTTTTTTTTTTTAAATTAAATCTATTGGGGTAGCATTGGTTAATAACATTATATGAATCTCAGGGGTACAACTTTCTAATACAACATCTGTAGACTCTATTGGGTGCCCACCACCTTGTCTCCTTCTGTCACCATATATTCCACCCCCTTTACCATCTTCTTTCTCCCCTCCCCCACCTGCCCTGGGGTAACTACCATTCTGTTGTCTGTATCTATGAGTTTCTTCATTTGTTGTTCTTGGTTTTATGGCCCACATCTCAGTGAAATCATATGGTTCCTGTGCTTCTCCGTCGGCCTTACTTCACTCAGTGTAACACTCTCAAGACCCATGCAAGTTGTCACAAACGCAGACACACCCGGCTTGACTGTGTGTTAGAAACGAGGGACACAAGGAAGCCCAGACCACACGGAGTTCACTCCAGCAAGGACGCCACAGTAGGGGCAGCCGCCCCGCGGGGCTCAGAGGCAGCCACGGGGCCGAGGGCAGTGTCTTGTGTCCTTGCTGAGGGTTGCTGCGGGCCACAGCATCTCGGCCCAGGGTTGGCAGGGGTGGCTTTGACACCAGACCAACACTGCAGTGCTGGGCATGACTCCTGAGATCTTGAGAGCTGCCCGCCCTCCTTTTAAGAGTGCCCTTTTCTGCTTACACTAGCCAGAGTAGGTCTACTGTTTCCCGCAACTATCCAGGCTGATGCATTAGCCTGAGTTTCACAAAGCGGAAGTAAAGGTTCAGAGACATCTTCAGAGAGGCTGCGTCCCCTCTCCAGTCAAGGTACAGGTCCATCTCCCGCCCTTTCACACATGGGAAAAGGGAAGTACAGAGAAGGCAGTGACTTAGGCGGCATGTTCCAGGTGATTAGGAGCAAGGCTGCAGGACATGTCCCAGCCAACAACTTAGCCCTCGGTCATGCTCCGCTTTCCTCAGTTAGAAACCTGCCATCCAGCCTGTCCCCAAACACCATGCCCCCTTCGCAGGGATGGAGAGCCCGGAGCAGGAGAGACTGAGAGCTTGCCCTTCCACGGACTGCTAGGGGACTCCTCATTGCCAGGCCTGACCAACTCCTGCAGAAGGGGCCAGAGCCCTTCCTTCTACCTGCCTCCCCTGAGCACCTTTATTTGCTACAGTAGCCCCCGCAAAGGGGAGTGTTCTTACAACCACATTTCTTCATCATCTGTTGTCTCCACTTCTAGGGTTCAAATTGGCAACCTAACTCACCTGAACACTCACTTGGAGTTCATGAATTATCTGAGCCAAGTGGATTGCCTACGTGAGTTCAAGGCCACGACAGACGCCCTTCCACACATGGACAGGCACGTCATAGCTTCCAAGGTCTTGTTAGGCAGCCTTATGCATCCTCCCCGGCTCCTGTATTCCTCCAAGGGGTTCCGAACAGGCCAGGTCTTGTGAATTATGTCACTAGAACATCAACAATTTGTTGTGTTTAATGACTAGGTCTAAAATTATTGAGAAGGGTAGAACTCAGGAAGGCCCAAAAGAATCTCTAATGCCGTAACAATTTCATCATCAATAATAAAGGCAACTGTTTGCTGAACACTTCAGCCACGTGCCTGGCACTATACCAAGCACTTCCTTTATGTTCTGTCATTTAATTCTTAGAGAAACCCTCTGAGGTCAGCATCATCTCAATTTCACCCGGCATGACCTGGAGGCTCAGACAGGCTCAGTAACTCACTGGATGTCACACAGCCAGGAAACTGGAGAACCAGCCTGTGTTCTTAAGAACTGACTCCATCTGGGCCCCTATATCTTACCAGCTTCCTCAATCAACACAGGTGATTCCATTAATTCAATGCCATAGCAGCTTCCACGGCCTCACCACAAACCAGCCCAAATAAAGGGGGTCAGGGGTGGCACGGCAGAGTTCTCCTGACTTCCCACCCCACTACCATACCAGACTTCCCAGATGACCTGGTCCAACACATTCACTCTACATCTAAAGGCTAGAGCCCTGGCCAGGAAGCTCAGTTGGTTGGAGTGTTGTCCTGGATACCAGGAGGTTGCAGGTTTGATTCCGGGTCAGGGCACTTACCTAGGTTGTGGGTTCGAGCCCTAGGGGGGCAAGTGCTTCTCTCTCTCCCTCCCTTTCTCTCTACAATTAATAGGAACATATCCTCAGGTGAGCATTAAGAAAAAAAAAAAAAGGCTGGAATCTGGGAGGGGCAGAGCCCCGCCCAAGGTCATGGGCAGAGCCTGAATAGAATCTGGCCCCAGGAGCCCTCCTCTTGAGCTGTCTTGCCCAAGTACATTTTTTCACGTCGTCAGATTTCCATTCTCCCTCCTTTTGGGAAACTGCTGGCACCAACACCCCTGGGCCAGACCAGAGTGAGCCTGGGGAAGGCAGGGTCTCCCAGATCCGTTTCCTGTCAGATAGTGGAGGTGAGTTGAGGGGAGCAAGGACCTTGTCACGTGGTGGGGCGCAGCTGACGGCCCAGAACAGCTCTACCTGGAGAGGTCACTCTCGCATGAGCTCCCCAAGGAAACCCTGGGGCTCTGAAGATGGGCGATGCCGACCCAAGGACCCCTGACCCCCCCCCGCCCCCCAGGGCTTTTCTCCATCGGTTCCCAGGCGGCGGCAGGGTGGGGAGGAGCGCTGCCTCCTCCGGGCTGGGGTTCCCCTTGGTAATCTAAACAAAGACTGAGGCGAAGGCCGCCCCAGCCCCCGGGAACCCGAGGCCGGGCGTCTGCCAGAGGATCGGATGCGGAAAGCCGGGGACGGCCTCCCCCGACCAGCCAACCCGGCGGGCCGAGTGCCCATGCCCACCACACCCACGCGGGCACGCCCCGCGGTGCACCGCCCCCGCCCGGCCTCCGCCCTCGGTGGCTGCGCGCAGCTGAGGGGCCCGGAGCCTCGGCAACCGCACCCGCACCCGCTCCGCACCCGCTCCCGCGCGGTGGCTGC
This sequence comes from Furipterus horrens, assembly GCF_987537825.1. NCBI lineage: Eukaryota > Metazoa > Chordata > Mammalia > Chiroptera > Furipteridae > Furipterus > Furipterus horrens. The sequence goes on from NW_028327183.1 coordinate 8,340,461, forward strand.
AGCGGCGACACCCGGCTCCCGCCTGCGCGTCTGTCTCGCTCACGTCGCCCTCGGTGAGTTGGCGCCGCCCTTGTCCCCCTGTCGTTGCAGCCGCAGCCACTCCCCGACCTGGCGCAGCCACCGCGCACGACCCCAGACCCCAGCAGCCGGGCGCCCTGCACCCGGATCACCCTTCGCGAGGCGGGGGCGGCACCCACTCCTGCCCCGACCCCACCCCGGATTCTCCCTCCTCGCCGTCCCAGCCGGGCACCTTCGGGGCCACGACCCAGCCGTCGCCCGCAACCCGCCCCCCCAACCACAACACTCGGGGTGGCGGGGCCTCTTTGTTCCGGCGGCGGGCGCACGGCCCCGTCCCGTCGCCTCCCAAGTGTCGCCGCACCCACCCCGCGCGCTCCCTCCGCCTCCTGGAGCTCCCCCCGACCAGGTGGCGGTGGCGGGCGCCTTTTAGGGGTGAGCGGTCATCCAATTGGTGGATTTTTAAGAGCGTTTTGGAGGGGGAGCTTGGCGTAGGGGGGCGGCGAGCGCACTTCTGGCTCCGGCTGCTGCTCCGCTGCTCGCTCTCCGACTACTTCGCTCCTCGCCTCCCGAGTTCCTCTCCCCCGAGGCGGGCAGCGCCGGGATGAAGCTGCTGGGACACAGGATCGAACTGCTGACAGGTACCGCCGGCCCCCGGAGGCGCCCGCTACCGTCTGAGTTGGAGCGGGGCGCGGCGGCCCGGGTTTGGGCGGCTCCGGCTGGAGCTGGAGGAGAGGGTGCGGATGCCAGCTGATTCCTAGCCCGTGGGCTGCCTGCTCCTGCGTGGAGCCGTCCCCGCCCGGCTCTGCTCTCTGAGTCCCCAGCGGCCGGAGTGCGAGTCAAGGGAGCAGCCTCCGGGAGTCCCCGAGTGGCCCAGCTCTAGTCGGGTCCCCGAAAGGGGAAAGGGAGCTTGGAGCACCTGCCCCTCCAATCAGGTCCCCTAAGAAAGGAGCTCCCGACCATGGCCTTGATTTCTGCTTCCTGTGACCGCCTGAGCTCCTCTCCCAGGAGAAGTTTCCTGCGGGAAGTAGACGCCAGGTGGCCTGGGAAGTGGGAAGCCAGATTGGGCCCTGATGTCTGGGGACCCTCAGCCTGGGGCCCCTCTGGAGAACTGGCCAGACACTGTGCTGGAAGCCACATCCAGGGTGCTGTGGCTGGCGACCCACAGAGGACATCTGGGTCTGCCCAGAGAAGGAGGCAGGAAGGATCAAGGAGGGGGCAGGTAGGGTTTGAAGGGGGGGCAGGGGACACTTCCGGGCACAGGTGGCCTCTGTGGTAGTGGCTGTGGAGAGGCAGGACAGGAGGAAGGGCGCTAGGAAAAGGAAGCATTTCCAGATCCCAGCCAGGCCTGGACTGTGGAGGGGATCCGTCTGTGCATCCTGGATGGACGTGTGGATTCCCGTCCCTGTCCTCTGGCACCTGGCAGGCTTGGTGCCGGACTGGCAACCTAACCGGCTGGCGCAGGAGAACAGAGCACAGGAGTCCTGTTAGGAGAAAGGGGCAGCCATGCAGGGGTGCACTCAGGACACACATTAGAGTCTGAGTGGGGATGGAGCAGAGCAGAGAGGTTTGAGCAGGTGGCAGTGTTGGAATTGGACCCTGAAAGACAGGATTTCTATTCGTGGGGAGGGGGATGGCATTCTAGGCTGAAGGATGGAGGGACCGGCATATGCAGAGGTCCTGGCCTGTGAGAGAGACTGGGATTGAGGAGTGAAGTGGAGACTGGAGGGCCTGGAGAGAGAGAGAGAGAGAGAGAGAGAGAGAGGGTGTGTGTGTGTGTGTGTGTGTTGGGGGCTTGGGTCTGGTGAGGTTTCAGGCTGTGAGCACCTGTCAAAGCAACAGTGTCTGGCTGCTCCTTGGCTCTGTGGCAGGCTCACAGAGGGGAAGGTTGGGGTGAGGGCGCTGTTCCAGATCTGAGCCTAGTTAGCCACATGGCTGGCAGCCCCTCCAGTCCCTTGCTGACTTTTCCTTGTAGGGCTCACTTGAGGCAGCCTGCCCGCCTGACTGCAAAGGCGACTGCATGGTTGGCTGAACTTGTGAACCCCCAGAGGGAAGGTTTTTCCAGCCCCGTGGGTTTTTAGAGTCTGGCCTGTGGGACAGAATTCCTGGATCCTTCCCCTCCTCCTCTTCCAGCCCCAGAGCACTGAAAGGGCAATGCTCTCAGGAGGCATGTGCAAGGCTCCAGCTGGGGTCCAGGATATGGGGCCCCCATTTTCTGGGTACAGAGGTCAGAGCCTTTCCTCCCTCATCCGATGGGCTCCTGTGGTCCTGGCAGACTTCCTAAGCCCTTGGCCAGGCTGGAATAGGGCCCCCTCGGTCACTGTCATTGATCACAGTTGCCCTGGGAGACAGTGCCTCTCCTCAGTCACTGTCTGGTGGTCTTTGCAGCCTTTCCCCTCTCTTTGGCTCTGTCCTGTCCTCTTCCCTGTTCCACGGGTCTGGGTTCAAGTCCCAGCCCCTCTGCTGGTCGGCTGTGTGATTTCAGACATGTTGCTTCATCCCTCTGGCTTCCGTTTTCTCGTCTTAGAGATGACGGGCACCTCCCTCTGAGAGTTGCAGTGGCTCACTGAGCGCACAGGTGACACTCCTGTTGGGGCCCACACCTCTCGGGCTCCATCCCCCCTCTGGTTCCTTGGTCTTGGCTGCTTCTGTCATGGACAGCTCCACCTGCCCTGGCTGGTTGGGCCGCAAGGAAGTTTGGATCTTTTTCCCACCCTGCTGCATCCCAGCTCACATGCATCTGTGAGATTTTGACCCATATTTCCCATCAGATGATAACAGGTCGCAGTCAGGGTGGTGGCCCGTTTATCGCGGTGGCGTACAGCAGGTGCTCCGTGACTGTTGGCTGAGTCCAGGCTCCCGTGGCCTACCCGTCAGCAGTCTCCAGGATAATTTCTGAGAGGTCTCCAATTCCCCGCCCCCACATCAGCAGCAGAGAATCGTTTCTCTGGACCATTTCGTTAAACTCATATTTATTTCGCTGTTTATAGCTTTCACATTCTCCCATTTTATTTTTGTGCCTATTTTACCAGTGAGGTCAGGCGCTTCCTCACCGCGCAGTACAGCTGAGAAGAGGCGGAGCTGGGTTTCCCACTGGGTCCTGAGCCCCGGGCCCTCCCATGAGTTCCAGCTCCCTGGCTGTGGGTCATTCTTGTAGCTGCCCCACACTTCCCTTTCCTTGCCTGTAAAATGGGTTCCCCGTGGTTCCCACCGCGGTCACGCTCCTCAGCAGCAGCAGAGGGTGAAGGGGTTAAGTGTTGATCCCAGCGTCAGGCCTGCAGTCAGCAAGTGGTAGTTATGGGGCCGCTGTCCCCAAGCTGTCTCCTCAGTGTCCTGGGGCCTCGCCATCCTACTGTGCTCCAGGCCTCCCCAAGACATGCCCCTGAGGGACCCTGCTTAGGCCTTAGGGTCCCATCAAATGCGACAGGGCGGGCATGACACCTGGGGTTGGGCCCTGCTGGCCGGCCAGCCACAGCTCCGATGCCAGGTGGGAAAGCCAGGTGCCCTCAACAGATGGAGCTGGAAGGACGCCCAGGAGTTGAGGGTTGTCCTGCCTAGCCCAAGCATGTCTTTTGGTCCTGGAGAGAAGAGGGCAGGCGGTAGGGGCTGTCCCCGAAGCTGCACAGGTTGGGGGTGACTGATGTATTTCCCAGACTTCCTCGCAGTGTCTCGTTGGCTCAGGGAAGGAGCCCAGTGTGGTTGCCCCCCCACACGCCCGCTGCAGTCCCAGAGCGCAGACTCTTGGTGCCTTTTTACTGGGTGCTTTTTTAATATATGGTTTATTTTTATTGTTTTTTTTTCCCATTACCATTTATCACACTTGTACCCTCTTCTACTTCCTTTCACCCCTCCCACTGTAGGGGTGGCGTTTTTATTTCCCAGCATGATACGGGGAAGTGGGACACTTGTCTGTTCGCAAGTGGAAAGGTGACAATTTTGTGCATTTGTACTCAAACGACATGCCTTCAAAGTGGTTGGGAGCCCGAGAGCGCTCTAAAGTGGCGGATGGAGCTCCAAAATGGTCCCTTGGGAGCCTCAGTGTTGGATGTTGGACATTTTTTTAGAAGATTTTATTTATTTATTTTTAGAGAGGGGGGAAAGGAGGGAGAAAGAGAGGGAGAGAAACACTGATGTGTGAGAGATACATCAATCGGGTTGCCTCTTGCATGGCCCCAACTGGGAACCTGGCCTGCAACCCAGGCATGTGCCCTGACTGGGAATCGAACCGGTGACCTTTTGGTTCACAGGCCAGTGCTCAATCCACTGAGCCACACCAGCCAGGGTGGAAATTTTTAAAAACAGACTTGACGTGGATTAAAAAGCAAAACTTTTCAGCCTAAAATGTTGGTGTCATTTTAATGTATGAAATTTGTTGGCTCACCCAATTTCATCAACTACATGGAAATAGTACTTGATTGTTGGCAAGTGCGTTGACCCACATTTTCTATGTGAGGGCAAGTGAAGCATAGCTTTACCCCAGGAGGCTGAAAATCAGACCCTTAATCCTCGTTTCCAGTTCACCCATTGCTTCATTGGGGCTGCGGCTGCAATGACAGGGGGACAAGGTGTAGGTGTGGGGGCGCAGTGAGTGGGGAGTTGGGGAGAGGTGTGACGATCACTCAGTGTGCCCAAGGCCACCAGTGAGGAGGGCGTGGGCAACCAGCAAGCCGAGGGTTAAGGGCTGTGACCTTTATCAAGGGCAAGTTGGCAACAATGCATCAAAAGCTTAAAAATATGTATGGTCTGTGACTCAGCATTGACTTTTTCAGAACAAAGAAAGATGTGTGCAGACGTATTTGTTCAAGGATGTTTATCCCATTGTTGTTAACACAAGAAAAAAGAAGATTGGAAATAATAACCTAAATGCCTAAGAGTAGAGGAGGTTCAATAGATGAGACTGCATTCCTACCAGGGAACCCCAGGGAGCTGCACGTTCTGCTGCCAAAGTTATTTATCCACCTGAACAGATGTCTCTTTATGCAATAATAATGTCATAATCATGGTGATGACAGCTCACACTTCCGTGGCATTTGCCATATGCCACGCACAGTTCTAAGTGCTTTCTGTATAGCAATTCATCATAGCGACCTGTGCGGTTTGCACTGTTATTTCTCCCTTTTTACAGGTAAGGAAAATGAGGCACAGAGAGGTTAAGTAACTTGCCGTAAGTCACACAGATAGTAAGTGGCTGGCTGGAATTTGAACCAGGATATCTGGCTCTGGGGTCCAAAAGATGTTTTGAAACATCTTTTGTTTTGTTTTGTTTTAAATCTTTTTCAGTGTATAGATTAGCATTGGAAAAAAGAACGAAAGGATATAAGCAAAAAATATTTACAGTGGTTTTTGCCCTGGCCAGTGTGGCTCAGTTGGTTGGAGGGTCATCTTATAAACCGAATGGCTGCGGGTTTGATTTCCGGTCAGGGCACATACCTGGGTTGCCCGCCAGGTCCTGTTGATGTTTCTCTCACACATTGATGTTTCTCTTTCTCTCCTTCTCCCTCCCTTCCCCCCTCTCTAAAAATAAATAAATAAAATCTTTAAAAAACAAAAGATGAATGTTTGAAGCCATCAAGGTTGTGGTGATTTGTTCTCGCAGCCCCAAGAAACTGATACAGGGGTGTGTGCGGATCAGACTCGGTGCCCCTGGGGTCAGTGCCATGGGCTGTGTGCGGGCACGGGGAGACCTGGTTCTGATCAGGCTGAAACTGGCTGAGCCCACAGGGGCGTGCTGAGGCTCAGCTGGGAGAGCGCTGTTCTGTAAGCATCACCCAAGCATCGTCCCTTCCAGCCTCACAGAAACCCCACTGTGGACCCCTCCCACTCTCTTAATCCTCAGGTACCTTAAACACCGAACCACCGATGAAATGTATGTCCAACTACAGTGGCCATGAGTCTTAACCTCCATAACAAATAACCTTGGAGGACCTACATGCTTTTTCAGTTCACCTGTTCAAGGGAGGGGTGACAGGGCAGGTGCTGTGTGTCTGGCAGGTGTCCTAGGCAGGTGAGATGGAAGGGGGTAGTATTTCTGGGATGTCTTCTCTCCAGACAGGTGGAGGGTTGGAGGACTGTTCCATAGCCCAGCCTGGGGTTTGCAGCCTCAGGATCACACTCCACGTGCCTGAAACTGTTTCCTGACAGCCTGGTCCAGTGGCTGGGCTTGCGGTTACCAGAAGGGGTTTTTAGCCCTGTTGCCCATGTTGAGGCCTAAGAGCAGAGATGTCCTGCAGCCTGGGGGTGGCTTCCCTGCAAGTTGCCTGGCTTCGTGATTCTCAGGTGCCTGGAATCCTTCTATGTTGCCACTCAGCTGCTTTGAGGATCCTGCCTCTGGGTCCAGAATGGCTGTCCAAGCTCCTACCATCACATCTGTATTCTAGCCAACAGGAGGGAGGGAGGGAGGGTTGAAGGACAGCATGTCTCCTCCCCTTATGGCCACTACCCCAACGTCACGTTTCCATTTACGTCTTATTGGAAGAGTGTTGCCACATGATCATAAATAGGTTTTATTCCCATTGTTCACCTGCCCATCTAAAATCTGTTATTAAGAAAGAAGGGGCTGACTTCTGGCCAAGATGGAGGCCTAGACAGACACACTGCGTCTCCCTCCACAACTAAGAAGGAATACAACTACCTCAAAACTAGAGACAACCAGAATTTCCAGAAAATCGAGTTGCATGGAAGTCCAGCAAACAAAGATATAAAGAAGAAATACTCACCCACCCAGACAGGTAGGAGGGGCAGAGCCAGGGTGGAGAGGATGTGGGTGTGGTGGTGGCAGCAGTGGCAGTGGCAGGCCAGCAGAAAGCTCAGTCACACATTTTAAAAAGTCAGGAGGGACACCTGGGGAGTGCTCCCAGCACCAGACCAGACTGCACAGCTCACATTCCCAGCACCAGGGAAAATCAAGCCTCATTGCTTCTGACTGTGAAAACCAGCGGGGGTTGGGACAGAGGAAGAAACTGCCAGTCTCTCAGCAGAGTCTGCTTGTTTAAAGGGCCCCCTCGGTCCTAGAACGTCCGCAGAGCCACCCACTCTGGGAACAATGGACAGGGCAATAGCTAGAGAGGTACCAGTCCTATACAGAAGTGGGAGAAGTACCTGGAAAAGGGACAAGTGCTGAGCAAGTGGCATTGTTCCCTCTCAGACCCCTCCCCCACATACAGCACCACAACGTAGTGAAACAGGTTGCCCTGCACTGACGAATACCTAAGGCTCCACCCCTGACAATGTAACAGGTGTGACAGCTCTACCTGGGATGTGGAGGCAAACAAACACAGGAGCCTGTCAAGATGAGGAGGCAGAGAAGTATGGCCCCAAAGAGGGAATGGATCAAGGTTCCAGTGGGAGAACTAAGTGACAAGGAGATAGCCAGTCTGACAGATGGGGAGATAGCCAACCTAACATGCAGAGTTCAAAACACTGGCGATAAAGGTGCTCACAGACGAGAGACATGCCTGAGTACGGCAAATGCATAAGGAAAGAAGTGAAGGCTATGCTAAGTGAAATAAAGGGAAATCCACACAAAATCAGTCGTGAAGGAAAGGAAACCAGGATTCAAATCAATGGTTTGGAATATAAGGGAGAAAAAAACAGTCAACCAATACAGAATGAGGAAACAAGAATTGAAATAAATGAGGAGAGGCTTAGGAAGCTCTGGGACAACTTTAACGTGCCAACATCCAAACAATAGGGGTGCCAGAAGGAGAAGAGGAAGAGCAAGAACTTGAAAACTTAATGTGAGAAAATGAAGGAAAATTCCCCAAATTTGGTGAAGGAAATAGACATACAAGTCCAGGAAGCACAGTTCCAAACAAGTTAGACCAAAAAAAAAAACCATACCAAGACACATCATAATTAAAATGCCAAAGGTTAAAGATAAAGAGAGAATCTTAAAAGCAGCAAGAGAAAAGCAGAGCATTACCTACAAAGGAGTGCCTATAAGACCATCAGCTGATTTCTGAAAAGAAACTGCAGGCAAGAAGGGACTGGAAAGAAGTATTTAAGGTGATGTAAAGCAAGGACTTATAACCAAGATTACTCTATCCAGCAAAGCCATCATTTAGAATGGAAGGGCAGAGAAAGTGCATCCCAGACAAGGTAAAGCTAAAGGAGTTCATCATCACCAATTCTTTTAAATTTGCAAATATGTGTACCTATATATTTTTTTACACAGATGGGCTTAGTTATACTTATTAGTCTATGACATGCCTTTTTCCCTTAACTGCATATTTTAGAAGGCTTTCCCTGTCTGTTTGCATGGAGCTTCCTCATTTTTTTAAAATAGCTGCATGGTGCGCCGGGGTGTAGGTGTTCCGGAGCTCACTTATCCATCCTGGTGCTCCTTTGGGCTGTTTCCACATTTTACGACTTCAGACAGGGCTGCAGCGCTCATCCTTCGTACTGACGCGTGGCGCACACGTGGGCTCTTTCCTTTCAGATAAATAAAATACCCAAAGACAGGATTGCAGAGCTGCATTTTTATAAACCACCAAGTTGCCCTCCAAGGAAAGCTGAGCCCACTTACAATCCAGCAGTGAGAGTCAGTGCTGTGCGCCCGGCCTCACCGGCACCGATCGGCACCGATCTCTCAACAGGGGGCCGTCTCAGTGCAGAGTCCTTGACTTGTTCATTCGCTTGGTCTCATTCAACCATGCCCATCAAGTGTCAGCCGAAAAGAGGAATGATTGGTTTTGTTGTTGTTGTTGTTGTTATTATTGTCATTGCACGGGTAGGACGGGAAAGGCATTCCGGGCAGAGGGGACAGCAGGATCAACGGCCTGTGCTTCCTGTGGGGAGGCTGTGCCTGTGGTCACTTGGGTCCTTAGCTCTGAGGGTCAGAATTCCAGAAGGGCTGCCTGGAGCACAGTGAGAATGTGCTAGAAGGACGGGCGTGCGTGCGTGTGTGTGTTGAAGAGATAGGAATTCATAGGCCCAAGTCAAGAATAAAGCAGGAGAGTTGGTCTCGTTCAGGTTGGGCATGAGTCATGCGGCCGTGACTAGAGAGGAGATGAAGGCTGGGACAGAAAAAAAGATTGTATCCCCTGAACCCTCCTGTTCTGCCATCTACCTGGGGAGATAGAATCGTTGTCGAGATGGATTTCAGAGCACAGACTCTGGGTTCCCTTCCCGAATCTGCCACAGGGGACAGTTGCTCCCTCCTTGAGTCTTTTTTTCCCTCATCCGTGAATGGGGACCCTGAGAGGAGGTCTAGTCCCAGCCCCTGCTTCCCCATCCAAAGGTCAGGATGGGGACACAGACTGATGTAAGCGGCCATCTACCTGTAGGACTGCAAACTGCCTACAGTTGATAGACAATGTTATATTAGTGTCAGGTGTGATTAGGCATTTATATATCTTACATAGTGATCACTCCAATAAATCTACCACCCACCTGGCACCATACCTGGTTCCTACAATATTATTGTCTATATTCTCTGCGCTGTACTTGACATCCTCATGACTATTCTGTAACTACCAATTTCTATTTCTTAATCTCAAAACCTTTTAACCAAGTTCCCAACCTCCCTTCCATCTGGCAGCTGTCAAAACGTTCTCTGTATCTATGAGTCTGTTTCTGTTCTGCATAGTGACTTTTTAAAAAATCGTAACTTTCTTAGGAAGAACCTCCCCACCCCGGGGGACTGTCTGCCCTGCCCTCCGTTCCGGAGCCTCACGCATGTGGAGCCCCACATCACGGTCCGCTGGGCCTGCGCTGTCTGCTTTCTGTGGGCTGAGACAGTCCCAGTTCTCCAGACTTGGAGGTTCACTCCAGCCCTCTTCCCCTCCACTCCAGCTGTCCCTGCATGGCCCACTCTCAGCCCTTTTAATAGCACCATCCTTAGGGAGGATGGTTTCCTGGGTGGTTTCAGAGGAGGCCTGGGTGAGGACGGGGGCACTCCAGTGCTGCCAACGTGTTTAATTGGATTGGGTGCTCGCGAGGCTGGCAGCTAAAAACATCCAAATGGGGATAGAGTTGTTCAGGGTGGGGCCCTTCTGTTGCGCCCCCACCCAGGTGGGTGGATGAGTGTGCAGCCACTCAGAAAGGATGGGAGAGAAAGGGGTGGGGGCGAGGGGGGAGGATACCTTGCTAAAAATACAGCCCATCTGCATTGTGTTAGCTGGTTTCCCCGGGAACCACTGGGAACCAAGCGCTCTGGCGTGGCATGGAGATGGGGAGCCTGGGGCCTGGGTGGGCACAGACCTCTCTGCCTGGCATCTGGGGACAGGGCTCTCCCAGGGAGCTTCACAGCTCTCCATTAGCTGACCAGCCGCTCCCAGCCCAGCCACAGCGCATCTCAGCCCCAAAGGAGACTCCAGTGGGGACCCCCATGCATTGAGGTAGTGTCTTTGTAACCCTGGAGAGCGGATGCTTCATGCTTCTGGCAGGAGGGAAGGAAGCCCAAGGGGAGCAGCAGCCTGGTCTCATGATGGCCCTGCCACAGGAATGGGTTCCATCCAAGGCCCTGTGCCCCTGGGTCCCATGTAACCACTGGGCCCACCCCCTGTCACTGGGCCTTCCACAGGGAGAAGCCAAAGCAGCAGGGATGGGCAGAGGTGGGATGTGGCGGGGGAGCGGGGTGCATCTTTTGGCTGATCGCTAGTGGGATTGGCAGCCTTTGGGGCAGAAGGGAAAGTCTGAGGGCTTCACACTTAAGAAAGGCTAAAAACAGAGTTGGGAAGGAAGAGAGGGAGGGAGGAAGGAAGGAACCCACCCATCAAGTCAGGCACTGAACTGGACTAGGTGTCCAAAGACCCCGTTTCCAGGCCTGGCCCCCTCTGGACCTGCCAATGAACCTCTCTTGGCCTTGGTTTCCTCATCTCAATGCCCATCGGGGTGAAATCAAATAGCACGAGAAAGCACTTTGTGAGCTATGAAATGCTACACCAGAGTGAGGGATTGTTGCTGATCTCCAACCAGATAGATATTTTCTTTCTTTCTTTCTTTCTTTCTTTCTTTCTTTCTTTCTTTCTTTCTTTCTTTCTTTCTTTCTTTCTTTCTTTCTTTCTTTCTTTCTTTCTTTCTTTCTTTTTTTTTCCCTTCCTTCCTTCCTTCCTTCCTTCCTTCCTTCCTTCCTTCCTTCCTTCCTTCCTTTCTTTCTTTCTTTTATGGTGTTTTTTTCCTGGTTTCAGGTGACAGCCTGTCGTTGTCAGTCTTCCATGTGGGATAATGCCTGTTCCTTTAAGGATGTACATCCTTCCAAGCCTTTTTTTTTTTTTTTTTTTTTGTGGGGCTGTTTGTATTTCTCACCATTGGGGTACTGTATATTTTCTAATTGCCTTTTCTATTGATTAGACACAAGCATCTCCCCATGTTACTCAATCATCTTTTATAAGTTACTAACCCATAGTTTGTGTGTCTAACACCCTATTCATGGGCACCTGGCATATTCCAGTTTTTCTCTGGTATTATAAATGGCCCTGTGGTGAGCGTTCTTACAGCAGATTGATTATTAGATGCCCTTTCCGGATTCCTTAAGAAATTTCCTCCAGGGAAGAGGATTGCTGAGTCCAAGTATGAATCTTTTCAATAATTTTAATTCATTCTGCAGAACTGCCCTCCGGAAAGATGCATCAATCCACACACCCACAAACAGCCTAAGAAAAGTGCCAGTTTCAGTACCCCTTTGCCAGCTCTGCAAACTGTGCCGGTTCCTCGGGCCAAAAAAAGGCTCTTGTTTTAACTTAAATTGCTTGGACTGCTGGTGAGCTTTAATATTTTCTTGCGCATTTATTTATTCTGATCTAAACCATCCTGAAGTCCAGGTGAGGGATGGTGGTGCCAGGCCAGCTGGTTTTGAGGTCCGCGGACCCTTTCTGTCTGCCCCTCCCCACTGCTGGCTGCTCCAAGCATGCACACACAGGCATACATGTACACACAGGTGTGCACACACGATTCTGTCCTCTCCTGAGGTTCAGAAGGCCAGGTTCTCCCCGGTGCACCCACGAGGGCCCAGGACTTACCTCTTGGTGTCTGGCGTGGGTGGTTACCAGGTGTCATCCCTCCTGCGGGTGGTCTGTCGTGACAGCCACCCACTGCTTCAACACCATCTGCCTGCTACACTGCCAGAGCCCCCCTGGTCTCCTCTCAGGGCCACCTTTACCCAGGCCCTCTGGACACCCCTCAGCTCTGTTCCTCTCAGTGTCCTACAGGACCCCACGGATGACTTGGACCACGGCAGGGATGCGGTTTGTTTCTGACCCCGTGTTTGGTCTCCCACACTGGCCCCTCTGCCTCCCAATAAATGCAGAAATTTCCTTGAAGTTGTCTTAGGGGTTCTCCTGTATTGCCTTTCATTTTCTTGTCATTTTTTTTTCTTTTTCGAAACATATTTTAACTTTTAAGAACAAATAATACAATTACATCCCTGAGCCCCGCAGGGGAGCTGGAAGGGGGAAGCGCTGGGGTGGTCCCACGCTGGGGACCCAGGGATGGAGCCATTGGTGTGGAGTCCTCTCTCTCCTTCCCCAGCCTCCCCAGGCTTGTGCTGGGAGAGTCAGAGCAAAGACCTGGTGTCCCGGCCACATCAGGCCACAACCCTGGTCCTTGCCCTCCCTCCCCAGGGCTCCTGCTCCACGACGTGACCATGGCGGGGTTGCAAGAGCTGCGATTCCCGGAGGAGAAGCCGCTGCTCCGGGGCCAGGATGCCGTGGAGCTGGTGAGTCTCCCCTTCGTGGTCTAGGGGCCGAGAGCACCCCCTCGTGGCCAAGAAGAAAACTGAGTGTCTTGCCCCACTGATCCTCTGTGGGGTGAGTCTCATGCCGGGAATACTCAGGACACCCTGAGAAGTCTTGTCCCTGCTTTGGGAGCATTCCGGGCGGGCTGAGTGCCCATGCAACCACCACCCAGCCAATCCTGTTGGCTTTGCCTGTCTTTGAGGCTGGGAGACTCTTTAGAAGAGTCATTCCCATTTCAATAATGAGACAGCTGAGGCACAGAAAGGTTAATTTGCTTGGCCAAGGTCACACAGCAATCAAATAATGATGCTGAACTGAACCCCTGCATCTGGGAGGCCCTGGAGCCCCAGAAGGGCACCTGGAGCGGTGGGAGAGAGGCACATGAGGTCCTTTGTTATTTCGTCCCAAAGGGCCCTCATCAGGGCTTTAGGTTTGATGCCAGACACCTCCTTGTGGTGGGGTCCGCACTCACAGATTCCTGGGGCCTCCAGGCTGGGGCGCTCTGCTCGTTACACTGTCCTAGTCCCCACCCGACCTCCCAGCTTACAGATGGGGGGTCTCGGTCCCCACCCGATCTCCCAGCTTACAGATGGGGGGTCCTAGTCCCCACCCGACCTCCCAGCTTACAGATGGGGGGTCCTAGTCCCCACTTGATCTCCCAGCTTACAGATGGGGGGTCCTAGTCCCCACCTGATCTCCCAGCTTACAGATGGGGGGTCCCGGTCCCCACCCGACCTCCCAGCTTACAGACTGGGGAGCCAGGAACCCAGTCCCTGACCCTGTGGCTGACCTCCCCCAACCTCCCACCAGAAGGAGGTGAGCCCAAGGGCCACTGAGTGTCACATGTTGGAACAGACTAGCTGGCCAGGGCCGCATGAGACCTGCCGGCTGTCCTGCCCCTGAGAAGAGTACAGTCTTATCTTAAGGCAGAGCCTTGAGTTAACATAAGTCCTGATTATCTGAGGTCCCCCCACCCCACCCCAGGGTTGGTCAGGGGACCAGGGGACGGCTTGTGAGCTGCACACTTTGTAGGCTGGTTGTCCTAACCCCCCCGCCCCCGCCCTCCACCGTCTTTTGTCCAGATGCCTGCGGAGCCTCCTCACAGGCCCCGTGACCCCCACAACACTCTGTAGATACATCATGTCACTCTTGCTTAAAGCTGATCCGTGGCTGCCGTCTCACTCAGAGTTACAGCCACAGCCCTTCCGGGGCCCAGGGGGAGACCCCACCGCCCCCCACGCTCTCCCCTGCTCACTCCTCTCTGCTCCTCATGGAACAAGCCAACTACCAACTGTTCCCTAATGCCTGGGACGTCTTAGGGCTGGCCCTCATTTGATTCAGGCTCTGCTCAAATGCGTCCTCCCCATGGAGGCCCCGAGCACTGGATCTAAGACGGACACCCCAGGAGGCTCTGTGCGTGGGCCCGGCACTCACCTCTCCTGGGCCCGCACCTCAGGCTCCGGGGCGGGGCTCCTGTGGGTTTTGTGCCCCAACGCCCCCCAGTGCCCAGGACAGAGCCTTGCACACAGTGGAAGCTGCAGGTACTGATGCAGCTCCGAAGAATGTGATCAGAGACCAGCCGTCCTGTGAGGGCGTGATGGGGCCCGTGGTGGCCCTGGGAGACCCCTGCACCCATCACGTGAGCGGAGGTGTGGGGGATGGGCAGGACGGAGCTGCTGCTGCTGGTCGGGTGTGTGCTTGCGGGCGGCGCACCTTGGCGGCACGCGTCTGTCCCGTGCCTGCCTCTTCCACCCCTCACTCGCCTCAGCAGGGCACCCCAAGAGATGCCCCACACCCCTCCTCTGATGGCCTGGCCCAGCCCTTGGCTGCTGCTCTGAGAACACAGCCCCCTTTGACCCGCAGCCTGGCTCTGCCTTTTTTCTGCTGCATTTGGTGGCACTTGCCACCTCATCCCACCTGGACCTGGACGAGTTTGCACGGAGTCCCCAGCTCAGTTTCTCTCCTCTCTGAGCTCAGCACAAGCCCTGGGCCGGGGACCAGGTCACATCTGCTTTCTCCAAAGGCACAGGAATGCCCTGCTCCCCCCCCTCCCCAAACACCCTCAGTGTTCCCAGCGTGGCCTTTGCTGATTTCAGTGACACCTGGCGCATCCACCTTCCAGAGCCACCCTGGCTGTCTCTCTCCCAGACAGTCACACTCGCAGACAGAGTCTCCTTTTCCAGCTGCAGCGTGTGTCTGTCCCTTTCACTTTTTAAATCTTCCGCAATCTGCTAGGTGCAAGCAACGAGGAGTGAATACTGCCACACATTTACCCACCACCGACCCCACCCCGTCCCCATTCCTACACCCCTGCCCCCTCAATGCAGTTCGTCCTTGACCTCCGGAGTCTCCGGATTGTCTGGTATTACTCCTGCTGTTTCTCGGTTTGTGGTCCTGCGTCTCCCACAGCTTCCCCTTCTCCTGCCCCACCCAGCACCCCGAGAGCCCGCGGCACACCCTGCCATGATGAGCCTCATCCTTAACAAAACTGCCTCCTCTCTCTTTCCCTGCCCCCCACCCCGCCCCGTGCCTGGTCTTCCAGTGAGAGGATTCATCAATAACCAGCCTTTTCCCCCGAAGCCGGGCTTTCCTCCTTGGGTGTGGGACCCTCTGGTGCCACCAGATTGTCCCCATCGCCCCCTCCACCCAGCTGCCAGGGACAGGTGGCGTTGCTGGTTTTCAGTCTTTTCCTTCCCACTCTCGTGACTTGTCACCTTCCTTGTTGCACTTGCGGATTTAGTAGAGGCTTGTGGCGCAGCTGTGGCATAGGGTCCCCTGCAGGACTCTCCAGGACCAGGGCCCTTATAACCGATAAGAACAGATGCTACACTTGATTTAGCCAAAAGGCTGAGAAACCATCCATGCTTCTTTAATCCCCGGGGACCGCGAGGCTCCAGGCTGAGCACTCGGCCTCACAGAGCAGAGCAGACAGGTTTCTGGCATCTTGGCTGTTCCTGAGCATGCGCTGACCACCCCCCTCACCCCTGAGGCTTCCTTCCCCAAATAAGACCCAGAGAGGGCACAGTGTCTGAACACACAGGATGTGCTCTGCACATCTGCCGCCTTGTGGATAGTAGGTTCTTCTGAGCCACAGTCCCCACCTTCTCGAGGTGAGGCTTGTTCATCCAGATTCCTTTGGGGAGCCCATTCCATGCCAAGCTTCAGGCGGATAGCAGAGCCAGAGGTGCCCCCGCACCGTGGTGCCTGCAATCCAGTGGGAGGAGCAGGCATCAATCACAGACTCACACTGGGCAGCATGAGCGAGCCTGAAGGCAGGCGACCTGGTGCTTTGAGAGAGCGAGGCAGCTGGGCCGACGCTGTGGCCTCAGCCTCCCTGTCCCTAAAGTGGGTGTGGCGGTCATGGCCACCTCTGCCCTCCTTCCCCAGTCTCTGCCCTTGTGTCCCAATAGCCAGACCTCGAAAACTGTGGGGGCAGCAGGACAAAGCGGCCCACAGCGAGGACTTGGAGTCAGAGGTTCCACCACTTGGTGGCCCTGTGACTCAGCCTTTGAGCCTCACCCCACTCTCCTGTCAATGGAAATCTTCACGTTTTATGTGAGGAGGGAAAATCGATGTGAGTAGCTATTCATTGGCTCATCCGTCAGGCACTTACTAGCTGGATGCCTGGCACTCGGGAAGCCCTGGATCACTTTTGTTAACATTGAGATGAATGGGCCCTGGCTGGTGTGGCTCGGTGGACTGAGTCTGGGCCTGTGAACACAAAAGTCACTGGTTTGGTTCCTGGTCAGGGCACATGCCTGGGTTGTGGGCCAGGACCCAACTGGGGGCGAGGCAACCCATTGATGTATCTCTCACACATTGAAGTTTCTTTCCCTCCCTCTCTCTCTCCACCCCTCCCTTCCACTCTCTCTAAAAGTAAATAAACTGTTAAAAAAAAGACGAATGGGCCGAGCCCCTGTGGACCCCCTGGCCGGTCAGGGCCTAATGCCCACCCCCTCTGTTTACTCCCGCAGGAGAACTCCGACCCCTTCCTCTTGGCTGTGGACACGGACTGGAAGGTAGGTCTCAGCTCTTAGCCTCCCCAAGATGGGGAGGTGGGGACAGAAAGCTGGCTGGCCCCTCACCCACCCAGCCAGGTCCCAGAAGAGGGTCACACCCTTCCATATTCCTGGAGCAACAGGGCTCATCACTTGTCACCTTGCAGCCTCCAGGACCACCCTCGCTACTTACAGTGGCTCTGCCTGCCCCCTGCCCAGAGGGGGGATGTCCCCTCCCTCCCTGAACAGGATGGGGGAGGGAGGCCTGGAGGAGTGAGGACGGAGACAAGAGGGAGGGATGCTGTCATCTGAGTCAGCATTTTCCTCCAGTGAAAGCCAGGCTGATGCTCCAAAATAGCTCCTGTTTCCATGGCAGCTGTTGCCAGGACAACCATGTCCTCTTCAGTGTGATGCCAGATTCCTTGTGAAAACTGAAATTGTTCTTTGTTTTTATTCCTGCTCACAATGATTTCACTCACTTGGCCAGCCACCTCTCCCCTCTGAGTTCGTGGTGGTCATTTATTTCTGGGTCTTGGGAAATGTCTGGCGGCAGACACAGTGGGAGCTCTACCAGTGTCAGGGCCCCGCTGACCACCTCACGCTGAACAAACTCAGACCCTCTTGGGACTTCCTCCTGGCTCGATGGAACTGGCCCCCCAGGGCCCTAGCCTGGGCCTGCCTTCAATCTGGGTCAGTATCCGTGCCCCGGGACAGCCCCAGCCTCGTGGTCTGCACGCAAGGGTGACGTGGGACATGGGGCGACGTGCTGGCTCCTCCCCCAGACAGTCAGGCAGCTCTGCAGTAAGGATCCGGACCTGTGAGCCCGGCCCTGGGTCACGAGCCCCTTCAAGGACGCAGGAGTCCCAGCTACAAACACAAAGGGCTCCGGAGCTGGGAAGGACAGTACGGGGCCTGGGGAGGAGGGAACAAGCAGGAGCTCAGGGAGAGGTGGGAGGGACGTGGCCTCCAGAACGCCGAGGCCCAGCTGGAGATCAGTGCCGGCACTCAAGGAGTCCGCTTTGTCCTCCTGGCTCCGAAAGAGGGCGGGGCTGTGTGGACAGACAGACCTCCTCCCTGAGACGGAGCTGCTGACAAAACCCCAGAGCAGCCGGCCCCTGCCTCATTTTACTCATTTCTGAAGTGGGCGTTAGGAAGATAAAGTGAGCTAACCTGTGAAAAGCATCTGAAGAGCTCCTTGCCAGTGCGAGATACTCTTATATGCATTTGCTACTCTTAATAATTGAACTCAGGCCCAGAGGGCTCAGGGGCGAGTCAGCTTCTGTTGCCTGACCCCTTCTCATAGCTTTGTGAGCACTCTGTGTTATCCTTACGGCTACCTGTGCAGTAGGCACTGCTGGTTTCCTGTTTATAGGCTCAGAGAGGTTGGCTGACTTGCCCGAGGTCACACAGCAAAGACAGGGCAGAGCTTTGACTGGTGACTGGGCTTGGCTCCCAGGACCAGAGCCTGCCCTGTTCAGCCACAGCTGCGCAACCTCCAGGGGAGGGGCCGGCAGTCTGGAAAGGTATATGGATTGTCCCATTTCTTCCAGATATGGGAAGCACCTGGGCAGGTGTGGGGTCAGGTCTAGAGGAATTTATGCAACTTTTTCTCGCACTCATAGCAACTCTGTGTGGAAGGCCCAGTTCCTGTGCCTGGGGCCCAGGAAGGTTAAGCCTTGTCCAAGGTCACCCAGCTAGGGGTGGGGAGCCAGGACTTACATTCAGGTCTGTGGATTTGAAGCAGGTGAGCTGTGCAGAAATGGGCCTCTGGCTTGGAGTAGGCAATGTCTGAGGTCAGCTTCTCACCTGAGTCCAAGGGTGGGAAGGCCACTCAGATGGGTCAGAGGTTGGACTGGGCGTACAATTGGATGGGGACCACGAAGGAGCAGAGGTTTGGTGACAGGAAGGATGGAAAGGCCGCCCGTCCCCCAGTTCGAGAAGCATATGGGCAGATCTTGTGGGCTGTGCCTTTGCAGCCTCTTCCTCTGTCCAAGTGGCTGCAGGGGACAGGGAGAACGGCCAGGACGTGAGGGGCCAGGCGACACCTCGTTCCACACCCTGGCTGCCTTGCGCTCTGCACTAGGCCTCCAGAGCAAGAGGTCAGCGATGGGACAGGGAAGGTTCTTGGTGCACCCCAGACACAGGACATGGCCGGGAATAGCATACATGGCAGGTGGTGACCAGGGCACTAGGCACCCAGCGACGGGGCGGTGACTGCCTTCCCCCAGAGCAGCCAGCCAGTGCGCAGGGCTGTCAGTGCAGGCTGGGGCCAGCAGCGCGGTCCTTCACTAACGAGACAGAATGGGGGCACGGGCGCCCCGCACCCCTCCCTTCCCTGTCACTCCTCTCTGTCCTTGGGCTCTCTCCTCTGCCCCTGCCCTGGCCTGTTTCCTCTCCTCCTCCGCTCTCTTTGCTCCGCCTTCTCTCTTTCCTCTACCTGCATGTCCCCAGCCAGCTCCCCACCCAAAGCCTTGTTTCTCTGGAGGACAGGGCATGGATGGAGCTTGAGGTGGCTTGGGGGTTCTACTCCCCAGAGATCTGGGAGCCAGGGTCCACCCTGGGTGGGTCTGTGGGAGGTGGGCTTGTCCCTCCTCCTCTCCTTGGTGGCCTCCAGTTCTTGCAGCAGGATAGGGTGGGGAGGGCAGAGCTGGTGTGTGCCACACATATTGCTGGTCCTGCCGTCTGCCCAGGCCCCTGGCCCCAGAACCCCGCTTTCAGCAGTGTGGACAGGCACTGGGTGTGCATGTGGGTGGAGTGCTGGCTGCCCTAGGGGAGACCCTGGAGTGGTGGGGAAGGAGGAGCTGTCTCCTGGAGCAAGTCATGACCCAGGAAGTCCAGATAGCAGTGACTCCCCACGTCCCCCCAAGGTTGTGATCCAGGCCTTCCTGATGTGGGGGCTGGGCTTGGGGTCCTCTCAGGCCCCTCACTGCTCCCCAGGATAGGGATCAAGGGCTGTGCTGTGTAGGGCCAGCCTGTGTGGCCACCCTGCCCTGCCCTGCCCTGGTGTTTGGGGTCAGTGAGAGGCTCCTGTGTACCCGTCACAGGGCCCACCTGCGCACATGGTCCAGCATCCCTTCTTCCCAGGACCCGGTGTGCTGCTGGCTGCAGCTGTGGGCTGGTGCCTGTGTGCTGGGGGCCATCAAAGATGATGTGTTGCTGGAGGGTGAGGGGCTGGGTAACAGGAGCAGGGGCTGGGTGAGCGAGAGCCTCAGAAGCCAATTGGAGCCAGGTTTGTCTCCGGACAGCCAATCTGGAGGCCTGGGCTCCTGGCCAGCGAGTGGCTGCTCAGAACCCCCCGCAGGGAGGAGGGACCCGCCTAGGGCGGGCAGGCCCCGCCTATAAATGGTCCTGGGAGCGGCGCCCCATCCCAGAGCCGCTGCTTTCCCGCTGGAGCTGCCCCTCTGCCTCTGGACTCTGGTGACTCAGGCCTTTGTTTGCCCGCCCTTGTCAAGGCGAGTCGCGCCCTCGGCAAGATGCCGGAGTGCTGGGATGGGGTGAGTGCAGGCCACGAGGTTGTCGGGGAGGAAGGGGCATCCCTCTGCCCATGTCTGCTGTCACATCTCCCTTCAGTCGCCTCACCTTGGGGAGAACTGCGGCAAGGCCAGCAGGCAGAACCGGCAGGGTCTCCTGGTGACCGTGGCCCGTGGCAGCAGTGCAGGGTTAGCTGCCAGACAGGCCGGCGGGGGAGGGTGAAATCTGCAGCCCAGGGACTGGGCTGTGACCTGCCTGGAAGTCTGTGCGGACCATGCGCCCGCGTGTGTGCAGCCCGCCGACAGGTGCCCTTCGCCTGGCCCGTGCTGAGCGGGTGGCTGCCTCGCTCCGGTGACCACCTGGGCCGCGGCGAAGGCCGTGTTCCCTGCGTGTGTCTGGGCGTCCGTGCGTGCGGGTGTCCGCGCTCCTGACCCTGCGGTTCTCTTGCGGTTGTCTTGCTTGTTTGCGTGGCTGCGCCGGAGTGCAAGTAGGACAGCCTCTTCCTTTCTTAGCAGGCGCTTGCAGCCCCTCCGTGGTCCCCGGGGCACCGCAGGGAGGTCTGGGTGCGGGTGCTAACCGGGCCTTCAGGCAGGGGGTCCTGCGGGGGAGGGTAGCAGAGGGGTCGTAGTGCCTTACGTTGTAGGTGGGGGAGGCAACGCTAGAGCCCTGAGCCGACGGCCGGGGCCCCGGGGCGGGGGGGGGGGTGCTCCAGGACCCCTCCCCGGGCCCCGCAGCAGTGCCCAGGGCTACTCTTCTTCCTCGGTGAGGGAGAGGCAGGGGCACACCTGCTCCTCTATCCCCAACCCGGGCTTGCCTTGCGGGTTTGCGGATGATGAGTCCCCTGCACCCAACGCAACGACGTCAGCACCTCCCGGCTGCGCGGCCCTCGGTTCCCTGAGTGATTGATGCGGGAGTGATGGATAGGATCGGAGTAGCCTTCCCACCCCACCCCCGTGCGCTGAAACCCAGCTTCGGAGGCCCGCGGCCCTGAAGGTCAAGGGCGAGGGGGACTGGCTGCCGCAGTGCCTCCAGCCTGGCACCCACCTGGGGGCGGGGAACGGTGACATCACTGAGAGCCAATGGGAGCACTCGGTCCTGGGGTTGGGGGCTCCAGAGAGTACCGCTGCTGCCCTTGAGGCTCCCCCTATGTGCAGGCCCGGGAGAGATGGGGATACTGGGCATCTTATCCGGCTGAACTGGGTCTGAGCTCCCAGGTGGACAGGAGGGTTCAGCCAAGGTTACCCCGCTCTGCGGGAGGGGCCCCTGGCCAATGTCTGTCCGCGGCAGCTGAGCCTTAGTGGGGCAGGCATTGCTGCTAAATCCCATTGCCCAGGGGATAGTAATGGGGTGGTCACAGCAGGGCTGGGAGTGGACAGACGCCCTCTTCCTTACACCTACGGACTGTCTGAGTGTGAAAGGCTACTGTCCTGTGCCCCACTTGTGCCTGGTAGAGCGAAAGGTGACCCTGTGCCACCGAGGTACTGCCCTTCATGCTGCAGGACGTGCACTGCAGCTTTTGTTAAGTGGGCACCCCTCCTGCCCCCCAACCCTGCCCTCTGTAGCACTGGGCACCCCTCCTGCCCCTGCCCATACCCTCTAGAGCCAAGGGGGAAAGGGCTTGGGCTCCCAGCGGGGCCCTGGCCGTGGAGAGGCTGACTGCTGGGAAGTCTCCTGGGTGCAGCTTGATCTCCGCAGAAAAGACGGCCTTCCGTGCGTTCCGCTGAGGTGTGCACCTGGCAAGGCCTGCCCTGCCCTCTCTGGGCTTGACCTTGGGCAGGTCATTTCCCTTTTCCCAGCCCGGGTTGCTGCTCTGTGGCTTGGGTCGCTGTGAGGAGTAAACGAGAAGACACACGAAAAGGGTGTAGTCAGTAGTCAGGGAGCAGGGAGCGTTCCTTGTTTTGGTGGCCCTAGTGGAGGACAGTCCTGGGATGTGGGAGGCTGTGGTGGACCTGGCTGCCCCCACCCAGAGGGTGACAGGGTATGTCTAACAGGACCTCACAGCAGACATGTGGCACCACCTTGTCACTCCCCCTGGAGACACAGGCCAGTCCCCAAGAAGCTGTCTCCTACCTCCTGAGCCTGTCCCTTTCCTGTCGGGGGGAGGAACTTTGGTTCTCTTCGAATTTAAGTGTCCACATGTGCAAAATGGGGGAAAGAGCTCCTGCTTTCTTGCAGACACCTGGCACACAGTAGGTGCTCAGTTGTGTGCTGTCCTTGACCCGAACCCCACCCCCTGCTCAATGGGCCAGCTCCCCGGGCTCCCGCGGTGCGGGCCGCAGTTGTTTGTTCAGCTCTGACCAGCCCCTCATGGAGTCTCTCCACTGAGTGGCCAAGAGTGGCCAGCGTGCAGAGGGCCCAGCCGTCGGGGCTTCTCCCAGGCTCAGGACTCCCCAGCACAACAGTTTCTGCGCCGGGACCTCTCCAAGTGTTAAGCAGTCCGCAGACATCAGCATCTTTAGTTCTCACACAGTCTCCGGAGAGGGCTTCGGAAGAGGTGGCTGAGGGACAGAGAAGTCGTGTGTCTGGCTTAGAGGCGCACAGTAAGGGGCAGAGCAAGGCTCGAACCCACAGCACCCAGCTCCTGCTTCCTGAAAGACTACTGACCCTGAACAGCGAAACCAAAGGTGTAAATAGAGGGGCAGCCCAGCCCAGGGCGGCCACAATGAAAGGCCAAGGTTGGCAGGGTGTCTGGCTGGGCCCTTCCTGAAGGAAGGCTTTGGGGTTCAAGGTGGAAGGAAGGGCAGGAGCAAGAACCCAGAAGTGGGACCCAGGCATGTTTGGGCATTGGAAGCGGGGCCTGGTCAGCAGGGGCTGGTCACTGAGGACTGAAGCTGACCTACGTCAGGAGCTACCGCCCTGGAAGGATCCTGAGTGGAGGAGGAACAGACAAGGGTGGGACTCAGGCTGGGGAGGCATCGTTGTCCGAGTGAGACAGGGAGATGCGCCTCATGGGACCCTGGAGGGCTGTGCACAGCAGGCTGGCCGTGGCGGCTCACCCCTCTGGCTGGTTTGCAAAGGGGATCAGAACTTTCAGATACGCATCAGTTCCCATTGTCCCTGTGCTGAAGGCCCCTGTGAAGGAGTGTTTCTTCTGTTACACCCTCTCTGTGGGCTACTTGGAGGGATGGGAATGGGATGTCCCACCCCCATGGGGCATGGAGGCTGCCCTCCTCTCAGCCTCTTTGCCCAGAAGACCCAGGAGTGAGGGCTGCCCAGAGCGTCCAGCACCGTCTCTCCCCTCCAGGAACATGACATTGAGACTCCTTATGGCCTTCTGCACGTGGTGATCCGGGGCTCCCCCAAGGGGAACCGCCCAGCCATCCTCACCTACCACGATGTGGGCCTCAACCGTAAGTGCGCCCCAGCCTCACCCAGCCTTTCCCTGCCTCAAATCTGCCAGAGCCCTGAGGCCTTCCCTTCCTCCCCCCGGGGCCCTGTCAGACCCAGACCACACTCAGCTCTGTGTCCTTAGCCACTTAGGCCTTGGTCTCCCCCTGGACCATGAGGCTGATCACCTCTGCCTCGCCCTCCCTCCCAGAGCCAGGGCCTCCTCCCTGCCCCTCTGCTCAGTGACAGGTGTGTCTTTTCAGACAAGCTGTGCTTCAACACCTTCTTCAACTTTGAGGACATGCAGGAGATCACCAAACATTTCGTGGTGTGCCACGTGGATGCCCCCGGTCAGCAGGTGGGGGCGTCCCAGTTCCCTCAGGGGTAGGTACCCGCAGCCCCCTCCAGCGCTCCCCGGCTCTGCGCCCCAGGCCACACCTGGGCCTGACCTCCTGCTCCGCCTGCAGGTACCAGTACCCCTCCATGGAGCAGCTGGCCGCCATGCTCCCCAGCGTGGTGCAGCACTTTGGGTGAGTCCCCGCCTGCCCCTGCCCTGCGCTGGGGCCCAGGGACGCCCGCCACCAGGCTCGGGTGAGGTCTGAGGGTTGTGGGTGAGGCCTGCCCAGATGACATTTGTGGGAAATGGCACCCCTGGCCATAAAGTGACCAGCCATGCTCTCCTCCAGCTTCAAGTACGTGATTGGCATTGGAGTGGGAGCTGGAGCCTATGTGCTGGCCAAGTTTGCAGTGAGTTTCCCCCTGCACCCCCCACCCCCGCCCAGGAATGATCCTCCAGGGGCAACTCTTCAGCCACGAAAGCTTTCCTGATCCTTCTTCCTTCTCCTTCTCCCCACTTCCTCTTCGCTTGGGAAAGCCTTTTTCTTTTCTTTTATCTAAGGAAATTAACTTCTTTTTAAAAAGATTGCTTTTTCCATAATTTCCTCAAAAGACTATTAACTATAACTTGCTCAACTATTATCTAAAACCAAAATTTATTATTTTTTTTAAGATTTTATTTGTTTATTTTTAGAGAGAGGAGAAGGGAGGGAGACAGGGAGAGAAACATCGTTGTGTGAGAGAAACATCAATGGGTTGCTTCTCACATGCCCCCAGCTGGCGACTTGGCCTGCAACCCAGGCATGTGCCCTGACTGGGAATCGAATCAGCAAACTTTTGATTCCCAGGTTGTCGCTCAATCCATTGAGACACACCAGCCGGGGCTAAAGCCAAAATTTCTATTAACCACGCACTATACAACTAATTACTCTAACCAGAGAATAAGGATTATCCTAATCACTCATTCACTAATTAGGGTAATATTTAAACAAGTCACGTTTAAACCAAAAATTACACTTCTGTTCAGTTTGCACAGTTTAATGAAAGTCACCTTTCAAAAAGATCATGTTGGGTAAGAGCCACAAGCTTTTCGTTCCTAACAACGGAAACTTAATTTTCAGGATTCAAATGATTTCTTTCTTCAAAAGAAATGACCAAGAGTTTTCAACTCTAGTTTCAATTTCAATGCTTAACCATTTTCTTAACTGGAGACCATTTCCTGCCACCCCAAACTTGACGTGACATGAGCGTTGTACTTATCCTGCCCCCTGAATACGGGCAAATGACTGAACAGAAAATGTGGATCCCTTTTTCCACATCTAACCAAACAGACTTCAGCTGTCACATCATTAACATCACCAGGGCTTTCTTGTTTATAAAAAGCAAAAGAACAAAACGTTCTATTGAAGATGTTTAATCCTTGATTTTACAACAGCAGCATCTACAAGACATATTAAATGGGGTGAAAAACAGTGATATAAGCATAGATTCAAAGTAGATCAAAGAATTTTGGAAGGTTCTGGATGGGCGGCTGAGCGGCAGCAGCGGGAAGTGGAGCCCACCCAGGTGCCCAGCTGTCGCCAGTTGGGCCCACCTGTGACACTGGGCCAGAATTTTACAGCCTGTTTAGCAGGTGGTGAGTCTGGGGCTGCCTTCGACCCGTCCCACCCCCCCAGCCCTGTCCTCCTGTCACGGCAGCTTATCTTCCCGGACCTGGTAGAGGGGCTGGTGCTGATGAACATCGACCCCAACGGCAAAGGCTGGATTGACTGGGCCGCCACCAAGGTGAGTGTGGTCCACCGGGCTGGGGGGCGGGGGCAGGGGGAGGCGGTCTCACACTGACCCTCCCTTGGCCTGCAGCTCTCCGGCCTGACCAGCGCTTTACCCGATACGGTGCTCTCTCACCTCTTCAGCCAGGTAAGGGTGTGGGGCCAAGCTCACGGGCCCCAGGGCTGGCCGGGCTGGCGGTCTTGGGGAGCCTCGGCAGCTGCTGAAGGGTCCTGCTTTTGCCCCTTCCCAGGGACGCCGGGGGTGCTTCTGTCCCCTCCCAGTGGGGCAGGAGGAGGAGGGCAGGGGGTTAGGTGGCATTTGACCTGTCGCACTCTGTCCTCCGCTGGAACCGTGGTGCTGGAGTGTCTGAAGGACGGACGGGTGGCGGAGGCCACCTCCCGCAGCTCTGTGGAGCCTGCCCTCCCCTCCGTGGGTCCTGCCTCCCCCATGTGGGGGGTCTCCCTGCCCCCTCCCTGCCAGGAGCGGTCAGAGGCTGCTCTGGCTGTGACATCTGCACCCCCCCCACCCCCACCCCGGGCGCAGGAGGAGCTGGTGAACAACTCGGAGCTGGTGCAGAGCTACCGGCAGCAGATCGGGAACGTGGTAAACCAGGCGAACCTGCAGCTGTTCTGGAACATGTACAACAGGTGTGGGCCAGGGCTGGGCGCTGCGGCAGCATGGCACGCAGCGCTCCTCGCGGGGACCCCTCGCTACAACCGCCCCTGAGGGGGACAGGCGGACGGGAAGATAGTTAAGCTCCCGAGAGGAGTCCCTTGCGGCCCAGGGTCATCCCCGCCGAAGGGCAGAGGTAGAGCAGAGCTTCAGACTGCTCCCAGGGCTTGTCCATTCCTTCTCCCCCCTGTGGCGTTGCTGGCGGGAGCAGTGGGGGACGTGGGGACAGCCCCGAGCCCCGCGATCCTGAACCTCACGTGTACATGGGAGGAGGTTGGATAAAGCCGGGGGTCTCCAAGCTGTGCTCCTTGGAGCCCCTGTGGGGGTTGCCCTGCGAGGAGGCGGCCAGGCCCCCACTTGCCTGCCTCCCCTTCTGCCCCTACAAATGTTTCCTAAGCACCAGCTCCGTGCAGGGCGCTGGAGAAACCAGCGGGAATGAGCGGCCGAAACCCCACAGCCCAGCTGGTGTCCATCCAAGCACAAGCAGCCCTGGGAGGCCCGGGGTGGGGGGTGGTCGGGCAGGGCCAAATTTGAGGGCCCATGTGGCAAGAGTTTGGGGGTCTGGGAAGAAGTCATGCCTGAGGGGCGCCTTGAAGGCCCCTATTTATGCAGAGCAGGTCCTTGTCTCCCTGTTTTATTAGCCCGGGCCTTAATTGCTAGTGGAGGGGAAGGAAACGGGGGGTGGGCGCTGAGATACAGCAGTGTCAGGCTTGGAACACAGCCCCCATCCCGTCCTGGAATGACAGCCTCCGCCTCTCCCTGCAGCCGCAGAGACCTGGACATTAACCGGCCCGGAACGGTGCCCAACGCCAAGACACTCCGGTGAGTGTTCTCCTCGCCCGCCCCCTGCCCGGCCCCACCACCGTGCCCGGGCCAGACAGCCCTTTTCCTCTGTGTCTGCAGCTGCCCGGTGATGCTGGTGGTCGGGGACAATGCGCCCGCGGAGGAGGGGGTGGTGAGTGAGGGGTCGTGCCCTGCCTGGGGGCGGGGACAGGAGTGAAGGGCTCATCGGTCCCTGGCCAGCAGCCAGTTCTTGGCCCAGCTCCTGCGGGAAACCTCAGGGACAGGCCTGATGTGGGGCTTCTCGTCTGCTTCCCCGCCACCATGCCCTTTGTCACCGCAGGCCACAACCCTCATACTGCAGGTGAGGGAGGCCTGGGGGCCTCCTCCCCACACCCTGCTTCAGGTCCAGAGACTAAGATCCCTCTTTTCTCGAAAATCTGACCCATTCCTGGGAACTCTGGGAGCAGGCAGCCTGGGGGTTTCATGTCGCCCTCAGCACAGAGGATGGTGGGCCAGGAGTGCCCTGCTCAGCCCTCTGTGTGCAGGAAGCTGCCATAGTGTCCCTGGGCCCGAGGTCTTGAGGGAGAGGGCCGTGGGCTGAGCCTGCCACCGTAACCCAGGCGGAGGCCTCGCTGGCCGACTCCTGTGGTCCCTGGTGCTTCCCCAGCCAGTCCTGCCAAAGTGGCCCTCGCTCCCTGTGAGGACACTGCCAAGCCCTCCAGTGGTTGTGCGTGGAGTCAAGGTGCCCCCTGCACCCCTCTGCGTCTTGCCCTTGCGCCTGCCCCCCCCCGCACCCCTCTTCAACCCCAGCAGAGTCTCCCAGCTCTGGGGCTGCAAAGTGCATCAGCCAGTGGGGCAGGGGCCCCCCACCCGCCCTCAGGGGCTGGGCCGTGTCTCTGCTGAAACTGGCTGCTTATCATCAGGTTGAGTGCAACTCCAAACTGGACCCCACGAACACGACCTTCCTGAAGGTGAGACCCCCCTCCCAGCCGTGGGCCAGCTCTCCCAACCGCGAGCCTGGCCTTGGGGTGGGGCCTGCCTGGGGTCCCAGCCAGGGTTGGTATGTCTGGTCAGCAGGCCTGTCCAGGTGTGAGGGCCAGGAAAGGGGGGGGTGGCCCCTGCTCTGCTCACCCTCCTCTCTCCCCTGCAGATGGCAGATTCCGGGGGGCTCCCCCAGGTCACACAGGTGAGAGACTCTTAGCCCTCCCTCCCTCCCTTAGCCCGGGCTGGGGGAAGCCTCCCTTGTCCCCCCAGTCCTAGACAACCAGTCAAAGCATGTGTCTCTCCATCCTGCCCGCAGCCCGGGAAGCTGACTGAAGCCTTCAAGTACTTTCTGCAAGGCATGGGCTACAGTAAGTACACCTGCACCCCAGCCCAGCAGCAGGCAGCAAGGTGGGGCTGGCACCTGTCACCTGGTACTGAGCCACCTGCGGGAGGAGCTCTGTGGCTCCGGGGACCTGGATGCCAGGTCCCTGTTACCACATGCTCCCCCTGAGGCCAGGGACACACAAAGGCCTGCAAGGCCATCTCCACCTACACTTTAAGTCCATTGGCCCAGGCTGTGCCCACTCTCTTGGGCCCTGGGGAGGCTCTGGGGCACCATGGCATAGCTGGGCCTACCGGGGTAGGGGGCTCTTCTTCCAGGCCCAGGGGCCCAGGGTGCAGGCTGGGTCTTGTGGGGGAAGCCTGCCTGAGGGTGTCATACGCCCCACCCATGCTCTGCTGGGCCTGAGCACCTGAGAAGGGCCTTTGTCACGGGTGCGTCAGAAGAGGGGGCTTGGAGTCCGGGCGCCGGGGAGGCACGTGGGGCTATCCGGGCATTAGGAGAGCTCAAGGCAGCTGAACCTGGGGGTGACATTCTGAAGATCCTGGGGATATAAGGGCCACAGGGAGCACTGGCCCCCTCTCTGCCCCTCTGTCTCCAGACTTTCCCTTGTGCTCAGATCCAGACTGTGTGCTTGGGAGCCCCCCAACACATGCACAGGCACGCATGTACATCTCCCCTCCCCCTTCCCTTCCCCCCTTTCTCTCCCCCCTTCCCCCTCCCCCCTCCCCCCTCCCTCCTCCCCCCTCCCCCCTCCCTCCTCCCCCCTCCCCCCTCCCTTCTCCCCCCTCCCCCTCCCCTCTCCCCTCTCCCCCACTCCTGGCTCCTGCTGGAGCAACTTTCTCTCCCTGGAATTTCGTTCTTTTCAGACATCAGCCTCTGGAGTTGGGGCCTCGGTGCAAGGACAGGCCTGTGGGGGAAGGCAGGGGGCACATCCAGGAATAGCCCTCCCTCCAGCCCCCAGGCGCCTGCTGCCTTTCTGTGCAGAAGTAGGGCAAGCAGGCCAAGGCCAGCAGTGAGACGGCAGGAGCTCCAAGGCTGGCCCTGAGGGAAGCCCAGGGAGCTCCTGAGGGACGGGGGAAATGAGCTAGGTCTGTCTGTCAGGGACCCGGGAGAAATCCCACCGGGCAGCCCAAGAGCTGGGAAGGATTTGGGGCGTTGTGCAGGCCTCCCCATTCTGCACCAGGGGGGACTGAGGCCCCGCAGAACGGTGTTCGGAAGCTGGGACTAGGATGTGGTGGACATCAGCGCCTCAGTGCCGCAACGCGGGGTGGAGGGGTGGCGGATAAGGGCCCCACCCTGCTGTCTGGGCTCCCAGGGTCAGGCTGAGATCAGTCTGCTGCGTGGTTCCTTCTGTGGCTGCTGCTTGGTGGGTGGGCAGGAGTGAGCTTCCCGAGGCTCTGGCCCTGCCCCCAGCCCCCAGTGCCTGTAGTTTGGTCCTATCTCTGGTCTCTGTCAACACCCCTGCCTCCCCGGACCATGCTCCTCACTGTGTTTGTCCCCCCACCCCGCCCCTGCCCCTCTCTGGCTCTTGTCTCCTCTCAGTTGCGTACTTGAAGGACCGAAGGCTGAGCGGAGGAGCAGGTAGCCCTGTGGCCCCGCCCCTGCTGCATGGACCCCGTCCCCCAGGCTGGCCGGCTCCTTCCTCCGCGCTGCGCTGAGCCAGGCCACCCCGTGCTGTGGTTTGGAACCTTCTTGTGTCCTGCTTGCCTCCAGGGCCGAACCAGTCCTGCTCGTCCTCAGCTCCTGGGCCGCGTGGGCTTCGTCCCTCTTTAGGGCTGTAGAGTGGCCGGGCTTTAGGCAGTTCTGCTTCTAGGTCGCCCTCGGCTGTGCGGCTTCCAGAGCTCGGGCAGGGGGACCCAGGCCCGGCCCTGGGGCAGAGGCGCCCTGCCGTGCCTGAGCAGCACAGGGGCCCGCTTGAGTTCAGGAGGGCTGAGTCTTGCTTGTGAAACGGAATGAGGGCAGAAATGGGGTTTGCGGCAGTGTGAGGCCACTGCAGCGTGTCCTCCTGTATGGAAGCCACCCTACTCCTACTCCCCCAGGACCACCATCCTCTCGAGGCAGGAGGCAGGTATCGTTGAAATTGTGCCCCGTTCTTACACGGGCTCTGGGGTGCCTGGTCGGCCCCCACCCTGTCCTGGCCGTTTCGCCGGCCAGCTGCTGTGAGCGGCCCCTGGCCCCTGGGCTCACTCGCCGTCCCTGGCGTTGCATGCCTTGGGCTTCACAGAGTGGACACCAGAGCCCCGGCCTGGGACGGGCCCCTTGTGCTGTTGGAAGAACGAGTCTCGCTGGCCGCTTTGCTTGGCGTGAATTCTCCCGCCTGCTGTTGCCTGGCCCTGCCTGCAGACCTCATGCCGGGTCCCTCCTCTGTCCACAGTGCCCTCGGCCAGCATGACCCGTCTCGCCCGCTCTCGGACTGCGTCCCTCACCAGCGCCAGCTCGGTGGACGGCAGCCGCCCGCAGGCCTGCACACACTCGGAGAGCAGCGAGGGGCTGGGCCAGGTCAACCACACTATGGAGGTGTCCTGTTGAAGCCCTTGGTCCCCTGAAGACACCCACATGCCCCCCGCCCTCATTGAAGTCCCACTGCCATCCTCACACCAGCTCCTTTTCTCTTTTATTTCCGTGAGGGCGAAGGGGAGGAAATGGGGCTACATCTCTTAGATGCTACCGCAGAGCAGTCTCCAGATGGTCCCCCACCCTGCCTCACCAACCTTGCTGACTTGGCCAACCTGGACCCCTCTCTTCCAACTCCCCACTGCTCAGGCAGGAAGGGGATCTGCTAAGGAAAGACTGAGTCCTCTTCTGGCCAGGATCCAGGATAATATCCTGGATTAAAGCAAGAGCGCAGGGTGACCCCCTTGGGCAGGCAGGTTTGAAGGTGGGGTGGGGTTGTGAGGGGATGGCTGCTGGGACAGCAGGAGCACGGGGTGCAGCTCAGGCACTGGCATGAGAACGGGGGGGACGGCCTCAGGGAGCAGCAGCCAGTGAGCAGCCCTGGAGCTCTGCAGGCGGTGCCCCAGCCCCGCCCCCAAGCACATCTGTTTCTGTCTTGTAGCACGGGTGACAATCATCTGAACAATAGTCACAAGGGGGCACTCCTACCAGGCTGCTGTTCTGCTGGTGCTGCCGGGTGGGCCAGGCAGGCAGGGACTGAAAGGAGGTTTCTCTGTCCAAGGAAAACAAAACAGAGTAGTACCTTGGGGGCAAGAACCCTGCAGACTGTCTCTTCCAGCTCACATTCCGCCACCGCCTGGTCCAGTCCCATTGTTGAGCCAAGGCCCTCAAGCAGTCTGCTGGCCTTCCATCCCCATAGGAACCTGACTTGGGGGCTGAGGTTAAAGGCTGGTAGGTGTACCCTTGAGCACTTCATGTTGTCTGGCTCTGCAGCCAACAGATCCCTTCTTTGCCCCCGGGTTCCATGGAGAACAATATGGTCTAGGCCACCAGAAACATGCAGTCTCTGGGGCGAGTGCTGCTAAAGTTATGCCGGCCTTTCCCCTAGGCACCACTGAGTAAGAAGAGAGTTTATTAACTAGCCCAGGGTAGCAAGACTTCTGCAGCCCCGTCACCATCTCAGCCTGTTGGAATGCCGTGGGCTGGGGCTTGCTGGATCCTAGGGTGGGAGGTGGAGGTGCCTGATATGACAAGGGCCAGGTAGAGGAGTAAGGCTCCCACACACCCTAGCCCCGTCCTGCTACCTAAAGCCCAGGACTGTGCCATATATTTCCCATCCACCATCTTACTGGTAGAATCTCCTGGCCCAAAAACCAGAAGCCATTTGTCTTAGAACCTAAGTCAATGGCCATGAACCCCAAAACAAGTAAAAAGAGAAGGGAGAAAGCTATGAAAAATGGAGGGCTGGGGTGTGGGTATTTGTGTGTGGGGGGCGATGCTCTGAGGCTGGGAGGATACCTGCATCCACATTTCCTCTGCACATATACCACCCTCCCTCCTATAATCTTAAGCCATTGCTAGACTGCTCTAGAGTCCAGTGGAGTGTCCCCGTTCTGTTCACTCACGTGCTTCCTTCGACTATCGAAAGTGACTGTTTGAAAAGCTGGTAGACTTAATCCCTCTTACTGTAGATAGTGCTGTAAGTTGGATTTTTTTTTTTTTTTGCTGTGTTCTTTCAGATGAGATATCTATAAATATCTATACATTATATATATATATATGTATGTATGTATGTATATTGGGTTCCTCCTGTGTGTGGTTTTCCATTGGAAGTTGTCTCTTCTTTGGTCAAAGTGAACTTTTAATGGAGTTTATTATTTTCCTCTCTGTACAGTGAAGAACCTAACTTTGTGTATTCTAGTGGCTAATGTCATGGGACTCAGAAATGACAAAATGTAAAACATAAAAAAAAACCCACCTTGTCTATGTAGAAAGCGTTAACTATGCTGAAAAACTAATAAAGAAACTGAGAATTTGAGTCACGTGATGTGCCCGTTGTGGGAAGCTTTTGCAGAGCGAGTGTTTAGGCTGGCAAGGCTGGTACTTCTTGGGTTTAGGTGCAGAGCGGGGACAGGTGTCTCCATCTATCTCCATGTTTCCAGTTCTCATCCCATACATTATCCTACAATTCTTACATTAATTCTACACATTAGATAGTCGTTATCTTAGTTTCACAGCTGAGGACACTGAGCCTCCGGGTAAGGGATTTGCCCCAATAAAGCCAAGTGGGAAGCTGGCCTTGGCATTGTTTGACTTCAAAACACAAGCCTGTAACCTGTGTATTTGCTGCCTTTTTTTTTAATCCTCACCCAAGGATATGTTCAGTGACTTTAGAGAGAGATTGATTATTTGCCTCCTGCAGGCACCCCAACGGGGATTGCACCTGCAACCTAGGCATGTGCCCTGACCGAGGATCCAGCCTGCAACCCAGCCACCTGACCAGGACACGGCCTCATTTTCTTAAATTTAACAGCAGCTGCTTCCTTCCCCACGTTTAACCACTTCTGATTCACTCAGCCATTTACCCAGTAGATGTTGAGTTCCTGCTGTGTGTCAGCTAATAAAACAAATAAAAATAAAATCCACTATGTGCTATGCATTAAATGAAAACAAGGATATACTAGCGAGGGTGACAGGTATTGTAGTTCTGTGAACCCTCAACCCTCCCCATGCCATACACACACACACACACACACACGCGCGCGCGCGCGCGCGCAAACCGCTCCAATCGGGCAGATAACAATGGTTAGACAACCGTAGCTAACGAGTGGTCGAAAAGAAGAAGGCAGACCGCCCGGAGGTAGGTACTCAGTTGGTTAGAGCCTCTTCCCCATAAGCTAAGGTGATGGGCTCCATCCCTGGTCAGGGCACATATAACAATCAACCAGTGAATGCATAAAGAAGTAGAACAACAAATTGATGCTTCTTTCTCTCTGTAAAAATCAATCAATCAATCAATCAATCAATCAATCAATAAAAAGAGAAGGCAGGCCTGCGCCCACCTGGGTGCGCTCCCAGCCGCAGTCGCACTACCCCAAGGTCTCAGCTCTCTGAGACCAAAGTGAAGCGTTGTGTCTGTCTCAGAACCAGGCTCGAGGTGGTATGGGCACGCATCTTCATGCATACGACCACACGTTTTCTAAACCTAAGGGGGGACACCCAGACTCGCAATAGAATTGGATCAGGTGCAAATCTCTACTCGTCTTCCACGTGGGTTCTGACACAAGCCTCACGCGGTCTGCGTGGCAGGTCCGGGTATAGGCCCCGCCCCCCAGAGTCCCGCCCCCGGGTGTGGCCAGGGACGCTGGCAGTGCGGCGCAGCTGCACGGGTGGCTGGGGCTGCGCGCCGTCTGATCATGGCGGTTCAGGCAAAGCGTCGGCGGGTAAGTCGTGGGCAGCCGGCGGGGGCCCACCGCTCCCCGAAGCGCCTCACGCTGCTCTGTCCTCAGTCCGACCCGCCCGGGGGTCTCCTCCACTTCCTGGTTCCCGCAGGTCCCTTGCGGCTCTCGGTCCCCTCCCCCACCCATAGGCCTTCCTCCGTGCGCTCTGATCTTCCCTTCTCCCAGCGAGCGCCCTCGGCGGGGCCTTGCAATGGAGCTCGGTTGTCTTAGGTGACCCGGCCTGTGGGCGGCGGCAGCGGCGACGATGGCAACCTAGACCCGGTGGCCGGCTTCCTGAGCTGGTGCCGGCTCATGGGGCTGGAGCTGAGTCCTAAGGTGAGTGAAGGCTGGGCGGGAGACGGGGCCGGTGCGTCGCGGCGCAGGCCATTTCTGATCCGCTGTTCCCCCGGCTTAGGTGGCGGTGGGCCGGCAGGGCACGGTGGCCGGCTACGGCATGGTGGCCCGGGAGAGCGTGCAGCCCGGGGAGCTGCTGTTCGCGGTACCGCGGGCCGTGCTCCTGTCGCAGTACACCTGCTCGATCAGCGGCCTGCTGGAGCGAGGTGGGCTCGCCGCCGGGGGTGGGACACCCAGGCGGGCTCGCGGGCCGCGCCGGGGGTCTCATTGCTGTTTCCCTCAGAGCAAGGCGCGCTTCAGAGCCAGTCGGGCTGGGTCCCACTGCTGCTGGCGCTGCTCCACGAGCTGCAGGCCCCGGCCTCACCCTGGAGCCCCTACTTTGCGCTCTGGCCCGAGCTGGACCGCTTGGAGCACCCCATGTTCTGGTGAGAGCCGTGGGAGGGGTTGGGGAGTGCCCGTGCTAGATAGCCTGGCTGGACCGCCCTGACCGGGGGACAGGACTGCCTCCCAAGCATTAGTCCCAGGAGGGTATGTGAAGGGAACCTTGGTGGGGTCTCCTTGCAGGCCCGAGGAAGAGCGCAGGCGGTTGCTACAAGGTACAGGGGTACCTGAGGCCGTGGAGAAGGATTTGGCCAGCATCCGCAGCGAGTACTATTCTATCGTTCTGCCCTTCATGGAAGCCCACCCTGACCTTTTCAGCCCCCGAGTTCGCTCCCTGGAACTCTACCACCAGCTTGTGGCTCTCGTGATGGCCTACAGGTCAGTGAGCAGAGCTTCAAAAAACGCCTTTTAGAGCTCTATTGAGGGACAAGAGGGGAAAGAACAGTGAACCCCATCCCCAGACTCTCCCCCTACAACTGGGCTTTAGCAAAGTTCTTTCTGGCAGCTTTCAGGAACCACTGGAGGAAGAGGAGGATGAAAAGGAGCCAAACCCCCCTTTGATGGTGCCTGCTGCAGACATACTAAACCACGTAGCCAATCACAATGCCAATCTAGAATACTCCTCAGTGAGTGGACCCCTCCCGCTCTTCTTGTGTGCACTGATGGCTGGGCACGATTCAGACCAGTGCCCATCACCATGCCTGCCAGCTAATTGGGCTGAATGGGCTCTAATTTCCTTGTCCTAAAGAGATGTTAGCTCCTCCTGTATTCATTTGCATATTCCAGTGAAGTAGTGTGAGCACAAAACATCTCAAAGCTTCCAAACCTATGGTTAATCCTCTGACGAACTTGACTACCGCCATTTACTTGGTGCTGGAGGTTAGCGGCTCTGCACAATCCCGGGGAACCAACATGGACAGCAGGATAAGAGAGCAGGGCTGATTATACAGATTCTGGTGACTAGGTGGGAAGTTTCTGTTGGCGAGTGTAGTATAGCATCAGTCCCACCGCCGAACTACACCTGCTGGAGGGTCTTCCTAAGGGGAGGAATCGATCGTGCTGCCGGTCTGGGGAGGGCCTGGTCCCAGCCTCTCCGTTCCACTCCAGAATTGTCTTCGGATGGTGGCTACTCAGCCCATTCCTAAAGGCCATGAAATTTTCAACACTTACGGGAAAATGGCTAATTGGCAACTGATTCATATGTATGGTTTTGTTGAACCATACCCCGACAACACAGATGACACAGCAGACATCCAGATGGTGACAGTTCGTGAGGCAGCATTGCAGGGTGAGTGGTTAACTCCATCTTGCACATGTGGATGTGCCTCTCTCCCCCCACCCCAGGTGCTCAGCTCAATAGCAGATGCTTTTTGTAGACTAAAAAGTGAGCTCTTTGGTATTGAGACTTACTACTTTTCTATCTACAGGAGCACAAGGTGAAGCTGAAAGGCTCCTGCTGTATGAACGCTGGGATCACTTATGCAAACTGGAGATGGTAGGGGAAGAGGGCGCCTTTGTGATTGGGCGGGAGGAGGTACTGACTGCAGAGGAACTGACTGCCACGCTTGAGGTAAAGGGCTGAAAATGGCCACTTAATGCTGTAAGCAGGCCTGCGTACTGGATTGGCCAAAAAGTCTGTTACTTTTTCTCCCCTATACCTCTATTAGTGCTTAGTTGTCTTTAACTTCATTCGAAACAATTTTGTTAAGACTATTGTGACAGCACCCAATCAGTGTGAACTTAAAAAACTTACCAAATTGGTGCATTTTTGTGCATTTTAATACTGAAGATGGAAGATACACAATATTTTCGGCATGTTATGCTTTATTATTTCAAGAAAGGTATAACAACTGGAATGCAAAAAAGGGTTTGTGCAGTGTATGGAGAAGCAGCTGTGACAGACTGAATGTTTCAAAAGTGGTTTGTGCAGTTTCTTGGTACTGTTGCATTCTGGCCAAGTGATTGTTTCCCGTGGGGCTGTCTGATGCATTGAAAGGTGTTTAGCAGCACTCCTGGCCTCTAACCCACTAGAAGGCAATAGAAGGAGATAGCCCAAATACTCAAAATACCCAAACTGACATTTAAGTTACTGGTAAAAATGAAAAATTTATTTTATGGAAAAAAATGTTGTGGACTTTTTGGCCAACCCAATACTTAGAGCTCAGGCCAGGTGAGGAGTAAGGAGGGGTGAAGGGAAGGATACTTGAATGCTGCCCAGGATGGCTTGTCTACATGAACTTCAGAAATGTGTAAGTAATGCATCCCATTTAAGGGCTGGCTCTATGGTTGCTTCTAGGTGCTATGCATGCCTGCTGACGAGTTCAGAGAATTTAAAGACCAGGATGGATGGGGAGATGATGAAAGGGAAGACAGCCTGAAAATCACAAATATCCCCAAGCTCAAAGAATCATGGAGGCAGCTTCTTCAGGACAGTGTTCTGTTGACCCTGAAAACGTATGCCACAGACCTAAAAACTGAGCAGGATTTACTCAGTAATAAGGAGGTGTACACCAAACTCAGCTGGAGGGAACAGCAGGCCTTACAGGTTCGTTATGGTCAGAAAATGATCCTACACCAGTTGTTGGAAGTGACAGGTCCTGGTTGCCTGAAACATCCATGAACAGAACTTGATTCTAAGCTGATACTGATGCTTGAAAAAGGAAATTGTGGATCTTTAGGTTTGCTTTTCTAATTAAATATCAAAAGAAAAGAACAAAGTTCTGCTAAGATGAACTCTGAGGTAAGGGGACATGTTTAAGGATTGGGAACAGCACACTTGGGAACTGCTGGTAATTGTCACCAAAACCAATACACTTTTCTTTTTTAGTTATTACCATTGTCATTAAAATTTTTTTTTTTTTTAATCAATACACTTTATAGTTTTGTTCTCACTCTGAACCAACACTAGTCAGAAACGTGATTGTGAAAAGTCTTGCTGTAGTCTATAGTGTTTTTAATAACGTGGACTTTGAAAATTGACCTGGGTAAAATCTGGGTCTATTTTGAGCGAGTCGCTATTTATTTATTTATTTATTTAAAGACTTTGTTTCCTCCTGTTAGAGGACATAGTAAGCTATGTCACTGGCACTTAGAGCATTTGTTTTAATTCCTCAGCAGTCTGAAGTTTGCTCTATATAGCACCCCTCTCTCAGGAAAGAAACTGTAAGACACCAATGACATTCAAGCCTCGCTTCATGTAAGATTTTCTATTTAACCTTCGACCTTTCTGTCCTCTGGCTATAAAACTCGACCGCCCTTACTCGACCACCATTAAGGGTGTAAGGTAGTGGTTAAGTTTTAGATATATATCTAATTCCTTTCTTTGAGAAATAAAGGGAATTTTGTAATGGTTAATTTTCTACTGTTGAAACAGGAAGAAACACTATGTTTAAAAAAATCACTTTCTTGTTTGAACACGCCAAACATG
This sequence comes from Furipterus horrens, assembly GCF_987537825.1. Taxonomy (NCBI): domain Eukaryota; kingdom Metazoa; phylum Chordata; class Mammalia; order Chiroptera; family Furipteridae; genus Furipterus; species Furipterus horrens. The sequence continues at coordinate 8,378,830 of NW_028327183.1, forward strand.
TTCAAAAGTAGTGGGAAACAGCTACCATTCAGCAAGAAGCTGGCGGTTCCCCAAGACCTTGGGCTTTGCAAGGGTGGGCTATCCACTTTCCTCCTCACCACCAGCAGCTGGCTGCTGCTACTGAGAAAAGGCACAGTGTACTCACGCGTGTCTCATGACTTTAATGTTTGCATTGACTACAGTATGCATACACATACAAGAGGTATGGGGAGCTAAAGCCCAGGAACTAGAAAGGCTACAAAATACAACACTGGACCAATACATTTACAAAACACTCAAAATCCTTACAAAAGGGACTGACAGTATTGGTCCTTTTGACTTTTTGTTGTTATTCAACATAGCCTGGGATAAAGGGGGAGGGCAGTTCATACTACTGGGTTCCCTTTTCTCAGTTTGCAAGAATCAGGAGAGATGGGGGAGCTTTAGGTCTGGTCTGGTTTCCCTTTATAAAAAGAGCATACTCTCTAGCAGAAAATGAGAAAATGATGCTCCCCAGCAGTCAGCTGTAGATTTGGAGAAGGGATGGAGCAAAATCCCATGGGATAACAACTGTGAGCCCTTTCCAGGTTCTCTGGCATACCAAATTCTACCACATCCACATTTTTAACAACTTGGTAATTTTCAAGGTCCCCGTCCACATTAAAAAAATAGGTTACATAATATTTCAATTGGCTTTTTGTGCTACTTCTTTGGGACACCAGGAATGTCAGAAGACATGGAGCTATGTCCCCCGACAAGTGCATGGCAGCAGCAGTACTCTTCAATTATAAGCTGGACAGGTACAAGTTTATGTACTTGCCTTGGACACATTTTGCACAAACCCAAGAAGTTCCAGACAAAGGTTTTCTCTGTCATATATTTACACAAGTTCAAAATGATATTCACAGCATTTTCTAAATTTTGGCCAAGAGTCAAAAAATGCAATTAAACTTTGGAACGTGCCCACATATGCAGGAAGCTGACCCAAACAGTAATTGGGGCAGATACCCGAGAACCAAGGGCTGGGAAAGTCAGGGAGAACTGAAAGGATTCCTCAGCCAGTTTATGAACTTGGTGCTATGGGACATCCAGGCTGATAGGTTCACAACAGCGATACAGTTCCGTCTAACTGGCACCCGTCCCTTCCATTACTTGCTGAGCTTGCTTCTGTCCCATGCAGCACTGTGCAACAGACTGGAATAACCTGAAGAAGGGAGAGACATTGCAAGTTTGTGAGGAAAGTTCAGACCTGATAATATTTTGTGTCTCATTAACTTTAGCAACTCACTACTACCCAGGCTGGAGCCATCAAATGATCCTCATTGTCCTGTCTCATTTTTACACAATCAAAAAATTACTTTTAACTTACTTTTCAATTTCTGGGGCACAGTGTACAAACTCATGGTTCCAGAACTTAAATGCTGGATTTTTAATCAGCTCAATGAAGGTAATAAGTAGACCCCAAGGATGTGGCCTATTTACAATCAACCGTTCCAAGAGAACCCTGGAGAAGGGGAGAATAAATCAGTTAATGCACACAGAAACACACAAATTCAGGACCACTTCTCCATTACCTATCCCCCCCACCCCCCAACTCTTCTCCCTGATTATAAAACCACATGCAAAAGTTGTTAGCTTTACTAAAGACCGGCGGATCAATCTAGGTAGCACGGTTAATGCAGGCCGAATCTGGAATTAGGAAATCTAGCTTGGAATCCCGCCTATTCCCATTACTGAGCCTAAGAGACTAAATTATGGTCAATTAAGGACAATATCAGATTACTGTGGTGCAAGAAAGTAACCACTTAATACATTCAATGAAAGGAAACAAATTCTAATACTACTAGTACATGTGTAAATCGGTGCATCTTTTTTTCATGGCAATTAGTACTGGTTTAAATATTCAAATACCAATACATGTATAAACTGGTGTTATTTTTTTGAATAGCAATTAGTATGCGCTTAAATATTCGTATCTTTTACCTAACCAGCTGTATTTCTGAATTTACTAAGAAAATAGTAAAGCACAAGAACAAAGATTTAAGTTCAAGGAAGTTGACAACAGCTTTATAAATAATCACAAGATAGGACATCATCACTACTTATTTTTTAGTATATAAACATACCAGACTTGTTATCTAATACCCACAAACAACTATTAAGTGAAGAAGCAAGTTTAAAAGTCTGGCCCAGTTTTTAAAGTACGTGTATATACCTCTCTCACCAGAAATCTACCCATTTTTAGTCTTCAGTGCTGTATATCGTCCAAGCAGTATGCAAAAGATTCCTAACTATTGTCAGGAAAACACAAATTATGATCTTATTATTTCTGCTGCATAAAAAACCTTTTAACTCAGGGATAACAAAGAAGTCCACGTGTTTTAACATGGGCTTTAACAAGCTGTATGACTCAGGACTGGTTAAAAACTGTGTGGCCCCCACATTACCTTAAATCAAAATGCTGCCTGTCTTTTGTTGCAAAGTACTTTTTATTTCAGCAATGATTATGGCCTGTAATTGCATGCAATTCAGGAAGGCAGTTAAATGTCCAAAAAGAGAATTCATGGTAAACAGGAAGAGGCACAACCTTTAGAAACATCTGAAAAACAAAGCTCTCTTACCTCGTGATCTGTTCTTGGATAGCTTCAGTGTTGGCTTCTGCAAAAAGGTATAGCATGGTGCAGCTGAAGTAGTGAGTGTGGCTATTTGGGTACCGCAGCTGATTTGCTATTGCATTCAAGAAGAGATACCGACCTGGAAATCAAGAAAATCCAGAATCCAGCTTAGTGAGAACTCGTTCTATAAGGCCAAGATAAGAAGACAAATCATTCTGACTGGCTAGGATTTAGATTTAACTTAGTGAAAGTGTGTCACTTTTAATTCACCCATCTCTTTTAGTGTCACTTAACAGAAGACAGCTGGACTGTCATTTCTGCCTGTATGCAATCTGTTCCACTATTACATTTCATGTAGCCCCTGGAAAACTCCATACCCTTGTTAACAAAACGAGTGCAAAAAGAACCTAAAACATTGTTATGAAAAGTTGTGACCTTATAGCCTTTCTAAAAGGGTCCTGAACATTACACCAAGGGTTCTCAGACCACACTTTGAGAACGACGAGTTTAAACTATATAGGAATAAATATCTATTAACTGGGCCTGGTTGTCTGCCTCTGCTTAATATTATTGTTTGTAAGGCTATCACAGTGAGTTTTAACATGTCTCTAAAGGCTACTCTCCTTCAAAATTAACCAGCCTCTCAAGTATCCACAGCAAAGTTAAAATTAGGCAGGCATCCTCCTAAAGTGTGTGTGCTAAAATGAGCAGGACTGTAAGTTGGTTAGCACCTACTGGGGTCTCTATTACATAAGGATATAGAACACCAGGAGAAATGTAGTTCACAGGCAACCTATAACAAAAATTACACTGTAAGCTTTTCGCAGAGAAAATAGGAAAAGTCCGCTTCATTCAAGTTTATACATCTAATACTAACATGCTGCCTGCCAAATAAGCACAAATAAATTCTGGGGAAAGGTGAGATAACAAAATAATGTAATATATGGTTATTTTCAAAGAGAGGCTAAAAAAAGGCACGCGTTTATTTTGCGCACTAAAAGTGTACTGCAATGATACACACTGACATATTAACTGATGTCGTAAGCACTCTGGATGATTCTTTCCTTTATGCTTTTCTGCACTGAGAGGATACTGTCCAATTAGAACAGCCAGGCAGACCCATAAACACTGACAGAACATTCTCTCTCGATGGCGGCTTACTGTATTTTCAGGACTGGACTCTGCGAAGAGGCTCGCTTGACTCACCTTCCGTGTCCAAGTCCACAGCCAGGTTCTGGAATATGTCCATGTGGGCCGAGTGGGTGATGGTGCTCATTGAAGGTGTGCTGCCCTTGTTGTGGATGTGCGCAATGGCCTGAGTCCCGACGTAGAGCACCAGTGCGTTGATGAGCTGCAGGTTGTAGCGATTGCCAGGCTCATTGGATACCTAAGTGAACAAAACCAAGTTCCTCACTGGTTCTCACAGAGGGCTAATTGGGCTTGGGTATCTCTACACCCTTTCTAAGCCTTCACTGAAAAGCAGAACTGCTCAACATTCTTTGTAATTTAAATTTTAGATGAACTTCCTTGAGTTTGTTGAAGGTATTTAACAAACACACAGTTGCCCAAGAGTAGTGAATTGTGTCAACAACAAACATTTCCCTTGGGAAACCAAAGTTTTAACAGGTGCCAGCATAAAAGAAAACTTTATAAAGAAAAAAAAAAAAAAAAAAGGCAGCACTATTTCAATTATATAAAAGATTTGGAGAGTGAAAATGTGTTTCCTTGGTATAGAAACACTGGAAAGATAATACAACTTAAAGGTCATTTTTCTATATGGCAAATTAAACCCATTTCTTTAGAAAAATCTTGGTAGTAGCAGTCTAGTCTTGTCCAGCAGATCAGTCCATTCCTTGGTCGCCTCTTTGAGGTTATGGCTTTGTGTCACTGATAAGATGATATGTAATCTAGTTAATCTCACCCACAATTAGAAAAGACTTGGAGTGCTGAACACACAGTACAAAATACGGATGATGTATTACAGTACTGTACACCTGAGACCTATACAATTTATTAACCGATGTCACCCAAATAAATTCAATAACATTTTTTTTTTAAAAAGAAGTGACAGTATTAAAACCTTTTAATCAAGTTAAAAAGACTGACTCCGAAACAGGCTCCACATAAGGACTTCTGCACAGAACGTCCTTTCTATGTAAGACAGCTAAGAATTAGGCCAAAACAATTAACCTGTAGGTTGCTGCGTAGATCAGATAGAAAAGTGACTGGTGACCGAGTTTTAAGATAGGAATCCAAATCCTTTTTGAACTGAGGTGGCATTACTCCAGTAAAATTGGTGAGAATCCGGGGTGCAATGTTTATTTCACTCAACATATCCACCTGCCACAGACAAATACAAGAATCACAATCTGAGCATTTGTAAGAGTTAACAATAATTGTATCTATGTTAGAAAGTGGTAGAATTGTTTTTCTAAAACTATACACATCATAAATGTCTTAAAACAGCAGAGCTGCTTTTTATTAATGTTTTGAAGAATTTATGTAGAAAATTAGAGGAATTATATTTCTAAAATAAAGCTCGTTAGGTACCCTTTTGTGGAGAGGTCTAACTTGCACCACTGTTTTTTCCTGGACTTGGATTTCAAAATAAGAGTATAGAATGAGCTTACTCACTCATAAGAAAAAATAAAATAAAAATTTTTTAAAGGTCGGTTTATTCTAATTCTGTGCCACAGGGCCACCCAAATGACTGGCCTGCCACCTACTTAGCAGAGAAAGAACTAAAACAGTAAGACATGATTTTCTTTTCTTTGAACTATTTGAAACTTTACCTTCAGATTAGGAGTGAATGGGTCTGGGAGCCTCATGTTTCTTGGGAAGGCACTCAGGATCAGATTTCTTAGCTGGATACAATTAGGTGGGATCACATCACAGAATCCATAATGGTAATCACAAAGGAACTCAGGGAAATCGTGCAGAAGAACCAGCAGCACTCTTAAAGTGCCCTATATTTAAAAAAAAAAAGAGAAAAGCATTTGCTGATTCCACACTAAGGAAGGAAAAACTCTAGGCCTAGATGAGTTTACTGGCAAATCCTTCAAAATCTTTAAGAATATAACTAACACCATTTTTACAACCTTACAAAATAGAAAGAGAGAGAACATTTTCCACTCTCAGTTAGACTAGCATACTGTTGGGTTTCAAACTAACATGAAAATTATACAAAAACCCTAAATGTTAGAACTAGAAATCAGTGATACCATGACTAAACGATCCAGGAATGCAATGATGGTTTAAGCATTTGAAAATTAATGGCATTAAAACGTTAGCAAGAAAAAATCGCCCTGGCTGGGTAACTCAGCTGGTTAGAGCATCGTCTTGATATGCCAAGGTTGAGGGTTCAATCCCTGGTCAGGGTACATATAAGAATCAACCAAAGAATACATAAATAACTGGAACAACAAAGTGATGTGCCTGTCTCTCTCTAAAAAAATCAATAAATTAAAAAGATATTTTTTAATTTATAGGATCTTGAGTATAAGTAAGCATTCAATGAAAATTAATACGCATTTAATGATTTAGAAATTTTCAGCAAATTACAAATAGAAGGGCATTACTATCTTCTGTTCAACAATGTCCTGGAGTTACTGGCCAGTGCAATAAAGCAAGAAAAAGCAAATTAAGCCTATTGTTATAGGTAGATGAAGTGACTATGTATACAGAATATACCCCTCCACCCATACAGATAAACTTTCAGAAAAAGAAAATTTAGCAAGGTATACAAAATCAATTTTATTTCTATATGCCACTAACAAAGAAATGAGAATTTTAAAAAAGATATCTTACAATTTCACAAAAAACATCAACTATGTAGGACTAAGTCTAAGAAAACACATTCAAAATACCTATGCTGAAAACTACAAAGCACTGCAAAGTAAAATTAAATTAAAGACCTAACTAAATGGAGATACAGTAATCCCTCTCTGTATCGTGGTTCACTTATTGCAGCCTCACTGCATTGCGGGATTTTTTGCTATATCGCGCGATTTTGTGGTACTGTATACATATGTTGTTAAAGTTATGTAGGTTTAAGAGTGTAGAATATGTTTAAGAACTAAGTAGTAGTTTAATTTACAGGCAAGAAGAATGTCAAATGCCTTGCAACTAGACGTCTTTCCAATAAGACAGTCTTACAGATTTAGAGACTTGTTTGTGGGTTATGTTGCATAAATTAACATGTTTTCTGTTTTCAAAGGGCATAAGCCTATGAACTCATCACTTGAGTGATTGTCTGTACGTATAGGCCTCACTTAATGCCGTCTGCATCGCTTCCTCCTGAGACATAATGGTTTGGCTGAACTAAATGGCTGGGCTGGTGAAGAATGGGGTGGCCTGTGGGCTTCACTTTAAAACTGGTTTCTCTTCTTGGACAGAAAGGGCCCAGAGGTCTGAGAGGGGGGAAACAAAATATTTCCCTCAGCCCAAACTAAAAATAATGGGCAAAAGGGTTTTGGACAGGTGAGATGTGCCTGGCACACCTTCCTCCAAAGAAGCCCCTTTTTTCCCTAATGTGGGACATTGAAAAATTAATACCTGCCTTTTGTCATCCAATGGTTATGGATTGAATGATGTCTTTTAACCCTATTGCCAAATATGTTGCCCCCAGAATACAGCAAGGATGCCAGCCTGTTAAACCAAGCATGCCGTTGTCCGGGGACAGCCAACTGCCCTGGAGTCCGCACGATCCTTCCCCGTGTGGGAAGGCCACCCTCCCCTCCACACACCCACTCTTATTAGGGATTTCTGGACCCAAGGGTAGGTAGGACGACGACCATGTCCAGCTTGAAGCAGCTAGAGAAGCTCGAGACCTTCGCCCATTGTCCTTTATAAGATTATAAAGGGTCTTAAGTCTGATAGGGAGGGATTGTTATTTTTATTGTTAAAAAAATTATTTATTTAAAAAAAAAAAAAGAATATAGGAAAGGGTGAAGCCAGAGAACTTATATGTACGATCCACAGGCCTGGACTGGGGGGGAATTGTTGGGGGGAGGGGTGGTGCTGGACAGAGGGGAGCAAAGGGGGAAAAATTAGAACTATTGTAACAATACAATCAATAAAATATACTTTAAAATTAAAAAAAAAAACGTAAGTAGTGTTTATAAAAGTGTGGGAAAGGTTTATAAGGGAGTGGGAAAGGTTAGTAAGGGACTGGGGATGGTTTATAAGTGTGTGGGAAAGGTTTATAAAGCCTTAAAATATACATAAATACTAAAATAAATGTAAGGTTCCTACTTCGCGGATTTTCACCTATCGCGGGGGTGGAGGTGTCTAGGACGTAATAACTGCGATAAGTGAGGGAATACTGTATACATGTTCATGGATTGAAAGGCTCAATATTATTAGGATGTGTATTCTCAACAAATTGATCTATACAGACTTAATGTAATCTCAATCTAAACACCACCAAGTTTTTAAAAGTAAGTGAAGCTGACTGCCAAGTTTTTAGAAAAATGAAAAATGGTACAAAACAACAAAACAATGTTAAAAGAGAACAAAGTTGAAGGGGCCTTGTATAGCCTAAGGATAACAGATAACTAGAAAGGTTATCAGTAAATATGCAGTTGATTATCTTGACATAAGTGCCAAATCAATTCAATAGAAAATAAAGGACTTTTTAAAATGGTGCTGAAAAGCCTTGTATATTTTATTGTGGTGGGAGGGAAAGATTAATCTCACCATACACAAAAACAAATGAGTTAGACCACAGACCTAAATTTGGACAGGGCGCAGGCGCACACAGAATAGAATGCAATTTGGGATTGGCAAATATATCTTACACAAGACACAAAAAAGCAATGTTTAGTTAAAAAAATCCTGCTAATTTTGATGTGAAATTTAACACGTTCACTCCTTAAGGCACCATAACAGAGTGGAGTGAACACACAAACTACGAGAGGGTGACATGTTTGGTTGTGCACCAGCAAAGGGCTTACACCCAAAAGACATGAAATATTCCTATAAAACATAAGGAAACCAAAGATAATCCAATGGAAGTATGAGCACAGGCTGGAAGAGGAACATAACGAAAGGATATCCAAATGGTCAATCTACACATAAAAAACCTCATTAAAAATCCAAGGAAAGGCAGATTAAATCCACAATGAGATTGTATTGCACAACTGCCAAAAACGGCTAAAATGAAAACCAGACAATACTAGGTATGAAAAGAATATGAAGAAATGGTAACTCTAATGTGTTGTTGAAAGAGTTAACACATTTTATAAAACTGGTAGTATGAACATATGAATACTTTATGATCCGGTGCTGGTTATGCAAATCATGTTTGAGTTTTGCAGTTTCTGCATATATGTCATACTTTGAAAGTTTAATAGTAAATCAAATATCAGGCCTCATATTCCCAGTTCAAAGTGGTTTTTGAAGTGTTTTAAGTGTTACACTGTCATTATTTTTAATCTATAACTCCAAATTAATTACCTTGTAGAGGATTTGCATAGGTTTGGTGAGTTCCACATTTCTAAGAAAAGGTGCTAAATATTTGAATAAATCAATCAGTAGCTGTGCATACATAGGCCATCCCTGAAAAAAAAGAAATGTACATGAGTCTTACTCAGCTGCTATTCTACCATCCAAAAAGTTGCTTAATCAGCTACACTGTGACTTCTTCATACTAATATAACTAGAGAATACTGATGTTAAGTACCTCTCTTAAAGACTGATTGGCATTAAAAAGGAATAAGCATAATTTTGGAGGTAGAGGGAAACAAACTCACTCCAGAAATTCCAGGACATGTAGGTCCTTGTGCCTGCAGCAAAATTTAAAGAACGGGAGAGGAAATTTCAGACAGATATGGAACACTTAGCCAACTGAAAGATTGACAGCTAAGTCTGTTTTCTTAATTACTTCTTTTAATAAGTCTTGGATCTTGACCATTTCTTTTCCCAAAGCCAGCTCCTCAATTCCCAGCAAATAACCTCACCCAGTACACATGAATCCTCTATTTTTCAGCCAAACCTGACCTGCTCACCACCTCCCAATTTATACCAATTATTTTCATTCTAGGGTAATTTTGTTCAATATACTGTGTTCCTCCTCCTGGAAAGCACTAATCCACCAAACAAAACTAACTCCATTTAAGTATTATTTTATTCTCTTTTTTGCCAAACACATACATAAAGCAGTCATACTCTCCTATGATCTGAAAAGCCAGTCAAAGGTGTTTTCTATAACAGTCACTTACTGCAAGATAGGAGAGAAACCAAACTTTTCATGTTAACTGTGTTGATTCACGACTATGTTAAAACCTCTTTATGAGAACTTGATCCTAATTTCTTCAAATAAAGTGACCAGTGGTCCTCAACCTTGAGTGTTGAGAGCCTTTAGCATTTTGAGAGCAAATCTGTAAAACCGGCAGGTGCCACAGCTCCATTACCCAGATATAAATGGCTACAGAGAGTCTAAACTTGCAACTTAAAAAAGCACCATAAGAGATTGGTATAGGTAGCACACAAAAGACCAGGAGACACAGTACCATAATAACCGAGGAATGACTCAGACAGAGGCAGTCAAGTACTTGTTAAGCCTCTTTCTGTGACTTGACTCTACATTAAATAGGGGAATTCCCGACTAAGCCTAGAAGAAATGCAATTACTACCACTAAATGACTAATAGTGCTAGTAAGCCTCAGGTAGTTACAGTCTTCATCTGTAGGAGATAAACTGCAGCCACACCTTCTGCTGTGGCGTATGAGCCAGCATTCTTGCAATAAATATCCGATGAGAGATCAATTCGAGCCAGGCATACACAAAGCCAGGAGCTTTGGTAGGCCTCAAGATGTGGAACGTATTGCTGAAAGAAGAAAACCTTTGTCAGAAGCACAGTCTAACTTAAACACAGTGAACACATGAATATAAGTAGACAAGCTGTGTTATGAATAAACATCCCTAAAACCCATAAACGGAACGCTTGCGCTACTTCTCAAATTCTACTATTCCAAAACAGCTACCTTTACCAGGAAATCTCTACTAAATTGAACCCTACTCACCAGAAAGCTGTAAGTGTCTGGAAATTAATGGTTTCCAATACATGCTCAGGTGCATTGAGTTCTAAAAGCAGCATGATAAAAATTCGATGGTAGGGAAGCTGCTGAAATTCACTTTGCCGAACATCATGATCCTGTAGGAGAACTCCGACTACTATACCAAGGACCTACAGAATACAGATTAGAGCTTTAAGTCATGAAGATAATTCACTTACCACTCTACCTAGTCAGGCTTTTTTTTAAACCTTGAAGTCTTAAGCCCCACATTAGAGGAAATGACATTACCACTTGAATGTAAAATTATATTGTTGACAGCCAAAGGGGCCACACATTGATCTGATTTGGCCTGCAGAGTTTTACGTATTTTCTTTGAATTTTAATACCCTTCGTCCAGACATGTATACCCTCCGCAGATGCCCAGTGGTTTTTCTAAAGCTCTAGAAATCATGTCACTGCAATCTAACAACCAAATTCTTCTGGTCTGACATGAAGGTGACAAGAGGCAAATGGTTTTTAGTTCTCCAGGGAAGCTGTTAGGCTGCAAAAATGTCCTACATTTCTTATACAAAGAACTGTTCTGAATGCCACTTGACTTTCCCCCTTAACAGTGAGGAATATGAGAACCTATTTGTTAATTACTCAAGACTAAACTCTAAGTTCATTTTTGCACTATTTTATTATTCAGGTTTCTAAGAATTCCACTGTATAAATCAAAAGAAAACTGTACTTTGTTCCTTTTCAGAAAAATCAAGACAACGACTGCCATGTCACTTCATGGTATCTGGGTTGCCAATCTGTGCTATCTGGGAAGATATCTAGCCATGTCATTTACAGAGATTCTGTGTAGTAAGGGCAAATCTCGCACTAACTAAATGACTTTTGGTTACCGTAACCAAACATTCACATTAAGATGTTTTTTTCGGGGAGCGGGAGGAGGTCTTTTTCAGTTAAAGCATCAAACTCGTCTTTTAAAATTTGGTGGTTATGTTTACGTATCGTCTATGAATTTAATTTCAGTACAGAAAAAGGGGTGCTACAAATGTTCTGAGACAGAGGTGGGCCCTTAGGGTTCGGAACCACCAATGCGGGCTTCATGCACACCGTGAGTAAAGCAAGGAAGGGTTCAGACCTTGTTCAGCAGATTAATCTTTGTGACAGTGTTGGTGGCCTCCCCCGAATGCTTCACTAGCAGTGCAATGAGTCGGACGAAGGCATCCAGGTTGTGATAGCACTTGGCTCGGATCATGGTGGGATTGGCAGCAGGATTGTGCTGCTGCTCTGCCTGAGCACGGTAACTGATTTCAACACACATTTCAGTACACAGACGAAAGAACCTTGTTATGAGGTCATCAGTCTTCAGGATTCCTTGCTGGTGCATCTACCATGGGAACAAAAATATAAAGACACAATGAAATAATACAAACAAACTTAATTTTCATGTTTAAGTAATATTCTCCCATTTATTCCTATTGTCACATTTCTAATTTTTACTTTGTTTAAAAGCTGTCATGAAAATGTGTTTGGCCATTAAGGACCCATGACAGTTTCTCCTGTTTTAAGTTTAATGGAGAACGGAGAAGGTGGAAATTGAGAAAGAGATAATAACATGGCAATTTTGAACAGAAGTCCATAGCCAAATAACTGGGAAAATTATGCAAATTAAACCAACTTTCAGAAACTCACTAAAAGTCACATTAACATATTCTGTCCAAGGTGTATTTTCCCCAAGTAGATGAAATTATACATATTTTACTTTCTCACAGAATATAACATAATTTCTCCCAATTGACTTAACCAAAGTTTTTGAAATTCCAACTAGCTTCACCAGCAAAATCAAGCAATAATTTGTACAAGTAGGTACCCAATGAAACTACCCACAGATCATACCCAGTTATTGAATGTTAATTAAGATAAAGGGGAACGGGCAAGTTTATTTTTTTCAAAAACAGATAAAAAACAAATTTATGACATACGATCTGGAAGTGAAGCAGCAGAGAAGTTATTTTGCTAGTACAAAAGAGAAGACAGTGACAAGCATTAAGGCAGCAGCAGGAGAAGGAAGAGGAGGAGGAGGGGGGGGAGGAAGAGGGGGAGGAGGAGGGGGAGGAGGAGGAGGTCAGTGCTTACTAAACAGAGAAACCAAGCCCAGAATAAATATGTCTGTCTTCTTGTAAACTTTAAATGTCTCTTGATAAGCAATAAAATTGCTGAACTGACAATCATGTACCCTAGCAAAGACAGGAGGCCAGCAAAGGGACCTTTATACATTGAAATCTAAAAATTAACAGGAGAAGAAATGAGGACAGACTTCTATAATCAAGATGGAGCACAAGGAAGAAAGAATTCTCAAAAGGATGCAAAAGAGAACTGAAAAGTATAATACATTATCATTTTCAAATAGAGAAGAAAGGAGTGCTAATAAATAAGCCAGCAGGAAGAGCTGAGACAGGTGCCACATCCATACCCATGAAATACCAATGACCAGAAAAAAACAATTGATTCAAAATTATTCCATCCAAATCAGAAATCAAACTATAAACATACAGTAACAGCTTTTCAAGAGGTATGTTTTTTAATTCCCTCTATTTTTTTAAAGGGAGAAATTAACTTAGTATGATTTACTAAGTAACACTTATCTTGAAAAACTAAACCCAATTTCTATTTCCTAAAATTCAAATCAGCTCTTCTACAACCGTCATTTATTTGATAACAGATCTAATCTGAAATCTTTCTTAAATGCACATCTAAGCTTTAGTCTCAGTTTGAAGAAATATAAAGGTAAATCTACAGAAATAAGCAGATATGTCCCCCTGAACAAACGTCACAAGAGTTCTACTAAAGTAATTCTAAGGCCAGTTCAGGGAAAGTACTACTCTTGGCAGCTAAGTACCAAGATGAGGCCACACTGACTCTTGGGTCTGAGTGCCTCACAGTGGCTGAAAGCAGCCAGTGAGGACCAAAAACAGAATGCTAAATGATACTATGGCTGTTTTTCTACATTTTTTCCTGTTCGTCTTGTTCACAAATATTTCTGCCAAACCTATTTTTTAGCTACAGACTTGTTCCCTAATACTTTAAATCAAAGTTTAATTTAGATCAATTGAATGAAATACTAGAAACTATACCCCCCCAAAAGAATATTGTTAATCAGTTTTAGTTAGATAAGCCACTTAATTTAGAAAATACAATAAAAAGCTCTACCCCATTAAAATATTTGTTTTTTGTTTGTTGTATTTTCTTCTTTTATTTTTTAAACATGGGCTACTATAAGAACTTTTAGCCCATAAGCCCATCAATGCTGATTACCAAGCTGGTGAAATTACTATTTATACACCTGGCAATTTCATTATTCATTATCTGACCCATTGTACTTTGTAGCTGTGACAACTGAAATGGGATAAACAGAACTAAAGGGCACAAATAGAAATGTTGACTTTACTGGTTAGTGACCAATGATGAAATAGGCTGTTATCAATTTAACAAAGTAACTGATGATGGTATTTTTGGTTTACATGAGTATGGAGGTAACTATCTGACCACAGGTACGTAATACTGAGCTTTAATATTGGAGGCATCACACCCTACTTATGTTGAATAAAAAGCACCTTTCTTTCCAAAAGCTCTACCTGTCCAACAAACGCAGAGAAAGCTTTGGTACTGTCACGGCCAGCTGCTGCTGAATGGTAGAGATTCACCCATTCCCTCAGAAGATACTCTGCCTTCTCCCTTAGGCCTGGAGGATCATCGTACTCTGAGGCTTGAGAGATCCCAGAATGCATCATAAAGTTAGGGCCTCCATGAGCACGATCAATCATTGCTTCATAGTTGGATCGCACTACTTCCATCAGCTGGGGCAATCTAGTACAATAAATCCAGAGTGAAAATCAGTCTACTCATGGTTGTGATTTCACAGACATACAGTTGGACAATTTGCTTATTTTTAGTAGAAACCACAAGAGTGATGATCACTTCACCATCTCCATATTTAAACAAAACTATCCTTGGTCTCTTCATTTCTGTCTACTCATAGGGACACAATATGTAAATGACTGACCTTAAACTACTTCTTGACCAAAAAATGGTACCCACTGAAATGGAGCTGGTGTTCATTGTCAACAAGTATTCACTGCATACCTACTATATGACATGATTTGTTATTTATCTTAATTTTGAACAGCTCATTGCGGTATTATTTTCATTTTACACAAGAACAAGCTTAGGGAGGGTAAATCAACTTACCTAAAACCAGACAGATTTTAAGTGGCAGAGATGAGCTTAAACACAGGACTCTGACAACAAGTGTAATATATACGTACTGCTCTGTATCAAGAAGGCTTGGCAGTTAGTTAAGCTTTCATACTTCAAGGGACAAGATTAGGCCTCTCTAAAGCTTCCCATATGTTGGAGGTAAAGCAGTTATAACAGGTAATGTTAGTAAGTCCGCACATTCATTTCTAAAGCTCTTTCTTAGACTGCTGAATACACACAAATCCCAAGAATTTCGTCCTCACCCTTCTGGAGCATTGCCTCTGGAGTGAGCATTAATTCTCATGAGCGTTTCAATCGTGTGGAACAGATCTGCCTCGGTAATATGGGCAACACTCCTTTCATCCACCAGCAGGATTTTTACCAATTGCATAGCAAATGCAACAGCCATGTAGTTTAAACCATTCTCCATTGACTGGCAACACAGAAAGCACAATGTAAGAAGGGCAACGGTTATGGCAAACACACTTCCCAACTACCAGAGTCCCTTCTGTTCAAGTAAACCCTCCATACCTGAGCAAGGTGAAGATCATACTGCTGCATATTAACCAAATGATTGCGAATTAGCAACTCCACTGCCTCCACATTATATTTATATTCATCTCGACATTCAATTAGGCACCTAGCAAAAGTCAGAATTTCTTTATTCATATAGGCTTAACCATATGTAGCAGGTAAAACAGAGACCATTTTATTCAACAGTAATTTAAAGATGCTTTCAGAACCAAATGCAAATCTGTATTCAAGATTCAAAATAACCCGTAATGAAGAATAGAAAGTCCAGTATTAAAACTCAAGCTTTGCTCTCCAAGCCTAGAAAACAAAGCATTCTGTTTAAAACATCAAAATATTTATATATGAACACCACCGCTATTAAAAAATAAAAAAATCAATGAGACCTTTTGAAACCAATGATCTACAATTTATTCCCCAAAGCACAGTACTGGTTTTCTGCATCTGTCATGAGTGCCAGATGGAAAGAGGACAACCATTCAACAATAATCACTACTTAGAATTAGAAATTCCAACTGTCCCATTCGCCTTCCAGATTAAATGGAAACCTCTGGACCCAAACAAGGCCATGTGCATCAGAAGGCAGTCCAATACATATTACTCTCCTAAGATGACTACTGACCTTGTGATCTGTTTGTTACACCATGGAGACCCATATGCCCGGCCATCTTGAAGAGCTTTTAAGACCAAGAGGTGGCATTCCCTGTAGCGCAGTAGCAGGTCAGCATCAGCACCACTTGTGGCATCTAGTAAGCCCTCTACAGCCTATGGGAGGAAAAAAAGTGTTCAGAACCATGGAAAATATAGTACTCAGCCTAACTCTCAAAGCCAAAAACCCAACCTTTAATGCAAAGTACAAGATACCTTCTGGGGCCCAGAGTTAACAGTCTCTCCACTCACCAGAGTCCTTTTCACTTAACCTAACACACATACTCTCTGGTTTGTGCATGCTCTGTGTTCTTCGCTGTCATAAAAGGCTCCACTATTCCTTCAGAGCCAAAATCCAATGCTCTCCATCTTCCCCATACCCCATTACCCAAATACTTGGAGTCAAGGTGTCTCTCAAAATCTATCTTTTTAAATTTCTTAAATAATCTTATTTCAAGACTATCGTGCCTTAAAAAAGAATGCTTCCTTTGCTTTACCGTTTTTAATTGCCATGACTATATTCTATTCTGGAGAAAATCACTGGCTTATTACAGAACAAAACTTGCCTCATATTAACTTTTAAAATCTTAAATGTAACTTAAGTAGATAATGGACAGGTCATTGGATGTTTACAAACCTAGTTTCTTCTGAAAATAAGTTTAAGAACTAACCTTCTGGAGCAATCCAAGAGCAGCTATGGCATCCCGAGAGTTTCGAGACAGTACTACAACCTCCAAAAGACTTCTAAGAGCCTGAGCTTGAGGGTTCATGGCCAACGTTGGTGGGATGGCATGTAGATGTTGTTCTAGCTCTGTAATGCACTTATCATAAATTTGAGCTACATCATCTGTTGCCCAAGCTTGCTGTTTTAGAGAAGAAAATGGCCAAAAAAGAAAAAAACAAAAATTACAAAGATTTTTCATTGACTCATGTACCAATTAAAGTCCTACTTTTTTTCCCCATCAAAAGATGGAGGGGCTCTTCCATGTCACATTCTGAACTATTCAGTCTTAATGCCTTTAGGTGGGGCAGTGCAAGGCAGGCATGGAGAAGGAGGTATTTCATTTGACAGTGGAAAGGCTGGCAGACACAAACACAATCAAGTGATCAAAGAGAGCATAATGAATAATGGAATAGGCTGAGGGCAGCATCACTTGTGGCATCTAATAATCTCTCTACAGCTACAAAGTAAGTAATCCAAACCACGGAAAATAAATTACTCAGTCCAACTGTCAAAAGCCTGAGAGGATATATATGGTGATAGAAGGAAACTAGACTTTGGTTGGTGAGCACACAATGCAATATACAGATGATGTATTAAATAGAATTGTACACTTGAAATTTATGTTATTAACCAATGTCATCCCAATAAATTTAACTTTTAATAAAAGGGGAAAAAGGGGGGGGGGGACCACACAGTATCAGTTCTGTGATATTCCTATCAAAGATACACTCCCTGAATCTATTCATGATAACACATGGAACAAATCCAAATTGGCCCATTCTAGAAAATAACTAGCCAATATCTGCAAAAGTATCAAAGCCAAGAAAAAGGAGGAAAAACTAAAGAGCTATATTAGACTGACCTAAGGGAAACTTTAAAAATATGACAACTAAATGAAATGTGACGTTCTGAAACAGGTCATTTGACTATAAAAGGACAATATTGGGACACTATACAAACCCTAAGTGAGGTCTGAGGATTCAATGGTACTAATGTATCAGCAGTACCTTTCTGATTTCATGGTTGTGCTATGGTCACAGAGGAGAATGCATAAGAGGGATTGGGGGGCATTAAGGTTGGCACCTTATTTCTGTTCAAATGGTTCAGGGGGAGGGGGAACGTTTCTCTCTAAAATTTCTACTTTTCTGTGAATAATTGTTTCAAAAATTTTCTTGAAAAAGTTAAAAAGAAGATTTATTCATTTCTAGAGGGAGGGGAAAGGAGGGAGAAAAAGAGGGAGAGAAACACTGATTAGTTGCTTTGCCTTTCACATGCCCCCAACTGGGGACCCAGCCTGCAACCCAGGCACATGCCCTGACTGGGACTGAACCCAGAACCACTACTTCTCAGTCTGCAGGCTGGTGCTCAATCCTCTGAGCCACACCAGCCAGGGATGAAAAAATATTTTTCTGCAAAAAGATAAAACAAGGAAACCATGTATTCAATAAATTCCTCTAATTATGCCAAACATGAAAGTTAAATTAACCTCATGGATATTAAAAAAAAAAAGAAAAAGAAAAAACCCCAGAAACCAACAATCCTGTGTGCTGTGATCTGATAGAGAACAGAGAATACTTATACTCAACAAAAACTGTGCCATTTTTTCTCTCCCCTTTAACTTAAGCTCCTAGGAAGCAAAAATGTTCATATTAAATTGTAAAAATCTAATCCAACACAAGTATTTACCTTCATGGGCTGAGCTAAAAATCCCGTGGGCTGACTTAAATCATTTGTAGGCAAGAAGCCAGGCACATTGCGTGCAAATTCTTCATAAACAGCGAGCTGCTTTGGGTCCACACCACCGACCTTGGAAAAAGAAAACCTATTTTGACAGGATCCTCTTCACAATCAAAGGAAACATTTTTTGAAAGTGACAAGTCTGCGTGAAAGCAAGCACAGGGGTTCAGAGAAGGGACACAGGAGTCATTACAGAATGTTACGTCAGGATGCAGTGTGCACGTGCATGCACGCGCACACACGAACAGCAGCATTTCCCTGAGTTCTGTCAGTCATCCTCACTTACAAATTCACTTCGCATTTTCCACTGGAAAATGCCTCAAATAGGAGCTGGTAAAAATGATCAGCATAAAGCAACGAGCAATAAAAAGACACATACTCCAGGGGAAGACCAAGCTGGGACACACAAGAACTAACAGGCATATGAATGAACTCTTACAGTAGCACGTCAACAACTGGGGGCTGGGATTACACATCTATGTCATGTCTGTACCTTCTCCACAGGTTGCCTTTAAGTGAAATGCTACTGAGGTGAAATACTTTCTCTAAAACAACATTTGACTCCAATGTCCTAGTCCTGGTGCGGAGTTTAAGCAGTAACAACAGGAAAAAAAACAAAGATGGGGTGTGGAGAGACTGAGCCCTCAATTCTCACTTTCAGCCTGATTTGCTCTGGCATCCGCTCCGCTTGGTATGTTAACACGACCGGGTCACAGTATCTGCGCCCTTCTTGCCTAGCATGTTTTCTCAGCTCAAATTCCTGCGAAAAGAAAAAGGAAAAAGGAAAAATCACTGAGGTTCTTGTTACGAGGCACTTTCTTAGGCATAAAAAAGAAAAATACTTAAAAGGCAAATGCTAAACACTTACAGTTGCTAATCTCTTATCCATCTCAGGGCCTGCTTTTTCTACTGCAGTCTTCTGAATAAAACAGCAAGCTAATTCACAATTGTCCTGAGCTAACTGAGCAGCTGCCTGATCCATCATTTCCCTTTGTTGTGGGGATGCAGTCTATTGGGAAGAGACAGAAAGAAAAAGATGTCCAGTTTTCTGTAAGCAGAGAAGACAAAGACAGACAGGGTACAGGAAATGCAGTGCTTAGGCATATGCATTTAAAAGTTCTGACTTGACTTGTGACTCATTAGCGATGACCATGAAATAGCCTAACAATCTCATCTGTAAGATGACAATACCACTCACCCAAAATATCTTACCAGGTTGTTGTGAAGATGGTAAATAAAATGAAAACAAAAAAGCAGCAGACAAAGGCAGTATTAACCATGACATGAGATCTGAAATTAACTGAGTTGATTGAAAAAAAGAGTGTACGTTGTATGGAGGCACATACCAAGTCACCTCAAATATTTTGAACTGTTCTACTCCAAGTGCTTTAAGTTAAATTCTTCATGGTAAACTGAATAACTCATGCAATAAAAAAAAATAATAATAATAAATCAATTTCTTTAAAGCAATAAATATTTGGGTATCTACTACTTGCCAAACACTGTGTTGAGGATACAATGAGCAAAAAGATATGATACGTCACTCCACAGAATTTACAGTCTAAGAGAGAGGTATGAAATATGGTGACTCTGAAAAGTAGAGATGCAAAGAAAAGAAACTCCAACAAGCAGCAACAAGTTTTGTACTCCAGCACGGAAATAATCAACTTACACGAAGGGCTGAGGCAAAACTGTTTTTCAGATTGGTGGATATGCTCATGAGCAAAGGCTCCCTGCAAGTAATCATAGCCATTCCAGCTGTCAGGTTACGCATCATGTGATGAGCTGCTATTCGCATTCGAGATTCCTCAGAATCCAGGGCAAAATCCTTCCTGACTATTTGCTCACAAGTAGTCATGGCAATCTTAATTGATCGATCCACCACGGGATGGACCAACTCCTGGACAGCCCGTTCAATTGCTTGGCGCACACACTGCTTCAACTGTGGATGGGCCTGAAACAAGGGAATCTAAGTGGGGAAAAACAAGATAAGTCAACAGTCTGATAAGACAGCCCAATTTCTGTGGACAATCACCACCCAGGATTTTGGAATTATTCCAATGTTAACCATTCACTACCAATTCCTAACTTTAATCAATAAAAGCTCAGGAGTGAGAAGTTGTTCTAAAAGAGGTAGTAGTATACCTTGTGATACAAGATAACATGTCTTTGGTTTTTTAAAAAGTTCTATTGTTCATTTCAAGATGCATTACCTGCTTAATTTAAATGTAATTTATTCAAGTACTCCTTTATTTATTTTTAAAAATATTTTATTTTTTATTTAGGGGGTGGGGGGAGAGAATGCCCCCAACCAGGAGCCTGGTGCACAACCCCAGGCATGTGCCCTGCTGGGGAATCGAACTGGCAACCTTTTTGGTTTGCAGGATGATGCCCAAACCCACTGACCCACACAAGTCAGAGCTCAGGTACTATTTTAAAAAGTAACTTTCTTAGTAGTTTGGGAAAATGGAAAAAAAAAAATCAAATTTACAGAGAAAATGCTTTCTACAAAAACTTTTATTGATACAAGTAATTCCTCAGAATAGCAAGCATTTTATATGAAGCCTTTGCTTTTACTTGAAAAACTTTCCCATCTTTTCTCTGGTAGAAACTATGCTCTAATACTCATTTTGTATCTAACTTACTGCATTTATAAAAAATTTTAAATACAAAAGTATTCAGATTAATGGAAGTAATATAAAGGAGAATCACAATTTCTAGATCTAGGTTTTTCCTTCAAAAAATTAAGCACCACATCTATAGAAAAAACAGAAAGACCAGGTTAACATGATCTCTTTAAATGTTTTCAAGTCCTTTAAGTATGAAAGTTCAATGGATTAATAATTTTATATATTTGTGAACATTTTCAATTTCTAAAAACAATGAGCATCAAAACTCGAAGTATCTGATATTAAACTAAACAAATGTTAAGCATAATAAGACAGAAGATAATACAGACAGTAAAATACAACCTTTAAGAATAGGGGAAAAAATTGATGAGAAGTTATTTTATGACGTTAGACCAGACTGCCTTCCAGAACCAGGCCACAGAAACAAAGTATGAACTTACTTCCAGACCTTGACCTGGAGGTGTAATACACACACACACACACACATACACACACACACACACACACACACACACACACACACACGAGTCGGCTCAGTTTCTGCTATCAGCCTAAAGAAATGGCTGAATGCAAGAGTAAGGTGACATGGTAATGCAATAAAGAGCAAAAAGCTATGACATAACACTAAGGATCTTCTAACCTGAGCAAGGAATTTTTGGAGATTATGATTACAGAGAGTGGGGCCAAAGTACATTTATAGTTGTTCACATGGAAAATAATAAATAATGAACAATAAACTATTTTGCGTACTCACAACTATAAACCTGTTTTGCCCCACTTTGTATTGCCAGCTTTATTTTTTTAAGAGCATCCAACTATATTTAATTTCATGGGTACTTAGCAAACAGCAGTAGTCATTGCAAACATTCACAACTTTCATTCAGAAGGCCAAAGGTCACTTCTCCATCAGTCTCTTAGTCAAAATAAAAGCTCCTACACTGGGCTGAGGGCCATGGATGGTTCCAAATTTTTGCCATCCTAATAGGGCAGGGCATGACTCTCTGGTTTGCATAGGGGCCAACTGTCTTTATTTTAATCATGGGTTTGGATATCGTGAACCAATATAAATGATGCCTAGTCACAATGACTAATTTTAGAGTAGAAAAAAAAAAAACCTAGCTATACTACACAGCAGTTCCAATCCCTGCTCTCTGCATAGAAACCTACAAGCTAGGAATCCAGGAAGAAAGGAAAAAGGGAAGGTGACCTGTGTCACAAAGCATAAGTTAGGGGATGGATTGGTGTTTACTTACAGTTGGGTTTAGAGTGATGTGTGGTGACAGGCCTGCGAGGGAATAGACATTGATGTCATGATAGCTGTACTGTGGCTGTGGTGGAACCGCGGCTGTACAGGTGGTACTGGTAGCTGGTGTTGTAGAAGTTGCTAGAAGTGAAGAGATAAAATAAGAGCTAATAAAAAAAAAAGGGTGTGGAGTGTATGGCACAAGCCACATCTTCCCCACCCTGAATTATCTTTAAGGGAAATTCTATTATTTTAACAGATATGAACAAAGCATGGAAAACTGTGTCAGCAGCAGTGCCCATACCACAGAAATCAACTGGGGGGGGGGGGTCAATGACACAAAGGAGGCCCAAATCTTATATAAATGCCTATTTTCAACCTAGGCTGGTTGAAAATCTGGTTTTAGCTGGGGATTCTTAGCTACTGAAGATTGAGGAAAAAAAGCTGGTTTATCCTAATCACAATTGCTAATAGTTTGTTCAACATCTCTGCCACCCCCCACGCTTCCAATCATCTTGACCCAGATAAAACAATCCACTCTCCCAGCAGGTCCAGCTGGTTTGCCCATCCCTAGATTTAAGGAATAACACAGGCGATCTTGCCATTGAATTCTTTCTGAGACCTCAAACAATATAAATGATAACCCCCACTTATGTAGAAATACTGTATGAATTAATCAGATGGAGTCTAACACAGTATGACAATGCCTAGGCATTGCTAATATTTCCTTAGTAATTTAGCACACCCATCAAAAAGTATACAAAAGTTTTAGCACCACGTAACGCTGAGCAATTATAACTTGCTATATGCATGGAAATGTACCATTTAAGAAAACGTTCTGGTAATGAAAGGGCTAGGTAACTACCACACTTACTTGTGGTTGTGATGGGAGGAAGTTCTTCTGGCTGCTTGACATCTTTTTTTGGAGCAGAGAGCTGTTCATCTAAGTTCTTTAGGCGATCTTTATCCTTTAGGAGGTTTCCAGGTTTCAGCTCATTGATGTCTAACGCAAGGTTCTTGCAGAGTACCTCAATCTCAAACTTCAAGTTTAACTGCATAATTCCAATATTTGATTAAGATTTTTAAATAAAATTTTATTTTATTCATAATATACACTCTTCTCACCCAACTGTTACAGTGCTCCCCCATACTCTACCTTTCCTGTAGATTTAATAATATAAAGACAGGGAATGTTCCGAAGTATAAAAAACGACAAATTTACCTTTAAGTCATGTTCCTGGTGTAGCTCAGCTAATACATTCATGATTGCCATTGTCCAGGGGTTGGGTGGCCTAAAAACCTAAAGAAAACCTATTATGTTAAGCTGTTCCCCAAATCACTTCGATTTGTGTTATTTAACCGTTTGAGAGCCACGCGTAATTGCTAAAATTCTCATGAGAAATGCCAGGCTATTCTGTTGAGAAGTGCGGAGTTTATAAAAATGTCTATAAAAACATTATTCATAATAATTTGCTGAAAATTTCACAACATACAGTAAACACACTCTTCTTTTGTAGTGTTCTTTGATGCAATTTAGCAAAAAATTTATTGCATTAGAATTATTATAACAATTATTTTAGAAAAAAATTCTTTCCTTCAATATGGCTTTTGAAGTATAATGTATGACATAATATAAAACCTATTATTATAATTTGAAAAAACACATATCAACATTAACAAGCAAGAAGTATGCCAATATTGCATAGATTTTTGAAGAAAAAAAACCTTCACAATGTACAAAAAAAAGAATGAACACAAATGGCATTCATACGAGACATATATCAACAGATTATCAACGGTGAAAACCAAACAAAACTGAAATGCAAGAACAATACAATAGCAAAAGCTTCCTTACCATGCACACGCATAGTTTCGACGATTATTGCAAAGATAAATGAAATTAAAAGGACAGTTTAAAATGTAAGTAAAAATTATAACAGAATTAATATGTATTTGAAATAGTGTAAAAATTTGAAATTTGGATCAACGTGAAGAAAAGTGATATCAATATATAACCTGAGGTACAAAAAAAGAGAACAAAACATAAAATATGAATTATTTCATTGTTATTTACATTTACAGCCATTGAAAGAGTAGCTGGGAGCGATGCTGGCACTCAAACGGTTAAAACAGTTAAGCACTTATACTTAAGTGGCTACAACAAAACCTCTAGCCTTTCTACCTATATTTCAGAAAAACACCAAAACCCAAAGACACCTCTTAGCCAGCAGTCCCTTCATTCTAATTAGCCTCTGACATTGGAAATGCAACTTAACCCAAGGAAAACTGATTGAACTAACACTGCTCACAAGAATAGAACTTATTCATCTTGTGCTGAAATTAACTTATGTTTAGCCATGAATAAAATATTAAAATCTACTCACCACACTACGAATGCTAGACTCTAAGACTTTGGCAACAAAGGGCACTACATAGAGCAATTCTTGCTGTCCTTTAACGTAAGCCTCTAGCAGCAAAGATTTTACATCCAAGTCCTATGGGGAAAAAAGTATTTTTAATGCTGAGGATATATTTCAGAACTCTTCACAAAGTACACAAAAAAAGGCAACCTGCTAAACTCATCCTCAAAAGAGGAATCAACACAGTATGACTCTTGCCTTACAAAAAGAAAGGGGTGACAAATTACCTTACTAGCTTATGTTTATCCTGCTAAATGTGAGGCCATGAGCACATTAATTACGGATTCAAAACATTGCCAAACTCTTAACAAATACCCCAGTAATCATTAACATAGCCTCCCAATAAAGTCAAGACTTTTAGACATAATATGCTTTACAAACACTCTCTCAAGTTTTACATAAACCTTTAGCTGAAACTCACAGTATGTAAGATGGGTTTATTTTTAGCTAGTGTGATCATTCCTAGCCAATGTCCCAAATTCTTCAGCAAAGAACGATCTGAGAAATTGGCTGCAGCTTTATCAGAGGTCAGTAGTACCTTAAAAAAAAAAAAAAAGTTGGATTAAGAAAGGTATGAGCTTATGGACAAAAAAAAAAACCCCAACTAAATATATGAAAATCTCATTATTCTATGTTAAACCATTGATTATGAGAACATGGACCCAAAATAGATCTACTCCATACTATCACAGCACTATTTTGTTGTGTTGTAACATTTTTTTTAACACATCTTTCTTTACTTTTTAAAAACATAGGTACTGTAACTACATCACACAAAATACAAAGTACACAGGGTTAAAAGTGTCATGTATGCTCCCACAGAATTTTGATACTCTGAAAATGTTACGTAGTTGGAAGGAAGACCCAACTGCCAAGTCTATCTTGAATAGCTAAATTCAATTCAAATGAAGACTCTATTCATGCTTCGAAGTCCATCGAGACAGCAGGCACACGGAGGAATGAGATCGTGATCCCAGTATCTACTGCCAACTTTAGTGTTATCCAGGTTACTCACTGTACAACTCTGGAGACAAGACAACTTTCTGAAATACAACAATGTATTGCACAAACACTTCTTTGCAAATTTCTAGGAAACCCAATCCATCTCATTAGTCTTTTAGTTCTTTCTTTTGTAAGGGGGACAGAACCATCACATACATCCATCTACTACTACTGCATGGTACCTCTTAATTTATGGCTATAAATTAAAATGTATAATTGAAAATGTTGTTTGAAAGGATCTTGAGATTCTGCTTCCAAGTATGTGGAAATTTTCACATATCCCAACCATCCTTACTATCAGACAATAAAGGCTAAATATAGTTATGTTCCTTAATTCCATCCAGCAACAGCAGAATGTCACAATGTCAGCTGTGCACCAAAAGAACCAGGAATTCTTTTGCACTACAGCGTAACCTAGAATGGGGAAAATTCCCATCCACAGGCTTAAATATAGTGCTGGCTCTATAGCCAATGTCCCAAGTTATTCAGTAAAGAACGATCATAGCTATATGTTAGTTCACACTGCATGCTCTAAAAGTTATTCCTCCTAATAAAGAAAATACTTCCATTTTATGGAACAAGGATGCACTCATTAGGCAGAGTTTAACCTTAAACTGAGAATCTTAAACAAGTAGTCCACAAACAAGTCTAGAGTTGAGAAATATCATAAAGGAAAACATTCACAAGAATGTTATTTCTGTAACAATTAAAGTCAACAACCTAAATATCCATTAGCAACATATATCCATACAATGAATTTCTATTGAAACTATTAAAAGAAAAAAAAGGGACTACAGCTAAGAGCATATTGCAAATAATACGTAGAGGGGAGAAAAGTAAGTTAAAATCAGGCAGAGGATAAGGGGCAAGCATGTACAGAACGATGAAAACATTCAGAAGAGCAGTTACTTTCAGAGTAAATAGCACAGAGAGTGTGTAAGACGCAATTCTTCATGAAATTTAGGTCTATATTTGAAACAAATGCTAGAGCAAGTTTCATAGACAACACGTACAAAAAACAAAAACAGTCTCAAAATAGAAAAAGAACAGAAGAGAAATACAAGAACTTACTTTGATGTTTCTGTAGGTCTCATTTAGAACCATCTTATTAAATTCAGGATTCTTCAGCGTGTCAAGGAAGTTTGAATACAGGCTGTGAAAGTTTGGCTCAATACTGACTCTCTTCATAACCAGGTATTGTGAAACCCAAGGCATGAATTCTTCCTTCACAGTTTCCTTTAGTTCTTCAACCTAGCCAACGAATGACACAGGAAGTATACAATTTAAAGAAAATACAGTTATGTGTTTTATTTCAAAGAACAGTACTACAGCAGATGGCTGCCTGCAAAATTAGGTGCTAAATGACATCGCCATGCTATAACCTGTGGGTGAATAAGGACTGAAACATCTATGGTAGCTTTGAACTTTAAAATTAAAAAGCATGTAGTCCCCTCACCCCCATCTTACCCAACTCTCCAGTGGACCAAAAGAGGATACATGATTAATCTACAATCTGCCACTAAAAGACCTAACACCAGAACTATGTTTTCCTATATTTCCATCTCTGGAAATCACCTGTAAACTTTGATGCTTCTTTTCTAAAAACTATATTAAAGGCTTTTAATCCCCCTACCAATCATTTTTGGTGGGGTTTGAAAAAACAGTACTGCATATGAGATCTGTCCAGAAGATCTCCACCGCGTACTATGAAAAAAAAAGAAAGTTACTGAAGTAGATATAAGATACAAGAAACATTGTACACAGGGCAATGATGCCTCAGTTTCCTTAAAAGTAGACACCTTAGGACCTCACACAGTTCTCCCAGTCACCATCAGCTGGCCCACTGTATTTTCCTGAATCTCAGACAACCTGAACGCTCTTTTCTCTCAAGGATGATTTTAGTTTTGGGAAAAGCCAGAAGTCACAGGGCAC
Source organism: Furipterus horrens (assembly GCF_987537825.1). Classification (NCBI taxonomy): domain Eukaryota; kingdom Metazoa; phylum Chordata; class Mammalia; order Chiroptera; family Furipteridae; genus Furipterus; species Furipterus horrens. The sequence goes on from NW_028327183.1 coordinate 8,406,560, forward strand.
CAAATCTGACTGCAGGGGGGACTGGGCGACCTGGGTGACTTGCAGTCTTGCCAAAACTCTGCACAAGGCGTGATGCATGAGCAGGCACGTTGTTGTGATGAAGCTGCCAATCACCGGCTGCCCAAAGCTGCGGCCTTCTGAGTCATCTGAGTAGTTTCCAGAGGAAATGTTCAAGCTTCATGCAAAATTTGACAGATTCATTGCTCTACTTGCTCAGTCATTTTGAATGGGACAGCCACACAGTACACATGCTCACTCAAAGGCATCTCCTGCCCCCACTGACTAGTACAGTAAAGGGGTCATTGTTCGTGCATGTGCATTCCAGTACTCTCTCCTTGGCTGCCAGGTTACATCAATGTCAGCAAACCATTCTACTAACAATGGCTGGACTCTTTCCTGACAGATGTCGTATATCTTAAACCCACTTGTTTAGTTTAATCTTATTGGGTAAAACGGGGATTCCTAAGTATTCCCTTAGCATATAATCTTGTAAGCAAAGCATCATTCCTTACACTTTTCACAAGGTCTACCTCAATTACTAGGTTCCTAATAAATGCTCTGAATGGTCTCTGGGAGGGACATGAGTTGTGAGTAGAAGTATCTTCCATCAACATGAGATCATGAAGTTTATTTTTAAATGCTTGCAACTCGCTACCAAACAATACATTTAAACTAGTGCTATTTTAATGTCTACAAAACTACAACCACTAGTTGTATATGTACATTCAAAGTGAAGTATTAAAAAGGATGTAGAATGTGAAATAAAAATCCCCCAACTCATTAGGGATAAGAATAGAGAGCATTTGTAGTGATATGTAAACTATTACATGATGCTCACCTTTTGTGTCATATTCGACTGGGAGAGATTGTTGAAGATAAAAGCAATTTTCTCTTGGATGTTTTCTGGGGGCTCTACAATTCTTTCAGTTTGGTCCGTGGCCACAAGCAACGTGTCTATATTTGTAGTATTAATAGAAGGCTAAAGAAACAAAAATACATAAAATAAACAAATTAAAATGCTTAGCTGACAAATCCCAGGAAAAATGTATACAAATTACTTTAGCATAAAAAAATACACATCGCACTGAAGTGTTGTCAAGAGTATGTATCAAAGTACTCATAGTGGCCGCCTCTGGGAACTCTGGGGGAGATACAAAGGGAGAAATGCTGGTCCTTTATATTTCTTACTAGGCATGTGTTATTTACAATGCAATTAAAATACATGCTCACTAATGCATACATTACAACATAAAAAATCCTGGAAGAGAAAAAAAATAGACCTACTTACTGGCACATCTTTCTTAAAGCTGACTCCGGTAGGCCTGGTGACAGTAACGGTTTTAGCAACAGTGGTGGTTGTTGAGGTCGTTACCATAGTGCTAACCTGACCAGCAAGGGGTGCCTTTGCTGGAACCTGGGCCTGAGCCTGGGCCTGAGCCAGTGCAATACTTCCAGGGGTTGTGATAGAGCCCTGCATTTTCACAGGAGGATCTCTAGATTGCTGTCCGTACTCGATGTACTATAGGAGTTAGGAGAGGAAAACACATTAAAAGAGTTCTTAACAGAAATTGAAAATTTTGAATTACACTTCCCTCACTTCTGAGAGGCTACAGGTCATTACAGATTGCTCTTTTTGTTCAAATATCTTCCTTACTTTTTGCCCCATCCTGGCCCATATTCCCAACTACATAATACATAAGTGAATACACCACAGCCTCTTCGAGGGCAAAATATTAGTATTATGAAAGAAGTAATCTAGCAAAACAAATTCCCAAAAAGCAGCCACAAATACCTGCATATAAATTTCTTTAAATTCCTTAATACATATATATTTTAACTACTTAAATTTATACAATAAACTGATCTTTTCATTGAAGGCCAATGAGAAACCTAAGGCCTAAATTACACACTGTGATGTGAGCGAAATCTCATAAAGCTCTTACTACAGAACAAAAACAAAACAAAAACACGGTACCAAGCCAATGAGAAGGTAAGCAATGATACTGAATGGATATTCCAAGATAGGCTTAGAAATTTCAAGAACAGTCACATAAGATGGCTTAAAATGTATACTCTCTAGGTCCTTTTCCTTGGGGACTGCCCCCTTTTTAGAAAATACCTCAAAGGAATCAAAGCAGGGTAACAAGTCTGTATTTTTAAGTTAACACTGATCTAAGTCTTAGACCAAACAGCTTTGAATCATATATAAATCAAAGGAACAATTTTACTTATTTATATCCAGAATTGCCATTCCGAATCCTTTTTAAAATCTGACGAAGTTTCTGTTGGTAATAGTAAAAGACGTCTATCCTTCAACAGCATGATCAGGATGAAAGACTCGTAAAAGTGTTTTATTAAATCAGACAAAACCACTGCTTAGAAGAAATAAAGAATGCCTTTTTTCCACAATCTATTATAAGCTGCAAAGTAAGCAACAATACGTATACCTATATCATGCTAATCATTAAGAAATCTTAATTCCAGTCCCCATATCCGAAGTCAAATTAAAATAAACAAAACCCTCCAGCTAATAGAAAGGTTTTAGGTGCTGAAAACGCTTACCTCCTGTAAATGATGTGGAAACTGCATAAAGTGACTGATAGAAGCCAAGTGCTGACAATACTGGGGATAGTCCTTCAATCTGCCAATGAAAACATTCAATCATTATTTCAAGAACAGAGGCAGCACGATTAACAAAACTTTCTTCCAAATGCTAGTCTAGGCCATTTCTCCCATTTTACCTATGAACTACCTTCTTTGAAAGAATGCCAAAAGGAAGAATACAGAAGTATTGGAGAGAAATATTTATGAACTTCACCTCCCTTTACTTCAGAAAACAGTATCTTTTAAAAGGTTTTTTCTTACTTAAAATTGATTACAATGAGCGATTAAAACTGCTATCTGGAAACACCACCAAATGTCCACCAACAAGTAAATGGAGAAACAATTTGTAGTTCACCCAAAAATGGGATACTAGTCAGCAATAAAAAGAAACTACTGAAACGTGTAGTAACATGGGTGAATCTCAAAAGAACCATGCTAAGTGCAAGAAGTCAGACTCACACACAGTTTGGTTCAAGTCAAATAACAATCTGAAAGAACTAGAACCAAATCAGATCTCTGATCGCCAGGGGTTAGAGGTAGGAGAAGGTGAGCGTCAGATGGGAAACAAGAGAACTTCTTGAGAGTGATACATTCAGTATCTTGACTGTGATGGTGTTGGTTATAAGACTATAAATTTGTCAAAATTTAAAGAACTATACATCTAAAATGGAGACTTTCACTGTGTAAAAAGTATATCTCAATAAACAAATTCTCCCTGCAATTTCATTTTATACTGTTCTTACCACTTATTGAATAACTTTTAACTACTTGAATTATTTTGACTCTTTCCTCTTCTACTTCACACAATCGTTAAGATTACTTAACAGATACATGATGGGACATGGCAAGAAACAGTTGATAAATGAGTTATTATTTCTCCTTATATTAAAAAAGAGAAGTTTCATAGGAAATCTATCCACTTACCTATTTTTAAATCTATCTAGTGCAGCAATCCCAAAATAATACATTTTGGATCCAAAAGGCTTGCGTAAGGCTTCAAGAACATATCGCAGGGCCAGGCCTAGCGCCATGTAAGTGACCAGTCCTTTTTCAATTATCCCACCAAACAAGCAGGCTGTTATGTGTAACTCTTTATCAGGGTACTGGGGGAAAAACCGGTATTCTTCAAACAAGTTCCTTAGCATACAATTAAATACTTCTCGTTCCCTCTTTATGGTAGAATCTTTAAACCTCTGTAGCATTTCTAATACCTGGAAAAAGCAAGACAGAAACAATACACACATAAAGGAAATTATTAAGAGCCTTCCTAAAGTGCTCTAATATAAGTAGGCAGAACATTTCATAAAAAATTGTGCTTGAGTTAAATGTTAAGGTTTCAAATGATATAGACATATCAACATACTTTGAGTTGGATTTCTAAAATCTTTGCAAGGGGCATTTAAGATTTACCTAGACCATAAAGATTTTGATTATTCTAGACACTCACCTCATCAACAGACATGGTTGGATGTGGTGGGTGATTATATATTCTCTGGAAATAGCTGTTTGCTTCATCATCTATCTCTTTACTAAAGTGCTGATTTGCCTCTGGCCACACCTGAGACAAGTCCGCTGTTAGAAACAAAAAAGCAACCAGTGGGCATTTAGGCTCTAACTTCACTCCCTCATAATGCACTCATAAAGCCAGAGAGACCAATACAGTTTTAATTTTAAGGGGGAAAAAATAAACCAAAGACAGTATTATGTGGTCAAGTTTTAATATTCAGCTATTCTAAATAAACATAAAGGATTTTAACAACACTGCCATACAACTACAGTTCTACCTTAATATTTTCTTCATCAGGACTTTCGTACGTTTAAATTCACAATACAACCTCAATTGAAATTAACAAGTCTTTACTACTTTGTTAAAATAATAAAAACTACATTTACCATATAAGAATCATCAATGCATGTGCATGACATACTGATATAAACACAAAGCATGCTATAAAACGTAACACTCAGACAGGCCTTTCACACTAACATTTTCAAGGCATTTGGTATACTATCGAATTTTGCATAATGAGTATTTAGTCCCAACAACTCCAGTCAATATACTTATGTATTTACAAAGAAGACTTCTCTGACTTTGGGATAACTAAGGAGGTGAAACTTTAAAAACTGTTTTAAGTAACACATATCTATTACACAATATGTGGCAGTATTTATTACATGTAATAAGGTGATATATATCATAAAGTTATAACCTTAAACTAAATTAAGAGATTTATCTTATAAACTGCCAAACTGAAACAGAAATATGAAATCCTCCTGGCTGCTCTTGATTTAATTCAAAAAACTTAGGATTAGTATAAGATTGGTCTTTTACTTAGTAAAATCTTGAGTATAAGATTTGACTTTCCTCTTTACTATACATCTTACTTTAAGGATGACACCCCTAAGGATGCTAACTCTTATTAACTGTCACTTTCTTCTGGCAATCTAGATCAAAGGTAGAGTGATAAATCAAACTTTCATTTTAGTAATTCAAATTCATGAATTTGCTCTCACTGATCTAAGAAGTACGTCAGCATATGGCCCCACTGACAATATATTAAGTCAATGATACTGGATCGATGTTTTTGTCCATATAACTGTAGAGACAACAAATGGGACATAAAAATTTTTTAAATGTTTGGTGTGCATCAGTCACGCTTCACAATCACAGACAACACTACCACTTACAAGGTTTCATCTTACTCTGCTGGAATGTAGGCTGGTTCAGTCCAGAGGTGCCCAGTTTCCTCTGTACAAAAGGATCGTTATTCACTGCAGGAAGTCCAAGGGCCCCAGTTCCTATACCAGTCAGGCTGCCTGTGCCAAGACCACCTACTAGAAAGAATGAAGCAGCCAGAAGTCTTATCATTACTCACATTCTTGACTCTATTCACATCAAAGATGTAAGTTCTTATTTTAAAAGGGTATTTGTTAACCCTCTTACAATGTCTATTGAAAGAGAATCTAAACTAATAAGAGTAGACAAAAATCAGACAATGTCAAAATTTTTTTAGCATTTAAAATTATTAAGTTTCTTTATATTCCTGGTAAGATAGTAATATGCAAAATTGTAACTGTCAAGTTCTCATATGTGATATGAGATATAAGGTAATCAAAATAAAAAGAACTGGCTTGCTTTCCTCAATGATTACAACTGAAGAATTTATCCTATCAGTTAGCATGAACCAGCTCTTCTTTATTCCCTGTTAGTCTAACAAACAAAATTCTTATAATAATTAGGACTTTACCAAGACCTAACTAACTAGAGTCAATTGGTTTAAATAAATGAACCATCATGGCTAGAACCATATAGCAAGTGTAAACTAGGTTACAAAATAATTAACAACATTTTAGTCCTTAGGGTTTAATACTCTAAACGTAATAGTCTGAAAGATAAAAGATGCAGACAACTTAGAAGAAACAAGTGAGTCCAAGTGAAGGAAAAAAGTAGCCTTTACTTCAATAAAAAGCTAAAAGTCAAAATATTTGAAACACTCGAGTTTTAGGAATTTATTATCATTTTCAAGGTAGATTAAGTGCAAGGAAGCAGAACATGCACCCGAATCTGATGTGTGAAATATTTTCTACCTTTATTAAATCATTTGTTACTGTTTATACTGTCATTTGGTAATACAGAATCCTTACTAAATAATTCAACTAGCTTTACAACTAAAATATCTTAATTGCAATTCAACTGAATTACTATTATAATAGTATAATGGGACTTTCAACCAAGTTTAAGGCGTAAGGTGTAGGTAGACATGCTGCATCTCCCTCCATAACTGAGAAGGAATACAACTACCTCAAAACTAGAGACAACCAGAAGTTCCAGAAAATCGAGTTGCATGAAGTCCAACAAACAAAGATATAAAGAAGAAATACTCAACCAGACAGGTAGGAGGGGCGTAGCTGGGGCGGAGAGGAAGTAGTGTGGCACCCAGGGTGGTAGAGGCAGCAGCAGCGGCAGGCCAGCAGAAAACGCAGTAACACATTAAAGTAAATAGGGAGGGATACCTGGGGCACGCTCCCAGCAGCAGACCAGACCGCACAGTTCAGGGTTCCAGCACCAGGGAAAATAAAGCCTCATTGCTTCTGATTGTGCAAAACAGAGGGGGTTGGGGCGGAGGCAGAAACTGCTGGTCTCTCAGCAAAGTCTACTTGTTTCAAGGGTCCCCCGAATCCTAGAACATCTGCAAACACACCCACTCTGGGAACCACAGTCAAGGCAACAGCTAGAGAGGCGCCAGTTCCACATGAGAAGTGGGAGAGGTGCCTGGAAAAGGAGTGAGTGTTGAGCAAGTGGCATTGTTCCCTCTCAGACCCCTCCCCTCCACACAGTGCCACATCGTGGAGAAATGGGTCGTCCTGTACTGACGAAGGCTCTGCCCCTTACAATTTATCAGGTACAACAGCTCTACCTAAGACACAGAGGCAAACAGAGAAGTACGATCCAAAAGAGGAAACAGATCAAGGTTCCAGTGGGAGAACTAAGCAACGAGGAGATAGGCAACCTAACAGACGAGGAGAGAGCCAGCCTAACAGACGCAGATTTCAAACACTGGTGATAAACACGTTCAGAAACTTGAGAGACATGCTTGCTTGAGTATGGCAAACACAGAAGGGAAGAAGTGAAGGCTATGCTAAGTGAAACGAAGGAAAATCCACACAAAACCAATGGTGAAGGGAAGGAAACTGGGGTTCAAACCAATGATTTGGAACGTAAGGAAGAAATAAACAGTCAACTAGTACAGAATGAGGAAACAAGAATTGAAAAATACAAAGAGAGGCTTAGGAACCTCTGGGACAACTTTAAATGTGCCAGCATCCGAATCATAGGGGTGCCAGAAGAAGAGGAAGAAAAAGACATTGAAAACTTACTTGAAAAAATAATGAAGGAAAACTTCCCTAATTTGGTGAAGAAAATAGACATACAAGTTCAGGAAGCACAGTCCCAAACAAGCTAGCCCCAAAGAGGACCACACCAAGATATATAATTAAAATGCCAAAGCTAAAAGATAAAGAATCTTAAAAGCAGCAAGAGAAAAGCAGAGTTACATACAAAAGGGTCCCTATAAGACGATCAACTGACTTCTCAAAAGGAACTTTGCAGGCAAGAAGGGGTTGGCAAGAAGTATTCAATGTGATGAAAAGCAAGGACCTACAACCTAGATTACTCTATCCAGCAAAGCTATCATTTAGAATGGAAGGGCAGATGAAGTGCTTCCCAGACAAGATAAAGCTAAAGGAGTTCATCATCACCAAGCCCTTATTATATGAAATGTTAAAAGTGACGCATATGAAATGTTAAAGGGACACATTTAAGAAAAAGAAGATCAAAACTATTAACAGTAAAATTACAATAAACTCACAACTATCAACAAATGCATCTAAAAGAACAAAACAAACTAAGCAAATAACCACAACAGAAACAGAATCGTAAATATTGGGTTCATTTGGAGGGTTATCAGCTGGGAGGGGAAGGGCGAAAAAATGGGAGAAATGGTGCAGGGATTAAGAAGCATAATTGGTAGGTACAAAATAGACAAAGGAATGTTAAGAATAGTATAGTAAAAAGTAAAGCCAAAGAACTTATATGCATGACCCATGGACATGAACTAAGGCATGGGCAACCACTCCTCGTGGTTTAAGGAACTGTAGCCCCAGCCTGAGCATGACGAGCTGCCAGTGTCCTGGCCACACTCGTCTCTAAGTCTCAACATAAGGCTGTGCACGAAACATGACTGACAACCACTCAGAGGGTTGCCATGGGAATTAGATCAAAGAGTGCTTGTTAAGCTCATGGTGCTTTAGAACTTGCTCTGCTTTCCTTATCAGCAATGTGGTGTAAGTTATCTTTAGCAGGGAGTATATGGAACCCTGCACTTGGTCCGAATGTTTTATAGACCTTGACGCTAATCAGTCAGTGTGACTCCCGAATTAGTGTATGTTATCTGTTACTGTCAAATTCCTGAACACAATAGACAACTTATGAATTTTAGCCTTGTATCTCGTATGTATCCTCCTCAATAAAAGACATGAGGGATGAAGGTTTAGCTGCTGGTCTCCACTAGAGAGGCAGTCACCTTCCTTCCCCCAGACATAACAAAGTGTCCTGGGTAAGTTTGTTCCGCCGTGGTCACGAAGCCTCTGCTGGGCAGAGCAACTTCCAACCGAGCCTAGGGTGTGTGTGGCACCTCCGCCATACTAAGGGGGGTGGGATTGCTGTGGGAAGAAGGGAGCAAAGGGGAAAGAAATTGGGACAATTGGTAACAGTATAATCAATAAAATATACTTAGAAAATAATAATAGTATGTTTTCCTCTTCCCATCTCTGGATGTTGAAGCCAATTTTACAACTTAGCTTAAGCAGTTGTTCTTATCATAGTCACCGCAAACTAAGGCACAATGAATATTACAAATAACTTGCCTCCCACCGACTTACCTGGAAGCTGTGATGAAAGTCCTCCGATACCAGTGAATGCAGTTGTTTGATTTGGGGTAGAAAGGGGTGGAAATGCTTTTGCTGGTGACTGAGGGGTACTGAAAGCAGAACCCAAATTTGGAGGAAAACCCTGCATACTCTGGGTGTGAGGGGCAGCTGAACCACCTATACTAAGAGATGCCATTCCAGCAAGAGGGTCAATCTAAAGAAAAACATTACAAAAATGTATTAAACATACCTCAAGCAAAGACAGATGTATGACACAGGTAAAGTAACCTTAGCAACAGCTCTTTGTATGCTTAATAAGTAAATTGCAAAACCCCATACAATTGTGATGATCCTTAAATCCCAAACTCAAGTCAAATGTGCAGTCTTTTTTCTTACTATTATCATAGACGAAATAAATTTAAAGAGTAATCCCCTGCCAAAGTACCAAGCCATAATATGAGGGCTACAAAATTCAACATGTAAGATGAACTGCCCTGAAGCTATAATACTAAGCCTTTAGTTGTGACATACGACAGTTATTACATCAGGTCCTTACAATTTCCAATAAGCCCCTTTAAAACAAAATGAATCTCTTGAACGTATTTAACTTTCAACACAATAAAAGCATTAGAAATCAAAAATTGTTCAGTAAAAGCAGCAAATCTAGTCAAATTTGAAAATCTTGGAAATTAGAGAGGACTAGCTCTAATAAAAAAAGAAAAACAACAAAAACAAGGTATACTATTCACCAAGATTTTAAAAAAATATCTAATAACCGCACTTTCAAGCTTCTTAGTTTGTGGCATTATTTCAGGTCTTCACGACTACAGAAAATGATACGCCAAATGCCTTTCATAAAGTAGCCACTGAGGAATCACTAAATGTTCTTTCTTTTCTTAAGCCCCAATCTGCCATTTAATGCAGCTGAAAACAGAAGCGAAATATGTTGCTCCCAGAGAGAAGGGGGTGGTTGGTGTCAGGGAGTAACTTAAATGTACCTTGTTTTTAAAAGAGCAGTTCAGTTGAGAGCTGAAGAGCCCCAGTTATAACAAGTCCTTATGCTCTAGCACTGTTGCTTGGCCCGTGAAGCTACAAACAAGACACATCAGGTTCAAAGGCAGTGCTTATTTCTCAAGTCTAAGTTACTCTTATTTTAAAAAGAAGCCCTTATCATTTACCTACATAAATTATTTTGTATCTTTCCTCTCAGAGTCATGTTCTATTTAATATTTAAAATCTGTTCTCAACTACAATGCCTATTTATGGATCTCCTTTAAAATGTAGAAGTGTCCACTAGACATGCAGTTATCTAAAATGTAATAAACTCAGACAATTCTTCTTTGAGTATTGTTAAAGATGCTGTAGAAGTTAATTCTATTCCAAAGTCTACAAACAAATGCAGATGTACCAAATGCAGATGTATAATTACCTGAACAGGAGAAATGGCATCTAAGCTGCTAGCACTAGGAGGGCGTCCTTTTGGCATAACTCCAGGTGGTGGCTGTCTGGCCTTATTCATAACATTACTGCAATTGGCTACCATGGTGAGGATGGTTTCTGATAACTCCTGAGAAACACTCCTAAAAAGTGAAAAACATCATTTGTTATTCCCCGGAACACCTAAAAAACCAAACCCGATTCTCTAATAAAGAAAATGTGGCCCTGGCTGGTGTGGCTCAGTGGATTGAGTGCAGTCCTGTGAACCAAAAGATCACTGGTTTGATTCCCAGTCAGGGCACATGCCTGGACTGTGGACCAGGCCCCCAGTTGGGGGTATGTGAGAGGAAACTAATTGATGTATCTCTCACAAATCAATGTTTCTCTCCTTCTCTCCCTTCCTTCCCCTCTCTCTAAAAATAAATAAAATCTTTTTAAAAAAATTTGCTGAAACATTACGGTTACATTTCTACCATATCCCATGTCTTTGTACCTGTCATTAATCACTAACTAGGATGTTCTGAGCATTGGCTTTCTCTTGCAAGTCTAGTTGGACCTCTTAAACCAAACCTTGTGTACAATACAACCCATATATGTTAAAATATTCCCCGCCCTGGCTGGCGTAGCTCAGTGGGTTGAGTGCTGGCCTGTGAACCAAAGGGTCGCTGGTTCGATTGCTAGTCAGAGCACATGCCTGGGTTGCGGGCCAGGTCCCCAGTTGGGGGCATGCAAGAAGCAAACACACATTGATGTTTTGCTCCTTCTTTCTCCCTCCCTTCCCCTCTCTCAAAAAATAAATATTTTTTTAAAAAATGCCAACAAACTCACAACTATCAACAACAGAACCTAAAAAAACAAAAACAAAAACTAAGCAAACAACCACAACAGAAACAGAATCACAAGTATGGCGACCATTGGGAGGGTTATCAGCTGAGAGCGGGAACGGGAAGAAATGGGGAAATGGTGCAGGGATTAAGCAGCATAATTGGTAGGTACAAAATAGACGGGAGAAGTTAAGAATAATATAGGAAATGGAGAAGCCAAAGACCTTACACGCATGACCCATGGACATGAACTAAGGGGAGCTGGGATTGCTGGAGGGAAGGGAAGGGGAATACTGGGCGGAGGGAAGCAAAGGGAAAAGAAACTGGGACAACTGTAACAGCATAATCAATAAGATATACTTAAAAAATTTCCAAGAAACAATCCATATTCTCAACAACTTTGTCAAAAATTATGCCTAAACCTGGACATGACATATAAGAAACAAATAAGCAATTTTTATACTAGTTTCTCATCATCAAAGATAAGGCATATTTATTTAAGTTTAGGTGAAATTACCAATCAGTAAGTACATTTGGTAAGTAAATTTGGTAAGCACATGGAACATCGATTTCTAAAATGTCAAGTATTAGGATAAATGTTTAACAGAAAAACCCACCTTCCTATCTCAGGGTGTTGCCTCATAAAACTGTGGAACCCTCTGTACTCATAAACACTGTACAAACTTGATATTGTCTTAGATCTTTTCTCCTAAATCCAGAATCCTATTAGTGGCATTAAGAAGTAAAAGTAGTCACTTAGACAACAGAATAGATAAGAATAGAAGACTATAAATCACCTAGACCTAACAGACATATACAGAACACTCCCTACCTAATAGCAGACTACACATCATTCTCACACACACATGAAAAATTCTGCAGGATAGACCATGTGACAAGTCTCAATGAATTAAAGAGACCAAAATCATATCAAGATCATTATTTTACCACAATGAAACTAAAAATTAGTAACAAAAGTAAAACCAACAAATTCACAAATATGTGGAAATTAAACAACACACTTTCATAATCAATCCTTCAAAGAACGTTACAAAATACTTTCAGATGATAGTGAAAACACTTAATACCAAACCTAAAGCATTTCATAGGTAGAAATTCAAGGCGTAAGCATTCCCAATTAAAAAGAAATAACTCTGGGGTTTGGAGGGATGTAGAAGAGGGGGGATGGGGAGATAAACCATGATGGAAGGAGACCTGACTTTGGGTGGTGAACACACAATATAGATGACATGCTATAGAATTGTACACCTGAAACCTATAATTTTATTAACCAATGTCACCCAAATAAATTCAATTAAGAAATAATAGGGGGGTAGGATTGCTGGGGGAGGGGTGGTGCTGGGCAGAGAGGAGCAAAGGAGAAAAAATTGGAACTATTTTAACAATATAATCAATAAAATATACTTAAAAAAAGAGAAACATGGAACCAATTTCTAATTTTCCATAATCAAAGAATAAAAATTAGTATGTTAAGAAAAATCTCAAAAAAGCCCCCTAACCTTCCACCTTAACAAATTTTTATAAGTTCAAACTAAACCCAAAACAAATAGAAGAAATAAAGTTTAGAGCTTAAATAAATGGAGAACAGAAAAACAAGAAAAACAAAACAAAGAATTGGTTCTTTGAAAAAGTCAGCAAAATTGACATTTAACTACATCAAGCAAGAGAAAGACACTCAAATTCCTAAAACTGCGAGGACATTACTATCAACCTTACATGAATGAGAATGACTGTCAGGATATAGTATAAAGCCAATAAATCAGATAACCTAGATGAAATGGACAAATTTGGACAAGTAACAGAAAATCTTAATAGACAAACCTATACCAGGTAAATATACTGAATTAATAATCAAAAACCAATCCCAAGACAGCCCTGACTGGTGTGGCTCATTGGATTGGGCGTCATCCTGCGAACCAAAAGGTCACTGGTTCAATTCCCAGTCAGGGCACACACCTGGGGTGCAAACCATGTCCCCAGCTGTAGGCCTGGGAGAGGCAAGTGACCAATGTTTCTCTTTTTCTCCCTCCCTTCCTCTCTTAAAAAACAAAACAAAACAACAACAACAAAAAAACCAAAATCTTAAAAAAAAAAAAAAAAAAGAAAAAGAAAAAAGAAAAGTCTGCCCATGCTGGATTGAGCACGCACCTGCAGACTGAAAGGCTGGGTTCAATTCCCAGTCAGGGCACATGCCTGGGTTACGTGCCAGGAGCCCAGTTGGGGGTGTGAGAGAGGCAACTTTTCGCTGTTTCACAAATCATGTTCCTCTCCTTCCCTCCCCCCCATTAACAAACAAATAAATAAGAAAAAACTAACCCCAAGATAAAACTCAGAACCAGATGGCTTCACTGCTGAATTCTATGCAACATTTAAAGAATTAACACTCTTTCCCACAAAAATCAGAAGAGGAGAGGAGGTTTATGAAGTAATTGTAAAAGGCCAGTATTACCCTAATGTCAAAACCAGACAAAGACAACACAAGAAAACTATAGAATATCCCTTAGGAATCTAGAAATAAAAATGCTCAAATACTAGCTAATCCTGCAATTCATATGAAAAACAAGGGATCCAGAGTAGCCAAGACGATTTTGAAAAAGAACAACAAAGTTGGAAGACTCACGTATCCCAAGTTCAAAACTTACTAAAAAGCTATAGTAATCAAGACTGGCATAAGGACAGACATGTACATCAATGGAACAGAAGAACTGAAGAGTCCAGAAATAAATATTACGGGCAATTGATTTTTTTAGAAAATAATTCAAAAGGACAAGACCAGCCTTTTCAACAAATGGTGATGGGACAAATAAATATCCACATGTAGAACAATATAATTGTAATCCTATTACATACCATATAAAAAAAAAATAACTCAAATGGAATATGTATTTTATGTAGTACAGTACTTTAAACTTAAAAAACAGTGGACTGAGCGCTGGCCTGTGAACCAAAAGGTTGCCGGTTTGATTTCTGGTCAGGACACATGCCTGGGTTGCAGGCCAGACCCCTGGTTGGGGATGTACGAGAGGCAACAGACTGATGTATCTCTCAAGCATCAATGTTTCTCTCCTCCTCTTTCTCCCTCCCTTCTCGTCTCTCTATAAACAAACAAAATCTTTAAAAACAAAACACTGGATTATGTAAACTGCTGTTGCTTTCAATCATTCAGCCTTTCTTCCCCAAATCAACAATTATCCATATAATCCAATTCCAAAATTAAATGGTCATTTTCAAACATGCTCTTCTTACCCTGCACAAGCTTGTAAACAGGCCAACATTGTTGCCAGAGTTTCTGGAGGAAGTTGAGCACTTTTGGGTTGATCTTTCTCTGGGGCAAGTCCACCCAATATAGAAGGGCACCGTCTCTTTAGAAAAGTCATGCATGCCTGGATAAAAGGCTCCTGAGAAATAGAAAGTCTCTAAGTGTATTTGAAATTGACCTTAATTGCTTTCAGATTAAAGATAAATTGATTTCAGATTAAAGACTAAGTACTATGACTAAAACCCAGAATAACATCATAATTGCCATTTAAAAGGTTTTTTTCTTTAAGCTCTTTTAGCCATCAATATTTAAAATCTGTAATAAATGGCAAATCCTGCTTACTCCGTGCTCTCGAATTTTATCTGTGAGCCACTTGTCAAGTTTGAGGTATTCACGACGTGAAGCAAGTGCAGCAAGGTCAATAACAAAGGCAAATGGAGTACCATTTAGCAGCATTGACAAGGCCTGAAAGAAGGAAATAATAGAAGCTACAAGTCAAGCAATTAAGTAATTTTAAAAATCTCTGTTCTATTTTGTTTCCTGCTTTTATTTTCACAAACAAGTCTAAATAAAACATATTGCTAGTATTTTCTTGGCCATAATTTTTTCAACAGCACAGTCCTTCAATGGTAACATTAGTCCCTACTTAAAATAAGGTAAACATTTCAATCTGGCTTTACTTTCAAAATAAACTTTACCCTATGCTTTTTCATGTAACTAAATCTAAAGCAGAACAAGACAGAAAAAATGAAAAATAAACCTAATCCACTTTTTAAAACCTAAACTCAGGCTTATTGTATTCTTAGAAAACTACAATAGCAGTACTATGGCCCTAGTTATCAAAGACATCAAGTGTCAGACTATTTCTCAAAAGATCCTGTTAACGCTAATGAAATATGCAAAAGGACTGAAACCTTAGCAGCTTCTCCAAGTTATATCTCCCAGATTACAACTGAGAAGAGGTCAATTATGACTTGCTTTAACATAAAATAGCCTT
The DNA here is from genome assembly GCF_987537825.1 of Furipterus horrens. NCBI lineage: Eukaryota > Metazoa > Chordata > Mammalia > Chiroptera > Furipteridae > Furipterus > Furipterus horrens. Next base: position 8,422,131 of record NW_028327183.1, read on the forward strand.
TGCAAGTATCATTGAAAAACCAAACAAAATTCAGTCCAATATAAAAGAATTCTGCCACTAGATATTTTTACATATTTAAAAACCACTGTTCCCAACTTCTTTCTTCTTGGATGACAAAATTCTTAACTCATTCTAACTAAAAGCTAGTTACATGTAAATTGCTCCTAAGATATCTATGTTACATAAAAATGTTATTTTATTATTAGTAAGTGTTGTTTTGTCTCTCCAAGCTCACCTTCAAGTCCTGGGCCACATCAAGTATTCGAGACAATTTGGCCTGGTCATACTGCTCCCCCCGCATGTACCATTCTGCCATTGCATGCATGATGAGTTGGCGGATAGAGGGAGACTGTCCCTAGGAAAAGAAAAGGAGGGTGAAACAGCATTCCAGAAGAACATTTTGATGGGCACTATTGCTAATACCCAGCTAATCTTACTTATTTTTAGGTAAAATTGAGGCCTGTCAATGGAGGCCATTAAGTATAAGCCTCAAGCAGTGATTACAGTGACATTCTTTGTGGGAAAAGTTATTTCCACATCTTGCAAATGAAGCTTGCCCCTAACTGTGGGTCATATAGTCACTCAAAAAATTTGTCTTATGAAAGCCTACTATTCATTTAAAAAAAAATTTTTAATTTATTTTACAGAGAGGAAAGGAAGGAGAGATATGCTGATTTGTTTTTCCACTTATTTACACGTTCATCAGAATCGAACCTGCATCCTTAGCGTATCAGGATGATGCTCTTACCAACTGAGCTACATGGCCAGGGCTGCCTATACATTTTCAAACACAGAATTAGAATAGAATATGATGTGAACATAAGGGTATATCAATTTTTTACAATTCCTTGAAATTAAATGACAAATTACTGGTGTATAAATAAAAAAACAATTTAAGGTAATCATCTCTCATGTTTCACAGTGTAATGTATCAGTATTTCTGGGAGTCGTATTTGTACACTCTAAATCTACCTATTTTCACCAATGAGAATGTTTGTTTTCTGTTATTCAATTTTCTTTTCTTTTTTTTTTTTTTTTTTTACCAGAGAACAACCTGCTTTAAGGACTGATCTAAAGACTCGCTGCTAAATGACATAAGAAAAAAAAAATAGTTGGAATTTAGTATTTCTCATAGAAGCAATAGGAAAGCAATTACTGTTGTTCTCTGAATCACTTCCCAGTAACTGTCCTAGAGTGACAGAAAGTCCAAATGTAAAAATATTCAATGAGAAGTGAGGTGATGCACCTCCTTCATCCTTCCCATTCTTCCCCAGAGCTGCAGTAGTGAGAAAGACATATAATGTCTGGGCTGCAAACTTTTGGTTAAATGTTTTTTAAACATTCCGTAAGCTATTAAGTCTACCATGTAATTTGAGTTTCTACAAATGAAGGAGAGCTGACTGAATGGTATGGAAGTTTTTCATTTAGAAATGAAGTGTTTCTGATTTTTTTAAAGAGCATTTGAATATAATAAAAAATACTGTAATAATAATTTTAAAAAGTAGTCCCCAAAGATACTTGATGTAAAGGGAAGATAACTTTTTTTTTTTAATCCTCATCCAAGGAAATGTTTATTGATTCTAGAGAGAGGAAGGGAGAAGAGGGAGAAACATAGATTTGAGGAAATTGTTCGGTTGCTTCCCATACATGCCCTGACCAAGGATTGAATGCACAACCTTCTGGTGTATGGGACAACATTTCAAGCAACTGAGCCATCCAGCCAGGGATGGGTTTTTCTTAAACCTTCTGCATTTGTCATTAAAAATGTAGGCTATTAGCGCCCCGAGTGGTGTGGCTCGGTGGGTTGGGTGCCATCCCACAAAAAGCTTTAGTTCTGATTCCCGGTCAGGGAACAGGCCTGGGCACACACCTGGGTTGCAGGTGTGGTCCATGGCTGGGGGCATGTGAGAGGGAACTGACTGATATTTCTCTTGCACACTGATGTTTCCCCTTCTTTCTCCCTCCAATCCCCTCTATCTAAAAATAGATAAATAAAATACATTTTTTAATGTAAGCTATTAGGGAATAGAAAAAAAAAAATCAATGGACAAAATGATGTTTACTTATCAAATATATTTTTCAAACTTAGGTGGTGAAAAGCACAAAGGCTTGAGTGGTATTTCAGCAGAAACTAAAATGAAATTTAAGTGCCTGACTTGGATAAAACAGAATATAATGTCCCATAAATTGATTTATGATTTTTCTCCCATTTACTGTCAAAAATTAACATGAGTACCTTCCGGCTGTGGGATAAATGATTAAGCTCCTTACTGCTGGACCCTGGCAATATACAGCTTTCATAATACAGCACTGCGTTTTTGTAAATTGTCTTATCTCTTTGCTCTTTTAATTTTTATACTTTAATACCCACATGATGCAAGAAGGTGAAATAAGCTTTGTGGAAATGTGACTTTTCCAAACTCTCACAATTCTAAAACTGACAACTTGTCTCACTGATCACCTTCCAACGAAGGATCTGTCGTGTCTTACCTGCCCATGCCATGCATAGTGCAAAATAATAGCAGAGTTAGGATGGTTTCCGAGGAAAATTGGCATCAGAGTGGAGATGAGTTCATGGCGCAAAGTGTGCCAGGAGGTGTTGATTTGTAGTAAGGCCAATACCAGCATGTCCGGACAGTGTTTGATAGGAAAGCTGAAGAGTTGTTTGACTTGTTCATATTGCCCCACCTCTGCAAGCCTCAGTAGAGATTCAATCAAATCCAAGCTCTTCCTAACAAGAATGAAAGTGAAATAATCCATCACTGAAAATCTAGGTATATGAAATCCACTTTCTGAATAAGTGATACCAGCTATCAGGATAATACCAAGTTGTTGTCATCTTTTATTATTTAAAAAATATCTAAACTGGTGCTACTAATCTCAAAAATACATGATGCTATGGTGTCAAGCTAATTTCAAAGGCATTCACAGAGAGTAACTGATGAAGAAAAAGGGGGACCACTGACCATTTATTTGCATAATCATGAACTCTCCTTATATTGTGCTGCAAAAAAAGCACTAAGTAGTTGCTACGAAGACCATTTGGCCCACAAAGCTAGATGTTAATTAATCTTTTACAGGAAATGTTTACCATCCCTTGTTTTGGATGATCTGGGAATACACTTCAAGGGCTTCAAACTGTCCTAAAACTACCACCCACAGCCAAAAATAAATAAAAATAATCCACTACATGGTATAAAAGTGTGCCAGGAGAGTATGGTTTCAAAATAAAGGGTAACATTCATTCTGAAGTGGCTGTCTCTGGGGAACAACCCAGCCCACACTTCCTTCCTACAGCCATGTGTGTATCTCAACAGTAACAAAGGTACGTTCACCATCCCTACCTCGCATCCCCAAGGAGAAGTGATTTAAATTCCAGGAGAAACCTACTAGGCCAGAGTCAGATTCTCCCTTAGAAACATGGAACTGGAACTCAGAGAAACTAGATAATTTGGTTTAAAGTATTAGATTTGGTGGGTTGGCCATCTTGAGGTATTCTTGCAAGGAAATCTACAGAGAAGGGATCTAATACTAGGGGAAACTTACATACTTCAATATTTAATAGTTTCAGAAAATATCTAATGGTTACAAGCAACTAAAGATAGATTTTCATTCACCATCACCCCTCCATAAAAATTTAAGGTAACTAAGCTCACTAAAAATACCATTTCATTTAAACTTTTTAACTAAGTAGTTGCTCACTAGTAATTTTCTATTTCAAAAAAGTAGAAGCGACCCTTTGAAGAACAGCGAGATGCATGCTTACCAGGTGGCTATTTCTCGATTGTCATCCTCTGGTGGTGCTTTCAGAATATCAGTGGCAACAGTATGACAGGGATAGTCCGCAAAACAGAAGATCTCTGGATTTATAAGGGAATGTTGAATGAAGGAGAGCTGGAACAAGAGAAAAAAGTCTTTACCACCATAAATGACGGTGAATGCTATAAAAATCTGAAACATTTTCGTTAGGCTACTCTCAACCATAAGGTTATTAAAATGACAACTTTCTTTTAAAATCTCAATTATTTGCTCTTTCAAATCACTGACAACTCAGAAAGATTAAAGATGAAAGATGAGATGGCCTTGGAGACCAACATTATTCAAGTTTGACTGCTATACTTCAGCTGAGTCTGACTAAACTATGATAATGTTCCTCCAAAATTTATGAGGCTCTACTTTTCTGAGCCACATAAAACAAACTATAAAGAATATCTTAGGGAGGTGGGGCAGTGGAGAGCAATAGGAGAAAAAATGGAGACAACTATAATAGAACAATAAAAATATCATGATCACTTAAAAAAAATTCACAGACATAGACAACAAGGAAATGGTTGTGGGGAAGACAGAACAGGGTTTGGAGGGATAAATGGTAACAGGAGATTTGCCTTGTGGTTTTGAACACACAATACACTACAGTGGTCCCTCTCTATATCACGGTTCATTCATCGCGGCCTCATTGTATTGCGGGATTTTTAAAAATATTATACTTAACTTTTTATCGCTATATGGCAGGATTTTGCGGTACCGTATATGTATGTTGTTAAAGTTATATAGGTTTAAGAGTGTAGAATAAATGTAAGGTTCATATTTCGCAGGGGGGAAACATAATACCCACAATAAGTGAGGGAATACCGTATACAGATAATGTAGCATAGAATCACACACCTGGGATTCATATAATTTAATTAAATGTTACCCCAATAAATTCAATTAAAAAGTAGAAAATAGATAAAAGATTTAAAAAAAAATTCAATCAGTGAATAGATGGCATTATATAACAAGGTCATTAGTTTGTGTCCCTTCGGTAGCTAAACATCATTCATTTACCTGGCCTTCTGCATGTTTCCAGGGTCTATATATGAGGTCTACTGGGAACACTTCCATACCCAGACCCCTTTGAATGCCATAAACCACGTTATGAAGTCCTTTACTGTCACGAATTTGAAATCCAGGATGATCCAGTTCATAAGTTACTTCCTTAAAATTCAAATTCGGGTTCTAAAAAAAGAAAAAATTTCGAAATTGAATGAACAAAAGTGTACATGTTTTGATGCTTTTTTGAAAGAGCAAAATTAAACCTGAAGTTCAATCAAGATGTTCTAATTATAAACTCAAAATCATCTGAATCTTCCTGGCATTTCCAAAGAGACTCAGAAAGGTACATTTTTAATATTCAAACTAAACTGAGTCTACTAGCACAGTGGTCCCCTTTTTGGCACCAGGGATCAGTTTCGTGGAAGACAATTTTTCCATAGCATGGTGGAGGACAGGAGGCAGATCTCAGGCAGTAATGTGAACAAAGCTGCTGTGTGAACCAGTTCCTAACAGGCCACAGACCGCTACCGGTCTGTAGCCCAGGGGCTGGGGACTCCTGTACTAGCAGGGTTCTCAAGTGTTCAGTTCATGACATACTTCTGGCTGACCCTGTGAGTACGTAAATGGGAAATCTTTTTTTTCCCCTACTAAGTTCAATGAATACTCCCATCCCAATACGGCAAATTAAGTACCTCTTCACTCTGTAGTTTCCTATTTATACCAAGATTCTACTAGTTTGGAACAAAGTTACAAAAATGAATCAATTTTAACAAACATGTGCATCAGGAAAAGTCTAGATTCTTTGTATCAAAATGACTGAAAAATTTGGTTCAAAAAATGTTCTCTGAAAAGGTATTCAAAAAAGCTATGAGGATCCTTAAACACACACACATTTATAGAAAATAATTTACCAAACATCCTGCACAAAGTAATCAAAATAAGTATACTTTATATGTGAAAGAAAAAAAGGCTATACACACTCTGTATTTAAAATCTCCAAAGCAAGCAGCACAGTCAGCTTAGTTACACCTTAAAATGACTCCTGTTAAGTCATGAAAACTTTAACGTTTGCTTTGTATATGGTACACAAAGAACAAACTTCAACTGAGGTAATTCCCTGTCTCTAAGGAAACAATAACATTCACTCTAAGGCAACAATAACATTTAGGAAAAATTTTTTTTGCTAAAATTTGTTTTAAGAACTGACCTTGACAAAAAAAAACCCATAAATGTACTGTTACTGTTAAATAACATTATCCTAAATAGACAAGCTTGGTAAATTCACAGGCATGGTGCCCCCTAATCTGGTGTCTTCCCCCATCCTTGGTGGGCAATCAAAAAAACCAAATTACTGAGATATGTATCTGAAATTGTCTTCTGCGCCCCGCCTACAAAAAATACACAGAAAACTCTAATATATGAAAATAAAAAGAAGAAAGAAAAGAAGTTACTGATTCAGGTTTTCAGACCTACAGTGCAACTATTCAATTTACAGCCTTTTGCACTCTGAAATTAGAACAAAATAGGTTTAGGCGACATGGAATAAATATCATCGTTGCCTACAATTTTTAAAGAGCTTTTTGGGCAAAAAAACAAAGAGGAAAACTGAGTGAAAAGGGCATGTTTTCTCTTTTGCAAGACAACCCAAGAATAAAAACAAAACATTAACTGGTTGTCCATAAGTGACGTAACATGTTTTAATTCTGCTTTTCTTTTTTATTTTCCAAGTTTTCTGCCAAAATCGAGCGTTTTTTCCCACTCCGTTACTAAAATTAGGTATGAACATCTTAAATTAAGCTACTATTAAGAAAAAACAACCCATTGATGTTAGTAAATAAGTAAGGTCATATAGAGAACAGCATGATTTTCTATAATTGAATTTTACCTGTAGGTTACAAATGTGTTAAACTAAAAAAAAAAAGAAAAAAGTATATATGACCTGACACTTTATAAAGATCGTAAGTATGTACATATATTGTTAATATTTTGTTCATTGACATTTTATAAATAAGACTGAAGATATTACATAGTCTCTACTGTTCTCCCACTCAATCTCTTCAGTCCCTTTTAATAGCCAAGTTTCATTCTTTTATGTTTCATTTAAGTATTTCAACATTTTAGGAGAGGTTATTTATATGGAAGCCAATTAACTTAGTTTGTGGACATTCCAGAACTGACAGTAAGATAAATATGTATTTTTATTATCCCTATCCACAATAAGCAAGCTTGGCAGGATTTTTCTTATACCTGGCAGAAAACATTCAGAAGACCTCCTTTCTCCTCAGTGATTCCTCATACAATCATTACTTTCCAACCAATTGGTCCCTCCACACACCTGCAACTCACCAAATCACCTGAGCAGTGCCACTCAGAATTGCACAACAACTCCAAATGAACAGAAATGGAATTTGATCATGTACTATTTCCAGCACATAATTATGAAGGCAGGAATTAAAACCATTGCTGCTCTCATTCAGCTGGGCATTTTATTCATTAAAATTTATGTTCTGTGGGCTACATGTTATTAACGAGTATAAAAACATGACTAGGTATACTCACCAGTTCTTTGAGAACATCAATCAAGACTTCTACATTCCATGTGTGTGCCTGTGCTCCATCACTTTTATCTTTTCCATCACTCCAGATCCCACTGCCGGGAGCAGAGATACTCTGTAGAAGTCAAGTTTAAATTAAATAAACCCAACTACTTAATGAGGTCAGCTGTGATTGGTAGAACAAAACAATCATACTATAATTTCATAGATACGGGGAGAGGGGGAGGACACACGTCATTCATGTTGTAAAACAGCTGAATCCTACTTACCTGTAGTGGAATTCCATCTGTTAATCCTGAATGAGTTCGAGCCATCATTCCCAAAACCCTTGCAACCTGGGCAGCTGTAACCTCCCGAACACCAAACTGCATGATTATATTGCGACATTCTTCAATACTGAAACAGAAATTTAACTTCAGAAAAAACACTACCATCGTCAATACCAAGGTTAGTAAATGCTAAAATAAAATGAACCCTTGAGTGAAATCTGTAGTTTCACTAATATAGTCAGAGTAAAGTTTCATTTCTTGTTACTTTCATATAGCTAGGAATGTAAAAACCACCTACATTAAAAACAAACAAAAAAACCCCAAAACACCATGTATATGGAAAAAGTTTAAAAGGTCAATGAAGAAAACATGAGCAAGAAAAATCTGCCATTAAGACACTTATAGCCCTGGCTGGCGTGGATCAGTGGATTGAACGCCAGCCTGTGAACCAAAAAGTCACTGGTTCGATTCCAGTCAGGGCACATGCCTGGGTTGTGGGCCAGGATGGCGGTGTGTGAGAGGCAACCATGTTTCTCACCCCCACCCCATCTCTCCATCTCTCTGAAAATAAATAAATAAAATCTTTTTTAAAAAAAAAGAAAAGATTTAGTTAAAAAAAAAAGATACATATAATCGTTCTCAGTCCAGTCTGAATTATTCTTAAAAAATACTGATATTCAAGGTAAGTTTCATTATTCCAATATGTACCAAGCCTTGAAAACGCATGCTAACTTTTCACTTTGCATCCTGAAGTTTAATTAAACAAAAGTTTTATGTCAGAGACACAAGACTAATATACTTTCAAACATATGTGGAAATGTGGTTTATGTGAGTTTTAAGAACATTATAAAAATTACACTTAAAGTCAAAAGAAAGCACGTTAATGCCCTTAATGATTACCCTCAGAAAAAATATTAGCAACCTAGTACATCACAGTCATTAAGTTCTACAAACTCCCTTTGGTGCCCCTGGCAGGTGAGAAAAACATACGACAGTCAGGGTATAGAAAAGGGAGGGTGTGGAAGATAAAGATGCAGTGAAGAGAAACACTTTGCCTCAGTGCTCTCTTCCCTATAAAAGCAAATAATATCTATCCTGACAACTAGACCAGGGACCTCTGTCACTAGGGGCAGTGACAGAGATTTAGCCACCAGGTATCTATTGCTGCCACCAAAACTAGTATACAGAAGATAAAATTTAGAAGCAAATTCTTGAGAGGTAAGAGATGGTAACAGAGTAAGGAATCTTAAGAACTTCCTTTAAAGGACTACACTGTGCTTGACATGAGACTAATCAGTTTAATGTCTTGCTACCAACCTTGCACAAAAGCCATAGCCTACTTCTTGCATGAAATCAGCCAAAGAGCTCTCCATCATGGTTTTAGCTACCCCTCCGGAATCAGGCAGGATCCTGTCCATTAGAATGTCCCGTTTTTCAGGGTATAAAAGTGGTGCAAGCACCACAGGACAGCGTTCCTGGGGAAAATCTGAAGGGGGAAAAAAAAAGTTACAAGTGCTATATTGATTAAAAACAAACTATCTTCTTTTACTCTCTCTAAAGGCCCTTCACATCAGAGTCTTCCACAAGTTCATAATCAAAGCAAAGTTTATTCAGTTTTCCACTCTAGCTAGCCCAAGTTATGACTTCAGCATCAATTTCAAAATTTAAATGTTTAAGACAGTAATTGCTGATCAATATATTTTCAATTTTGTATATTAGAATTATATTATCTATTGACCAGTTCACACCCTAAGTATTACTTAAAATTCTCACAACATGACTTCCAATTCCAATACAAGGAAAGCATCAGAAACAATTCAAATATCAAAATCTTATTTAAACAAAGTGGAAAACTTCAAAATTAAACTATATAAACTAAAATAACAGTAAAAATAAATACAGGTTGGTCCACTATCAAAGATTTGCCTCAAAAAGACTACATATCACTCTAAAAGAAGGATCAGAGGAAGAAAAAATGGCAACAATAGAACCTGAAGTTATCTTAACCTAACAAGACCATTAGCAAAGAGTTAAAGTGGGTGTATCAAAAGTCAATAATTTTTTAAACTAAAAAGAAGGCAGCACAGTAATATAGTTTCTGTCTCTCCAAAAGGGGAAAAAGATTACATGGAATTATACCACTTCTTAAAACTCAGATTGCATTTATGTAACAAGATTATTGTTCCAATTAGGTTCAATTTATACCTTTTCCATGAGGCTTTCATCACTTTCATATTTCAAATTATTAAAATACTTCCTCTCAAAAGATGACCAACTTAAGGACAGAAAAGTAAAGCACCGTTTTCACTTATCTTCTAAACTCAGCATGTTTTGAGTTCATCCAAAGAAATCAACTTTTGTGAACCTCACACTTCTTTACCTCTGCGCAGCGTCTTCAGAAAAGCGTCTATCTGCTCCTGTCCAACTCCAAAGGCTCCCTTCTGCCCAAAGAGGAGATGGGAGAGGAGGAGGTGTAGGACCTCTATTGCTATATCTTGGAAGCCACCTTCTTGATTTCCACTGACGTCTGCGTCAATGTAAGAACGCAGAAGATCTGGGAGCTTCTGTTTGATAAACTGGGCAGCTAGAAATCAGATAAACCAAAATTTTTAAGTTATTTTTGCATCACAATAAGGAAAAGGTCACATATCATCAAAATATGACATCATTCTCACTCACCAACACACCCTTTACCCTCTTAATGTTTTCAAAAACCTAGCAGGTAGGTATAAATAAAATAACAATTGCCAGGGATTGGGGAGAGAGGAAAATAAAGAGCTGTTCCATGGGTTATAATGTTTGTTTTGCAAGATGAAGAAAATTCCCAACATCTGTCACACCACAATGTGAACATCGTTAACACTATTGAACTACACACTTAAAGGTGATTATGAAGCTACATTTTATTAGTTTCTGCCACACATACATGAGACCAAAAAAAAATTCTGTTAGATTATTCTTATGTCTCGAAATCTGCAAGTATGAAACCTCAAGATTAAAAAAAAAAAGCATGAATTTTAAAGAAGACCACAGAATCTTTAGGCAAAAGGGAACTTACCAAAACCTCTGAGATCTGAGCTGGAAGAATTCAAGAGGGCAAGGCCAAAAATTACCTGAAACAAGAAGGGTTATATTGATCAGAGTCAAATAGCTGTTTTTAATTTTAATTTTGCCTAGATCTCTTTCCTTAAATCACTTACCTCTTGTACTTTGCTTAACTTGAGAACTTTACTCAGCTGGGCAAATAAGTGGGGTGCAGGCTTTAAACTCTGAAACAAATCAAACTTTATTGTAAAACGAGAACTTAAAATTTTCAGAAAGTTTATGGAAGCATCTGTTCACCCAATTATGGAACTGTAAGACTGACATAATTCTGTAGTGCTGCTAGAAAGAATATACCACGTTCTAGAACTATGGACTAACAAGCTTAAGCTTTCACATGATCTCATGTTAGTTAAGATTTCCTATTTATTATTAAACTAATTGCCTTGATATTGTTAGGAAGCTACGAAAGTCCCAGTGTAACTACTTGAAATTTTAAAATTAAAAGGTTTGCCCTGGCTGGTGTGGCTCAGTGGATTGAGCGCTGGCCTGCAAACCAAACGGTCACCAGTTCAATTCCCAGTCAGGGCACATGCCTAGGTTGCAAGTCCAGAGGCAACCCAAGAATGTTTCTCTCACACATTGATGTTACTCTGTCTTTCTTTCTCCCTTCCACTTGCTCTAAAACTAAATAAATAAAATCTTAAGAAAAAATAAAAAAGATTTACAGCCTTTTTAGAAAGCATAAGAGATTACATTCTTAGGACAACTAAAGATACAAACAATACCAACCTTCTGATAGTGCAATGGATTATCAATGGCATAGGACAACGTGGAGATAAAATTTGGCTTTGTAATCAGCGATGCACACTCCTGAATCAGAAACTGAGTCTTTGAAAATTAAAAATAAATTTTAATTAGCACTAACAGTCATCATGTTGCAAACAGAAGCAGATGTACTCAAAACATTAATGTGTAATCCAATATTATATACTGTTTCTACATCATCAGAAGCAGCTCTTTAAAAATCCCTTTAAACTACTTAAAAGTATTGGGTTGACCTGAATGTTCATTTGTTTATTTTCCTGTAAGATGGCTCTAGTAGTGCTTAGTTGTCTTTAACTTCATTTGAAATAATTTTGTTAAGATTGTATTGTGACAGCTATCATATCAGCATGCACTTTTTAAAAACTTGTCAAAATTGGTGTATTTTTGTAAAGCCATTTTAATACTGAAATGGAAGAAAATATGTGATGTTTTCCACACATTATCCTTTATTATTTCAAGAAAGGTAAAAACACTTGAAATGCAAAAGAAAAGATGTGTGCAGTGTATGGAGAAGGTGCTGTGACTGATCGAGTACGTCAAAAGTGGTTTGCGAAGTTTCATGCTGGAGATTTCTCACTGGATGATGTTCCGCGGTCGGACAGAGCAACTGAAGTTGACAGTGATCAAACTGACATTAATTGAGAACAATCAAGGTTATATACTGCGTGAGAGCCATTATGACTCGAAATTTCCATTTCAAGTGTTGAAATCATTTGCACCAGCTTAGTTATGTTAATCACTTTGACTTTTGGATTCCATGTAAGTGAAAAAAAATCTTCTAGACTGTACTTCTGCATGTGATTCCCTACTTAAATGTAACATTCCATTTTTAAAATAAATTGTAATGGGCGATAAGTAGATACTTGGCAATAATGTGAAATGAAAGAGATCGTGATGCAAGCAAAATGAACCACCAGTAACCACGCCAAAGGCCAGTCTTCATTCAAAGAAGGTGATAATGTGTATATGGTAAGATTGGAAAGGAGTCCTCCATTATGAGCTCTTTTCAGAAAACTAAACGATTAATTCCAACAAATACTGCTCCCAATTAGACCAACAGAAAGCAGCAATCAGCAAAATGCGTCTGGAATTATTCAACAGAAAGCCCATAATCTTCCATCAGGATAACACAAGACTGCATGTTTCTTTCATGGCCAAGCAAAAATTGTTACCATTTGGCTGGAAGATTTTGTTTCATCCACCATATTCACCAGACATTACACCTTCGGATTTCCATTTATTTCAGTCTTTAAAAAATTCCCAGTCAGGGCACATGCCTGGGTTGCAGGTCAGGTCCCCCAGTTGGGGGTGTGTGAGACGCAACCACACGTTGGTGTTTTTCTTCCTCTCTTTCTCCTTCCCACCCCCCTCTCTAAAAATAAATAAAATCTTTAGAAAAAAAATTCTCTTAATGGAAAACATTTCAATTCCTGGAAGACCGCGAAAAGCACCTGGAATAGTTCTTTGCTCAGAATGATAGTTTTGGGAAGATGGAATTATTAAGTTGCCTGAAAGATGGCAGAAGTTAGTGTAACAAAATGGTGAATGCCAAAGTTATTGGTGAAAGTAAAAAAATGTAACTTCTATTTTTACTTTAAAGGCAAATGAACTTTTTGGCCAACCCAATATATTAGCAGATTGAGAATCAAGGCACAGAAACTCAAATCCAGGACAAGAGACCTCCCCTCTGCCTCACTTATTTTCAAGCAGGACTTCTCCACATTTCTGCTTCCTTAGGCAGGTCTATCACCAGGTCTCTAACCCTGAACTTGGTAGCTATAATGGTGCGCAGCCAAGAAAGAAGAGGGGAGGCCAAAGAGGGAGGAGGTTCTCATATCTTTTAGCCACTCAGCCAAGGTTACTCCTGGATGCTTTTAAGTTTTGTTTTCTACATACACTATGCCCAAAATGTAATTCATTCAATCTAAGTTAACAAACTCAGTAAGCCCCCAAATACCTGATGAAAATCTTTGCCACTGCTTTTACCATCGCCACTGAAATCCACATGCGAAAATAGGCAGCGTAATAAATGCCTGTCTGCCTCAGGACCGTGCCGATTTACAATCTAAAAAGACAAAAAATGGAAGTTTGTCCCCAACATTAAGGGAAATAAAAAAAAAAAAAAAATCAAGCTCTAGGGCAAAATTCCAAATTACATTAATGGTTCATTTTGGAATAAGAGAACAGGAATTAATGAGATGGAGGTACCAATATTTTATAATTAAATATTTCAAAAATGTTTCCTACAGTCACTGGCAGGAAGCACAGAAAAAGAAAACCCACCAGTATGTAGCCCATACAACAGCTTTGCTTAACAAGTAGCATAAATGTAGTAAGAATACTTCTGAAGTTGTAAGGCAATAATTTGTAACAAACTGGACTCACAAAGAACATCATTTTTTCTATTTTTACTAAAAAAAAAAACCTGAAATCTCTAACACAGCTGTGACTCTTTTTAATAGTCTACAAGGCAAAGTTCTAAAGCAACTGGTCTATCTTCAGTACTTCAGATACCACTCCTGCACTCCATTAGTTTCCTGCTGTTCCTCAATTTACCAATGTTTCTATTTGCTAGTCACTCTAACTAGAATGCTCCAGCTGGCTACAAGACTTTTCTCTCACTTCCTTCAGGTTTCTGCTCTGAAGTCACCTCACTGGTGTGCTCTTTCATAAATACCCTCTCTAAAATAGCAACCTGACCCCTTAGCCCTGCTTTACCTTCCTCCAGTGTACTTACCACCGCCTGATTATACGTTTATTTTCTATGTCCCTCACTATACTTAAGTTGCATGAGAACATGTTAGTAAGGTTGTATGCTCCACATCTAGTCTAGACAAGGGCTTAGCACACTACGTGCAGAGTAATCATTTGTTTATTAAATGCTACATTAATATACTATAAGTAATATATAACTATTTAACTACATACTTTGGGCTAAATTGCTACTGAGTTTCCATTGGTTTAACCTTCAACAACCCTGATGAAAATTACTCCCATGTTATAGGTGAAGAAGTGAACACTTAAACCAGTTTCCATGAGCCTAAAATTCAATTTATAAATTGAAAAATCTGGATTCACAGTCCACCTCCAAAGCCTATGCTCTTTCCACTGTACCATGGTAATTATGTGATGGCTCGTTATTTCAGTTTGTTTTCCCCATCCAGCAAATGTTATGAGAGTTAAGTAAAATCAATTGCCTACATTTTCCCACAGACATCTTAAAAGTTAAAATCCACACAATAAGATAATAAGAACCTCTGCAACCCTAAAAGTTATTGTTAACCTAATCATGATGTGTTGGTTTTGTGGGTTCCTATCATTGCTTCAGTTCTGTACAGGGAGAGATTTGTTTCCTACCCCCTGGAATGCTGAAATATTACCTTAAAGAACCAAATCAAATGTGTTGAGTTACCTATGCTCCAACAAAAGACATCACCCTCAAAAGAGCAAAAATATCTGGCTTAACAAATATTCAAGTACAAGATGTATACCATTCAAGATACACGCAAATACAGTAGAGGAGACCAACTGGTTCCACAGCTCTCATGAAGCACACTGTCATGGGAGGAAAAAAAAGTACAGGCAGAGAATTCCTGACAATGTTTAACTGTCATGTGAATAAAATAAAACAGGGATATATGACATTGATGGGAGAGGAAAACATCAGGAGAGACCTTCTCTAAAGATGTAACGTGTAAGCTGAGACTTGAGATAATAACCACAGAGAGCTAAAACAAATAGCATTTGATCGCTGACTGGTGTAGCCTGGTTGGGGGGCATTGTCCCTCACAAGGTGAAAGGTTGCTGGTTGTGGCACACGCCTGGGTTGTGGGTTTGGTCCGCAGTGGGGAAATGTACGAAAGGGAGCCAACTGATGTTTCTCTCTCACAACACTGTTTCCTCTTACATCAATGTTTCTCTCCTTCTCTTTTTCCCTTCCTTCCCTTCTCTCTAAAAATAAAATATTTTTTAAAAAAGGAATATAAAATGTTACCAAAAAAAAAAAAAGAGAGAGAAAAAAAAGAAAAGAATAGCATTTGAGAATGATGCTAGAGGGAAATCAGGGGACCAATCATAACTAATGAACATAGTGACTTATCTGGCACCGTTATACCAACGGGGGGGGGGGGGGGGGGGCAAAAAACAAACAAACAAACAAACAAACAAACAAAACAAGCCCTGGCTGGTGTTGTTCAGTGGATTGAGCGCAAGCCTGAGAACCAAAGGATTGACAGTTCGAATCCCAGTAAGGGCACATGCCTGGGTTGCAGGCCAGGTCCCCAGCTGAGGGTGTGCGAGAGGCAACCACACACTACTGTTTCCCTCCCTCTCTAAAAACAAATATATAAAATCTTTCTTAGAAAAATGAAAGGGACGTGCCATTAGTTTGCCAAAAGTCAAAAAACAAAAATAGTGGAGTTGTTCTTTCAACTGGAATCCACAAAATTTCACAAATACCCCTTTTTATCCTGACATTTATTTTGGTATTTTATAATTTTACAATTGCTTTTACAGCCACTCAATCTTCACAATCCTAATATATAGACAAACATTATGAGGTTGTTATACATAGTCTTTTGTTTTTGTTTTTGCTTCTTTTTAAGGTCAAAGTTGCAATGACTAAAGAGAAATGTGGCACATACCTTGCTGGTTAGTGACAGGATCACGTGGTACAATTTATGGCTACCAGGTGAATGAAATATTCCCTCTGTGATGTCATGGTGCCCTTCATTAAGAGCAACTGTTTTTTCTTCTAAAACTAAAGTGCTATTATAAAAACATGATCTTGGGTTGCAAAGATGCTGAGACAAGATTTTCTTAATCCTGAAGATTAAGCCCTAGACATTTTTACTTAAAATTCATACCATTATACCAACTGGGCAGGGAAGACCAATAAAATAATATGCTCCATACAAATAATAAAGCATCATCATATTCTTAAGCTTGTTAAACATATTATAACTCTTTAAAATTTTCATTTTAGGTTTTCACTGTATTATATGGATGAATACTTTGGGATACTTTATAAAAAATACTGCATCTATTCGAAACAGTTTAATATATTGACAATAACATGAAAACAAATCTTTGCAGCAAATATAAGGGGTTACTTCTAACACATAAAGCAGTGATTTAAGGACAGAAATTTCAAACTCCTAAGTAAAAGATGGTAGAACTAAGTATATTTTTTCCTATTCTAACCTCTCCAGTAAATTTTTATATATTTATTGTTCTTTTCCCTATTACAGCTGTCCCACCCCCCCACCCCCTTCTCCCACAGTCCATCCCAACCCGTTACCCCGCTGTCCATGTCCATGGGTCATTTATACTAGTTTCTTGACTAGATCCTTCTCCCTTTCCCCCACCTTGGTCATTCTCTAGCAAATTTTTTAAAATTCTGTTTTCAACAAAACATTGTATTTTAAGAAGTGGTCCCAATAAAATATGATAAAAGAGTTCATTCTTATCACCTCAAATGACAGGCCAAATGTAGATTTCCATTTGGGGTTGATAAATTCAGAAATAAAAATGTTCAGGATAAATGTCCTGAAATATATAATTATGCTTTAATCAAATGAATCTGGGGCACAGATGAACCATAAAAAACAGGCTGTCCATTCAGAGACCCAGATCAACATACAGAAATTGCAGAATGGCACAGAAGATAGAGCGGAGGGAACAACCAGACTTAAGATGCAACTTTTAATATCTGTAAGCAAACCAGCTAGCCAAAGGAGGATGCCGGAGAAAAACAGTATGTGGCAATGCCCATTACCGAATGGGAAAACAGAAACGGCAGACTAACTCAACACATTTCCCCACCCTTAGGCATCCCCAAGATGCTTATGGGAGTAAATAACTGGGTCGATTTAAAGATGAGTAAAAACCCAAACACTCAGAATGAAGCCTATTTGAAGAAACTAAAATACAACTAAGAAACAGACAAGACAGGTAAAGAACACACATTTCAAAGGACTTACCCAAATAAACAAACAGAAGAGTTCAGACAAATAGTATTCCATTCCCTCAAAGTTATTACAGAACTGTTTTGTTTTTTTAAGGGGAAAGTCCTCAAAAAGGTGTAACACTGGTTCAAAGACAAGATAACAGAAAAAAATGAAAGCAAACTTGCAGTGCTTAAGAAAGAAACATAAGGCAAAAATCTTACAGAAAAGATATTCACCCAATAATCAATATACTTCAATCCACAAAAGAAATGAAAAATATTTAAACAAAAATACCCCTGAAATAAATATTTGAAATTGAAGATTGAAAGGTGTGCCATAGCACAAGAAAGGCTGAAACAAATAATATTACAACAAAAACATGAGGTTAATGAACTCTAACTGAAGGAAAAAATGCATAGGATATTGAGGTGAGGCATAGGTATAGGCAGGAAAAGTCAGCTTATCTGCAACAACAGAAATGCCTTCCTTCTAATAATGTAACTGCTTCTCTTCCCTTTCTCATAAATACCCCCTCTGATTTTGCCTCCCAATCAGAACATATATTTGGCCTTCTGCCTGAATCAATGCTTCCTGAATAGCTGTAAAACAAAACAAAAACAAAACAAAAAGCCTCAAATAAATGCTTGAGGCCTTTTATTTTTAGGTTAACAGGAAAAAGAACTTAAGCACTATAATTCATGAAAGCAGCATCAAATGTGAAACTCCACTGGCATACACACACCTGCTGATATTTCAACATATGTGAGAAACAGTACTACATGTAAAGAAAATAATCAAATAGGGACTAGATAATTTTAAGAATTGAGCTTCACCCTGGTTGGTGTGGCTCAGTGGACTGAGCAATGGCCTGCAAACCAGAGGGTCGCTGGTTCAATTCCTAGTCAGGGCACCTGCCTGGGTTGTGCACCAGGTCCCCCATTGGGGTTGCTTAAGAGGCAACCACACACATTGGTGTTTCTCTCCCTCTTTCTCCCTTCCTTCCCCTCTCTCTAAAAATAAATTTTTTAAATCTTAAAAAAGAAAAGAAAAAAAAAAAATTGAGCTTTGCCATTAGAAAACAGAGCAGAAGAGTTGCCCAAGCTTGAATTTCTAGGAATATATTCTACAAATACACTAACACATACATGAGAGAAATGACCATATAACAGCACTGTCTTCAGAGGAAAATAAAAATTCGTATAACCTAAAAGTCCATCAATAGTAAATTATGATTCATCCATACAATAATTTACTATGGTGCCTTAAAAGTATAGAGGAATTTTTCATGTATGAATAAGGTATGATTTCCAAGATACACTAGTAATTCTTTTTTTTAATCAAGACACAGAACAGTATATATAGTATGCCACCAAATAAAAAAGAATGGAAAATATTTCCCTATTTTCTGTATGCAAATATCTTTGGAAGACCAGTTAAAAGACAGCTAACATAGGTTGCCTGTGGGTAGAAGAAATGGATAGCTGGGTTTAATCAGGTTAAGATATACTCTATTTTAAAAATAAAATTAAACCAGAACCACAAGTCCTACACACACACACACCTTCAAAAAAAAAAACAAGAGAAAAAGATTCCCTACAAACCCTCTCAATTCTTAGATTTAGCTCAATTAGAAACCCTTTCATTTACAAGTTTGTACTTGTGTACTTACTTATACAATAACTATAATTGATATTGTAGAGGGAAGAGAAATAGCATATTTTTAATGCTTATGACAGAAATTGTGTTAGGTGTCCTACTTAATTTCATTTAATTCTAACAAGATGCCAGGAAAATTTTATTATTTTTATTCTTATTCTGCAAATGAGGAATATAAGGTTCAGAGATGTCAGGGTCACAGAGCTAATAAATTATAATAATTTAACAATTCTGATACTCCATTTGATTTAAATATGGGAAGAGGGTACACAATCACTAAAACTAAGGTATAGTACACTATCTTTCATAAAGGTTGAATAAAATGCTCTATAAGTATAGAGTACCATTTCAAAAGGCTAGGCGGGGACACAAAGATTTTAATGGACATTTCCCCCAAATATATACAAATAAGCACCTGAAAAGATGCTCAACATCATTAACTATAAGTCAAAACAATGAGATTATCAGTTCACACACAATAGAATGGCTAAAACAAGACATGAGTATCAGTGAGGATAAGGAAAAACTGGAACCCTCATACACTGCTAGTGGGAATTGAAAGTGATGCAGTGTTCTGGAAGAGTCTAGTAACTCTCCATCAAGTCACCATATGAGCCAGCAATTCTCCATTATTTGGTATATTCTTCCAAAACTAAAAATAAACATTCACCGGAAAATTCGTACACAAATGTTGATATAGCCACACTATTTACAATAGCAAAAATGTAAAAACAAACCTAAACATACAACTAACGGATAAATAAAACGTGGCATACCCACACAATGGACTAAAAAAAGTAAGTACTGACACATGCTCAAGATGCTGATGTTCAAAGCAAGCTAAATGAAAGAGACACACCGGAGTCCACTTATGGCATGACTCCATTTATATAAAAACGTACAGATCCACAGAAGTAGAAAGTAGACTAGTGGCTGCGAGGGGCTGAAGTGAAGGGTAAAAACAGAGCAAACTGCCAACGGATTGAGGTAATCCTTTTTCGGGTGATGAAAACATTAGTTAGATGGTGATGGTTGGATGGAGTTAGAAGTGGATCTGCTAGAAAATACTAAATTTTCCATTTTAAGAAGATGAGTTTTATAGTTTGTGAGGTATATCTCAATTTTTTTTAAATAGAAAAAATAAATGGTACTAGAATTCTGTAAAAACAAATGGGGGGGGGAGTAGATTATATATTAAGTTGAAATCACCTGAAATAAGGGGCAAATGTTAGATACATTTCATGCAACACACCCACATCAATTCCCAATTCCTTTAACGATACTAATTGTTTACTTACATGCTGTATTTCCTGCTGGCTGGCTCGGTAGTTTTTCTTGGTTAAATTGTCCACCAGGTAGCTGATTTGAGACAAGGCCAGCGAGAGCGAGTCAAGATTCATTGCTGGTTGGGGCGGAAGCAGGCGGCCGAGCCCGGCGCAAAATCACCATTATTCCCCTTTAGTCACCTCAGAGGCAGGTTAATGCTTTCTTTGTAATTAGCCTATATCTGGTGTCTGTACAGTGTCTTCAGTTCTTCTTTACCAGGGGTCTTACTCTGATCTGAAACATGGCACCTGTTTTTTAAAAAATAAAGATGTTTAAATTAGTTAAATTTTTATTAGGGGAAAAAAGGTTAAATAACCTTCACTTCTCCATCTTAGTACCTGCAATACCAGTAAGGACTAGGGGGAAAAAAAAGAATTAAGATGTTTCCACCACTACTATCTATATTATTTGATAATTCTCTTATTTCAAAATGATGATTTATACTATACTCTCTCTAAAGGAGCAGGATAGTACTTAAAATTAGGATTTGTGGAAACACTCATCTGATATTTTCAATCCCTATTCCCACACTATCGTATAACCTATTTACAAGATTTATTTACTTTACTCCTATGTACTACTTAAGAATCATAATGGTTTGATCCTCAAGTTATGCCTTTAGGTATTCAAATGGCTGACTTAAATGCAAATTAAGGGCTCCAGAACTCAAATTCCTTCCTGCATTATTGAAAACTTTTAGAACCCTGACTAGTGCGGCTCAGTGGATTGAGCACTGGCATGGAAACCAAAGGGTCGCCAGTTCGGTTCCCAGTCAGGGTACATGCAGGCCAGGTCCCCGGTTGGCGGCACACAAGAGGCAATCACACATTGATGTTTCTCTCCCTCTCTTCCCCTCTTTCTAAAAATAAATAGAAATAAAATCTTATAAAAAAAAATTTAGAAAGGGAAGCCCAAAGCAGCATTATAGTTAAAATGACAAGTTGCTTATCTGTTTAATTCTAACCTGGAATCAGAGGAACCACTCTGTATTACCAAAACAAACAAACAAACAAACAAACAATCCCAAGTTTTTTCCTTAAGAATTCATCAAGTATCACTGCTGAAACATAAAAATCTTTGAATGCAGAACTGAACTTACCCACGGTTTCACCTCCTGAAATGTGCTCATACCTTTATTATGATCAGAACTCACTGTATAAAATACAGAAGATTCCTGAAGATTAAAAGCCCCTTGGGTAAGGGTATTTAAATCTTTACCTTTAACAATTTCTTAACAATGGAGCAAGACCACATTGTTTTGTTTGTTTTTAGAAAGCAAAGGTTCTACCTATGCTCTCTATAGCCTCCTTTGAAAAGGGTAGGAGAGGCATGGGAATGTACCAAGATATTTGTTGTTCATTGTAAAGCAACAATATATGAAAAGTTAATGACAAATTGTTACTTATATATCTTTCCATTATCTGTAACTAAACTTGCCTGCTACAAATTCTAAGGGCAAATTATTTCCTTCATGTTACACCAGAAGCAAAACTAGCAAAAATCCAAGTTGGAGGACACACCATAATGAGGATATATATAGGCAAACAGAGGACTTACCAGACTGTTAAAAAGAAAATTAACTGGCACAACCTTTTCGGCAACTGAAACTGGCAATATTGTAAAACGTGTTAATTGCACTCACTACTTTTGAACCTATAAATTCTTCTATTAAGACTGTGTATTCCTCTAGGTAAATACACTACCTCAAGAACTCATAGGAAACAGATTTTCAATGAAGTATTGTTTATTACAGCAAAAAGAAAAAAAGTAAAACGGTAAAATGTAAATGCTTAATTTGTTATGGTAATCCGAACATGGCAGTTACTTAAAAGAATAAAGAAAAACTGTGCAGGAAAGATGCTCATTAAGGAAAAAGAAAAAAAGCATAAAAGTCTTTATATAGAACTTAAATAATACTTCTGAGTAGGAATATGGAAGCATTCCCTTTCCACCTTCAGCTTTTAAAGTTGTTTTCCCACAAGTATGTATACATTTTCCACCTTCATTTTTTAAAACAATAGTTTACACACACACACACACACACACACACACAATAATCCAATTAAAAACTGGGCAGAGGACCTGAACAAACAATTCTCCAAAGAGGACATATAGATGGCCAACAGACATAGCAAAGATGCACACAACTAATAATTATTATAGGTAATTATTGAGCCCAGGCAAGGGCTACAACCATTCCACATTAATATCTAAAGAGTGATAAAAATAAAAATACTATGGTAATAAAAGTTTCAACAAGCCAATCTTCATTATCTCACTAAGTTAACACCCTAAATTAATGAACAATTCTGAGCTCTCACCTTATTAGATCTATTAGTAGGGTGAAAACATCATTTATTACCAAAGCTAGGACACTTAATGAAAATAAAGGGGGGCCACTAACAATGTACACCAAGACAACAGGTGCAAACCAGGACATGTGACCATTCTAACCACCAGAAACCTTCGACAGCAAACTGACCACTCTGAGATGCACACTTTTATTCATTTGTTTCTCAAATGCCATTTCACTGGCTTCTCCTTCTCAGCCTCCTTTGCTGGCCCTTTCTCTTCTGACTTCACGATATTCGCATTCTTGGATTTCTTTTCTCTATCTCCACTTTCTTGGTGACCTATTTCAGTCTCATGGCTTTAAAAACTACCTATACCAAAAAACAAACAAACAAAAAAACCACTTATCTATATCAATAACTCTTAAAGTTCAATCTCCAACCCAAACCTTTCTCACGGTGTCCACATTTGTTTTATCTAATTTCCTACCTGACATCTCAGATTGTTCAAAATGAGCTCTTGGTGCTGTCTGCCAATATGTTGTGAGAAAACCCCTATACAAATAAGGTAAGAAACTTAGGACCAAAGACCCAAGATTCAGCATCTTGTTCTCTAATGTGCTGTAACACAAACACTGGTGTATTGCTCTGAATAAACAACATACCTAGAATAAGAGGCCACAGAACATGCTAAAATTTTGGCTAAGAGAATGAAGAAGGCCAAAGAAAAACACCAGGAACAGAGACACAGGCTGTCCTCTCTGACAGTTTCTAAGTCTGAGTCCAGTCAAAAATGAGATTTTCTAAGAGTAACAAATAAATGTGGCCATCAAAAAAAATGAGAGAGAGAGAGAGAGAGAGAGAGAGAGAGAGAGAGAGAGAGAGAGAGAAACTCAGGCCAAACTCTTGGGAGCCTTCCCACTCTCCATAACCAATTTGTCTATGAATCCTTTACTTCTACCTATAAAATGAATCCCAAATCTAATCATTTCTCACCACTTCTACATCTATGATAATGAAGGATTACTATGCTAGCTTCCTAAATTGTCTACTTCCACCTTTACTGCCTACAGTCTGTTCTCAACACAAGTCAGCAAAAAGTATTTTTCAACTATAAAAACTCAGGTCATCCTGTGATGAAAACCCTCCACTGACTCAAATTAGAAACCTGAGCTCTCGGACAAACACAGCTTTAAAGAATCTAGCCACAGGTACCCTTCTGGCTTCCTCTTCTACTTTCACTCCCTTGCTCAGTTCTCTCTAGTCGCAATAGCCTCCTTACTTCTTCTTCAGCACATTCCCAACTTTGAGCCTCTACATCAGCTGACCCCCTCCCTCTTCCTATAGAAAACTACTTCCTGGCTATTTTACTTCTTTCAAGTCTGTAAATAAATGTCATTACTCAGTGAGGATCACCCTGACGTCAAAATTGCAGCCCCCCCACCCACCATTTTTTCCATATCACATCACCTAACATGTGTAACATATTTGCTTTTTTAAGTCTTAAAGAACAGTCCAAAAATGGCTACCAGCCCTGGCCAGTGTGCCTCAGTTGGTTGAAGAGTTGTCCAGTAAACTGAGGTCACAGGTTTGATTCCAGGTCAGTGCACATGCCTCGGCTGTGGGTTCAGTCCCCAGTTGGGCATGTACAAGAGGCAGCTGATCAATGTTTCTCTCCCTCTCTTTCCCTCTCTCTAAAAATAAATAAATAAAATCTAATTAAAAAAAAAAATCCTAAACATTATATGAAACCATGAAAGACTCTAAATATCCAAGGCAATTTGGAAAAAGTACAAAAAAATTGGAGACATCATGCTTCCTGGTTTTAGACTATACTACAAAGCTGTAGTAATTAAAACAATTACGGTACTAAAATAAAAAACACACAGACCAATGGAACAGAAGAGCCCAGAATTAAACCCACATATACAGTCAACTAATACTCGATAAAGGAGTTATAAACATCCAATGGGGAAGTAGAGTTTCAACAAATAGTGCTGTGATAACCACATGCAAAAAAATTAACCGTACCCCTCACTTACAGCACTCACAAAAATGGATTCAAAATGGATCAAAGACTTAACCATAAGACCTGATTCCAGCCCTGACCATTGTGGCTCAGTTGGTTGGGTGTCATCCCTCAAAGTGAAAGGTCACCAGTTTGATTCCCCATCAGGGCACATGCCTGGGTTGTGGGTTCAGAGCCCAGTCAGGAAGCATACGAGAAGGCAACCGATGGATGTTTCTCTCTCACATCAATGCTTTTTGCCCTCTTCTTCTCCCTCCCTTCCCCACTCCCTAAGAAGATAAGATGATATATAGAGAGATAGATAAAAGACCCGATACCATTAAACTACCAGGAGAAAAACAAAGGGAAGAAGCTCTTGGACACTGGCCTGAGCAATAATTTTTTTGGATATGAAACCAAAAGTACAACAGCAGCAACAAAAACAAAAATCAACAAGTGAGATTACATCAAATGGAAAAGCTTCTGCACAATGAAAGAGACAATTAAAATGAAAAGCCAACCTATGGAGACGTCCGGCCAAGATGGAGGCCTAGACAGACATGCTGCATCTCCCCCTCCACAACTAAGAAGGAATACAACTACCTCAAAACTAGAGACAACCAGAAGTTCCAGAAAATCAAACTACATGGAAGTCTAGCAAACAAAGGTATAAAGAAATACTCATCCAGACAGGTAGGAGGGATGGAGCCGGGGTGGAGAGCACAGTGTGGTGGCAGCAGCAGCGACGGCAGGGCAAGTGGGCAGAAAGCGCAGTCACACGTTTTAAAAAGTCGGGAAGTACACCTGGGGAGCGCTCCCGGCACCAGACCAGACCAGACCAGACCACGCAGCCCACGGTCCCAGCACCAGGGAAAATCGAGCCTCATTGCTTCTGACTGTTTAGACCAGTGGGGGTTGGGGTGGAGGCAGAAACTGCCGGTCTCTCAGCACAGTCTGCTTGTTTAAAGGGCCCCCCACCACGGACCTAGAACATCCACAGACCCACCCACTCTGGGAACAAGGGCCAGGCAGCAGCTAGAGGGGCGCCAGTCTGGTGCGGAAGTGGGAGAGATGCGTAGAAAAGGGGCGAGTCCTGGGCAGGTGGCATTGTTCCCTCTCGGACCCCTCCCCCACATACAGCACCACAACGTGGTGAAACACGTCTCCCTGTACTGACCAATCCCTAAGGCTCCGCCCCTTAGACAGCTTTGCCTGGGACACGGGAGCAAACACAGGAGACTTCTGGCCAAGATGGAGGCCTAGACTGACACGTTAAGTCTCCCTCCACAACTAAGAAGGAATACAACTACCACAAAAGCAGCAATAACCAGAAGTTCCAGAAAATAAATGGAAGTCCAACATATGAAGTTATAAAAAAGTGGTGCTCCTCTGGACAGGCAGGAGGGGCAAAGCCGGGGAGGAGAGGTCAAGCGGTGCCGTCTGCAGCAGGACGGCGGTGCGCAGACACCCGTATTTAAGGAGAGGCGAGAAGCGCCTGGGGAGCACCCCTGGCTGCAGACCAGACCCAACAGCTTGCGATTCCAATGCTTGGGAAGGCAGACCCCCCATTGCCTTGGACTGTGAGGCCCGGAGGGGGTGGGGACAGAGGAGGCGGCTTCCGGTCTCTCAGCTGAGAGTGAACGGCAGTGGCGTGGTGAGACGAGATGGGTGCCCCGGCTGTGATGAGTGTATGGGGTTCCGCCCCCTGTAGCATAGGAAGTGTGACAGCCCTGACCAGGAAGCAAAGGTAAACACAAAACTGTTAAGGATGGCACAGATCATGATAGAGATCCCAGTGATGCAGCTGACCAGATGCAAATTTCTAATCTAACGCAGCAGCAGATAGGAAATCTTTCTGAGGCTCAGTTCAGAGCTTTGGTTATAAAAGTGCTTGTAGACCTAACATCAGATCTTAAACAAGACGGGGAAAGAAGGAAGGCTAGTCCTGCTGAAATAAAGACACATACAAAACTAGTGGTGAGGGCAAGAAAACCAGGGATCAAATGAACAAATTGGAACACAGGGAAGGAACAAACAGTCAACCAGTGCAGAAAGAGGAAACGAGAAGTGAGGAAAATGAGAGGTTCAGAAACTTATTGGACAGCTATAAGTGGGCCAACAACCGAATCATAGGGCTGCCAGAAAGTGAAGAAGAACAACTAGAAATGGAAAAATTATGTGAAAAGATAATGAAGCAGAACCTCCCTAATTTGGGGAAGGAAATAGACTTACAGGTTCAGGAAGCACAAGAGTTCAAAAACATCTGGACCCAGGGAGAACCACACCAAGACACATTATAATCAAAATGTCAAAAATTAAGGATAAAGAGAGAATCTTAAAAGCAGCAAGAGAGAAGAAGAGAATTATGTACAAAGGGGTCCAATAAGACTATCAGCTGATTTCTCAAAAGGAACTCTGCAGGCAAGAAGGGATTGGCGAGAAATATTCAAAGTAATGAAAAGCAAAAACCTACAACCACGATTACTGTATACAGAGAAAGTGCTTCCAGGACAAAGTAAAACTGAAGGAGTTCATAAGATACAAACCACTGTTACATGAAATGTTAAAGGGACTTGTTTAGGAGAAAGAGGATCAAAACTATGAACATTAAAATGAAAACTGTATCGCAACAACCAACAACAGAAACTAGGGAATTAAAACGAAGGTAAACCAAGTAGGCAATGAGAGTGGGAAAAGAATCATAGGTATGGGGAACTTTATGGGAGGAGGTCAGCAGGGAGGGGGAAGGGGGGAAAGGGAGGGAGATGGTACAGGAATTAAGAAGCACAGTAGGAGTGAGTGGAGTAGACAGGAAGATGTTGTGAAGAACTATATGCACAACCAATGGACATGAACTAAGGGGGCAACTGGGGGGAGGGGCGTCACTGGGGGGAGGGGAACAAAGGGAAAAGAAATTGGGACAACTGTAATAGCATAAACAATAAAGCACATAAAAAAAAAAAAAAAAGCCAACCTATGGAATGGGAGAGAATATTCACATATCAGATAAGGGTTAACATCTAAAATTTATAAAGAACCCGTGCAATGAAGTAAGAACAAAATCAGATTAAAAATGGGCAAAGGAACTAAATGAACATTTTTCCAAAAACAACATCCAGTGGTAAAGTTATAGGAAAGGTGCAGAACCTCACTATTCATTAGGGATGTGCAAAGCAAAACTAGGATAAGCTATCACCTCACACCTGTATGAATAGCTATCACCAAGAGGAGGATGTGGAAAAAGGGAATCCTTGTGCATTCTTTGTGGGAATGTAAATTGGTTCAGCCATTATGGAGAACAGGTAAGTTTCCTCAAAAATTTAAAAGCGGCCCTGGCCAGTGTGACTCAGTCGGGTGCTGTCACACAAACTGAGAGGTCTCGGGTTCAGTTCCCCATCAGGGTACATGCCTGGGATGCAGGTTCAGTCCTGTTGTGGCACCTACAAAAAGGAATCGGTTTCTCTCCCTTTGTCCACCCTTCCCCCATCTCTAAAATCAGCGAGCATGTTCCTGGGTAAGGATAAAAAAAGAAAGAAATTTTAAAATATATATTTTAATTAAAAAAAACAAAAAAAAACAAAAACAAAAAAAAACCACATACACAAAACTAAAGTATACTATTCAACTATGAGAAAAAAGGAAATTCCGCCATTTGCAACATGGATGGACCTTGAAGGACAGTATGCTAAGTGAGATAAATCAGACAGAGAAGTATGATATGATCAGACACGAACGGTATGATATCCATTTTATGTGGCATCTTAAAAAAAAAACAGCATATACAGAGAACAGAATTGGTGGCTGCCTGAGGAAAGGGAGGGCTGTACAAAATTGGTAAAGGTAGTCAAAATGTACAAACTTCCAGTTAGAAAATAAGTCCCGGGGATGTAATAAATAGCAAGATGACTATAATTAGTCAATCTTAAAAGTTCTCATCACATGTTGGCCTGCGAGCCAAGTGTCGCTGGTTTGATTCCCTGCGCACATTTGAAGGAGCTGAGGCTACAGCTATACACATATCTGAGAAAAGAACATTCCAGGCAGAGGCCTGGCTGCTGTGGCTCAGTGGATTCAGCGTTGGCCTGCGAGCCAAGTGTCACTGGTTCGATTCCCAATCAGGGCACATGACTAGGTTGCACGTCAGATCCCCAGTTGGGGGCGCGAGTGAGAGGCAACCACGCAGTGATGTTTCTCTCCCTCTCTTTCTCCTTTCCCCTCTCTCTAAAAATAAACAAACAAGTAAATTATTTAAAAAAAAAAAAAAATTCCAGGCAGAGATTAGTGGTCAGTCACTACGAAGGCTTCCTCACAAGAGTACCTGTCGCATTCAAGGAAAAGCAAGCAGGCCAAGTGTAGCCGAAGTAAAGCTAGTGAGGGGAGGGAGTAAGCTGTGGGGGGAGACAGAGGAATGCCTGAGGAGACACAGGGCAGGGCTATACCCTACAGATGAGGAAAGGACTCGTGTGGCTTTTACTAACAAGTAGATTCAATGAGTGATTCTGAACAGAATGACATGATGTGGCTTTTAAAATTCAAGAAACACTCTAGATGACAAATTGAGAATAAACTGTAGGAGAGAACAAGGGTGGAAACAGTGGAGACAATAACATATTAAGAATTAGATGCTGCCCTGACAGGTGCAGCTCAGTGGGTTGAGCATTGTCCCACAAACCGAAGGGTTGCTGGTTCAGTTCCTGGTCAGGGCACATGCCAGGGCTGCAGGCCCCGGCAACCCATCAATCACAAAGATGTTTCTTTCCTTCTCTCTAAAAATGAATAAGTAAAATCTTTTTTAAAAAATTGGTCACCTAAACCTAAACACAGAATAAAGAACTCTATAAGCTATATACAATATTTCAAAACTAGATTAGTATGTTCACGTCAGTCCCCACACCAAGGTTTTGTGCTTGCCAAAGTCCTCGAGGGCTTACTGACTACAGATAGATCACTGAAAATTCAAAATGAGATACAGATAATGTTTACATTTTACCTTCAGACAACCTCAACTTCTGTAATCCTTGGTACATCTGTCTGTATGTAAAAGCAAAAAAAATATTCTTTTAAAATCCATGCCATAACAGTGTATATATATAAAACACTGCACTTGCCTCTCCATTTACCTAACTAAAGAATGAAAACATAAGTGTGAATAACCCAAATCACGGGAATCCCAAACTTATGTATTCCTGGACTTGAAAGGCCTAATGTAAAACATGTTTTTAGACTTCACCTGGCAAGGGATAAGAAAATATTCAAGGGCATAATGGTCAACAGGCAGTAAATCACTTTCAAATGAAAACTTTGCCAAGGTAAAAACAAATGGATCAAGAGTTGACTTGCTTCGTAATTATGTTGCTATGTCACTTTAAACAAGCAATTTTATTTAATGCAATGAAACTTTAATATTAACTTTTAAGGAACATTTAATAGCCTGTGTGGATATGTTCAGAATTTTACAAGAATTAATCCAATCCACACATCAGTATAGTTCGAAATAGTGTTAGTTAGCAAATAAATCCCTTGTTTTTAAAAGAGGAAAAAGTGAAGAGAGCCAGAAAAGCATGCTTACTCCAAAATCAGAAGGTTACCAATACCCTGACCATTGTGGCTCAGTTGGTTGGGCATCGTCCTGCAAAATAAAAGTATACCCAGTTTGCCGGTTAGTTAGTTCCTGGTCAGGGCACATACCTGGGTTGCAGGCCAATAATCCATTTGGAAGCATGCAAGACAAACTGGTGCTTCTCTCACACATCTTATGTTTCTGTCTCTTTCTCCCTCCCTTCCCCTCTAAGAATGAATGAATGAATGAATGGATAAAATTTTTATGAAAAATTAACCAATGCATAAATATGTAGAACAAATTCATGTCTTTCTAAAATCAATTTTTAAAAAATTATGTTACCAGGTTCTTGATTTGAAATCAACAGAAACTGTATTCAGAAACAGTATTTACAAACTTATAAAGGTACGCAGTATATAACATACTTCACTAAAAGATAATAACAGAATATCCTTAATAACTACACCAAGAGAAAACTTACTTATCTGTCAGAATTCAATTTATAGTGCTGAAGAACATTTTAAAACATAAGTTCCTCCACCCTTTGCACATCTCTCAAGAGAAGTGCAAATTTCATTACGCTGAGGTTAAGTAATGACCACTCACAATAATTTTAACAGAAAAAGATCATCTTTTTGTCAGACTAGCGTTTTATATTTTCACACTAAAGAAATGAATAACTGAAATTTTGTGTCTTGTCCTCCAAGAAATTGCTAGAAAAAACCTGAATTTGCTTTGGTCACAACTAATAAAATTTTATCCAATGAAAACACTGGGAGTATTTTTTTGGCAATATATGTCATTATGCTGTACACTTATCTAGCGCTGCATGTCAATTATATTTTAATATTAGGGGGGAACCAAATTAGGAGTAAAGAAAAAAATCTTCCTAGGTGGTTCAAGAAATTGCCAATATGTAAACAGATTAATTCTGTAGAATTAATGGAGACAGCGATGACGTTCTAAAAAATCCAATCCACTAAACGAAAGTAAATCCTGAACTACAGAATAGACCTCCAGACATTTTAACTGCATGACAAACTTTGTCTTTAAAAAAAAAGTGGCTGAACACAAGCAGTCTCACTTTTTTGATGATCAAATTCATAGATCTTGATTTTCCTCGTACCGAATTCAAGCAGTATGGAAGAGAGGATAAACATCAGAACTGGTGTAGAAAAATCTGATCTGCCCTTAAACTAAGCCACCTCACTTTCCTGGACTTTTGTTTCCTAAGGGATGATACCATATTCAGGATATACTTTTGTCTAAGAATGTAATGGAGTGTAACAAAGGAGCCATTATTAAATTACCATTCAGGGCAACTGTGTATGTGTTTGGGGAAGGGACAACTCCTCACCCATCATAAGATGAGACAGAAAACTTACAAGGCAATATATAGCACAGCTAAGCGAAACTAACCAAAAAGAAGGTAAGAAACCAATCTGCTTAAGAACATCAGAGAAAATATTTACAGACAGTACATCTGAGTTTGAACTCAGACAGCGGATGTTTTGGTAGATACAAACGCTGCTATTCCAGATAAAAGGGGCAAAGTTGTACTTGGAAACCACTGTCTAACAGTTTTTTGACTACAGCATGAAACAGTAATATGCTGTCACGGTAGGAAGAAATCAATACTTACACTGCCCCAGACTAAATTACCAGAACTTCTGAGGAAAGGATGGCTATTTTTCACACCAATGATTTAGGCAGTAAATTGGCATTAATGTAAAAAACTAACTGTATTCCCAGAATCACAATTAGGACGCATTCACATATCACTTATATAATTTTAAAAAGTCCAATAAACAAAATTAATGGTAAAAGATACTGGAGATTAGTTAGGGAGTGACCGCAAAAAAAGACAAAGGGCTTTGAAACAAAGGGGCAACTGTTCTTATGATGGGTCTACATAAAGTTCAAAGAGTGAGCGCTGGCCTGTGAACCGAAAGGTCCCCTGTTGGATTCCCACTTGGGGCACGTGCCTGGGTTGCACGTCAGGTCCCCAGTTGGGGGTGCTTGAGAGGCAACCACACATTAATGTTTCTCTCCCTCTCTTCCCTTCTCTCTAAAAATAAATCAAGTCATTAAAAAAAGAAAAGAAAAATGTTATAGCTAATATTTAAGTGACTTTTAAGTTAGCTATGTTCTTTTATAAAGAATATACTACATTCATAAAATATAGTATTTCAAAAGGGCAGGCTACAATTTTTGTTAATTCAAGCATAAACATCCTACAAAAATTAGTCTTAAAATACTTGCGCATTCAAGCAGAATTACTATGGACAAATTTACTCCCACGGCATCGAGTCCCAGAGGTTTGTCACCTCGTAGAATAAAATGAAATAGATTCAAGTTCATAAATTTAAGCTGGTTAAAAAGAAAGCTTTTCATAACTACCCGTGCATCTCACAAACACTTGGAAAAAGCAACATAGAGGGTAATTTGAGACTAGGTTTTAAGTCTGTTTAGAAGGCGCAGGCACTTCCTCTTCTGTCCGCACAAGTGTCCTTTCATTCAGTTTTGATGACTTCATCTACAGTTAGGAGGATGTCACAGAACTTACACCGACAAGACCCTAGTTAAAGAGACGGCACTTAAACCCCGGGGAGAAACTTCAGAGACTAGAGGCGGCTAAGCCAGGGATCCCTCGGTTCCGTTCCATCAGCTGCCGAACCTGCGGAAAACTTCCAACGATTACAATCTCAGGCAAGAGGAGGAAAAAAAAGAAATATTTTGGTTATTCATGGACAAGCCTTGGTGCCTTGATTTTAAACTTACGCTCCCACTGGAGGACTTGGGACCCACACTTGTTGGAAGGTGGCAAACTCTCCAAACAAGTCCCGTCCACAAGCCACCGACGCGGTCAGCGCACAGCCTCACGCTTTCCGTATCGGCCGCTCACCTTCTCCGCAGACACGGTAACAACGCGCAGGACCCGAAAGCACTGTCACTTACAGCGTCACCAGGCGCCCCATCAGCAGCCACAGCGCGGGGCTGCCGGACCGGACCGGCCTCCCAGGCTCCGCGTGCCCTCCCGCCTTCTCACCCCCGCCGCTGTGTCTATTCCGATCGAACAGGTTGTCACGAAGGGAACGTTCAGCATTTTTCCTCACACGCGCACAAAAACACTCAAATCACACTCCCTTCACTTTGGACTGTTAAATCCCGCCACGCATTTGAATTCGAGAGAAAGAAGGGGGGCCGGGGCGGGGGTTATTAAGAATCGTCACTCGGCTCTCGGGAAGAAACGGCGGCCACGATTTATTGGCGGACTCCGGGGGGAAAAGTTTACTTCCCACGGGTCTGTTTCCACGACATCTGCGACCCCACCGACCCCACGCAGGTCCTTCTTTATAAGGGACAAAGCTTCCTCGCAGGGCGGGTGCGTCCGCGCGCGGGCCCGGCCGGCCAACTCTGCGGAGGAGGGCGGCGCTGGGAGAGGCGGCTTCTGTTTGGGAAACTTCCCTGGAGCGCCGGCCTCCGGCAACCCCGCCGGGCCCCGGCATCAGCCTCTCCCGGAGCGCGGGGGCCGCCGAGCGCTCGGCGCGCGAGAAGAACCGCCACTGCAGCGCCGACGCGGGCCGCGCGGGTGGGGGCCGGCCGGCCTCGGGGCCGGTGGGAGCCCCGCGCGCGCGGGTGGAACAAAACCTGTGGCAGGAAGTCAGGAGGAAGTGCTCGCGCGCGCGCGCGCCCGCCCCTCCCACCGGCGCTCAGCGAAACACCCGCGGTCTGACAACGTGCTGGGGGCCGGGGAGGTGGGGGGCGGCCGCGTCGGGTCTGAAGGGGCAGCCCGGGGGCCTGCAACTACTCCGAACGCGGCCCCCGCGCCCCGGGAGCTAGGCCTCGCCGGCCGCTGCCCGCCGCGCTCACCCGGGAGCCCGGAGGGAAAAGGGCAGTTGAGGGGCTCGCGGCGGCTCAGGAGAGCGAAGCCCGCGCGAAGCGAGGCCCGGCCGTCGGAATTACCGCCACCGCCGCCCTCGGAGTCTCCGGGCCCGGCCCGGACCACCGGGTCTCACCCCGCGCTCTGCCCTCCGCTTCGTGGAGCCCTCGTCCCGACTTCTCTTCAGAACCCACAGACTCCGCGAGCCGCGAGGAAAGAGCCCGCCATCACCCGTCTCGCGACTTCCCTGTCCCGACTGCCCCTCAGTCCGCGGAGCTCCGGGAAACGCTCCCAGTGGCCGCTCCCGGTAGCGCCAGGACCATCCCCGGTGCTTCCCTCGCCAGCCCCCGCGTTTCGCCGCTGACACCGCCAGCCAGCCCCAGCCCCCGACTCCGGCCCACCTCACCTCAGGCGGCTCCGGCGGCGCTGGACACAGGAAACTCCTGGGTCCCCCGACTCCGGCTCTCCTCTA
This sequence comes from Furipterus horrens, assembly GCF_987537825.1. Lineage (NCBI taxonomy): Eukaryota > Metazoa > Chordata > Mammalia > Chiroptera > Furipteridae > Furipterus > Furipterus horrens. Next base: position 8,456,784 of record NW_028327183.1, read on the forward strand.
CCCCCTCTCTTCGGTTAACTCTGCTTGTTTCTCTACAAAATGGCGCCGGAGGTCGCGCGCTCACGTCGCGGCCTTTCCCCTCCCCGTTCTCATTTCATCATTTGCTGCCCGCCGAGGAGGGATGGTCCCAGCACCAGCCAATGATTGTACACCATCCGTAGCCCCCACCCAATCACCGTTAGGTGCCCGCGGATTTAAACCAATCACACACTATCACTTGCAGAAGTCAAGGAAGAAACCAGGCTCCTGCTAGCAACTACCAATCCGGACTTCCACATCGCGGGCTTCAGCCAATTGCCGCTCACCAGTCCCTGGGGACTGGATCGGAGCCTCCGCGCCTGCGCTCGAGCGAGGGCCAATGGGGAGATTCACAGAACTTCGATTTGGGGTTTCACGGACTTCCCACCTGCCCTGGAGGTCTGCTACCAATGGGGGCTTGGCATTGCCCCAGAGAAACAATAAATAAGGGAGGCGGCCATAAACTCTCGCCATTCTGCGCGGGAACTACTTTGCAGTTAGAGGACAACAGCCTTCCGTCACTCTCCTACCTCTTTCGAAGTGTCAAGTCCAGTAGACTGCGGGGCTTCTTCCCAAACTTAAACATTCCCCTCCCCTGGTGGCTCCTGGGCGTGGAATACCAGGCACCAGAAAGCCAGCCAGCCTGTAACTTAAACGGTGACACTCCGCATCCCGGGATATGTAGTGTTTCCCCGCACCCCCTCTCCCGAGCCCCACTTTTGTCGCAAAAATAATGCATCTTCTTCCGTCACTTACTGCGCATTAGGAGGAGCAGTGCGTGCCGGGAAATGTAGTCTCCTAAGCTCCGTTTACATCGCGACAACTTTTTCCCTTTTAGTTCTACCTGTTAAAGAAGGGATGTCTTACAGAGAGATTGGAAGCTAAGGTTCTCTTTTTGGCTTACGACTTGTAAGCGGTATCAGAAACGATACCTAAGACCTTTACTCTCAGGAGAAAACAAGCACAAAAACCTATCTTTTGCTATACTGTATTATCTACAGTCGATCCTAAGATGTTTATGGTCACCTGGTCCCAGAGCAGGGGTGGGAACACAGGGAAGAAAGTGTTGACCGGTTGCCTCTTTTAACTGTTGAAAAAAAAACCTATGCTTCTCATCACTCCGTTCTAAGGCTAGGCACAGAAGCAATGCCTTTTGTGCCTAAAAATACCTTTTGTGTGTGTGCGTGTGTGCGTGTGTGTGTGTGTGTGTGTGTGTGTGTGTGTGGTAAAAACACAACAGGCCATGGCCCCGTTGCTGGGTCGGTTAGAACATGGTCCCAATACACAAAGGTTGTGAGGTTGTGGCTCAGTCGCTGGCCAGGGCACATACAAGAATGAACCAATGAGTGCATAAATAAGGGGAACAACAAATCAATGGTTCTTTCTCTCTTTCCTTTCCTTTCTCTTGCTCTCTCAAGTCAATTTAAAAAAACCACACACAACATAAAATTTACCCTCTTACCCATAAAAATTTACCCTCTTAAGTATTACCATACATTACTGTTAACTATATACATATTGGTGTGCATCTAAATCTTTTCACATTGTAAAACTAAAACTTTATGCTCATAAAACAATTCCTTCACCAGTCCCTGACACCCCCCTTTCTACTTTCTATTTTTAATCGAGTTTGACTACTTCAGATACCTCATAGAAGTGGAATCATGCACTATTTGTCTTCTTGTGACTGGCGTATTTAACTCAAATATACTTTTTGAGACCTGCCTTTCCTTGGTTGGAGGCCAATTCTTTCAGTAAACATTGACTGAGTGTCCTGTGTTTTCAAGCTACTGAACGAGACCCAGGGACCACCACATACAGCGAAGGCAAGGATTGCTTCAGTCTTGTTCCTAGCTGTATTCCCAGCACCTGGCACTGTGCCCAACACATGGTAGACTTGTGAGCAAATCAATGTTGAGAACTCAAGGAAAATGGACTTACAACATTATAATGTTAGTGGTAAAAGTCCCTTTAAATAGATTTATTGTTGCTGTATGAAATTGCTGAAAATCCTTACAGATAGTGGGATTTTGGCCAAGTTGATCAAAATCGAAAATTCACGGACCCACTGATTCAGTAACTCCATGTCTAGGAGTTTATCCTACAGGTGAATGTTGCAAATTTGTACAGAGATGAATGTATCAAGATATTCACTGATGTATTGTTTATGGGGCCTCAAAAGGTTGGAAACAAAAAAGGAATGGGTTAAATAAGTGTATGGAGCTGTCATACAGCAGAATGTTATTAAGTTTTTTTAAAGAATGAGGTAAATCTATGTGTCAAGATTTTAAAAGATGGCATAATCAATATGTTGCCATTTATGTCGGAGGAGATAACTATATTTACATATAACTAAATGCACAAAAAGGTTTGGAAAGATACATACACACCTCACAGCTGACACTAATGGTCATCCCTGGGGAGGGAAGTGGAAGGGTAAAGGGAACTTTTGCTTTTTATCCCATATATTACTGTCCTATTTGAACTTTTTACAAGGAGGGTGAACTCATGTTTTATTTGCGTCATTTAAAACATTTCTCTTAAAGACACAGAATGTGATGCCCATAAAGGTCAGCTCTCTAAGATCACCTCTGTAATTCTACAACTAGTTCCGGTCTCTGACATAGATCTCCTAAAACAAGATAATTGAAAATAAAGCTGAGTTGCCTTTCCCTACTTCAGCCTGCCTTTGCCAAGAAGTTGGTTTGTTACTTCATATGGAAGCTGCTCCCAGAGACCCTTGAGCCCACTGCCAGAGCTGCACCCAGAGCTGCACCAACAACGTTCCCAGGATTTGACCTGACTTGGTGCCTTAACCAAATACTTGCAGATTTCCTCAATAGCCTGAGTATCAAAGTCCTTCAACCGCATGTTACGAATTCTTGGTGGCTTTTGTATCCTTGCGAGAAAGTGGGGGACTGCTTACAAACTAGAAAGGATATGGAGATCAGCTGGTGCACTTGTTTCATTCTTACTGAAAGACATAGTTGGAAATCGTGCCCAGACAAACTATGTCACTGGAGACCTTCACAAAGGATTCACTGAATCGCCTTGTAACTCAGCAATTACATGCCCTGGGGTTCAAATGTATTTAGAAACAGGATATTTCAGCCAGCTGTTAATTACTCACCTGGCCTCTTGCCTTAACCTTCTTCTAGTCCTCTCTCCACCCCTTAATTAGTTGTGCATCCAAGATTCTGGAAGAACTTGACAAACTCTTTTAAGTGTAACAGAGGCCTTAATGAATTGGGTTGGGGTGGAGGCAAAAATACCTAAAAGAAAAAGAACTTTTGAGATCTGTGCAAATGATGTTATAAACTGTTTGAAGGTGCTGGGGAGAAGGGTTGTCAGAAATAAAAGGCTTTATTATTCCATGTTCCTGTTTTTCAGTCCCATTTTGTCAGATGAGTCAGAAACTACAATTTTCAATTGTTTTGACTGCTATATGATTCTCTGTCCTATCCAAAGCCACTCATTGACAGCCTAATTCTAAATTCTGATCTCCTTCCAGCCCATTGCCACTGCCAAACCTTCTGACTCCCTGGGCACCCAGGCTTTGGTATGACTTTCATGGCTCTATGCGGAGGAGAAGATGTCTAGGCAAGCACATTGCAAAAAAACTGCTGAGAAATTCCAAATCCCAAGTCCTAATGGGGGCCGTAAATTACTGTGTAGCCTTGGAAAAGTCACTCCCCTCGGCCCCCCGGACCTCTTTCACCCTCTTCACTAATCAGACGAGATATTGGACAAGCATAATGTGGCTCCCAGATGGTGGCCCGTGAACTTCTAGGAAGCCAAGGACTTAACTGCAGGATCCTGAAATTCTTCTGTGCATGCAGTTTCTTTAAATCAACCAACATATTCTAAAAGTACAACTTCACATATTCTATCCCACCCACAACTCAAGACTGTTACCTAGGGACTGAGTTATATACCCAGTTTTACAGATCATAAAACCGAGGCTCAGAGCGGCTGGTTCACTTGTCCTGGGTCACATATCTAGTCAATGGCAGAGCCAGTGTTGCAGCCCAAGCTGTATGACTTCAGAGCTCACATTCCCAGCCACCACACTCTAAGCTGTTCTTGGGAACCGCCCCTCCACCCCCCACCTAGGTGACCTCCCAGCTGTAATATTCAATGGCCCATTAGTAACCAAATAGTTTCCAAACCAAGAAATATGGTGTATAGTGTAACAGGCTGTTGTAAGTTAATGAGACAGATTCTGAAAATACTGCTGTGTGTTTGGTGTTTTCCAGTTTACATTTGCATTCTTTTTTCTTTTAATTTTTATGTATTGATGTTTAGACAGAGAGAGAAAAGGGGAGAGAGAGAAAGAGAAACATCAAGTTTTGTTGTTCCACTTATTTATGCGTTCATTGGTTGATTCTTGTATGTGCCCTGACCGGGGATCAAACCCACAATCTTGGTGTATCAGGATGACATGCTTGCTAATCAACTGAGCCAGCCAGCCAGGGCTACATTTGAATTCTTACATTCTCTCCTGAAAAAAGGAGAGTGGGAGAGACCCCAAGAGAAGCAGACTGAGGGTGGGGGTGGGGAACCCTGCCAGCAGCTGAGGAAGACCACAGGAAGGAGCCTGAGCAGGTCAGTGTTGGGGCACCATGGGTCCTGAGCCTTATGCAGAAGACATGTAGGCCAAACAGGACTAGTTGTCTTGATAGCATATGTTTCTGTAGAACAGAGGCTCTCCAAGTACAGACTCCAAGTACAGCACCGTCTGGGAACTTGATAGAGTGGCAGAGAGCAGGTACATTCCAGCGAAGAGCTAAGCCTTCCAGAGATGATTTGCACATCCTTGGGCATCTGAGAAATTGAAAGACCAGGAAGGCTGGAGCCCAAAGATGTATCCAGAGGACTGCCAAGGCCACCAGGGTCAGCCCTTTATCCTAACCGCTCTGGGAAGCCTTTGAAGGGTTGGGTGCCCAGCGGGAGAGGTGACTGAGACGCTTCCCAGGACTCTACCACAGGAGACCAGGAGAGGTGGTGGCAGAGAGGGGCAGGAAGTGGAGCCCAGAGATGGGGGAGGTAAAGGTGTAGGGTTTTAGCAACTGATGGAGTAGGAAAGGTGAGGGAGAAAAAGTAGATTGTGTGCCACTGGGTGCCTCTTCCCCGTGAAGCAGGGAGACCGGAGGAGCAGGTTTGGGGGCGGAGATGGTACTTCCAGCTTTGAGTTGAAGGTGCTTGTGATTCACCCAAGTGGAGAAGTCCAGTGGCCCCCACAGGGCCAAAGCTCTGGGAACTCGAGCTGCTGCTGCAGAATGGAGTCACTGTCAGGGAGGTGGCCCTGGGGGAGCCTTCAGAGAGCAGGAGCCCTGGGCCCTGAGAAAAGTTGTACTTCTGCCCCTGCTTACAGAGGGAAGATTCTCCAGCTCCCTGGGAACAGCCCAGGCCCTGAGGCCAAGGACAGCTGGAGGCTGAGTAAGGTCCAGAGGCCCAGAGGCCTGAGGGACCCTGTTTTTGAGCAGTCAAGCAAGGCGGGGATGGACAAGGCCTTGGGCTATGTGATAGAGCTGAGTGACCTTGTAGAGAGCCATTTAAGGAGTGAGGGGGCAGAAGCCAGATGGGAGTGGGCTGTGGAGTGGAGAGAGGGAAGCTGTAGCTGCAGGGGAGGGAAAGTATTTTGTTTGTTTTGTTTTGTTTTTTAAGGCACATTTAAATGCTAATCAAGTTCTTTTGAAAAGAAGTTATCTCTCCTCCCTGTGCTGTGATCTGGGTGGAGTTTGGCTTTAGATAGCTGGAGGGACAAAGTCTCCTTCTTTGTTCTCCTAAAGAAACTTGGGCTTTGCTCTTCCCTCCAGCCCTCCTCCTCTTCCTGACTCCAGTGACAGCCCCCATAGAGGGGCACTGGAACCCACTTGTCCCAGGCTGTTGACTTCTGGAAGAAGGAAAGGCTGCCGTCCTCCTCCCCGGCCCACGCCTCCTCAATTCTCCCTTCCTTCGGGCACCGTTCCCTTCCTGGCTGCTTGGGGGCCTCCACAAACCTCTCCCACCCAGGAAACTGCAAGCTAGGACAGTGTCCTGTTGTAGACAAGGGCACAGAGGTCGTTCTGTGGCATTTCCCAGAAACAAGGGGCCCTGGTCCTGAAAACTAACCTGGGACCCGCAGGGAGAAGAAGCTGAGGGTGTCTGGGCAGGCCGGGTTTATTCTAAGACATGGAGATCTGGAATTCTCGAGGTCCCTTTTCAACCCTGCCTTCCAACCAGCAGAAAGCGACTCCTAGACATAAGCTTACCCACTTTTCTGGGATCACAACTTTCCCGCACCCTCTTGGGTCCTGGGAGCCCCTCCTCCATCCCCTCTGCAGGAGGTGCCTCTCCTCATCCATTTCTTCTTTTAACAAATATCTGAGTGCTTACTATTGTTAAAAAAAAAAAAAAAAGATTGATTAAGGGATTCATGAATTGGACAGCACACGCCATCCAGCCACCAGAAGGGTGCTCAGGGGACGAGGTTTTTATGGAGACATTTTGGGGGAAGAGAAGGGGAAGGTTTAGTGTCCTACAGGCTCCGTCTTCTCTCTGTGGGGGATGGTGAGGGCCCGTGTGACAGACTGTGTCACTGGTGCTTGGCCAGAGAATTCCCACTGATGGGACACTCAAATGCTGGAAAATTTTGGTTTCAGATAACAGCTAATGAGGTTAGTAATCAACATATGTAAAAAGCTCTTGTTTCAGGAACTGGGGGTATGACCCACCTTGATTCCAGGAGACCATAAGCAGTCCCACCTCTGTGCCTCAGGGGGACTGCAGGCAATCAAGACGGTATCTGAGCCATTGCACTCCAGGGCGAGGTGACCACCCGCCCAGGGCACAAGGACCACCGCCCAGGACACAGGGGAAAGAATGCTGAAGCTTTTATCTGATTAACCTTTTCCTGAATTCCAAACCCATTACCTACACTTCCCTTCTCCTTATAAAAAGGGCCTGTTCATGATGGAATTGAGGACAGTCTTTTAGGGTACAAACTTGCTATCTTCTCAGGTCCCCGATCATCTGAATAAAGCACCATGAAGGTTCAATCTGTGTCTCTGTTCATTGGGTCTGGTGGGTGACAGGCAGGACGAACACCGGCTTTTCCGATATCGCCACCACCCTGAGCACCTCACCATCCTAGTTCCTTTCAGGCTCAGACCGTGCTGTCTCCAGTCCAGGGCTGCCCACAGAGAAAGCAACCAGTCAGACTCCTCAGGTTCCTCTTCCAGCTCTTCCTGGGGTAACCTTGCACTGGAATACCATCTCTCTACGCTTCTGCTCCTTCACCTGTGAAACAGGGATAAGCATACCTTCCGTGGGGGTTCTGTAGAGGGATAAATGAGAGGAACTATGTAAAATAGTGCCGGGCACAGAGGAAATTCATACATTCAGTCACTTATTCAACAGATAGTTTTGTTACTTTTTAAAAAATATTTTATTTATTTATTTTTTAGAGAGAGGGAAAGGGAAGGAGAAAGAGAGAGAGAGAAACATCAATTGGTTGCCTCTCTGACCAGGAATTGAACTGGCGACCTTCTGCTTTGTGGGTGGATGCCCAACCAACTGAGTCACACTAGTCAGGGATCCAAATAGTTTTTAAGTGCCTCTTAGGTACAAGGTATTGAATGTAGCAGGGGAAAAAAAAAAAAAAAAGGCAGTTTCTGCATTCATTGATCTTGCATTTCCCAGGAAGGGGGAGGATCAGCATAATAAATAACCCTAGGTAGGGAAAGTGCATGTAAAAGTAATGAAGAGGAACAAGCTGCTGGAGTGACAAAGATGTGGTAGGGTGGGAAGGTGGGCAGCTATATTTGTTTGGGGAGACCTGTCTGATAGAGGAGCTAAGCAGAGAACTCAATGAAGGGAGGGAGGAAGCCCGGCAGGCATCTGGTGGTAGAGAGTTCCAGGCAGGGGGACTAGAATGTGCAAAAGCCCTGAGGCTGAAGCTTGGGGAGTCTCCAGGTGATGGTGAAGCAGAGCAGAGGTAGGAGAGAAGGTCAGAGGAGCCCGCATGGTGGGGCCCTGTGGGGCATGGTGAGGACTGTGGCTTTCATTCTAGTAAGAAGAGCAGCCATAGAGGATTTTGAGCTGAAGATGATGAGCTGACCTAGTCTGGAAAGGCTGCTGCAAGACGAGACCATAGGAGAGTAAGGATGGCAACAAGAGTCTCCCAATGAGAAGGATATTTTCATAGTCCAGGCAAGAGATGATGGTGGATTGGATTAGTGGCAAAAAAGAGAAGCATTACCTATACATAATAATGTTAAAGCACAAAAATTCAATCCACTAAATTGGAAAATCTAATTGGCTTTATTGAGCAATTCATGAATCAGGCAGCATCCTGTCCTGCAAGGAGAGAGGAGCCCTGGAGAGGCTATACAATGTGGAGAATATGGAAGGTGTTTATAGGCAGAAACTGGGCGGGACAAGAAAATTATCAGCAAAAGAAAAGAAAGGTTTGTTTCAGGCAAGATTATCTTCCTTTATGGGAAGTCAAGGGTCTTATCAGTCAGATTCCTTCAGCTTCCTGGGGAGATGGGGCAGACCTCATCGGAACTGACCAGGAAATTTCAGAATAACCAATTAAGAGTACATTCCTGGAGAAGTTAGAAACTGCAATTAGGTCAAGTATTTAGTCTAGGTTTCATGCCACGGGCTTGAGCGCTAGTGACTCCATGTCGGGCCTGTGATTTTTCTCTTTAACAATAATTATTTCCAGAATAGAGGGCGCAGCCCTCACCATCTCACTCCCCAGACAAATCGGGCAGGTCAGAGTTGTATAACCATAGACCTCAATAAATTAAAAACAAAGACAAACAAACACAAAAATCTCTTAGAGCTAATAAACAAACAAACAAAAAAATCATACAGTGCTAAAGTGTGCACAGATCACCTTTGTAATGAAATCAGAGCCGGTTCAGAGCCCTAGACTGACTCCCAGTCATTTGCATTCAGATAAGAACACCCTCCTGGGTGGAGGAGACAGGGTGAAGTGACGGCAAATACTGCAGGAGGAATTGAGGACAGTCCTGTCTCAGGAGGCACAGTGAATGTTATCTCTGATGTGGATCAGGACCTCCCTGCCTACTGTTTTGCTGAGGGCTTTGTAGGCTTCTTCTTCTTCTTCTTGATTAGGGCAGGGTAGGGGCGGGGTTAGGGGCCCTAGGAGATACTGTACAGCCCAGGGCAGGAACCCTGTCCTTGGCCACAAACCCCTGAATTCTAGTCCACACTCTGCCTTTGACTGGCTTCAAGGCCGTGGAGTACGTTTTTTCCCCTGTTTTCCTGCAAGATGGGGATAATAATGCCTGTTCTGAACAACAATTAAATGAAATCTGGAGGACACCAATTTGAATTTTTAATGAGGACAATATATTACATTTGCAATTTAAAAAGAAAAAAGATAGTGTTCTTTTAATTATTTTTAAATTTTCCTACTTTGCCCTGGGTGGTGTCACTCAGTGGATTGAGTGCTGGCCTGCAGACCAAGAGGTTACTGGTTCAGTTCCCAGTCAGGGCACAGGACTGGGTTGTGGGCCAGGTCCCCAGTTGGGGGCATGTGATGTATCTCTCACACATCGATGTTTCTCTCCTTTTCTTTCTCCCTTCCCCTTTCTAAAAATAAATAAATCAATATTTTAAAAAAATGAAATGTTCTGTTTTATTGAGATATAATTGAATATAACCTTATATTAACTTAAGGTGTAATTATTTGACATATGTGTATATTGCAAAATCATTATCACATTTATTTAACACCCATCACCTCACATAGTTACTATATTTTTGCATCAGAACTTTTCCTTTTTAAGATTTTGTTTATTTATTTTTAGAGAGGGGCGAAGAGAGGGAGGAAGAGAGGGAGAGAAACATGGATGTGAGAGAGAAGCATCAATCAGTTGCTTCTTACACGTGCTCCAACCAGGGACCAAACCTGCAACTCAGGTATGTGCCCTGACCGGGAATTGAACTGTTGCGAACCAGCGCCCAACCAACTGAGCCACACTGATCAGGGCTGTGATGAGACCTTGTAAGATCAACTCTTTTAGCAGCTTTGAAATATATGCTCGTCGGCAGCCGTCCGTCTCAGAGACGATGGTGTAGCTTCTTAAGAGTCTATCTGCACCGCCGAGAATGGCTGTGCAGTCCGACTCGGGAGTGACACGGTATCTGTCTCCTCCCGTGTTGAATCGACATCTTGCGATGACGCTGGAGTGTCCTCTCCAGTGAAGCTGAAGCTACAGAGCCTGGGCAGGGTGATATGGAGGGTCTGCTGTTGCCCATGCAGCAGACCCCTGAAATATATGCTACAGTGTTGTTAACTATAGTTACCAGGCTGTACATCATATCCCCAGAAATTACTCATCTTATAACAGGAAGTTTGTACCTTTTGACCACCTTTGCCTATATCCCCCAGAATTAAGATTTTTTTGTTTAAACAATGACGTGGGCCACATCAGTCGTCCTGCCTCATAGGGTTGCTGTAAAAGGAATTGGGATCTGTGCGTGTTGTGTGTGTGGGGGGTGTGTGTGGACACCACTGTGCACTGGGGCTCTGAGGCCCTCTTCCCGGCCCTCACTCAGGAAAGGCATGGCTTGCCGTGTGGAAGCCGGTGTCCTCTGTGTCGCTAAAGAAGCTGCAGGCGTCCTCAGAGTGGCAGTAGGTGTTGTCGGAACCTCAGAGGCTGTGAGCAGGTAGCTGGAGAATCAGGCTATGAGGGCGTGGGGCCCCTGGACTCACCTCCATTCCCGTAGCAGTCACCCCATTTCCTGCCGTATTAATTACCCCTGATCAAGCTAAACTGGCCTGCCTGGTGGCATTGCCTGCTTCTGACCTAAGGAAGGCAGAGAGCCACCTGCCTCGGAAGTAGATGTGCCAAGGACTGGAAGGAGTCAGGACTTATCGCCAGTGAGGCCGTGGTAGTAACCAAATGAGGGTCCAGTCACCTGTTTGCTCGTCATGGTGTCTGGTAGTTCTGGTTGAGAGTGGGAGAGACCCACACCAGCAGGGCACTCCAGGGACAGTGGTCCTCTGGGCTGCAGGGGCCAAAGGCACCCACTGAGCTGAATGTGGCAGCCAGGGAGCAGCAGAAGTGGATGATCTAGTCAGGGAGCAGGCAGCTTCAGGTCGACCCCCAGGCTAGCATTCCACAAGGAAGACTAGGCAAGCCCTCTTTCTTTCTTTCTTTTTTTTTTTCCTTTAAGGTTTTATTTATTTATTTTCAGAGAGAGGAAAAGAGAAAGAGAAAGACATCATTGGTTGCCTCTGGCATGCCCCCACCTGGGGGCCTGGCCTGCAACCCAGGTTGGGAGTCGAACCGGTGACCTTTCGGTTCATAGGCTGGCACTCAATCCCCTTAGCCGCAAGCCCTCTTTCTTCCAGTCTCTCCAAACCTCTAGAGAGAATTCTTATAGATCCTGAGCAACAGAGAATATTCCCATTTAAGCTCCTACTTTGCAGAGAGGTTTCTTCCTGAACATTATCCCCAAACTGCTCCCGACTGGCCCTGTTCTCTGTTCCCTGTTGAGGGGAGAGAACTTGTCTGCCAGATAGTAGTTGTGCTAAGTGCCCTCTGGGAATTACCTCCTTGCTCCTCATAGAAACCTTTGAAGCAGGTTCCATTATTGTTCCCACTTCTCAGATGAGAAAACTGAGGCCCAAACAGGTTTATTTGCCTAATGTCACTTGGCGAGCACATGGCAGAGCCCACATCTAAACGAATCGGTTTGTTTCCAGGGCACATCTTCTGCTAAACTTCTTCCCCTAAATGATCTAAAGCCTCACAACACTAGTAGTATTATTGCCCATTTTACAGATGAAGAGACTAAGGCCTGCAGAGCTTAAGTAACTTCCCAAGGTCCTGCAGCTGGGACGTGTTGGAGATGGGGCTCGAGCCATCACCTTCTTATCCAAGCATGTGAGCTGGGTCTGCACCTCTTAGTAATGCTCAGGATGCTTTGCTTTCCATGTACATTTATTTGCTCACCTGATCCTGAAAGGTCCACAAGGCAATTGCTGGGTGAAAATATTGAGGGGACCCCTGACCAGTGTGGCTCAGTTGGTTGGGTGTCATCCCACAAAGCAAAAGGTCACCAGTTCGATTCCTGATCAGGGCACACATATCTGGGTCGGTCCCCAGTCGGGGCATGTATGGGAGGCAACCGATCGATGTTTCTCTCACATTATTGTTCTCACCTTCTGTTTCTCACTCCCTTACCCTCTCTCTAAAATCGGTAAATAAAAATTTTATTTAAAAAAAGGAAAGAAAATACTGGGGGACAGAGTGACTGTTTGGAGGTGACACCAACCAGAGCCCAGGCCTCCTGTATCGAAGACCAGCACTCTTTCCACCGTATTCTGGCTCTCCTGTTCCCTTCCCAGAGTTTCTGGCCCTGAAGGCCTGAGTCTGACTCCCTAACCCTCTTCACCTGGCACTGGTTTGAGCAGAGTCCCTTAGGGATCCTCACCACAGCTCTGGCGTGGATCATCGAAGAAAAAGTAGGCCAGCTGCCTTTCATTCCTCCTGCCCCACCCAGCACTATTCCAGCAAGCCCCTGCTTACTGGGGGGTGGGGGTGAGGTGGGGGGGCATTCTCAGCTGGAATTCCCTCCATGAATCTACAGCTGGGACCACCATTCAGCCAGAGCACCAGAGGGTCCGAGGAGAAACAAGAAAAAGTGATCCTCTGGCACCAAGTCCCGGGGTGGCCAGGTAGGGCCAGTTCATGGCCCTGTGACCTAGCAGTACACAGCAGCCTGTGTTTAGAAGTTTCCCCCTATTGGTTTACTGTCCTGCTGTCACTGTCTTGAAATTCTTAATAACTTTTGAACAAGGACCCCACAAATTATGTAGCAGATCCTGGGGGCCAGGAAACAGCCCAGCTGCTTGGCCTCTCTTTCCCCTACCCCCGGGAGACCTGTGTTGGCAAGGGAGGTTGGTTTTCCTTGGCTTCAGTCCCATCAGCCATATGTAATAGGTTTGGGGCTGGGGAGGGCTCTTAGGGCAGGTAGTGGCTAATGCCAACTGGAACCATGGGGTTTCCAAGTCAGAAGGACCTCAGCAAATCCTCCCACTGTAGAGGAAGGAAGAACCAGAGGCCCAGAGAGGGAAAGGGACCTGTGTGAGTTTGCACAGCAAGTAGGTGTTTGGACTAACAGAACAGAAAGATTCTTTCCTTCCCGCCTGTACCCTGCTAGGGGCCGGCAAGCGGTGAAGAGAACAAGCACTCATTTACCACTGGGCTGGGCCTTGGAAGACTTCTGTCGTCTTAATGAAACTGTGCGAAGTTAGGTTTCAGCTCCGGGCGGCAGGATCCTTGCAGGCTGGGGGCAGCCTGCCAGCCTTGGAAGCCAAACTGAAGCATAAACTCCCTTTAAAATAATTTTTTTTTTTTAAAGAAAGAGGGACACAATTTTCAAAAAAGGAAAAGAAAGAAAGCAAAACCAAAACCTGACTGACTACCCAGCAGAGCACCTTGGCAAGGTGCTCTGGTTCTAGTGGCCTGTCCTGGTCGCCACCCCTGCTGGGCACACACCCAGGCCCAGGCCCTCACCCAGGGCTTTCCGACACTGAGCTTACTCCATCCACCCAGGCAACCTGTCCGATGCTATTTTTGTAACCGCTTAGCAGATGTAGAAATTCAGGCTCACGGGGCAAAGTGCCTTTCCTAGGATTTCTTACGCAATGCTTTTAGAGCTCGCTCATCAAATGAGATAACGCAACGGAAGTGTCGAACGAGGTGCCAAGTGCGTAGTCAATGCTCAATGAAGGGTCGGTCAGGTGTAGGAGATCTCGCCAGCTGGAAGTGGTCAAAGCAGGATTCGGGCTCATGCCTCTCTGTCTGCAGCCCTGTGCTCTATCCCTAGTACCTGGGGTCTCTGGGTGCCTGAGTCCTGTTCAGTTAAACCTTGATTGATTTAAACTCTGCTACCTAGAGTTCATGATTAGGTTGATTTTTTCCCCCCTCAGCTTTGACACAGAATATTCAGAAAAGCAAACCCACAGGAAACGAACTGGGATTCAGAATTTAGTCTCTGAAGGCAATTTTCTCTGGAATATTCTGTGGTTAGTCCCCACGCTCACTTGCTGACCGCCTGCATCTTCTCTGTCCTCAAGCCTAGAATGTGAGTGACGCATTATAGTAGCTCAAAAACAACGTGTGGAGGAAGGGAAAATAGCAGGACCTCAAGTCAGCAAGGAAAAGAATCAGTTGTATTTATGTGATAGTCTTTGCTAAAGAAGGAAAGATTCCTAACGCATTTAGAAATTTAAAAATTTTAACCTCAGAGGATATATAAGTAAGGCAATTAACTCATGCTAATCAGGAATTCAGGTAAGCAGAATGGTTGGTCACTGGTTCTGGTTACTTGGGGTCCCGCTGTAATAGCACAGCGCCCAGAAGTCTCCCTTATGCTAACATGCGTGGTGCCCGTGGGCCTGGCTCCAGAGAAGACAGAGGCAGCTCCTCTGTTATCCATAAGCAGCCAGAGAAGCAGGGAAGTAGGATGTTGGTGTCCCCAAACGCCCAAAGCCAAGGGGGAAGCCACAGCGGCCTCCCCTCACTCCCTGCACAGCCCCAGCTCTTGTTCCTCGCCAGCCCCGTTCCCCTTGCCAGCCTGAGCTTCTGGGCAGAGACTGGCAGGACTCCCTCTCTGGCTTTGCAGCGCCCTGGGGTGGGGGTGGGGTGGGGGGTGCTGGGTGGCAGGGAAGCATGGGTGTAGGTTAGGATTGGCTAATTTGATTCCAGGTTAATTGCAGGGCTCCGAACCTCAGTTGTCCCCAGGGCCAGGTTGGTACTGCAGGGACCTGGAATGCAGGGTTCCAACAGCTCTAGCTGGTGCTTTCCAAACAGGATCGAGGACCAGATACTGGGGTTCCCAGAGAAGCTGGATGTTCAGATTTTTGTGTAATAACTTTGAATTTTAAAATTCTTCTTCTCCCTCCTCTTTCTTCCTTCCTTTCCTCCCTCCCTCTCTTCCTTCATGTAGGTTTACAGCTGTGAGCACGAAACAGAGTTTATTCTTGTATTATTATTAATTACTGCATTATTTTCCATATGAACAACACCACACCTACTTTTGCCTACTCTGTAGAGTACAAAAGGGCTTCTGATGACAGCCCTTGGGATGAGGAACTGGGGAGGAAAAGGCGGAGGACAATGCAATCTGCCAGAGCTAGGAGGACCCACAGAATCAGTGTTTTCGAGTAAACTGACAAAGGCTTAATGGACACACTACCTCATTCCTCTATCCCCGCTTCTGAACATTAAGAACCAAGCCCGCCCTGAGTGGCGTAGCTCCGTAGGCTGGGAGTCGTCCTACAAACTGAAAGGTCACCGGTTCGATTTCTGATCAGGGCACATGCCTGGGTTATGGGCCAAGTCAAGAGTGAGTGAGAGGCAACTGATCAACGTTTCTCTCACACACTGAAGTTTCTCTCCCTCTCTTTCTCCCTCCCTTCCCCTCTCTCTCTAAATATAGAAATAAAATCTTTAAAAATGTTTTTAAAAATTAAAAACAAAACAAACAAACAAAAATAAATAAATAAAAGAAAGAACCAGGCTCATGGATCTGCAGCAACACAGAGAGACCTGGAGGGCATTGTGCTGAATGAAGTAAGTCAGACAGCGAATGACAAATGCCGTATGATTTCACTTACACGTGGAATCTAAGGGATAAAATAAAGCAACAAACAGATTCATAGATACAGGGAACATTTTAATGGTTGCCAGATTGGGGGTGGGGGAATGGGTACAGAAGGGGAAGAGATTAAGAAGTACAAATTGGTAGTTACAAAATAGTCATAGGATGTCAAGTACAGCATAAGGAATACAGTCAAAAATATTGTCATAACGATGTGTGGGGCTAGGAAGGTACTAGATTAATCAGGGTGACCACTTTCTAAGCTAGATCACTGTCTCATCACTATGTTGTACTCCTAAAAGTAATATATATTGATGTCAACTGTAATTGAAAAATTAAAAAAAAGAAAAGTTTTTAGAGAGAACCAAGCCCGTGAGACATCAGTCTTAGCTGGTACCTGGGAATCGGGTCCCTGGTGCCACCACTATGCCTCTAGGAGACAGAGCTGCTTATTGTCCCAGCCAGAGCCTCTTTGTTCAAGTTGGGTCTCTGGAAAGGGTCTGTGAGGGCGAAGGGTGCAGCTCTAGTGAGTGGGGTGTCAGAGAAATGACACATGTCCCAAGTCCTCTTTTCCAGGAAGAGCTTGCTACAGAGAAGGACTTGAAGTGAACCCTGTTAAGGCCAAGAATTTCATCCTAATTTATTTAAAGTAAACTCTGATACTAAATGTGACCTTTTAAAAGAATAACAATAAAACACTTATTTATTTATCCTTTACCATAGTCAAGGCACTTTATACAAATTTGATGTAATTCTGGAAACCACCCTTTAGGGTAAATATGTATGTTTTTCAGATGACGTGGTGGGCAAAGATGGCCACAGATTCTTTGTTATGCCTCTCTTGGAGTGGGGGTGGGTGGTGGTGGTGTCTAGTCCCCTCCTCCACTTGAATCTGGTGACTGGTGACGAATCGGGGTTCCCATGACTCCCATCTCAGGGGTCAATTATTTGCTAGAATAGCTCACAGAACTCAGGGAAACATGTATATTTGCCTGTTTATTCCAAAGGATCTAATAAAGGACACAGATGAACAGCCAGATAAAGAGGTACGTAGAGTGAAGTACAGGAGGGCCCCGAGGGCAGGAGCTTCTGTCCCCGTGCAGTTGGGGTACATCACCTTCCTAGTACTCGGATGTGTTCATCAGCTCAGAAACTCTGTCAACCATGTAGTTTTAGAATTCTTATGGCGGCTTCATCACGTAGGCGTGATCAATGATCAGCTTCATCTCCAGCCCTTTTCCTCTCCCCAGAGGATGGGGGATGGTCAGAAAATTCCAAGCTTCTTGCCATGGCGTGGTCTTCCTGATGACCAGCCCCCATCCAGGGGTCCACCAAGAGCTGCTACATTAGAACAAAAGACACTCTTACCGCTCAGTACATTTCAAGGGTTTTAGAAGCTCTGTGTCAGGAACTGGTGGCAAAATACTATTTATATATATATATATATTTTTTTTCTATTATTTTACAAGTTCTACTGTTATCGAAGAATGGGGGAGGGGCCAGGCAGTCTCTGCTTTGACAAATGTTGTAATATACAGATAAGGAAATCAAGCCCCAAGTAACTGCCTAAGGCCCCATTATAAGCAGCAAAGCCAGAATTTGAACATGGCCTAGTGTAGACATTCCATTTTTACCTCTCATATTAAAAAATAATGTTCTAAAATCTCTCTTGCCTTGACTGGTGTGGCTCCGTGGGTTTGGCATCATCCTGCAAACTGAAAGGTCACCAGTTCAGTTCCTGGTCAGGGCACAAGCCTGGATTGTGGGCCAGGTCCCCGGTTGGGGGCATGGGGGAGGTGACCAGTTGATGCTTCTCTCCCACATGAATGTTTCTCTCCCTCTCTTTCTCCCTTCACCCCCTCTCTAAAAATAAATAAAGTCTTTAAAAAATTTAAAAAGTTTCTTTTATTTCTTGATTTGAGAGAGAGAGAGGAAGGAGGAGGGGGGGGAGAGAGAAACATTGACTTGTTATTCCACTTATTGATACATTTGTTAGTTGATTCTTGTATGTGCCCAGGTAGGGGAGCGAACCCACAACCTTGGCGTATCGGGATGACACTCTTAACTGACCTATCCGGCCAGGGCAAGAAAAATACCTTTAAGTTTTAAAAATCCAACTAGTCATGCACGCATGTAGTTTAAAAAAATCCAGTGGTACTAAAAAGCTTACATCAAAAGCCAGCAGCCCTTTGTCCCGCCTCTGCTCATCTCTGTCTAGTCCTGGTCTCCACATCCATCTCTTTTAAGCTGTTTCTTTTGGCAGTTATTTCAGTATTTTAAATAATGTGCTCATAATGCTATTTCTAGATTTAAAAGCAGTAATTATTGACTAATGATTTAGCTTTCTTACTCCTTTTAAAAATTAGGTTATGAAACAATAAAAAAAAAAATTGAGGTTATGCCACAACAGAACCTTCAGGGTTAAATAATCAGTATATACTTTAACAAACTACAGATATCATCCCCACCCTGGCTGGTGTAGCTCAATGGATTGAGCACCGACCTGCAAACCAGGGGGTTGCTGGTTCGATTCCCAGTCAGGGCACGTGCCTGGCTTGTGGGCCGGGTTCCCGGTTGGGGGCTGCAGGAGGTGACCACACACTGATGTTTCTCTTCCTCTCCTTCACTCTCCCTTACCCTCTCTCTAGAATTGAACAAATAGAATCTTAAAAGAAAAAAAAAATTACCCCCAAAGATATAGTCTTAGTATTATATGTACATTATTATAAGTATGTCAATATTGTTCATTACTGTGCTCACTAGTTTGCTATGATGACATTTCTTTCTTTTTTTTTTTTAATTAAATTTAAAGAGAGAGGAAGGGAAGGAGAGCGAGAGAAACACCAATTTGTGTTCCACTTATTTACGGAATCATTGGTTGATTCTTGTATGTTCCCTGACCCACAACCTTGGTGTATCGGGATGATGCTCCAACCAACTGAGCCCCCTGTCAGGGCAGGAAATATTTTATTTTAGCCTCACACCTAACTGAGAGCTTGGTTGTATATTAAAATCTAGTTTGAACATTTTCACTTAAAATGATGAAGGCATTGGTATCTTCTAGTTGCAGGGATGCTAAGAGGCAGGCCCGCCCCCCACCATCCCAGAAAATCTTTAATGGTTTCTTTTTATTTCTCAGTGGACAGCTCTTAAAATTCAAATGTACTGGCGTAAGTATGGAGACTTATCTCTTTCCGTTCTGGGAACTTTTCTTGAGTTATGTCTTTGAAAATATCCCCCTTCTTTCCTCCTCTCCCACCCCACCCTCTTTTCTCTGTTCTCTATTTCTGGAATTTCTGTTAAACAGATGTTGGACCTCAGTTGAAACTCTGGTTTTCTCATCTCTTCTTTCCCATCTCTTTCCTTGTTCTGTTCTGCTTTTTGGGAAATTTTCTTAACTTTCCGTTGCTTCTTTTATTATTTTTTTTTAATTTGGCTATCATACCTTTAATATTTAGGGGCTAGTTAAGATTTTGTTCATTTTTCAAAGCATTCTTTTCTTGTTTTATAACTGTGATAGCTTCTTTATTTCATTTTTATTCTCACTAAAGAACTTCTTTTGACATTTTTTTCAAGGCAAGTCTACTGGTAACAAATTCCCTCAATTTTCTCCCCTTAATTTCTGTTTGTCTCAGAAAGTCTTTATTTCTCCTTTACTTTGGAATCATCTCACAGGGTACAGAATTCTAGGTTGGTGTTTTTTCTCTCTCACTATTTAAAATATTTCACTCAACCCTCTTCTTGCTTACATGGTTTCTGAGAAGTTAGATTTAGTTTTTATCTTTGCTTCTCTATCAGAAATGTCCCCTCCTCACCCTGCCCACCCGCCAATAGCTTCTTTCAGGATTCTCTTATCTTTGATTTTTATTTTGAAATAACTAGGTGTCTTCTTCTTTTTCTTTTTTCTTTTGGCGTTTATCCTGCTTGGTTTTCTTTGAGCTTCCTGGATCCATGGTTTGGTGTCTGACACTCATGTGGGGGAAATTTTCAGTCATTATTGATTCAATTATATTTTCTGTTCCTTTTTCTCTTCTCTGGCATTCCCAGTGTGCGTATGTTACTCATCTAGTAGTTGTCCCACAGTTCCTGGACTTTCTTTTCTGGCTTTCTTTTACTTTTTTTTTTTTTTTTTCCCATTTGCTTTTCAGTTGGGGAGGTGTTTGGTGACATATTTTGAAGCTCAGATTCTTTTCTTAGGTGTATCCAGGGTTACTAAGAAACAGGCATTTTTTATCTGACACTGCTTTTTATCTCTAGCATCTCATTTTTGAGTCTTTCTTAGCATCTCCACTTCTGTAGTTACATTACCCATCTGTTTTTACATGCTGTCTACTTTATCCATTAGAGCCATCAGCATATTAATCCTAGCTGTATTAAATTCCTGGTCTGATAATTCCATTCCTGCCACAAGTCTAGCTCTGATGCTTGCTCTTTAGTGTGTCTTGCTATTGTTTCTTGAGGGCTGGACATAATGTACTGGGTACAGAGAACTGCTGGACCCTTGGTGACGAGGTGGCAAAGTGTAGGGGGAGGGGCAGTGCTCTCTAGCCCTATGATCAGATCAGTCTTTTTGCCAGCCTGTGTGCTTCTGCACTGTGACCTTCAGTGTGTGTCTCAGTTCCCCGCCAGTGTCATCAGGTGGCTAGACTGGCCTGGAGCTGTGTCCTTGCCTTCCTCCACATGGAGGGCCAGCTGGAGTCGGGCATTTCCCTTCCCCTAGGTCCATTAGGCTGTGACCAAACCCCAGCTGGTTAGGCTCTAGTTAAAATCTGAGTTTCTCCTGAGGGCAGATCTTGTTAAGGAGAACAGAATGTTCTGGCACTTTTCAAAGTAGCTCCTTACAGCCCTGGCTGGTGTGGCTCAGTGGCTCGAGTGCCAGCCTGCAAATCGAAGGGTCGCTGGTTCGATTCCTGGTCAGGGTACATGCCTGGGTTGCAGGCCAGGTCCCTAGCTGGGGGCACATGAGAGGCAGCCACACAGTGATGTTTCTCTCTCTTTCTCCCTCCCTCTAAATATAAATAACTAAAATCTCAACAAAACAAAACAAAACACAAAGTAGTTCCTTTTACCCTCCCTGCCAGAAGCATGAGGGGTATTATCCTGTTTACCTCGAGAGCCTGACAGAGCTCCAGGAGGAGCACACAGAAGTGTGCCAGTCCCCCATAACAAGTCCCCCATGACGAGTCCCCTGGAGCTTTCCTCTCTCAGATTTGTCCTCCCTGAGCCTGCGCAATTCAGCAGTGACATTTCGGGTTTCTGTGGCTCTGGTTCCCATGCGAGGTTTTGCTCTATTACTTGCCAGTCTTTCCAGTTTGGGGGGCAGTGGTGTGCACTGTACCCTGACTTATCTTACAGATCTGACAGTTGATGGTTTTCCTGCTTGGTGTTAGGATGGAGTGAGCAGTTCCACACTTCTTACATGCTGCAGTGGAAACACATCCATTTCATTTTTAATGGAAAAAGGATCATTACAATAGCCAGGATCTGGAAACAGCCCAAGTGCCCATCAGTAGAGGAGAGGATAAAAAAGCTGTGTTACATTTACGTAATGAACTACTATGAGGCTGTAAAAGAGAAGGAACTCTTACCCTTTGGGACAGCATGGATGGACGTGGAAAAGATTAAGCTATGTGAAATGAGCCAGTCAGAGAAAGACAAGTACTTATGATCTCACTTTTATGTGGAATCTAATGAAAAAATACATTGATGAGCAAAATAGGACCAGAGGCAGGGATACATGGAACAGACTGACAGATTTCAGAGGGGAGGGGGGTGGGGGACTAGAAGAGATTAGCTAAAGAATATATATGCACATATGCATAGCCCATGGACACAGACAGCAGTGTGGTGAAGATCTCAGGGAGGGGCTCGGTGGAGGCCGGCAAAGTGGGGGGAATGGGAGACACCTGTGACAGCGCCAACAATAAAAAAAAAGAAAAAGAAAAATGACCAAATGGATGGACCCTGTGCCTGTCCCCCCGACTCTCCCCCACCCCCCACCCATCCCCAGGAATTGGAGGACAGGTGTCTGCCTTCTTCCTGGCTACACTGTCTCTGGCCTTCCTCCACACCTACTGAAAATTTTATTTTATTTTGTTTACTTTTTTCAAAGATCTAATTGGCTTTGTTAAACGACTCGTGAATCTGGCAGCATCCCATCTGGCAACTAGAAGAGGGCTCCCCTTATTTTATTCTATTTTTAATAAATTTTTCCATCAGCAGTGAATTATTACCAAATCTGGATTTGCAATATCTAATCAACACCTAGCACATGGACCTATACTGTGATTGTTTGCTCTGATTCCCACACTAGGCTGGAGGCCGTGATCTAGAGGTGGCCCTGTTCCCGTGTACCAGGCAGCAGTTCAATCACCCGGAATCCTAGTGATGAGCCCTAGTGACTCCCAGGAGTCGCCCCTTCCATACGCAGAAATTACACAATGGTGGCCTCTAGTGACCAAAGAAAGGAACTGCAGGCGCATTCTCTGCCCGGTACAGAGAACTGACCAACATAAAATTCTGCGTTCTTCTTTCTGGGAACTTCACAGAGGTTATGATGTCGTTTGTCCTCGGATTTATAATACCGACATCTGTAAGGTGGACACCCTCACTCCCACTTTATAGTTGAGGAAAGTGGGGTTCAGAGACGTGGGCTGGTTCCCTGAGCTCTTGCAGTGTGAGAGGCAGTGCATAGAGATCCAAGCCAGGTCTCCCTGAGGTCAAAGCTTTTGCTTCGCCCACCAGTCAGTCCCCTGCTACTGAAAGTGTGGTCGCAGAACCAGAGCCTGGGAAACACTAGGGGCGTTAGCCACGCAGACCTCGGGCCCCACCCGAGACCCAGTGGGTCAGAATCTGGACCCTAAGCCAATAAAAGTTCGGTATGCACATTGAAGTTTAAGAAAACACCCCGACTCCCAGGAAGTGGTAGGGGAGGCCCAGCCTGTGTCCCCTCCTAAGGAGAAAATGAGTTTTCACATTTCTTCTCTAAACGTGGATTTCTGGCTAGAAAGCCCTTCTGTCATTTCCATGTACTTTTTTAACTTTGGCTCCCCTTTACCCTGGGAGGTGATAAGATCAGGGGTGACCATTCCCATTTTAGACACCGGGAAGGAAGCCGGGAGAGGTGGAGTGACTTGCCCAGGGCCACTGGCCAGCAGGCAGCACAGCCTGTGACTTGGATTGGCTGGGAGAGCGACCCAAGGGTTCCACGATTTTGGGTTGGTGCCAGCATGGGGGAAGCAGGTGTCTGAGCTTGCCTTCCGGGGTCTGAAATCACCAGGCTGGTTCTGAGAGAGCACTCTGCTCACCTGTTTCTTCCACGCGTGGTGAGAGGGCTGCCTTGCTCCAATTTTACGCCCTGTGTGCTCTGGGAGAGCAACTTAACACCTCCCAGCTTTCGCTCCTTCCTCGAGTTGTGGTGAAGACCAGGTGAGAACGATGCAAGCCAAGTGCCCGCACAAGGTAAGAACTCAATGTATTGTAGTTGATAGTCATTCATTCCTTAGCTCACCAGCTATTGTTCACTGTGCTGATACCTGATGGGCGAGGGGGACATGACCCTGGTCCCAGGGAGCTTGGTCTAATGGGGGAGACAGACCCTGATCCACCCTTACCAGCGTGGTGAGCAAAAGGCAGGCGTGTCTCGAGTGAAATGGGTGAATGGATGAATGCGGCTTTGGCTGTCCCTTTGACTCTGGCATAAGTGTATTTTTCCTTCTCTCTGTTCACCCAGAGACAGTGAAACCACACCTCAAGCTGTTGGTCCCCTAGTCAGGTGTGAACTATGACCCAGGGCTGCTCCCCACCTCTAGCCCTTTGAAGTGTTTCCTCCTTGGAGGGTTCCTAACCCCGCTGGGGGGAGGGGTCTTTGTTCACCTGTGATTGGAGCAGGGGGGCGGAGTGCAGTGGAAGATGAGCTGGTGGACTTTACCCTAAGGACAAGGGAAGCCACTGAAGACCATCCTGGAATGCTCTCCCCCAGCCAGGCAATGCTCCATCACCGGCCACTTTTCGGTTTTGCAAACCACCATGTACCTCCCACCACAGGGCTTTTGCACGTGCAGTTCCCGAGGCCTGGAAAGGTCTCCCTACCTCTTTTCACTAAATTCCTACTCATCATTCAGGGGCCAGCTCAAATGTTACTTCCTCTAGGAAGTCTCTCTTGACTCTCCGAACTCCAGGCCCCCCAATAAAACATTCTAATTTTTCCTTGTCACATATCAACTAGCAAGCATATACTTGTGTGACCCCTTGCTTAGCATCAGTCTCCCCAGTAGACTGAGCGCAGAGCTGGTGTCCGCTTTGCTGAGCATCTTCTCGCCAGCACTGCGCACAGAAACTGCCTCCACAATGAGACCTGCTCCACACACACCTCTGAAAAGGTAGGGGTGGGTGAGCAGGGGTTTGAAGCGCATGGCACCCAGAGCTGAGGTCAGGGAGGGACATGCAGCAGGGGGGCCAGTCTGAGGCCACAGCAGTGCAGGGAAGACAAGGTGAGGGCCTGAGCTAAGGCAGAGGCAAGATGGACAGAGGCCGATCCCCAAGGTGGGGAAGGGCCAGTGGGACCTGGAGGAAAAGGGAGGTGTCAAGGACCACATGCAGGGTTCCAGTCTGGTAAAGGGAACATGGTGGCACCCATTCCTGAGACAGGGATTACATACAACACAGCTAGAAGGCCGTGCCCCACCTCATCCCCACCATAGCACATGTCTCCCTCCTGTCAGCAGGGGCCTGGACTCTGTCCCCAGCCCCAGACATGGGCCACACAGCTCAGCAGCACAAGTCCCTTTTTATTTACCATCTTCCCTGGACTGTAGAAAAGAAACAGTAAAATGCCCTGGTAGGGAGGGTGGGGGCTCCTGAGTTTGGGCCGAGCTGAATTCCCGCTCCTTTTCCCCACTGGTCTGGTTCTGTGCAATGACCCCCTCAGTTCCCTCCACCCCCAAATCCAGCATCAGGAGGCTGGGCAGCCATGCTGACGGGGCTGTCCTCCTAACCTTGTCGGGGATGCTGCTGGCAGGGCCTGGAGAGGTGCCGCAGGCTCAGAGAAAATGCAGAGGGGCTCTGGTCCCGGGGCCCGGATGTGAGGAAAGGCAGGCCACCCAGTCGGGGACTGAGCAGAATCCGGCCAGCCTCTGCTCCCTGCGTCTGACTGCCCTGAGTGCTGGGCTGCTGGGCTGGGTTCCCCACCCCCCCGCCCCAGGACAGAGGTTTTGTACAGGGGCTGGGGAAATGCTAGGTGTTCCAGGCAGAGGAAGCCTCAGCTGATGCCTGGTGTTGGCCCAGGTGTTCAAAATAAGAATATGGAATGGGAGAACAGTGTTCCTCCTCAGCCTTCCACACAATCCAGGTGTGACCTCAAGGGGACTGACAGGCTGCCGAGACCAGGCCTGGTGGATGTGTGGAGCTGAGGAAATGGACAAGGGAAGGTTTGGCAACCCAGTCCCCAATCCTTAGTGAACAGGAGATTGCGTTATATAAAAGACGGGGTGGGGGGAGGAGCAGACAAGATCCAGACTGGAAGGGAAGCATCCAGGCTAGCGTAGTTGCTCTCAAAGTTGCCCAATGCCCAGGCAGTGGCCTTGCTTGTCTCTGGGCTGCCATGCTAGGGTTGGCAGGGGAGGGCAGAGGGAAGCAATCATTGAAAGAGTAGAGACCACACAGGTTCACCTTGATCCTGACCAGCCCAGCTTGCACAGGTCTTTAAGGTTCCTAGCCTTTGCCATCACCCACTTTTGTGCCTCTGAAAAGAAGGGCCCACCTGGAATCTGAGAAACAGACTCCCCAGCATGGGGAGAGCTAAGGAGGGGTACTCACAGCACCGTGGCACGGGACGGCCCCTGGCCCCCGGCTGAGCCGGCTGGCACCGTTTGTAAACATAAGACTCAGTGATGACTGGGGATGGAGGAGGATGCCTGGACCCGCAGGTTTGGGGAGAGACCCTGGGTGAAGCCCCAAAGCCTTGGGGAATGTCAAGTACTCATGGGAAAGGGGGCTGGGTCCCCTGGGGTCCCAGAAGGGAGTGGACAAGGCATGAACTCTATCTGCCTCTGTGCATTGTGTGAATTCGGTGCTACCTTTGGAAGCTGCCAGGTCCCAGAGCAAGGCCCTGCAGGTCGGTCTGCTGACAGACTGGAGCAGGTGCCGAGTCCCAGAGGAAAGAGCACAGCCCCTGCTCAGGACAGGCTGCTCTGTAGAGGACGCCAGCCCTCTGCCCCCACTCCTCCAGAGTGAAGACAGGCTGGATTCTCTCTTCTGAGACTTGCTGACCCTCTGCACCCATGAGTTCCAGGCATGGAGAAGTTGAGAGCTGGAGGGGGTGGGGTTCTTCTGTGACACTCCTCTACTGTCCATGGCACTGCCAGGACAGGGGAGCAGGAAGGGAGCGGGGGGGTGAGCTGTCCAGAGGTGTGGGGTCTGACTTCACCCCAGATCCGTCTCTGGATAAGGGTGTCCAGATGTCATGCCTCCCGTAGAGGGGAATGATGCCAGAGTCAGGTAGCCCTGCAGCTCTAAGAGATGGGCTTCTGGGTGCAAGGGCAAAGGCCACATGCTCCCCGGGAGGTAATGTTTATGCCAACAGATCCACAAAGATGGCGTTGGCTGTAGTCTGGCCGAAGATGAAGGCTCCCAGGGTGACTAAGAGGACTCCGTAAGTGACCAGCGCCCACCAGCTGCAGGGCAGAGGAGAGAGAGGGACCTGGTCAATCACCCGCCAGTGACTCTGCAGACTGCAACACACACACATGTGCACACACCAGTTAATTACCATAATCGCTTAACCACTCCTCCTGTGGCCAGAGCCCTCCCTACTTCTCAAGGACTTTTCATACAAAGGTATGCACTGCCAGGTGCATGATCCCTAATCCACAGGTGAGGCCAAGACCTAAAGGGATCGACTGGTCACAGCAAGCCAAGGGCAGGACCAGGATTAGAATGCATTTCTCCCGATGGAAAGATGTTTGGGGAAAAAGCAGGTCATATAGTGTGAGCCATTTCATTAAAAAAAAAAAAAAAAAAAAAAAAAAGACAGACATCTGTAAATGTATGAAAAATAATAAAAAGCTTATATGTAAAGTGTAAGTATGAAAACATATGTATGTTTGTATCAAATTATGTATCAAAAATAGCAATAGGATTATAAACAGGTATTGAGATTAAGGGTGATTCTATTTTCTTCCTTAAGACTTCTCTGTGTTTTTGTAGGTTTTCTATAATCAATATTATTTGCACAATTAGTTTTAAAAAGCATGCAACCTGTTCTCAGCCTCTCTAATAGTCAAGGAAATGTGCAAAGTAAAACACTGTAGTGTTTTATATCCATCTACTGAAACAGAAATTTAAAAGGTGGCTGGCTGTACTCAGTGCTGGCAGTGCGGGGGGGGGGGGGCACACACTTCCATTGTTTTCTCTAAAGTCCTTCAGGAGTGTTTGAACTGTTATAACGAGCAGGTTACCTATTTTAAATAAAATACTTCAAAGACTCATGTTTTTTAAAGTGTGCAAGTCTCCTGACCTCTATGATTTTAAGCCTCTGCCCCCAGGTCACCTCCCGACTGAAAGCCTCCCCTGAGGGGTCCATGGCAGGGCCCTGCTTTACCTGGCTGGCTTGACTTCCTCCATCTCAGAGAGTTTGGCTTGGATGAGGCACAGGCCTGGAAGAGAAGAGGTGGCCCTCAGAGCTGGGGGAGGCTCCCTCCCATGGGCCCAGCCTCCCTTCTGACCAAGAGGCAGCGCTGGTGGACAGAGAAAGGCCTGCCCCCCACGCCCAGCTGGAGGCCTGGCACCTGCTCTCCCACGAGGGCAGCAACTGCCAGGCACACGCTGGGCCGCATGCAAGGCTCGGAGCTAAAGCCAAGTGGCAAGGGCTTTCAAGGTGGCCTCCTAAATAGAAAGAAGCTGCGTACAGGCAGAACTCATGGCTGAGCAGATGAGACACTATCCCAGAGATCTGATGGCAGACCTGTGACGGACACTCAGGTGACCCCGTTTCTGCATCAGAGTGCTGCCGCCAGATCCCATGGCCATCTGGGGACTGACCTAGTCAGATCCCTGATCCCCAGGGGGCAGCAGGTACCTGAATGAAGGATTAAGGGTATAGGCCGTGGACCCAGACACACTCGGGGTTGGAAGGGTTGTTACTCAGTAGCTGAGTTTGTTAACATCTGGGCAAGTGTGACCCTCCCTGAACCTCACATCTCCTTGTTAGTAAAATGGAAAGAATGACACTGTCTTTTCTGATGATGCCTGGACAGGGGTTAGCCCAGAGCCTGCGGGGGGTGACAGCACATGCTGTGGCTCCTCTCCCTGGCAGGTGACAGAGCAGGTGCGGAGCCGAGGCCGGGAGGGAGTCGGTGCTGTGGGGCCGCACCTGGGAAGACGAAGATGAAGCAGGCGGCCAGGCCCCCGATGACTGCGATGACCTTGCCGATGTCGGGGATGAAGAGCGCCAGCAGCAGGGTGAGCAGGAACCAGACCAGCGTCTGCAGCACGCGCCGCTGCTGCTCTCGCCCCACGTCCTCCTCCACCGGCACCCCCCGGCTGCGCAGCCAGAGGCCTTCCACCACCGCCCTGCGTGCGCGCAGGGACTCAGGGGTGCCCAGCCAGCTGCCCCCACCCCCAGCTCCCGGAACCGGGCCCCTGACTGGGCAGATGGCGGGTGAGCCTGGTTCCTGCTCAGGCTGCCGCGGGCCTGGATGAGCGTGAACACGGAGTGGAGGGCTTAGTGCCCTCCCTGGCCCAGGGCAGGGTCACTGCTGGGGGGCTGATTCTACGGTTCTCCTGAAAAGGAGGGGTCCGGGACACCCAGAAGGCTGGGCGTTCAGAGAAGGATCTGGCCTAGAGGTTCTTCGAGGACTCGCAGAATGTTCTGGGGACCCCAAGACCCGGCTGGGCACTGACTCTTTCCCATGGGCTTCTGTTTCTCCTACAACATGGGTTCTACACGAGAGCAAAGGGCCACCGTGTCCACAGGGCTTCCGGGGCCCCGAGGCAGCTCCCTGCTGGGGCGGGGGTGGGGGGCTCACCGGCCACAGAAATGCAGGATGGAGTAGGAGGTGAGCACGCTCAGGATGATGAAGGCACGGGCCACGGCCACGGCCATGTCATCGGACGGGTAGGACAGAAGCACGTCTGGGTCCACAGAAGCTCCAAAGGTCAGGAAGCCGCAGATGCCTGAGGGCAGGGACAAAGGGCTGGGTAGGTGCCACCCTGGGAGGGAAGGGGAGGGACACGCTAGGTGGGACAGCAGATGGGAGAGCAGCTCTGGAGGCTCAGAGGGTGTTGCGCTGGGATCAGAAGCCTCCTTTCCTGACTGCCCCCCCTACCCGCCGACCGCGACCCCCTCCGAGAGAAGCCTTGTCACCCCCGATGTCAGCCCCTCCTAGTCCCACTCCCATCTTCCCTGTGTCAGTGTCACTGGGGCACTCACTACGGTCTGAAGTCCTTACTGACTCCCGATTTTCCCCTGTAAGAACGCCTCTCCAACTAGACTGTCAATTCCACGAGGGCAGGTCTATCCGCCCCACAGCTCCCCCGTGCCGAGAACGGTTTCTGAGAGCTGCTGAAGGAGTGGATGGGTGCATTTCTCTCGTTGGGGCAGGGGACGGCCCATGGCGGCCCAAGCCTACAGAAGAGTCTGAGGTGCCAGGAGTGCAGGGCTGTCCCCAGGAAAGCTGGGCCAGAGGCCTCGGGAGCACCGACGGGAAGTGGGTGCCCTCCAAGCCCGGCCCTCAGAGGGCACGCTCACCTGTGCCCAGGTACACAGCCAGGGCTATGACCATGGCGGCGGTCACCACCCCGCCCCACGTCTTCACCTCGGGCTGCCGCATGCTGTTGAAGATGGGCACACTGCTCACGTGGCACTGTCGGGGTGAAGGTCATAGTTATGGCGGCAAAGTGGCCTCACACCCCCAGTTTTCAGAGGGAGGTATCTTTGGAACAGAGATCATAGGGACGAACGGCAAGTCCTGGGGTCCCCACTCTGTCCTTCCTCCCAGGACCCCCATCCTGGCTGGAATGTGGGTTCCGTCCCTGGGTGGGGAGGGAGCTAAGGGGACAACAGGGACCTTGCAACTGGCACCTGAAATCCAAAGCAGATGGTGGGCATGGCGTTGAACACGGCCATCCAGGAAGCTGGCCTGTGGATAAACACACAAGAGTCTGCTGCCTGTGACCCCCACACAGCCCCCAGCCACCCCATGTGCTTCCTCTTCATGCAGCCCGCACGGCCTCCACCAGTGGGCACTCTACCCATGCAACCCACAGACGTCGGGGCCCGGGGAGAGGGTACGTCTCCATTTCACAGGTCAGTAAACTGAGGCTTTGGAAGGCCCTCCTGGGACCCAAATCCATCCAGAATGTCTGGCTCCTACACTAGGGCTTTTGCTTTTTCGGTTTGTTCCTTTCAAAAAAAAAAAAAAGGGAAACTTTTAAAAAGACAAAACAGAAAACTTATAGATAATTATAAGCTGGGAAAATGTACACCTGCAGGGTCTCCACAGCCGGAGTCCTAGTCTCTCGCTGGCTGAGTTGTTGGGTGTGAGTGACAGAGTCTCTCCCGTCTCTGGTTCTCACTCTTGCCTTCAGTAAAAAGAGGTCAGGACCTCTTGCCTCCTCCTTACAGTGACCAATGACTCAAGCCCTGATGAGCTAAAGAGCCTGAGACAAGCCCCCGTGTGGCCTTTGGGTGTTTGACCCTGCACCTTCTGGGGCCCAAGCAGCAGATTCTACCCCAGGTGTCTCTTGGGGGCCCTCACGCACCTGGTCAGGATGTCCCCTGGGGTCATCTCTTTATCCGGCCAGATGTATTTGATGATTACGATGGCAGTGACGTACCAGGTGCCCACGACGCTCAGGAAGCTGCCGGGAAGAGCAAATTGAGCTCCCAGCTCCCAGCCCCAGCTGCCCTTTCTCTGGTTCTACCCCAGGGGCATCTACCCTCAGCTCTGGTGACCACAAATGTCTACTGAACGACTCAAGAGACTATTTTAAGCAAAGACCCAAGAAATGCATGAGAAATAAGTTTTGGAGAAACTGGCCACAGCTAGGCGGGAGCTGGACCCCAACAGGGGACCAGACGGACATTTCTGACCATTGGGACCTGCACTGGCTCAGTGCCATGGCTTGGACGCCTGGGCTTCAAAGCACATCTCCTACTTCAATCAGAGCAGCCCGATTTGGCGAAGGCTGCAAGCAGGACTGTAAGACTGTCTCTCCACGCAGGATCCCGGGAGACAGTATCTCCGACTAGGAGATACTGGAGGCAAAAGCGCCAAAGGTACATATACTGGAATGGTCACATGACAGGGGACCTTGGAGACAGCTGAGTGTGACCTTGTCAATTATGGACCACAGGAAACAGTTTTGCAGACCCTGAGCCAGGAAGCCAGTCCCCTCCCTTCATAACAAGCTGCGTGAAAGATGCTGCCAGGCTGACAATCCCAACTGATCAAAAATCCTATCCTCTCTGGGCAAGCCAAGGCTGAGGCCAGGCGGCTGCCTTCACACTCCTGACTGTCACCTGTCTCTTCTTCGACAAGGACATTGGAACGGAGTATTCCCCTGATGCAAAGGGCCACTGTCTCCCTGGCAGCCGACAGAAAAGGAAGTCTCGCACTGGAACCCCTGCAAGCCCTGGCCGGCCTGCCCCAGAAGGCATGGTGGCGTGGAGGATGGGGTACCCTAGCAGCCTTTGGGTCTCCAGCTGTCTGTGATCAGAGCTTCTGTCTGGCCCAGGTGGGGGCGGGACCTCCAAACCTGGCATATTTCTGGAAGCCGATCTCCCTGGGGATGGAGAGCGGCAGGATGAAGAGGAAGGCAGTGAGGCTGATGGTGAACTTGCGGTCTGTGTACCAGGGGCTGCCGCCGGCCCCCTCGGGCTCCTTTGCCAACACAGCTATAACTGCACAGGGAGGAGGGAGGGAATGTCAGGCCAGGCTCCTGCAGGGTGCGGCCCTCCTGCTCTGCTGGGCCTCAGGACCTTCATCTGTCTCACGGGCCCAGCAGCCAGGAGGGAGGACTCCCAGGTGAACGCCGGGCCCAGGCGAGGCCAGGGGCGGCTGTGCATTGCTTTTTCCCGCCACCCCCAGGGTCCCCAGGGCCAAGGGGGAGGGATGAGGTAGCTGCTGCGGGAACCTCACTTTTGTCCTGCTGGTCCCCAATGATGATGAGAAAGGCGATGCAGGTGCCGAAGGTATAGACGGCGATGGCCACCTCGCACAGCACGCCCGTCACCTTGCCACACACAGCCCACACCACCTCCTGGTAGGTCCGCTCATTGCTGGCCTGGGAGCAGTAGGCCAGGATGACGAGGCCGCTGATGATGAAAACCAGCATGCCCTGCGGGCAGGAGCAGGGCAGGAGGGTGTGGGGAAGCCTGGCAGCAAAGGGCAGCCTGGTCTTGCTCAGCACTGACTGGGCCAATGCCCAAAGCTGGTTTGGCAAATAAGCCTCCCCTTGTAGGGCAATTTTAATAGATTACTGGAGGCTGCCAACTTGAATGATATAACGGACCCCAATGTACACATCACTCAGCTTCAATAATGATCAATTCATGGCCAATCCTGTTTCACCTATTCCTTTTCCCGCTCTGGATTATTTTGAAAAAAACAAAAAACAAAAAAAAAACAAAACAGAAAAAACAAAAACAAGTTCTCGTATCATTTCATCAGTATTTCATGTAGTTTTAAAGCCAAGGGGCTACTTCTCAAACATAACCATGAGATTATATGCGATGGATGTCAACTTTCCCTGATTGCCGGCAAGGCTTCTGAAGCCTCCTCTGGGATAGATTAGTACGTCTGCCACGTGTGAAGGTGGAGACGGGGGTCGCGCTGACTGTCCCTGACCCAAAGCCTTCCCTTGGGGGCAGAGCGGCCAGACTCACCAGCTGAACTGCATTTCTGTCCCCTGGGCCCGCACACTCACCATCTGCAGGGTGATGCCGGCCGCCACGCCCCCGGCGGTGCTGAAGGCTGCTGGGAAGTTGAGCAACCCTGCACCCAGGCACGCGTTGACGACAATGAAGATGGCCCCAAATGGGGATGTGGCACCTCTGCTCAGACTTTCAGGAGAGACCTCCCCCTCGCTCTTAGGGTCCGAGTCCACACAGGGACTCTGCAGCAGACGGGCCCGCTCCCCGGCGTCCGCGCTGCAGCCCCACTCGCCAAGGTCACGGTTGATGCTGACCTGGGCCATGGCCCTGAGAGCCCCCTCTCTGCGGGGTCTGCAGATTCTGCCTCACGGCCACATCCCCTGTCCGGAGCTGTTCTCCTGGGAGGCCTGTGGGCTCTGGCTGTTCTCAGCCTAGGCAGG
Organism: Furipterus horrens; assembly: GCF_987537825.1. Classification (NCBI taxonomy): domain Eukaryota; kingdom Metazoa; phylum Chordata; class Mammalia; order Chiroptera; family Furipteridae; genus Furipterus; species Furipterus horrens. The sequence goes on from NW_028327183.1 coordinate 8,489,751, forward strand.
AAAGGCAGGTGTTATTGTTATCACCAGGCGGGCACAGAAAGGCGAAACAACTTTCCCGAGAGCAGATGGCTGGGATTCAAACCCAGGTACACCTTCGTGCAGAGCATGGATTGGGTGCCATAGCGTGGGGTGGCAGAGACAGAAGTGGGTTGGGGGCAAGTCCTGTTTGCTTCAGACTCACAGACCTGTAGGGTAAACGAGACATGTCCCCACTAGAGAGAGGCCACGTTTGGGGCAGGAGTGTCACGGACATATCTCATTCCATTCTTACGACAGTGGTCATAAAGTCTGGAGAGACTGAATCAGTGACTCAGGGTCACATGTTAGCAAATTGCAGAGTGGGATGTAGCTACAGATCTGTCTGCCTTCCCAGCCCATGTTCATGCCACAGGGGCCCAAGAGCAGCCCTCACTCAGCATCGAGGGTATTTCAATGTATTACAGCCCAGCATACCTCCCTCCAGCCCAGAGTCTAAGTTCTGCGTAGCTTTCAAAGTCCTTCAAAATTCAGGCTGATTCTCACTCTTCTCCCACATGGCAGACCTAACTACAGCAGGGGTCCCCAACCCGCAGTCTGGGGCCCCGTACCAGTCCGTGACCTGCTAGGAACTGGGCTGCACAACAGGAGGTGAGCAGCGGGTTAGCAAAGCTTTGCTCCCGTTACCGCCTGAGTTTCGCTTCCTGTCCTTCCCCCCACCCTGACCCGTGGAAAAACTGTCTTCCACGAAACTGGTCTCTGGTGCCAAAAAGGTTGGTGACCCCTGAACTACAGAGGCATCCCCTCTGACGCAGTCAACACACTGGGGGTTTAGAATGGCAAAGGAGGGCTACTGGGTAGACAGATGCTTCCCATTGCTCCTCCTGGTGATGGCCCAACAAAGCTGGGAATGAGAGGGGAAAATGGGTGCTCTGATGCTCTTAGACATTGGTCCCCACTCATGCAACCAAGGGACCAGATCCGGAGGAACTCTCTCTGCTGGCTCCAAATCCAGAAAGATCAGTCGGGTGCCGCAGGGCTTCCTCTTACGCAACTTGCCACCCAGCCAGCAACTCAGCCCAAAAATCAAAGCAGTGAGCAGCAGAGGAAGAGGTTTGAGCTCTCAGGCTTCCAGCATTGCTCCAGAGAGAGCCCTGCACACTTGGCGCTGCCACAGCCGTGAGACCTCCTCCCCAGCCCTGCTCACATCTCAGACACAAAACTGGAAGATCTCTCAGTCTCCCCTTCCCCCAAATTACTCAGCTCCATTGTCCCCAGCTTACCGGCTCTTCCACCTGAGGGGCTATGGTGGAAGAGGGCTGCTCCTTACAGCTCCTTCTCTCCAAAGATCTGGGATCTGGTTCTCCTCACTTCTCTCTCTGGCCCCACATTTCTTTCTTTCTTTTTTTTTTCAAGGCTTTCCTTAAAATGTGCTGTCAGCAGAGGGAAGAGTTGGAGCTGTTTCTGTGCTGGTCAGCAAAGTTAAGGGAACTGAGCCGCTCTGACGCTAAGTCACAGAAGGCAGCACTGGGTCAGGTAGGTAAAGACCCACGGAGGGAAGACGCTAGACGAACGCACAGCAGGTGGGCGACAGAGCCAGAACTGAAAGCCTGACTGATGCCCGCGTGCTCAGGCCAGAGCTGTCAGCGCCGCAGCAGGCCCCTCCGATCCCAACGGGAGCCGGTTCCCGCTCCAGCCTGGAGCTGGATCCCAGAAACAGGACGGGTGGGCTGCACTGGGAGGTGAACCAGGGCGCACCCGGCGCGGGGGCCACGACCCCCAGGCCTGAACTGAGAAGAGTGGGCTGCTGTGGGGTAAACGGGGGAGGGGCTCCTGATATCGATCCGGGCCTAGGGACAGGGTGGAGACTGGGCACGGACGGGCCAGCCGAGGGCGGGCGTGCGACCGAGGACGCCGGGCTTCGGAGCCCCCTGCAGGGAGTGGGCAGGGCTCTGCTGCGGTCGGGGACCTGGGTACCCGGGGACCTAAACCTTCCACCCTCCACCGCTTCTACCTCCTGTCACCTACCCACGGTGCTTCTGCCCCAGCCGGCTGCGGAGACACGTGAGCAGCGGTCACCTGATCACTGGGACTAGGGCGGGCCACAGGGTACGCTGGGAGTTGTAGTTTAGCAGGTAGTAGCCTACAGTTTGTGTGTGCAGTGCTAGTTTGTATAACCCATCACGTGTTGAAGGGCATCTGAGCTGTTTGCAGGTTCTGAAAACATAGTAATAGCTTTTTGGAACTGTATGTATTTTGCCATAAAATCGATACTTTAAAAGTGTCCAATAGAGTGGTTTTCAGTATATTCATAGGTTTGCCACCATAACCACTAATTTCAGCAGTCCTCATCCTGCCTCCCCGCACCCCCCAAAAGAGAGCCCCTGTAATCATTAGCAGTCACCACCTCCGTCCTCCTTTCCCGAAGTTCCGGGCATCCACTAATCTACTTTGTGTTTTGGAGATATTGTTATGAAGTTTCATACACGGTGGAGCATTATTAGTACTTTATTCCATTTTATTGCCAAATAATATCCCATGGTATGAATACACTACGTTTCATTTATTCATCAGTTGATTGGACATTTGGGTTGTTTCCACTTTTTGGCTATTGTGAATAATGTTGCTATGAACATTCATGTGCAAGTTTTTTGTGTGGATGTTGTTTTCATTTGTCTTGGGTATGTATATATGTAGGAGTGGAATTGCTGGGTCAGATGGTAACCATATGTTTAACTTTTTGAGAATTGCTGAATGGTTTTCCAAAGCGGCCCACCATTGTACATTCATATCAACATCGAGTGAGGGTTCCAATTTCTCCACATCCTCGATAACCCTTGTTAGGTGTGAAGTGATTCCCATCATGGTTTTGATTTGCATTTCCCTAATCACTAATGATGTTAGCATCTTTTCATGTGCTTATTGGCCATAAGTGTGTCTTTTCTGGAGAAATGTCTATTCAGACACTTTTAACAGTGTTAATTGGCTTATTTTTCTTTTTATTATTTGTATATTCTTTATAATTCTGGATACAAATCCCTTATCAGACATATGATTTACAATATTACTCTCGTTTTTGTTTTTTATTGGTTTGAGAGAAAAATGTCTATTTGTTGTTCTACTTATTTATGTAGTCACTCTGATTCTTGTAGGTGCCCTCACCAGGGATTGAACCCACAACCTTGGCATATCAGGGTGACGCTCTAATCAACTGAGCTACCCCGCCAGGGCGTCTCAAGATTTTTATAAGATTATCATTGTAAAAAAGACAAAGCTATGCTTTCATTTATTAGATATAAACTAATAATTTCTATGAAAAAAAATCACAGCTCATAAGAAAAAAGGTTAAAAAGATTCTCAAGCTGGTTGAGTGAGCTGGACTTTCGTCATTTAGATGTAAGCCTGAGACAATTTAGGCTAATAGTACCCAGTGTCTGGTCAATGAGTCAGCTGTATCTGAACTACCTAGAACTTTTTCTCTTTTTAGTATTAAAGAAATAAAGATTCGCAAGCCTTATCTCAGACATACTGAGTCAGAATGCCCAGAGGTTAAGGCCAAGGTACCAATATTAAAAAAAACAGACTCAGATTTGGGAACTCTTCTACCTTAAATTATAAAACAAAGGCATACCTATTCTTTTTGAGCAGGTAAACTACCTCCTCCATCAGATGGATGAACATTAACGTCTTTGACCCAGACTAGAAAACTAGGAAAGGGTTGAAGGCCAACAGCTGGAACGGTTGAGAAAAACACATCCCATGTGACTATGTTTGGTGAGGAAAGGGACTTAGTGCACCTCGAGCTGGCAATATGTGTGTTTAAAAATAACGAGGTCAGCAGGGTGGTCAGGTTCCTTTTCAGCTGAGGTCTTGGCAGCCAACTTGCAACCATTTGGTTCCAGACAGGGAAACTGACAGCAGTTTCTCCAAACCTAGGCAGTGAGGCCCTTTATGCAGCAACTGAATATTCATTCTTTTTCCTTTGAAGACACTCTTCCAAAGACGTCCAGTCAAAGTTCATTCCAGAGAAGCTCACTCACTCCTTCATCCACCACTTTGGTGTATCCATTCTCAACAGGAACACAGAAGAGTCAGGGTGAGGAGCAAGCCTGGTGTGCACCGCTCCCCGTGCCCCTTAGGGCGTGAGCAGGAGCAAGGGGGAAAGAGCAAGTTGGGCCTGCTGCTGCCTCCCAACAACTATCCGAACACTGCGGATATGTTCTTGACCTGACTCCTGCTCCGCTGCCTGTCTGGCTAGTACCTGCTCCGTTGTGAATGGCTCCTAACGAGAAGCAGAAGGGGACAGAATAACTTTGTTGCCAAGCAGGTGCCACAGCTAGATGTCTGCTGACAGAGTATATGACTTTATGGGAGAGGTCGCAGACTGGAGACCTGTTTGCATCTTGCTTGTACATAATTTAAAAAATCGAATGAGTTGCCAACTTTGAAGCACCCATAGACCTCCCATAAAAATCAGGGTGGCTCAGTGCACTGAACGCTGGCTTATGAGCCAAAGGGTCACTGGTTCGATTTCCAATCAGGGCACATGCATGGGTTGTGGACCAGGTCCTCAGTTGGGGGTGTGCTTGAGGCAAGCATGCATTGATGTTTCTCTCCTTTTCTCCCTCTTTTCCCCTCTAACAATTAAAAAAAAAATCTTTAAAGAAACATCCGGATTTGTATCATTGGAAAAGTAAAACAAGACTTGCAGCCCTGGACTCATGCTCACAGAGCTTGTCATTTGCCGATTACTGCTCACTGAGGGTGAGGGTAGGTTACACACGATCGTCTTATATCCAGGCTGCATGCCTCTGTCCACTTCACACTCACTGTTTATATTCCCTACTCGGCTCTTATAGACATCTGAGGCTGCCACCTCCCCATCTCCTTTGCTCCCTGCCGACATCCACAAGATCCTTTGAGGTGCTCCACGTGTCTCCCCAAAGTCCAAGGATTACACCTACATTGTCATCACCCTTGGGCTGGACAAGCTGAGTGGCAAGACAAAGGCAAAGATGTGGCTTTCGTTTACATTCGAACAGCTGACACATCCATTGGTTTGTGGTCAGCTGGATATGACTTCAGATCTCTGGGACAGACATCCACTCCTACCCCTTCCTCCCATTCGAGAAAAAAAGATGGCACAGTAGACAGTGGTTGGGTCTACAGTAACTTTATTGTAACAGAGAAACCAGGCTGCAGTAAGCCTACGTGATTAGAGCAGATGGCCGTTATCTTTTCAAAGGGGGCAGCCGGAGCCCAGTGGGAAGCACACGAAGGTCAAAACCAAAGCCCTGGATATCCTCTTGCTGGTTCAACCTGCATCGCCCGGCTCATGACGTGAGACAAGGGACTGCACAACAGCAACGAACATGGGTATGAGGTGCAGCCGGGCAGAGGCAGCATCCCGGCAGGAGACACTCGTTGGAGATGGCACCGAAGTTATGTGGTCAGCCACCCTCTGCTAGTCTTTGTTGGGAAAGGGGACGGTATGGGGTGAGCAGTACGTTCTGTTCTTCGTTCTCCAAATGAGTAAATGCTACGGGGTGGGGTTGATGGTCAACGGAGCAGTTGAATAGGATGAAAGTTTAGGTTAGTTATAGATCTGTGCCTAAGGAAAAGAACAGCAGTGATAGGAAAGGGAAAGATTAAGATGCCTGCAAGTAACTAGAAGAAGGCGAGGCTTCTTTCCTTTTTTCTGCAGTAAGACTGGAGGCAGCATCTTTGAATTTTCCTTGCTACAGTGGCAGCTGACTTGCTGGTTTTCACAAAACACAGTTTCTGTGATGTGGTCTGTTTGTCAGGCTGCTCAATCCCGGGAGGACAAACATGAGGCTGACTATTATTGTTTGAACTAGTTCTCATGAAGCCTCTAATTAAAGTGGCATTTTCCTGCTGAATCAACACCAGGTGATTCAGTTAAAGCTTCTGAAATGTTGCAGTGGTGTGATTGGTAGGTTTTTTTGGCTATGACTTTCTTGTACATGTAAACTCTCTCGGAAAAGCTGGAGATACAAAGATCAGGGAGAGTTTGGTTTAGAGCCACGAAGTCCCACGCACCAGCCACGGATGCCTCTGCCCATTTCCCTACATGTTCTTTTCTGAGAAACACATTCAAACGCTGAGTTTTCAGTACTGCGGTTGAAAGAAATGATTGGCTCATCACCATCAACCCCGCCCCCCCCCTCCACGTGAATCTCGCAACAGCAGAGGTTGCCAGGAAGGTTGTCTCTGTTTCCTCTCACCAGGGGAATTACTTGGTGACCTGGTGAATGGCGTGGGCGAGGTAGCCCACGTTGCCCGAGGTGACCCCTGCCACCGAGATGCGGCCGTCTTTTGTCATATAGATGGAGAACTCCTTGGTCAGCCGCTCCACCTGCGGAGAGAAGGGTGCTTGGGCACGGCCCGCTCCTGGGGAGCCCCCAGCCTCACGTGGCACAACAGCCTCACGTTAAGACCGGAAAATAACTGGGGCTCTATTTTCTCACTTAAACCCTAGTCCCAGAATTTGGTGTGCAAGCTTAGAGTGAAAGAAGAAAAAAAGCTATTTTAAAGTAGGGTGATTAATACGTTGCGTATGGGTGGCGAGAATTCTCGTCATTTCTAAAAGGCATTTAAATACCCCGGTAGGCAACATGTTAATTCTGAGGTAGAAACAGGTGAAAAAAAAACCAAAAAACTTTAAGGCTCAGCATTTGTAGAAAAAACAGACCCAGGATCTTACTAACAGCCAGGCTCCTGCTTGCTCTGTTCTCTGCAGAGAAGCAGCTGTGGTCACAGAAACGATTAAAACAAGTGCTGCTCTTTGGAAGTTTGAAACCTCATGGAGGATATAGACAGGTAAGTGACTAATAAAAGGTAAAAACAGAATGGATGCTACATTTACCTAAAAGGCCTCCAAAATGACTATTTTTAGGGTAATCCTGAATAGGCAGGCGACCTAGGAGGTACTGGGGTTTGCAAGGACCGCTTAGTCTGCTGCAGAGAAGTCGGAGTCCACTCACCTGTTCGGGCTTCAGTCCTGTGAAACAAAACATGCCAATCTGGTCGGTGATGTGCTGCCAGTTGTGGGAGGACCCCTCCTTCTTGAGGTTGGAGACCAGCTGAGTCCGCATGCTAATGATGCGGTCGGCCATGCCTTTCACTTCTTGCAGCCTGCGAAAAGCCCAGGATGCAGCTCAGTTCTGGCCAAACCCTGACACATAAGCCACAGCTCATAGCATTTTTACCTTCCTTGAGTATACCCCTAGTGTGTCCCTGACTGAGTCATATGCCTGTTCAGGAAGAAAACAATTTTATAGCAATTATTTATTTATTTATATCAGGACACTATTTTGCCCTGGCTGGTGTGGCTCAGTGAAGTGAGTGCCGACCTGTGAACCAAAGGGTCGCTGGTTCGATTCCCAGGCAGGACACACGCCTGTGTTGCAGGCCAGAGCCCCAACTCGGGGCACGAGAGAGGCAAACACATGTTGATGTTTCTCTCCCTCTCTTTCTTCCTCCCTTCCCCTCTCTCTAAAAATAAATAAATAAAATCTTAAAAAACAACATCACCACTATTTTGATTAGGCAACTAAACTAGTTAATGTGATTGACTTATTAGGAAAAACTGAATGAATGAATCACGCCAAGACTTGGGAAGGCTAAGGCTCTCCACTTTTTACACGGGGAACGAAAGCTACAAATTAAACAGTAAACTCCGGCCTATTTTTAGCATGGATGGAATCAACACTCCTGCCTTCACAATTAAGACCTCGCACGGGGAACCGCCAACGTGCGAGCTGCGGGCTGGGTGCTGACGAGAGGGAGGACCGAGACGGGGTCCTCGCCCTTAAAGGCCTGCAGTGGAGACTGAGCGCAGACCTGGAAACAAGCAACTATGGAACAAGGCGGCACAAAGGGAGAAGCAACAGAATACAGCTGGGCTAAGACAGCCCAGAGAAGAGACGACTAATTTTCTCGGGGGAACTGGAGAAGGCAGGCCTTTGACGGCACATAGCTGGCTTGATGCTGGAAACATCTTTTCCTTCCTTAGAATCCACGCTTTCCGTTCAATTCCTGGGGTACTATGGGTCATTCTTGTCGGCTCTCCTCAACTAGATGACTGTAAAAACATTTCCGGTTACCTCCTCGTTCTACCACGTTCCCATTTCAGACCGCCTCTCTACAACGATGTCCTGCACAGTTAGAACAGAGGCTGCAAAGTGCCAATTACAGGTCAAGTAGGAGTCTTAGTCGTGCCTTTATTGGATGCAGTTAGAAATTTTAAAGTAGGGCACCTGCACATAATAATGTGGCTTTGTGGTCTGTCTTAAGAAACTGCATCAGGCCCTGGCTGGTGTGGCTCAGCAGATCGAGTGCCGGCTCCCAAACCAAAGGGTCACCAGTTTGATTCCCAGTCAGGGCACATGCCTGGGCTGCGGGCTGGGTCTTAGTGGTGGGGAAGGCGGGTGGCTGGGGGGTGGCGATGTGCCTTTACCATTGTTTACGCAGATCGGGGCTGTTCAGAACGGTGGATGCAATGCGGGCCCCATTGATAGGAGGGTTGGAATACATGGGACGAATCAAGATCTTCAGCTGTGACTCCACCTTTTTGGCTTCATCAGCATCTTTGCAGACCACAGTGAAGGCTCCCACACGCTCACCTGAAAAGACAAAATGGATCGTCTTCTAGTTCTATCTGAAGCATTAAAGCAAATCATGATTAAATTTGTTACACATTAGCTGTTTCCACCAGGAACACCACAAAAATAATTCTTGGTTATAAAGTTTGTAACAACCAGGATGGTGAATCTAGGTACAACAGAATGTTTGCGTCCTCAAGAGTGTTCAAAGGTCTCTTTTTATTGTATCCATCTTCTTGGCTCATGGAGTGGTCACTTATTGTTTAAGAAGCAGTGATCAGTTTTCTTTGCCAGAGGAACTCAGGGACACTAACGATGTGGCTTTTCCTCTCTGGGTGGGAGGGACACGGACAACATACACACGTACACAACCCCCAAACTCCACAGCTGTGTGGTGTCCCCTCCCAGCACCTACTCAGGCTCAGCAGAACACACGCTGCCAACCAGCCTTTACTTTACCGTATAAGCCCATGTTCTTGGCATAGGATTGGCAGAGGCAAATATTAATGCCCTGTTCGATGAAGTGGCGGACAGCCCAGGCATCCTTGTTACCATCACCACTGGCGAAGCCCTGGTAGGCCATGTCGAAGAACGCAAAGAGATTGTTTTTCTGGGAAGGAAAGGAGAAGATCAAAGCTTCAGGCCGCCCCTCTCAAGATGCCCAGGTGATCACCTGTGCTTACTGGGACCAGGCCTGCCTCACACAAACCGAGTCAACAGTCTCTTCTCTGGATGGCAGTCTGGTAATGTTTAAGTTCCCCAAGACTTGAGCTACAAACATGTATTAATTTTTTACTCTGGTGGGTATGGCCCCTCAAGAAGACATTCAGCCTTGGCTCAGCTGGTTGGAGTGTTGTTCCGTAAGCCAAAGGGTTCTGGGTTTGACTCCCAGTCAGGGCACATGCCTGGATCGCGGGTTTGGTCCCCATTCGGGGTGTGTGTGAGAGGCGACTGACTGGTGTTTCTTGCATCGATGTGTCTCTCCCTCTCTCTCTCCCTACATCTCCCTCTAAAATTAATATGCATGTCCTCAAGTGAGGATCAAAAAAGAAAAAAGAAAAAAAGGAAGACATTAAGAAAGGAGAATCTTAATCTCAATCTTCCCAGAAAGCTCCTTAATCAAACAGGAAGCTGTTTTTAGGCCCACGGCGGCACAGCGGCCTGGGAAATTATTTTGGTCTAGGCAACACAGGACCGGCAGCAGCCTTTTCTGGGCTAATGGCGCTCTGGCAGACTCATCTTCTACTCAGGGCTCATGGGACGGCCACATCAGAGCCATCTCATCCTGAAAGTGTTCTCTGAATGCTGGTTCTCTGTCTCGTTTTGTTGGCAGTTGAGACTGGACAGAATGTAAAGGAAGGGAAACTGTCTGCAAGGCAACTGGACAGAATGTAAAGGAAGGGAAACCGTCCGCAAGGCAACAGGAATATCTTCCTTCCTAGAATTCTGACTGGCGCCTTCTCTGCCAGCTGACCGTATGAATGATAGCGGCAATGCCGAGGAAAGTGGCGAGGACAGGAGGGGATGAGAAAATGTGGGTCAAGGATGAACAAGCAGCCACCGACGAGGACAAATGTAGACGCCACCAGCAGACATCTGGGGTCAGTGATGCCTACTGTACAGGCCAGCCAGTGACATGTTTTATCAGAATTCCCTAGATCCAGGCTGAGGGCCAAAATTATTTTCACCCTGCTCACGTATCCTTCGGTACAGAACTGCCAATCATGCAAATACGGAGCTCCTTCCCAGCTGTTAATAATCTGCGGAAACTTCATGTGGGCCCACGGTAGGTTAATTAATGGTCACTATTCAGGGGCCAGGTTGAGCACCGAAGGCGAGCTACTCCCCACAGAACCGTCACCCGTCAGCCTGCCCCCTCACCTTGACCACTGAGGCTATCTCCTTCCACTGCTCGGGGCGTGGGTCCACTCCTGTGGGGTTGTGGGCGCAGGCATGCAGGAGAAGCACGCTTTGCTGTGGCATTTTCTGAAAAGACAAACCGCCAAGAGATTGCTTTGCAAGTTTAAAAGGAGACAAGTTACCCGAAATACCACAGGGTCGCTATTACTTGATAAGTAATAAAAATAACCTGAGGTCTGGGAATTAGCTCATCCCCAGTATTTAAAGTCAGGGATTGAGACCCGGCTGGGACGTCGGTTCTCCACAAGGGGGTTTGTTCCTGGTTCCCTCGCCCCTCCTGCCCAGAAAGCCACTTACTGAAATGTCCTCCATAGCGCCTGTGAAGTCAAAGCCACATGTCTTGGGGTCATAGTACCGGTAGCTCTGTAGCTGCATGCCAGCGTCCCTGAAGATGGGCGTGTGATTTCCCCAGGATGGTTTCGGCAGAAAGACATCTCGGCTGAACTTGAAAAATCTTTGCTAAAAGATAGGATAAAAGGGAGTGAAAAAAAAAAAATGATGAAGGACGAGGCAAAAAAAGTTGATATATTTTACTGAAAAGACATTTTCTCTCCTGAAGCTCAGCTTCTCTCTCTGACAGTATTGACTAAGCAGCGAGACTGCCTGGGCTGAAATCCAGGTTCTGACAGTTCCACGGCCACATAGCTAAGGACCCATCTGGGCCTCACTTTCTTCATCTGTAAAATGGTGTTAACTGAAATTCCTTCATAAAGATTAAATGAGCCCTGGCTGGTGTAGCTCAGTGGATTGAGCGTTGGCCTGCGAACCAAGTGTCGCTGGTTCGATTCCCAGTCAGGGCACATGCCTGGGTTGTGGGCCAGGTCCCAAGTTGGGGATGTGCAAGAGGCAAACACACATTGATATTTCTCTCCTTCTGTTCCGCTCTCTCTAAAAATAATAAACAAAATCTTAAAAAAAAAAAAGCTTAAATGAGTTAAAATGTTAGAGCTTCTAGCAACAGTATACGATCAATAAAATATATTTATTATTATATTATCTTAATTATAATAATATCTTCTTTGTAATTTCTTCTAAGTGCTTTCATTTTTAGCCCCCTGAGTCCATTTATCAGGGAACAGGAAATCTTCCCACTTTGTGGAAGGAGGAGACCCACTTCTGGGTCAGCAAACACATGCACTAGGAAACCCCACCATCCTCAATGTACAGACTATCTTATAGCTCTTTGCTGAAGGGATTTCACTCACCAGAAAACTGGCTCCGATCCTTAAGGCGCCGGTCCCAGAAATGGTCTGCACGGTGACATACTGAAGGAGAGACACCCACGGTCAACGAGGTGCAACACTCTCTTAACAAAACAGAGGCCAGGCGCACAGGGAGGCTGGTGGCCGTGTTCCAGAGTATTTGAAAATGAGAGAACAGTACTATCTCATTTCCCCAATTGCCAAGCGACAGGCTGACTGGACTCTTCCTCACTGGTTGCTAAAAGAGCCGCCTCGTCATTTTCCAGAGCCTTTGCTGATGCAGGAGCCAATTCCTTGGGGCTAATTCCCCACCTCTCCAATGAAAGAGGAGTCGGTTATGCGGAGAAAAAGACACCAACAACTGTCCCTACATTAAACAGTACTGTAGAAGTTTACAAATTTGAATGGTTCTCTGAACATCCCAGTTTCTTGAAAAGCAAGCCAGTAAGTACATCAAGATAACATTTCTATATATTAAAGGCCGTCTAAGAGAACAGGCTCCTTTTATGAGTTCTTAGAACCTGAAATATTCATCTTTTGGGTAACAGGGAGACAGATGCAGGTAAATGTTTCTTCTAATTGGTCAATGTTAGAGGCTGCATAAGAAACCACTGCAGGCCTTTTTTTTTTAAAGCATCATAAAAACAAGGCTCTATCAAACATAAACCTATTTTCTGGACTGGCGGACACTGAATAAATGAGAGGAACCCAACTAACAAACTTTAATAACTAAAGTCGGTGCAAACTTTGGCATGATAGAAATAAGCCTGCCTGTAGATCTGATAATACTAATGATTCACAAAGGCACAGCAAGTTATAAAAGACAAGCTGGTGTTATTTTAAGATAGGCCAGTCTCATATTTAGTTAACAAATATTAGATGAACACAGACTACATAAAAATTACAGAAAAATACAGACGTTTTCATGAGAGGTTAGCAGACGGTTGACTGCACGGGTACCAAGCAAACCATATTTTGCCCATGACTCATGACCATTACTGCATCACCATGGGGTCAAGGTTGTATGCTTTTCTCTGAGTCAATGAACTAACCCTGGACTTAGACCGATCTTGTAAATATAATGTATTTATTCTGGCCTTGGAGGGGGAGGGAGGGGAGAAATGTTGGCTTAGTTTTGCTACTTTGTGTGTTTTCCCCAGACTTACACAGAAAAACAGAAAATTAAACATACAATGTACTCATTAAAATTTGTTTCAAAAGAAAGTAAACTGTAATGCCCGTGAGCCCTTGCGTTGGGCAAGCTTTTTGGCGGCCTGGCTACATCGCACCTGCATGATGCTAGTCTACTCCACCACAGGTGTGGGTCTGCATGTACTCTGCAGGTGCGTGTGGGAGTCTGCGTGCAAAAAGCTTATGTCCAGTGACCTTCAGGGCCATCTGTCCTCCACAAGGAGAGCCCCCCACCCCCCTCGGGAGCTGGAAGGAGGAGACGGCTAAGGGACACTCATGGCCGCAGTGCTGCTCTCTGGACCTCTGAGAGAGGAGGGCGGCAGCAGGAAGGGAGCACGGTCTGCTCTCTTCCCACGTCCAGACCAGCTGTGAGGGGGCAGCAGAGGAGTGCTAGGCTGGTCCCAGCCCCAGCAGCTCACCTGTGGCTTGTTTCCTGCCAGCTTCGTCCATCTAAGCTGGAAGTGTAGGACGTGAAGGTGGGGGCTAACGATAGGCCTAAAAATAGCCAGTTTGGAGTTTCTAAAGCACTTTTAATGTAAAGTGGACATCAGCACATAGAGACTAACAGACAAGCAGTGTCAAACCTATCAAACTGCTACTACATTTTTGGAACTGAAGTTATAGGAAATCTTTTATTTAGTTAGTGTCAGTTGACTATCTGAATAAGAGAGATTAGGCAAATGTGTGGCCACCTCAGAACAATCGCCACACACAGAATGGTGTATCTTTTTTGTTTTGAATTTGTTGAAGTTATTGAACTTAAAAACAGACCGTGCAGGATGCCAGTCTGCTCCGCTTACCCGGCCACTTTTCAGCACTTCGCTGTTCTCGCCCAGGGCCAGTTCTGCAGATGCCTTACAGAACTCAGCCAGGCCCCCGATGGGCAGGTACTCTTTGTCCATGTTTTTTGCAGCAATCTGGGCCTCTGCCTAGTAAGAGAAAATACAAGTACGGTGTCTCTGTTTACTATTTAATGTAAAATGACATCCTTGGGATGCACAAGAACAAGGTTTAAGAGCAACACTTAAAACAGACACAAGATAATAAAAATCAATCTAAATACATAAAAAGGAAGTATTTCAAGGTATAAGTCTAACAACTTCCAAGGGTTAAATTAACAGTAATAGACACGTCTTCATGTTTCGGAGTCACAGACTTGGCTGTCCCTTACTAGCTGTGTTGGTCCTGGAATCATTAACCTTTCTGAGTCTCAGTTTCCTCATCTGTCGAATGGGGCAACAACGGCTTCTATGCCTCATATGACCAAGGTGAAAAGCTGATGGTCGAATGTATAAACATGTGTGGTGGTGTTCCAGCTTACAACAATAGCTAACACTTGCTGAACACTTTATGATTTTTTGAGACCAAAAGCGAATTCTGTTTCTTGAGCCCTTTTCGCTACTCAGAGACTTGTGCACTCCTACCGTATACTCAGAAAGGTCTCCTTTCAGTGGTTCAGGCAGCCCAGGCTGTGTTACTGCAGTGGCTCACGAGGGCCTGAGCGGGTCTGCTGCCCGGTGCATAGTTCAGAGGATGAGAGTTCTTTACTCTCACCTCGAAGTAGTCTGTAACCGCCACTCAGGGGCCTAGCTCTGGAGGATGGAGGAACGACAGACACCGTACCACCCCACTTGGGAAGTGGCAAAGCAGCACATTCATGCTTCATCAGAGGAGGTACAGATGCAAAGGAAGGCGTCCTTTCTTTTAAAAAATTGCTATTAGGAGATTAAATTACAGTTATAACAACCAATAGAAAGACTACTAATAAATACGTGACAGAAATAAAGAAAATGATTCCACCGATGGGCTTTATTAAGGCAATCAAAAAGAGAGAAATAAAAAATAACAAGAGTAACTCTCATCCATGAAGGCCTATTGCTATCACCAAGAGACAATGTTGAAATTCTTGGTCCTTCTGCGCATCCTCAGAATTAAACATGACATCATGCCTCTTTTACAGGTAATCACAGGAGCTCAATCTTGGAAAAGACCATGTAGTTTGAACCGCTCACTTGTAGAGCCAAGGAGTCTACAGCCCAGAACCTGAGCCAAGGTCCCCTGACTCCCAGTACAGCAGTCTTCCTGCTGCTCTCCGGAAGCCCCCTTCGGTTCCTGTACCCCAATCAGGCAGAGGGGGATGGCAGGCTCACCTTCCGGATACTAGGGAGCACGTAAGGCTTTCCGTTATCGTCCCGGTAGGCACCAACTCCCAGGTTCATCTTTTTGCTGTTTGTGTCTCTTTTAAAGGCTTCTGTGACCCCCAGGATGGGATCTGGGGGGCCCATCTCCACATGGGCCCACCAGGAGCTGAAAGGGGAAATACAAGACATCAGTTACAGAAGCAAGATGTCCATGGCCAGAGACATCCCTGATCTGCCCCAAATCCATTCAGCAAATGGTTGCATGTTTACTATGCACATAGCAAAGCAATAGGCACCATAATTCAATAACACATTTGAAAGCACCCCCTAGAAGGGTGGAGAAGATCACTAATTTCAATACAAATCCTATGAGAAGCGGAAGGGGGAACCTCCTGGAATCACCCTGGGGAGGGCAGGGTGCATGTGTAGGCTTTCAAAGCCATCCAAACCTGACCTAATTCCCAGGCAAAGAATATTGCAAGTAATCTGGCAGTGAGACGCTAAGAGTGGTAAGAGATGAAACTAGAGAAGTAAGCAAGGGACAGTGTAAGAGGATAATGTGATGACTCCTGCTCCTCCCTGCTACCCGCCCCGCCCCCCACCCTGCCCAAGGGGCTTCGGTTTTTATCCTGGTCCTAAACTTGTTCAAGAAATCATTGGGAAAGCCCGTTAAAAATAGTTTCCCTGGCCCCACGTCGGATGTCGTGAAAATATGCAGCATCATTGCTTTTCTAGGGGGGTGGTGGTGGTGGTGATCAGACAGGGGGAGGGACAGGAATACGTTTGCATTTTCAGAACTGGTCTATAAAATGAGGACACAACAGTGCGCATCTCACAGGGTTGTCGGAAGAACGAAAGGAGTTATTAAACGTAAAACAGAACAGGGCCTGGTACAGAGTACTTGACGTTAGCTGGTATCATTGTACATCATCACACCACACTCTTGTTTTATAACCACCGTGCCACGAGTATGAAGCCCGGTGAGGCAAGGACGTAGAGAATTCAAGGAGCACATGGTCATAAAGCTTTATGATCAAATACAAGTCTTTCCTGCTTTTCAATGATTACTACTTAGTTTTTTGTAGAGTCTCGGGAGGTATTATCCTTCTTCCTCCTCAATAGTTCTACTGCGAGAACTCAAAATCCTTCTCTCTCTCTCTGTTTTTTTTAAAAATTGTTCTAGGCTTCCTGGTTGTTTCAGCATCTCAGCAACGGTAAGAAACAAATACCTCGAAGCAACTTCTGAACTGGGCCTGAAGAAAGCTTTTGTTATTTCCTACCCACAATTCGGAAACATGTAGCCACTTGCCTATCTACATCACTGTCACTAGCTGGCGAGTAAAAGGAAAACTTCCAATGTCAAGGACATATGAAATAAAGCTTCTAGTAAGCAATTTTCATGTTTGAGAAGATGGCTCTTCTCCAAGGTCGTCAACCAGTGATGACAGAAGCACTGCCCCTAACCACAAGGACAGACGGCACCCCTGTTAAATGCTGGGAAGAGCACTTATTTCTCATGTTCTTTAAAAAGTTCATCTGGCACAGAAATTCTCTCAGAAACAGCCTTGAGTCTTCTGGCAGAGATATCATGGAGAGTAGTATCTTTTAAGAAGAATTCTAAAAGCAATTTGAAAATTCTAAGTCTCAAAAATCTAAATATAGGAGCAGGGATATGCAATTTCATTAGTCCCACATCAGTAATCGTGTTCAGGTCCTGCATGGCCTTCATTATTCCATTCCTTAAAAGTGTCAGGACTGTCTGTCACATTGTAAGAACTCTGATGTTTTTAAACAGATAGTACTAGATAAAAGCAGGCGTGCTCTCGGGACAAAGTTGATGCGGACAATCAGTGGCCGACAAAGTGATTCCTTCCAATGGACTCTGGACACAAACTCAAAGCTTCAGCCATTGAGCAATACTGACCACCCAACCAGAAGATGTTAGGTATAGTGTATTCAGGTGCTTTTTCAATTCAAATGCCTTGCAGCTTCCCTGGGAGCCTCCTAGTGTTTTTTTTTTTTTAAGTTGTTTTTCTATTACAGTTGTCCCACTTTTTCCCCCACTGCCCCCCTATCTAGCCCACCCTTTCTTCCATATGATTTATAGTTTTTAAGAAGCTTTCCCTCACATTCTTATTTTATCATGAAAAGTTAATTAACTTGCTCATAATCACAGAGCTAAAAACAGCAAACACAATCCTACAATTTTGAGTCATGGGATGTAAACTACAGCATAGGGAACATAGTCAGTAATTGTGTAATGACCGTTTATGGTGACAGGTGGGTACTAGGCTTATTGGAGAGATCACTTTGTAAATTACATAAATGTCTAACCACTATGCTGTGCACTTGAAACTAACATAATACTGGATGCCAATTGTAATTGAAAAAGAAACCCTTGCAATTTTGATGTTCTCGTTGCTGGTCATTGTACCAGTATTGTCTCATGAAAGTCTCTCAGTTACGTCACTAAAAATTAAATAATAAGAATTAAATAATTAAGAACAGGTCATTATAAATCAAAATACATTAGTATTTTCTTTCTTCATTGATCTATGACTATTTCTGATTTAATGTTACTATCCTTTTATAGTACAGGTCATGAAAAGGTTAAATGCTTCTTGCTGTTTTATAAATGCAATGAAACAAAACACCTGAACTCAAGAAGTTTCCATTTAAATGACCCAAGTATGGACATTAAGTACTTCATAGGATAAACCTTCAGTTTGTCAGAATACCAACTGCCAGGGCTTTATTGTATTAGAATAAACTTTTTTTTTCTTTTTTAGGGAAAGGGAGGGAGAAAGAGAGGGAGAGAAACATCGATGCCCCCAACTGGGCACCTGGCCCAAAACCCAGGCATGTGCCCTGACCAGGAATCGAATCACTGACCTTTCAGTTTGCAGGCTGGCACTCAATCCACTGAGCCACATCAGCCGGGAGAAGAATAAAGTTTTTTTTAAAAAAGAAACTTCAATTAGTTATTTAAAATGTTTTCCACTTTTAATATCTGGCTTTTTTAGGTATAGAACACTTCTACATTGGTGGGAGTGAAGGTTCTTTCTTCCTTGTTTTCTAAACACCTAACAATCATAGACAGATATGGCATTTGGTTCTAGCACCTTATTATGTATCATTGTTTAAACCTGAATAGCACCTCAAATGCAGATGCTCAAATATTTTAAGACTATTTTTTTAAAGACTTCCTTTTTTTAAATTTAAATTATTGATTGTAGAGCAAGAGGGGAAGGAAAAGAGAGAGAGAGAGAGAGAGAGAGAGAGAGAAATCAATCTGTTGTTCTACTTATGCATTCATTAGTTGATTCTTGTACATGCCTTGACCAAGGATCAAACCCGCAACCTTGGCTTATCAAGACCACGCTTTAACTGACTGAGCTAACCAGCCAAAGCTAAGACTATCTTCTGTACACATTTTGCAACTGCAGTTCCCCTTTGTGTTTAGACTTTAAGATACATTATTAAAATGGCACATCTCTCAGTGAGAAATAACAATGAACAAAGTAGGTGTGGTCTCTGCTTTCATGAAATTTACATTCTAATGGGGAAAAGACGGAAAGGAAAAGTAAGTCAGGCTCCCAAACGGACAGCATGACTAAAAGGTCACACCTGCTGGGATTTTAGGCACCTCTTTCTGTTCTCCAAATCTGCTGCATAAGTGATAATAACCCCTCCCTAATTACGGTCCAGGAGGCTGACTTAAAGAGCACATCTTGACAGGGAGCCAAGAAGAAACCAAATCAAAGAGTGAAGAAAGTGTGAAAGCCTGGGAAAAGCCACTGCCAAGACTGTGGGGCTTTGTAAAGGACAGACTGTTCTGCTGGCTTGAAGACATCATACGAACATTCAAACAAAAAGCCAAGGCATGGAAAAAGAGGGCAAGGCCTTGCTCCTCGGGGTTTATATCTGGTTGTGGTGGTTTGGAGACTCCACACCAGCCCGGGTCTGGCTTCTTGGTCAGGTCGCGTTTAAGGATACTGCACTGTCCTCCATCAGCTTCTCAAGTGAATCAGACTGCCTGGCTCAGGTCTCCACTACGAAGGAATTATTGATTCGTTTAATGCGCCGTACTTTTTCTCTGTCAACACTTATCACACGGGTTAACATGGTGTATTTGTAACTGAGTGACACCTTTCTCAGGCTCGTTCATGGCTGTGTCTGTCACCAGCACCTGGTCCAGTGCCTGGCTCTGTGAAACTCGGGTCATGTAATATTTACTAAATTAAACAGTAGAGTGAGATGCAGAGGAAGAATGGCCACTTTCCTACAGCCAGACCGCCTAAGGGGTTAAAAAAAAAAAAAGAGGTGCGCTACACTCCGACCCTTCTCCATCCAAAAGGCCAAACGGGGGTGGAGTTGGAGCGGGGTCACCGGTGACTCAGGCGTTAACACCGGCGGCGGGAGGATGCTGTGCGCCAAGGTCACGGGATGCAGAGAGGAGAGCCGGACCTGAATGCCAGAGCCCCGGTACTTTCCTCCCGTTCGCTTCCTTCTCCTGAGCACACAAACGGCAGCCAGCCGCCGGCCAGCCGAGCCCTGTCTGGCCTGCGGGAGGCGATGACAGGTGAGTCCCGGTCCCCCCCAGGGTAGCCTGTCAAGGGCACATGCGTGGCGCACGAGGTCCACTCCCCCCCCATCCCCCGCCATCCCCGGCGCTGCAGCCAATGGGCGCGAGGTAGACGCGGCCCCGCAGCCAATGGGCGCGAGGCCTGCCCGGCGCCGCAGCCGTGGGCTCTCCCCGGGCCCGTAACCCCCGCCCCCGCCCCGCTCGGAATCTGCGCCTTGTGACCCCCTACCTTGAATGGGAGTCCGGGTGCCGTGGAGGGTCATACTTCCTAACCTAGGGGGGAACGCGTTGGCACACTCTCCTGCGGTCTTGGAGGCAGGGGAGGGGAGGGATGTAGGACCCCGAGGGTCATTGTGAGGCGCGGCCGCTCCGTCCGAGAAAGTGTGTGCAAGTGTGTGTGTGTTGGCGGTGTCCGTAGCTCCGGGGGCAGGCCGGCCTTCCCGGCTCCGTCTCCCCAGCTTACCTGGCTCTTGAAGAAGCCACGGCCGCGAGGCCTGGGTGGAAGGCAGCGGCGATCCCGGACAGGACGCGGCTGGAGTGCAGCAGGGCCATGGTGGGCGGCAGGCGGGCAGTGGGTAGCTGCAGGACAGAGCGGAGGTCCAGCGGGCGCAGACTCCGACGCGCGGGCTCCTGCTGAAGGTAAGGACAGCGACTTCCCCGGGCGAGGCTAGAGCAGCCAGGCCCGAGCCGCGCGTCACAGCGGACCCTGGCGGCCGGAGCGAGCTGGTCGGCTAGCCCCCGAGTCGGCCCCGCCGGGGCCACGTGGTCCCGGAAAGTGGTGACGACACCGCTGATTTAATCACGACGGGCCACACGGAAGCCGTAGCAGCTAGTCTGCCCTTTTGAAAGATGGGGAAATGTGGGCGGGTGTAGGGGAAGTAATTTGCCTAACGTCCCTAAAGCAGGTAACAGGGTGGCCGACCCTAGATATTCAGCGGGATGTTTTCCCAACTGCAAACCACCTCGACCTTACTGAATGCTCCCTTGTCTCTGCTGTGGAGATAGCGTTCCCGGCTCGTTCCTGTCTCTCGCGGGCAGTTTTGAAGGTTAAGCGAGATTAGCGAATTCTGTCTAAAACCGGCCCGATTTAGTAAGCACAAAATAACCGGTGGTTCTTACTAATGACAAACCTGCGCTTGTCAAATCACTGTCATTGTGTGTGGAAGGGAATTCATCACTTTTAAAGGGCAAAGCGAATGAATTTGAGATTCTAGCAGCTGAGTAATCCAAACAACGGCCATTTCTCCGACACGCTAAACCTAAATAGAGCCGCGTCCCACATCGGTTTACTTTTTGCCCGGTGCCATCACGCTGTCTGGCGCCCCTTCCAGTTGACCATCCCAGGTCATCTGTGTTCTCTGTGACCTCATCCTATGCTCCCTCGCACTGCGATTCCCCATTTTACACCTCCTACAGCTGCCATGCACACTTCCTACACGTCACCACAAACTAGATGGTTTGAAATAACAGAATTTCTTCTTCCACAGTTCTGGAGTCTAGAAGTCCAAAATCGAGGTATCTGCAGGGTTTGTTTTTCTGGAGTCTCCAAGACAAACTGTTCTAGGCCTCTCTTCTAGCTTCTGGCAGTTGCCAGCAATCCTTCGCAATTCTCTGGCTTGTTGACACATCACTCCAATCTCTGCCTCCATCTTCAAAGGCATTCTCTCCCTGTGTGTGTCCCTTCTTACAAGGACACCAGTCATATTGGATTAGGGCCCTCATTAATGGCTTCACCTTAATTTGGTTACATCTGCAAAGACCCTCCTTGCAAATAAGTCACATTGATAGGTACCTGGGGTTAGAACTTCAATATATCTTTTTGGGGAGGTGCATTCCAATCCATAACAATCACTATCCTTAAGACCTAGCAATTCTACTTCCAGGTATAGACCCTAGAGACTTCACACCTGTATGAGGATGTTAGCGAAGCATTTCTTATAAAAGCAAAACATGGGAACAGCCTAATTGTCCACAGGGACACAGATAGATGTGCTGTTACAGTCACATGATAGAGCATTATAGAGCTATGGACATGAATAAACTCAGTTGTCAACATGGATAGACCTCAAAAACATAAAAAAAGCAAGTGGCAGAAGTACAGGTATAATATGGCATGATTTAGGTAAAAATGTAAAATACACAAAACGTAGCATACATTCATTCATAAAGGCATGTGACAGTTTGAAAAAAATGTACCAGGGATACAGTTCAGTATGGGATCAGAAGGACGAGAGAGGGTGTTTGCCCCCCTGGAGGGAATGACACACCTTTTCATATTTGCTTCATAAAAAACTGCAGATAATATTAACATTTTTTGTCACCATTCTGGGGGTGGGTATTTGTTATATTAATCTCTGTAATTATATAGTTCACTTTTCCCATAAGAAAGCAAATCTGAGTTACTGGTCTGAAAGATGGAAAGGACAAGCCTGCAAGGTAGGGAGACTAGGTAGAAAGAAGGCTGACGCAGTAATTAAGGCAAGCTGGTTGGAGTCCAGCGAGTAGTAGCAGTGATGGAGAAAAGTTTACAGATCTGGGACGTCTTAAGGAGGTAGGATCCGAAGGGGCTTGTGGTTAGATGCAGGGAGAAGTAAAAAGGGAGCCAGAAATAATCCCCAGTGTCTCAGTTAAAATGGTGGGTGCCAGCAAGTAACAGAGACCCCAAATAATTGGCTTCACCAAAATAAAATTCATTTCTCTCACAGAAACATCTGGGGATAGGCAGTCCAGGGTTCCCGGGGCATTTCTGGCCCACATAGTGCTCAGGGATCCGGGTCCCTCCAGCCTGTGACTCCGGCCTCTCTAAGGTGTGGCCCTCACCCAGCGGTCCAAGATGGTAGCCACAGCTTCAGCCACCACGTCTTCATTCCAGCAAGAGTCGGAAGGAAGGGGCGAAAAATAAAGTGCAGAGGATACGCACTAGCTACTTTTTAATACCCTGTATGTGGGAGTGGTGGCGAGTGGGTGGGTGCCAGCTTCCAAACCCATTTGATGAGAAGCCCTGTGACCTCCTGTTCCTCAAGGGGACAGAGGAGGCTAGCTGAGCCAGGGTAGGGGACACTGGGCTGCCTCAGTGGCCTTGGGTGGGGAGGAGATGGTGCTGGCTGAGAGGGCCACTCTCTTCTGAAGAGGTAGCTCTTTCTTCGGACTGACCAGGCCTTTTGTATCCCCACGACCCTTGTCCTCCACACCCAGCCTGCCCCAGGCAAGTGCACAGCCTTAAAGAAAGAACTTGGCCCGCCATGGTCAGCCTCCCCTTAGTGGGAGGCAAGAGGGGACAGTATCCGGTGACTCCATCCCTTAGGGTGGGAGAGCATCTCTCAAGCCCCCACAGAACATACAGGTATCTCGCCAATAGACTCTGGAAGCATCTTGTCCTGGTTCATAGAGTGTCTCCAAATACTTTTCTGTGTATGTGAAACTGCTCTGGAAAAGGACACCTACCTGCCTCCACCTGATAACTATAAAGATTTAAATAAATGATTAAGAAATACTTTATTAGTGGTGTCCATCTGTGGCTCCCTGCATGCAGCCCCTGGGCGTACCTTGAGCCCTTTCTTCTGCCTCACGTTTGGACTTTTCACCAGAAGGACCGCAGTTCCTTTGTTGGCTTAGGCCCATGACTGCAGAGCCACGAGTTGTGACCTAGCCCTGGGCCTGTACCGGCGGCCTGCAGGGAGGGGGCACAGCGCAGCACGCGTGGCAGTGAGCGCCTGTGCGTGCCAGCCCGTGCCGGGGGCTGCGGGGCGGGTGGGGGCCAGGCACAGCCCTGCAGGCGCTCAGAGTGTGGAGGTTCTGGGATTCCCGAGTGGGGAGGGGTTGCTTCTGGCTGGGGGGCCAGGGGAGGTGATACGGAGTGGGTGGCATGCGAGTGGGGCCTAGAAGGAAGAGGAGGTGTTTCAACATCATCATCTGTACCTCCCAGGTCTCGGCATCGGGGAGACCAAGCCCTGGCCCAGTTGTCTTCCCCATCACGCATGTGTGAGCTCAGGTGCCAGATGGTAAGGTGACTTACTCAGGGCCACACAGAGCACTTCAGATTGGGCCTCGCCTTTCAGATAGTTGGACGACTGTTTTTTCCCGTCAGTTCCACCCCTTCTGGCTGCCTGTGCTGGATCCACCCTGCCCTGCCTGAGGGGATGAGGACCAGGACTCAGAGCCGGCCAGGGCTGAGATGTGCGGGCCTGAACGTATTTCATGCACCAATCCCAAGCAGGTCCTCCTCCCACCTGCCTCAAGACGTGACATGCCCACCGTGAGTCATTTCTGACTTATCTGTCCATTTCCTGAAAGCAGAAATCCAAGAGTCATCCTTGATGAGCTCTCCCTCACCTCCCCTACGCCCCAGCTTACCTCCAGAACATGTCTGGAATACTACTACCGAAACATTGATTCCCTCGTTAATTCTGACAGTGATGCTGTGAAGTTGGTGGCCAAAGCCTGTAGCCAGGGAGGGACAGCCAGGATTTCACCCTGGCTGTCTCTCAGTACCACAGGAAACAGAAGCCACCTGCCCCTCTCCACCCAGTGGCCACACCATCTGCCCCTTCTTGGGTCACACCAGAAGCCCCTCACTGGACTTTTTGACTCCAGTCTTGCCCCTCCAGGACATTCCCCATAGGGCAGCCAGCAGGATTCTTCTAGAACATATGGCCAATCATGACTTCCCCTTGCTTAAAACCCTTTAGAGGCTCCCTAGTGCCCTCAGGATAGAGTGCTATCCCCTATATGTAACGCTTGAGGATCTGCCTACCAGCAGAGAGGCAGGTGCCGGCCTCCCCCCATGTCGCAGACAATGCCAACGCCGTCTCACACACCCCCCTCGCGTCTCCTGACTGCCTTGGTACCCCCTGCTCCCCCCTGCGCCTTCACTTTCAACAGTTAGCCATTAAGCACCCAGAGTAGCGTTAGCCACCCTAGGGGGACATCTCGGGCAAGGGCAATTATAAAAGAACACGATGCATCTGCCACAAGCCTGTGAGCATCTTGCAGGTGGGAACAGTGATGTCGGGTTCACTAATGACAGTGGCAAACACAAAGGCGTGTGCCACTGACAGAGGAATGCAGCGCGGACACACCCAGCTGGGATGTCAGGACAGGCCACCTGGAGGAGAGGACCCTTCACTCGGGTCTAGAAGAATGAGCGATCAAAGAAAGGCTGTTACCAGGTTGAAGGAGCCACCCTTGTCAAGGCTGGAAGGCATCAGCGAATGAAGTACAGAGAGTCAAAGTCAAGATGCTCTCAGACATTGCGGCTCAAGTTGGGGAGGCCCGAGCGATGTCCCACCAGCAGTCTGTGCGGTTTTCAAGGCAGGTCGATCAGCCCCATTTACAGAGGAAGAGAGTATTTGAGGCCCAGAAAGGTCACATGACTGGCTCAAGGTCACAGATGAGAAGCATCAGCGCCAACCAGATCTTCAGCATTCCTCACCCTGCAGGTGTACAGCCCAGAGCAGGTGACCCAGGGGATTCAGACAAGCCCCAGGCCTCACTCAGCTGGCCATATTGAGGGCAGGGGGAGGGGTGCAGCCAGTGATCTCAAGGCACGGCTGGAAGCTGTTCTGGGGGGAGATTCCCTGTGTTCAGTGCTTAAGAGGATTTGAGCTCCTCCTGAGCACGGTTTGGAGAAATAGAAGCTGGTGTACACATTCACAAGTCATGCTTGAATCATGCTAAGGACCTGACACCGTCACAAAGGTAAGAGCAAACTTGAATTTCAGACTTGAAGCCACTCTCCTGCCTTCATCTGGCCCCACTTCCAGGCCCAGGTGTAGCTCTCAATTGCTTTTGTGGGTTGAAGTAAACCCCTTCACATAAGTGAGGATTATTGCCGACTTTTTGAATTACTGAGAAAGAAAGACAATATCAGGACCACAGCCATTCAAACCATTGGTTTACTGGGCACAGGCTGTCTCCAAAACGAGAGGGAGCATCTCCCCAAGAATAAGGGTGACCTCTGTGTGGGCACTGACCTTGGGGGATGTGGCACAGCCTCCCCGACGACACTCAGATGGGCTCAGCTGTTGCCCTTCCCGGCTGCTGCTCGTTGGAGGTTAGAGGCTGCCGCACGCCGCAGGGCCCGCACAGCTGCTGCAGAGGCCGTGCTGACGGACCTTGGAGTTGCTGGGTCAGAAGCTGCCTTTCGATGCCGTTGCCTGAGAATGAAACAATCTCAAACCGCGTGAGAACCAAGAGACCGCCCAGCGCAACTTCCTCACTCTCCAGGTGGGAAAATGCAGGCTTTGCCAAGGAAGATGACTTGCTTCTAATCCAGAGTGGCTTCCTGGTATAGGCAGAAGTAGAATCCAGATCTTCCGGATTCCAGACTGTTGCTTTTACCGTGTGTAGCGCCTTAGAAGACAGGAAAAGACTTGTGGTTTCAAGTTTTTCGTTCCGTCTGGGTGAGAAAAAATGGAGTTAGTTTACTAAACGAAAGGCTTCTCCGGAACAATGAGAAAATAAGGGTCACGGGCAGCAATAAGGCTGTTGGGAAGCTCATTTACAAATTTCCAGTATCATTATCTTCTTTGCGCACTTGCTGATGAGTGTGTTTTTGACTGAAATGGCTCTGTGCAATGCAGCTCTGTCAACTGCCTACACCATGTGACGTAGTGACAGGTGTGGCCCCTCTCAACAGGACAACCATCCCCACTCACACATGGGCCTGAAATTACAGACAGAGACGTTAGACGGAGGTAAAGATGGAGGAGAGAAGAAAGATTGTAATGTTGAAATGACTCCTCAGATCACCTAGTTCAGCGTTTCCTATAACACAGTCTACGGGGTGATGAAAAGGGGCCTGTGGCTAAGTGACTTAGACACTTTGGCTTAATTCAAATACAACAGGTTTTTTTTTTCTGCAGGGCTTCTCACAGTTTCTACATTATCCATTTCTAGAGGAGATACGTAAGATGCAGTTTCCCAGAGTTTTGTGTCTACGGTGGTGATTTTCAACTGGTCCGCCACTGTAAGTTTTAAACCATGCACTACCTGACTAGTTATTCGGGGGTACTGATCTCTTTCCCTCAGATTGTCAAATAAAAAAATGACATCAGCCAACACAACAATAGCCATCTGGTGTGAACGAATCAAAATTATACCTATGTTTGCCCTGGCGGGGGTGGCTCAGTGGATTGAGCACTGACCTGTGATCCAAGGGGCCACCGGTTCAGTTCCCAGATGGGGCACATGCCTGGGTTGCAGGCTGGGTCCTCACTTGGGGGTGTGTGAGAGGCAACCACATATTGATGTTTCTCTCCCCCTCTTTCTCCCTTCCTTCCCCTCTCTCTGAAAATAAATAAATAAAATCTTAAAAAGAATTATACCTATTTTTAAAAATTAAACACAATGCACAAAGGAAAGGTTTAATAGGTAGGGGTTAGGGCATATGACCTTAAGTGGCTTGGCAGTTTGTAAAGTTTCTGTGAAGTTAAAAATAAAGAAGTGACCACACAGGACGGTTTGGATCACGTACAGGTGCTGGTGTTCCCCATGGCAGGCGAAGCAGCAGAGGACGCAAGGGAGGGCTGGCCTGGAGCCATCTTGGTTCCTCTTCTCTGATGAACAAAACTCATCGTAAATGTAATGATAACTTGGCATCAAAACTCATTCTTCAGCCCTGGCTGGTGTGGCTCAGTGGGTTGCATGCAGCCTGCAAAACTAAAAGTTGCCTGTTCGATTCCCAGTCAGGGCACATGCCTGGGTAGTGGGCCAGGTCCCCAGCTGGGGGTGTGGGAGAGGCAACCGTATGATGTTTCTCTCCCTCTCTTTCTCCCTCTCTTCCCCTCTCTCTAAAGATAAATAAATAAAATCTTTAAAAAACTCACTTCATTCTTCAGATTAACAAAACCCATAATAAAATGTCGTGACGAACTTATTAGCACCATTAGGAGAGGTGACTACGGTGACCAAGGCAGTGTAGAGTGTGACAATCACTTGCATTGTTTAGAACGTTATTCTTTTACTAATGATTGTAATGGCCCTGTGGTCAGCAGTGTCATATAAAAATAGACTTCTAGGTCAGAGTTATGTAACATCTTACACGAACCAAGAATGCACTGTTTATTTTATTTTATACATGAACACTTTTGAGATCAAGTGGGGCAGTTTTTATATAACTTAAAAATTTTTTTTTTCGGTTGTTAACAAAAAAGGTGCTATGTTCTAAAGCTGACAAGCTGTCCATGGGCCATATGGCAGGCCTGACGAGCTCAGTGACCAAAAGTTACGATCACAGGGTGGTGTGATCATAAATTCCTCACTGGGCAGGTTGTAGCGGGTAGTCACGTCCCAGGCCCACAGCTTCCTTAGCAAAGGTCAATCTTTAACCTTGAGTGAGCCCCATCCGTTGTTGTTCTGCATCTGGGATGATGCACCTTTGAAATGTTAGTTTTCTTTTCTAGACGTCTCCAAAGCACGGTGGGTCGCTGGCACCAGAGCACAAGGGCACAGACCCCTCATTGTTACCTTCTTTCCCAAATACCATCTCCATGTGCTTTGAATGTTAATTATTAACTATCCTGTACCCACCAATGTAAAAGTGTGTCTCTCCGTTTTACTTTTTATCCAATCCCAGAGATTTCCCCGCTTGGCTTTCTTCTGCCTCCTTAATCTATCACCAATGGATTTCCTGTAACGTTCCTTACGTTTTTCTCCTTTGATTCTAAATGCAGCAAAGGAATTGTGAAACTGTCATTCTCTGGAGCATTTTCTCAATCTGTTGAGATCTTGCTTCTGGGCTTGTTTTCAAAAATTGAGTTCAAATAACTCATGTAAAACTTTTCTATAGGTTTGGATGTTTGTGGACATGGTGACAAGGCATTTTAGGTGCTATTGTGATTACAGAAAACAACTGCATTTTATGCAATACCTGTGTAAATTCCTGTTGACTAGAATTCCACATTTTTTCCCACTTAATTATGACTTGTCTGTAGTAGGAAAACTCCTATTTAGCATTTGGCAAAATTATTAGTTTAATTCAGTTGGATCTTACTTGTAAAAGGACAAAACTCAAATGATACTGTTTTTTTTTTTTTTTTTTTTTTTTTTCTGGCTACAAAAAGCTTTATTGTTTCCATTTGGTTCAAGGCATAGGACAGGGCTCCAGGGTGGTTAACAGGCTGCCTATGGTTTCAGGGAGAGGCTCAGGCAGAAGCCAGACACCAGGGGGATGCAGAGGGGCCCCTCCAAGGCCTCTGGGCTCCACAGGCTCCTGGTGGTGCTTGAGGGTGAGCTTTTGGAAGAGACACTTGCCCAGCCCAGCCTGGGGGCCGGCCCGCCCGTGGAGGTGAGCCACGTGGTCAGGCATCTTCTTGATGAGGTTCACCTGCTCACCCAGCACGTGGCTCTCCAGGAAGTCACAGAGCTGAGGGTCTGTGTGGGCAGAACCCAGGACCTGCAGGTCCAAAAGGGCCTGGGTCAGGTTCTTCTCCAGGACCGCGGTGCCTTCCGTGGCATCCTGTCACCCCACTCTCCTTGGGAAGGCCTCTGCATGTCCTGGAAGAGAATGTGGCCACCACCTTGGGTTTGCATCTTCAAGAGACACTGGGTTCCCTCTCGCTTCTCCTCGGCCAGCTCACGGAAGAAGTGGCGCACGCCCTCAGAGACCCATTGTCGCTGTGGAAAGGGAAGCCCAGAGAGGTAGGTGTGGGAGGCCAGCAGGTGCAGGGTGACTGGGCGGTTGACAAGTTTCCACCTCAGTGGAATGATTTTGATAAATCTGGGAGCTCACGGTTGCTCAGCAATAAGGAGTTAATGTCAACAAATGGCGTTGGCTGGTCTTGGATGACCGAGGTGGTTCCGAAGGGGGCGACTAGAAAAGAGGTCTCAGGGTGGTTGGAGGCTGGAAGAAGGGGTGTCCCTGGGTCTGTTCCATCCAAACACTGTTGAAGCAAGAGACAGATCTGGGGGCCCACCAAAGGCAGTGCCAACATGAAATCCTTTCCAGAGAACCAGATATTCTTGTCCCCCACTCAGTATTGTAGGAAAAGCTGTAATAAAGTAGGTGGAAAGTACAATGACGTGATAGTAGACAGAAGGGGTCTTTTCTGTCACTAGGAAGTGTGTGACAAAGGAGAAGTGACTAAACCGCACTGAAAATCAGTTAGCTGAAGTGAAATAAAGGGGAGAAAGTTACTTCACAGTTCCTGGCTTGGGGAAGGGCTCAAAACACAGCTTGCAACGCTCTGGGCCAGTTACAGTTGTCATTTTGAACCCTCATAACAATCCCTCTTGTAGATAAGAAAACAGAGTCCTCAGTTCCAAAGCTTTGATTCCTGGTTCACACACCAAAGGTTATGCTTTGTCTTCTGTGATGGGAATTGAAATTGCTGTTTTCTATCTTACATGGTGGGGAATAGGAAAGTTAGGATAGGTCTTTAAATATGATCTCATTATTTCCATACTCTCTTTTGGTTATGTTAGTGAAAGTGGGTTATCTATATATATACCCATCCCAATGTTGTATTTCTTCCCTACTGTCATGGGACAGGTTAGGGTGCTCGCGGGAGTAACTCAGGTGTGGGCACTAGGAAACTGGGCCAAGCACAAAGAGACCAAAACACAGAGCGTATGGATTTAACTTCAATCATCTTCCTTCTGAAGCTACTATGCTGGCCTCTACCAGTTGGAGGTGAACATTTTGAAGCTACACACGAATCAATATTTACCAGGCATAGCTTAAGGTAACAGGTAGTATTGATCAGAAGAAGAAGCTGTTACAGGTGTAGGGGAATACAGCAGGCTAAGCAGGCAGCTTAGTCTAATGAAGGGAACTCATTAGACACTGATTGGAAATTTGTCTCCACCAAACTGTGGCTCGGAGCGGTGCTTTGGGTCGGTCTGAGTGTCGGTTTCCTTGCTCGTAGAATACACCTGCCTCCTAGGCTTGTTCGGAGGAAACGAGAACTGCTGGTTGCCAAGGATTCCTACTCCCTGGGCACTATGATAACTGCTTTAGGTCCACCCTGTGTGTGCGTTTATGCTTTTACTGATGTTTGGATGCTCACAAATGTTTCCTTTGGATACTGGGCCATCACATTCTGCTATCCCATTTCCCTTTACTTTTTGCCCCACTTTGGTGATTATTGGTGTTGTTTTTGAACACACCAGCCTATCGCGGCTCTACTCAAGACACCGAGGGCGTACTGGGCGGCCACTGTGGAACTGTAAGCAGCGGGCAGGGTACTCCTGGGTGCTTTTGTGGAATCGAAGGGAAGAATCCAGGCAGAAGGCAGAACACAGCACTCTTCACACAGTGGCGGTATAGCTGCCCCCCTCTCTGGAGAACTCGGCGCTCTAAGCCCTCAGGGGTCCAGTCTCACAGGCCTTGGTGTACCGAATTTAACAAAGAATATTATCCCTCTGCTAGTTCCCTTACCCTTTATTTGTGTCTTGTTTCTGGACTTTATCAAATGTTACCTCACACTATATTTTCTGAGAATCTTATTGCCGTTTTTGTATTAATGAAGTCATTATCAGTTCCACAGGACCTAGTTCAGAGTTGGCATATGGCAGGTGCGTAGGTTTTTCTTTTTCTTCCTGTTGTTTCTTTTGATTTAAGGAGGAAATCAACAGGAAGGATTTCATTTCAATGAATCCCCCAATGTCTTATGAGGTTGTTATGCAAATATGTTCAGTTAAATAAATACTTGAGTGTCTGCAAAGCTAGAATGTGGGTATACAGAGAGAACTAACCATAGTCCCTGCCCTCGAGTGTCCCGTGGTTTGATGTGCAAAACAATCACACAATCATAATATCCCATTCTAGAGCACTGGGCATTATGTGAAAAAAGAAGAGGAGTAATATTAGCTGGGGAGTCAGGGAAAGGGGGACCTGGCCCCACCCCTCCCACCAAGAAAAAAGAGAACATTACATTTTAAAATAAGAACATAGAATCTTGGAATATCTGTTCCTTCTATATGGTCTTGAGGAGGGGTTGTGTGGATCCACGCCCTCTCCCGCTCAGTTTCTCCTGTGGCGTGTACACTTAAATAGTTGAACATAGAGAATACTTCAGTCGTGGAAAGTCTTTGGTAATTATTGTGGTTCGGTTTACAAACATGGTTGCTAAGAGGACAGTCTGGAAATGCTCAGACATGAGTGAAACTGATGACAGGAGGTTTTGCTGGGATGGCAGCTTGTAAGTGGACCCCAACACCTACTGAAATGATTTGGGGGAATTCTTACGATTGTGATGGACCTTCACCTGTAATTGGAAAAAAAGATTAGTTCTTTGTTTTTTTTCCCTGTCCCAGGTATGTGGGTCGGTATTGAAGAGTCTTGTCTCATGTTTTATGGTCTCACATGGAGAAGAGTCCTGTGAATGGCTGGAAATAATCTCTTGAGATTCTGTAGATTTTCATTTTAGATTTTACTCCTGTTAGTGCTTATGAGACAAATAAGTAATTCTTACCAGCTGTGGCCTGGCGCATAGGGTATTTTAGCCATGCTGGACTTTTTGATTGATAGCTTATAGAAAGTGAAGATTCTACTTCCCTTAAAATATGTCCCCTTAATACAGCAACTGAAATTCTTACTACTTTAGCTATTTCTTTGGATTTATTAAGATACGTTTTAATGCTTTATGATTATAAAATGTCATGTGCCCATTTTTATTGAGGCATAATTAATATGCAATAAATGGCACATATTTAAAATACGCAATTTAAGAAATTTTGACATATTTATATACCAGTGAACCCAACACCACAATCTAAGTAGTGAATATCAGTCATGACCCAAATTTTTCTTATTTTCCATTATAACCCTTCCCTCTTGTTCCTCATCATCCTGCTCCTCTACCCCTGCATCCACGGATCTGATGTCTGTCACTGTTAGTCTGCATTTTCTATAATTTATATAAATGGAATTGCACAGTATGGTTTTTAAAATTAAGAATTTTTTTTAGTCTGGCTTCTTTTACTCAGCATGATTATTTTGAAATTTACCTATGTTGTACATTTGAATAGTTCATTTCTTTTTATTGCTTGAGTAGTATTCTATTGTATAAATATACCACAATTGCTGTATCCATTTACTTGTTGGAAGTAGTTGGATCCTTCTGGGTACTGCTTTTGAGAAATACTAAGTGTGACTTGAACAGAGCTGTCTAGGGATAATCATTTCCCATTACCGAGGTAAGACCCTGCTGTGTACTCTCCCCAGGGACCTTGGGTCGTGTGCTTTCTAGTCTGGCTGGTGGGCACAGGCCTTGCTCCCAGCCCTGGCTGACCACTGGATACTTGAATCTTTTCAAATGGTTCTCTCCCTGACCTGGATGGTTTTCCACACCCGTGCACTGATCAGTGCTCATTAAGTACTTCAAGGGCGCCCTGCGGAGATGCCTGCAGTCCTTCCCCTGTGTCCTTCCCTCCTCTCTGCCTCTCTGTGCTGCCACGTTGGTCTCCCTGGGCTCTTATTTGTCTCCTCATCTCAGGGCATCTTCCGGGTTCCACCTGTGTTCTTCTCCCCGTGCCCAGTTCTGGACACACCGTCCTGAGGGGGAACACCGAGGGACTCGCAGGATCCCTGTAACTGCCTTCTCTCTCCAGGGACCACTGTCTTGTGGCTTGATGTCCAGTGTCTTGAAAACTTTTGTTTCATGTATTTCATCTTGTTAAAAAAGAAATATAAGGGTAAATCCATTCTCCTACTCTATCTCGTATACCCAGTTTTAAATGTTGAAGAATATAGGCAGTAATTAAGAAAGACATAAAATTACCTATCACCTTATATTTTAGCAATACCTACCATTAACATTTGTAGTGTTTTTTTTTTCCTCTCCATAAATATTGTACGCTGTGTAGTAAAAATGGTTTTTTGTGTCAGACAGACTTAAGACTAAATCTGCTGCTTATTTTTAGCCTTAGTTCAAAAAAAATTCTGTAATATAGAGGTAATGATCCTTATCTCACGGGCTGCTGCAAGGACTAAATAAATGTGCATTTGTAAGACACCCCGCTCAGTGCCAGCTATGGAATGAGTGCCTGAGGATGGATAGTTAGTGATTTCGGCCAGGAGTCAGGGAGAGAATACGACAGAGAGAAGCAGATTTGAACATGAAGACAGCATCTCGTGAGTCCCGGGGAAGCTGCCCAGAGTGCTGTGGTGTCTTCTTGCTGGGGCAGTTTTGGGCCGTAGGTCCCGGTGCTTGGATTTGGGGGTGATTCAGAAAGCCTCATAGTGGGACTGCATGGGCCGTCCAGCTGGGGTGGAGGAAAGCAGGAACTCCTGTTGAAGATGTGGGTGAATACTATCGGTGTGCATAACAATAGCCATCCTAAAAGACGGAAATCAGAGCGACAGAGCTGGGGGGAGCGACTTGGGGGTTCACCTGAGCAGCTCCAGGCAGGTACATAATAAAACCGTTAGGGCAGTCTGTGGACCAGTTCTTTGGTCCTGGAATTGCTTGTTCTCTGGACAGGAGGGGAAAATGGAAGAGTTGATTTTTAGCATGAAAGGGCTTAGCTGAAGGCAAATTGAGGCTTTTTTTTTTTTTTTTGGACTCTTAAGAGCTCCGTGAAAAATACAATCTAGTCCGTTTATTCTCCCTTGATGGATTTCTTTATATCATCAAATTACATCATTTGCTCTTGCTACTAGTTAAAGATTTTAATTCTCTAGTTTGGGCGAGACGTGGCATGGAAGGTCACTCAAGGTCGGTAATGGTCTCTGGCTCCTAAGTTTTCACTCTGTTGTTTTTCTTCAGTAGATAAAAGGGGCCCATGAGCACTATAATCTGTTCAGTGACTTTCATTTAGAACTTTAAAGGGGTTGTCTGAAGGCTTAAAAAATTTCCCAAGGTGGGAGTTTTAATATTCAGTGATGCAGCCTGCTTTTGGAAGCTGAACTCTTTTGTTGCTGACAAAAATCAGAAAAGCTCTGGAGTTTGGGGGAAAGATTCTTGTTTTTTAAATTGCTTCTGAAATCACTGTGTTATTGTTAGAAAAATGTTCACTTTGCGGATAATGGGGACTTGATTCCCAGCCCTGCGCCTGCCCTGCCCCAGGGGCTCAATGCTGCCTGCTGTCTGATACATCAGTTACGGGCTCTGTGTGCCGCCTTCTTGAACTGGGGTCACGCGTTCCAAAATCTCCCTTTCAATTCAACACAGTCACCCTGCGGTGTATTTTTAAAAGCGGCCTCTGTATCACCCCAGCCTCCTTTTTCCACAGGGCAGGAGTCAGACACACGGTGACCCCAGGCTTATGTCTGTGACGTTGGGAAGGGCATGCCACCAGGACCACGGCTGTGGAAGGGGGCCCCACTGAGGACACTGCTCCCAGGCCTTCCGTGGCATAATGCGGGTTTATGCAAACGTGGCACTGCTGACATTTTGTGCAGGATAATTCTCTGTTGTGGGAGGCGGCCCTGCCTCTTACAGGACGTTGAACAGCATCCCTGGCCTCCACACACTAAATGTCAGCAGCATCCCCTCTGCCCCCAGTTGTGACAACCCAAAATGTCACCAGACATTGCTAAGTATCCCCTGGGTGGGGCTGAATAACTACCAGCTGAGAACTGCGGGCATACTAAAGGCCTGGGCTTTCGAGTCGGGCAGGCCTTGGTAAAACGGGACTCTTTTCAGCTGTGGGATGGTTAATTTGGGACAGTTAATTGCCCTTTGATGCCTCACTAGCTCCAGCTGTACAACAGGGATGTGATTGCCTACTTCATACGCTTGTTCTAAGGTTTCAGAGAAACAGCGCCCGTTACGGTTCTTTTCTCCCCTCTCCTTCCTCCCTGGATTTCTAGGGTCTTACTTCCCCACCAGCTTCTGCTGGGTCTGCTTTACGATTCCTCATGGCATTCTAATCTTATTACAGAAGGCTGATGCTGTCTTGATTGGCTTGATTCCTGACCTGTGACCCCATGGCGACTCTTCTGTTCTATGTTCATAGGTTTTGGTGACGGGAAGGTCAGGGTAGCTTTTGTGCGATTCTGCCCTAGTCATCCGAACCACCATTTCAAGCTCTGTTAGCCCACCGAGTTCAGAGGAGCAGGTCCACACCTGAGAAGCACCAGGGAGACGCTCATGTTACCCGAGGAAAGGAGTGGGGAGTATCATGGTTGCACCTGCTGGAGGGCATTTCTGAGAGAAGACAGGACTCGCTTTTCTTGGAAATGGATTACGGATGAGTACATGGCTCCTGCTTGAAGAATAAGAATTAAAGTTCTCTTTGGATATTATTGACAATGATACATTTGCACAGGGCAATGGAAATAGGGAAAATCCAAATTATAGTGGAGCGTAGAGGTCGCAAGTGGGAAGGTGAATTGAAAGACTAGAGGTTATTAAGGTTAAGATCCCAGTCGTGGGCAAAGCAGGTAGGTTATACCTCGTGGTAATTACAGAAAGATTGTGGGAACTTTCAGGATTCCATGGCAAATGTAGGTGAAATCCATGTGCAGGGAGTAATATGGGAGAGTGGAGGAGAAGGGGACTTCCTTTTTTGTTAAACATTTTATTAAACTTATTGAAATGACATTGGTTAATAAAATTATTAAGTTTCCAGTGTACCATTCTATAATACTTCCTATGTATATCACATTGGGTGTTCATGGCCCAAGAGAAGGGACATTCTGATGGTGACCTGAAAGGCATGACTAGGTGCATAGGAGCCCTGGGTTGGGAAGTTTGTGTCCCCACCATTTCCACCTCCAGGTTCTGAGCAAAGCCAAGGTGACTGTGAATTTCACCCCTTCGCAGTGTTCTCTGCCGGTGCACAGGGGGAGGCGTGTGGTGAGTGTACAAGGAAGGATACTTACTTTTGGTATCTGTGGGGCCTACAAGGCTTAGGTGACCCACCGCTTGATTTCCTAATTCGATAGTGGAAAAGGAGATTAATCACTTTTTTAGATAATTAACAGGAGCACTGAACCTTTTGTTCACATGTATACAAATCATTAACAGAGCAAAGTACCAGCTGCAGGCAGGTGATTTTCCCACTCCTCTGGAGGATTCTTTGGTGATGAACATTCTTCAAGTTTTCAGGCTGCATTCTTACCAAAAAAACGTGTATGGGAAGTGAGTTTTAACACCATGCTTAGGTGCCTCTGATATTACACCGCTGTCTTCCTAGACTGTCCCAAGTAGTCTGCTCATTCTTCAGGCTCATTTCAAACCTTTACCTGCCTAGTTCAGCGTTCAGTTTTTCTTCTCTGCTTTTTCTTTCTTTCCTTTCTATTTCCCTGGCCAGCCCAGGTCCTTTACAGTTTCTCATATCAGATTTACTCTCCGAGTGACTGGGTCACCCTTTGGGAACAGAAATGTCACCAGCCCAGATTTTGGGCCCTCTTTACTTTTAAGCCGTTGCTGCTGATCTTCAGATTTGGAACCAAGCAAACTTCTATGGTGAGTGCTTTGGAAAAAGCTGACATTCATTTATAACAGTCTTATAAATGAACGCCAGTCTTTGTAAAGGGTCTTTATTTTGGTACTTGCTTCCTTCTGTACTTCCTTTGCTTTCATCAGCTTTGGGCATCACTTTGTGCCAAATTCAATGAACACTTAGTTTCAAGGAGTGAATACTCTTCAAGCGTGGTTGACCTAAAACAGAGAAGGGTGAGAGAGTAGCGAATCAATACCAAATCAGCTCATAAATACCTGGAAACAATAAGTCAAAAAGCCAGTGGGAGCTGATTCTTCCATTACCAAATGAATACTCTAAATTCTCATACTGCGTGTTCTTATCCTAGGATGTCCCTAAGCATTTCCTGACTCTCTGCCTTTGCTTGTGCTGTTTCTGCTAGGAGTCATGCCTCTTTTCTTCCCCATTATTGTCTATTGAAATCCTACCCACCTTTCAATTCATCTTCATTCATAAAACCCTGCTAAGGTCCTTTTGTAGAGGCATTTAATATTACCTTCTCTGTTAGACCATAGTGATCTGGAGATCATAAATCATATTTTAATTACCTTTGTGTCCTTCATCAGTTCTTAATACATCAATTAACTGATAGTAGGTGCTTAGAATATTTGATAAATGGCTGACTACAGTAGCTAATACTTACTGTGTACTTACTGAGTGGAGGTTACTAGGTTAGGTGTGGGGTGGGGATGGCAAAGGAAGAATAGGCTGTGCTCCTTAGCCTTACGTACTCCTCTGTGTTGCATGTATCTACAAAAGATATATTTTTGTCCTCAGATTCATTAGAATTGACGTGCCAACTCTGTATTGTTCTCTAAATGTATGCACGGGTGGAGAAAGGAGATGAGGTGGGCGGCGGAACTTTAAGAGGGGCAGTGCTCGCCGACGTGAGCTCTGGCCTATTTGCTGCATTTCCAGCATGGGGCGCGGCAAGACGGAAGTATTTGCCTGGTGTGTCGTGAGCAGTGTTTATACAGACTGTGAATTTCCAGTACTTCAGAGAAGGACACTGCGTATGCTCAGAGAAGCAAAGCAGAGCCGGAGAGTCGAGTGCTCAGTAACTATTTGTTAGAAAGGAAGAAGGAAGAAGAGAAACAAGCCAAGGCAACTAACGTGTCTGAGTAACCAGGCTGCACAGAGCAAGACCAAAGTGGAGCCAACAAACGTGAACCAGAACTGGAGACCAGCGAGGCCAACGAGATGTTACTCTTACAATGAATATTTTATTAAGAATAATATAACGACCTAATGTGTTTTTCTCCTCGCACCAGGCACCTCACATATATTAACACATTTATTATTTAGAAGAGCACTTAATTATAGTTACTGTTATAATTACTTCATAGATGAAGAAATCAAGGTTCAGAGTTAAAAGGAGCATGCCAAAGCTCACGGAGCTAGCAAGTGGTAATCGTAGGACCCTGTCCTCTACGGGGCAGGGCTTCCCTATGCTGTTCAGGATGACTTCCTAGATGACACAGACACCTGTCACGCCCGGGCCTCGTCCCCTCAGCTCCCCTTTTTCAGGTGGACACTTCTTGTTCTCGCCGCCATCATTCCTCAGCCATGTGTGCCGTGGTCTCTTTCTGGTTTTCTGCTGAAGGAGTCTTTCTCAAGCCTCAGGACAGTCAACTTCCTACAGCCTCAGTGCAGAGATGCGAGGGGGCAGTCCTTCACCAGCTGGCACGGGAGTTGCACCTGACTCCTGCCCAGGAGTAGGCAGCTCAATGACCCATTTGCCATTTTTCCTCCTCTGTTTTACTCCTACCCCCACGCCCCTGCTTCTGACATGTGAACTCAGCTCCTTGTCCCAGGCGCTGCTTTCCCAAGAGCCCACATCTAGACACCAGTATGCCATTCCCATCTGTGACCTCCAGTCCAGACTCCTCTGGGTAGCTTCCAGGACCACCAGGGATCTGAAACTGTTAAGCCAGCAGTGTCCTCGCTTGGGAATTATACCTCGTATGATAGGGGAAGATGTGTTTTGGGAAGAACCAGGAAGTTGGGTTGGGTGGTTTGAATGGCACCTTGTTCTTTACTGAAAACCAAGAAACTGCCTGGAGGAGTAACAGGAGCCTCGCTGCTGTTGCTTCTAGAGCCTGCCCGCTTTTCACAGCCCGAGGGCCTATTAATGCCCTTAAACCCAATAAAATCGTGCTATCACATTTAAATTTCAAAAAATAAAGCCTATCTTTTGACGTCTTGGTGATTAGAGTCATCTGGAGCGTTCTCATTTCCTCGTCTGTGTTCCTGTAACGGGGACACGTGGGACCGGTTTCTAGGCCGCGGTGCGTGTTTAAGAAGAGAAGTTGGAGGAAATACGAAGCCCATTCTGGATTGCTGGGTGGGTCGTACACGTCCGTGGACACCAGGGGGCAGCCTGACACCGGCTCCGGGGAGGCCGGCCTCTGGGCGCTGCTGCTCCCTTTTTCCTCCGGCACAGCGAGTGAAACTCAACAGTTTTGTGGAAGTCGATTGATTTTTTTTTTTTCTTCTTTTTCTTCATGGAGGACTTGAGTGAGGGGCCAGGTTCGTTCGCTCTGCAGCACATCACAGGAAGCGCGCGCCTTTGCCTCTCACTTCTGAGGGCCTTTTGATTACAGGGAAGAGGCACCGACTCCAAACATGACGCGTCCAAGACAGGGAGCGTCACCTCCCTTCCTTTGTTGTTTTCAAGTACTGTCGGGGCCCTGCTGTGCGTGCGGGAGAGCGCGCAGCGCCTCTCCTGCAAGGGGGCCCGCGCGCTGCTCCTTTGGAAAAGTTCTCCCTTTTGCCTGGCTGACCCCATCCAGTCCCGTGGCTTTAAGTAGGGTTTCTAAGGAAGGTAACTTTATTTTTTAAAAAAGATTTTATTTATTTATTTTTAGAGAGAGAGGAAGGGAGGGAGAAATCGAGAGAGAGAAACCTCAACGTGTGGTTGCCTTTCGTGCACCCCCAACCAGGGATGTGGCCTGCAACCCAGGCCTGTGCCCTGACGGGGAAGTGAACCAGTGACCGTTTGGTTCACAGGCCAGCGCTCGCTCAATCCACTGAGCCACGCCAGTCAGGGCAGGAAGGTAGCTCTTAATTCAATGCCTCATCCCCAAACATCTTCCCAGAACCCCAGATTTGTATACAGCAGTCCCTCTCTATATTGCGGTTCACTTATCGCAGCCTCACTGTATCGTGGGATTTTAAAAAATATTATATTTAATTATTTATCGTGGATTTTTCGCTCGTTCGCGGGGTTTCGCGGTACTGTACGGTATTTCTACACCCAATTACCCAGCTGATAGCTCACAGAGACATCTCAAACCTGGCCAAAGAGGACTATTTCTAATGCCCCACATTTGCTTCTTTCCCGTGGCCTGTTTCTCTCATCCCAATAACTGCCAGCACGCTTCATCTAACTGCTCAAGCCCCAAACTCACTAATAATGCTTCTCTCCTCTCTTTTCGCACCTGCCACACCTAGACAACTCATATGCAAGTTCTGCTGACCCTCCCTCCACCCCCACCGACACCTCCACTCTCATCTCTCAGCTGGTCGCCTGCTGTAGCCTCCTTGCTGGACTCTACACTCCCATCCTGTCTCTACACCTCTGCCAGGTGAGCTTGCTAAGGGGTTCAGATCGCTCCTCCACTTCGAACTCTCCAGTGGCTTCTGTTGCACCTGTTAGACAGCTCATCCGCCGTGATGAGCTGGCGAGGTCCTCTGTCATCTGCCCCCGGCCTGCTGCTCCCACCCCATTTTGTACTGCTCTCCTCCTCACCCCTGGTTCCAGATGCCTCGGTCTCCTTGCCGTTCTTAAGCAACCTTAGCCCTTTGCACTGAATATTTTCTCCTGCTTTTATTGTCTCATCTCTGGTCTTTACCTGGCTAGCCCTTCACGTCCTTCATGTCTCAGCTGAAATGTCACCTCTCAGGAAGAGCTCCTCTGGTCAGCTCACCCATAATGGTCACCCGCTCCCTCTCCTGTCCCTCTCTTTTAATTCCCTGTGGGCGCTGATGCCAGATGCGTTTTTCTCGCTTACTTATTGGTTGGTTTATTGCCTATCTTCCTCTACTAAAACATAAGTTCCATGAAGGCTAGGACCCTGTCTGCTCTGGATACTCAGCCACATCCTGGTGACTATGGCTGAACACATGAAAGATGCTCAATGAGTATTTGTGGAACAAATAAATGGTTAAATGGGTAGAAATACCACGTCTGACCTTGCAGAGGGTGGGCTGTGCAGTTCTGTACTATTAGTTTTCTGTAACTGAGCACGTCTTCTCTCAGGGCATCCGTTTTCTCTTTCAGATTAGTATTTTTATTCAAATCCATGAGTGCGCTTCTCACTTAGGAGTTCCTGAAGAGTTTTTTGAGACCCTAAGAGTGGAAAACCTTTTGCTGTCTAGAAGTTTTGAACACCCTTGAAACTGGTGGGAGGCGGTAAGACTTAATGGTTCCTATTCAGTCACTTTCACATAAGGAATCCAAACTTGGTGGAGGTTTCAAAGTCTCCTATGTAAGCTGATCCATGTCATGAGACAGAGACCAAACTTACCCTTTTTCAAGGTGGCATTTCTTTGAGTGGATGAGCTGGAGGTCAGGCTGCCTTTTCTCCAAGCTTTGGGTAGTGGCACCTGCATTGAAATCCTGGACTTGCTATTTTAGAAACAAGTTAAGCGTGGCACGTCTGTTCTATCTTATTGTGCTTTAGGTTTTATTTGTATAAAGCAACAGTTACAGACCCAGACTCTAGGTTGCTAAAGTACTACTTATAGTTGGCCAAGAAAGGTCACCAAGTAAATACTTGGACATCTGCCAAGAAAGGGATGAGCAAGAGCCTTGACCGTTGTCTTCACCCAGATCCAAGGATGTGGAAGCGTTTTCATTCCCTTTGAATTCCTTTGTTGCTCTGGGATTTCCATTCGCTACTAAGCTTTAATTTCTTGACTATATGCTAAAATCCCCGCCCCCCACCTACATTTGGGTCAGCCTGTACCAAAGGAGAAGGTTATCTCGGCTGTTAAACTTTTGGCTTGGTGTCTTTTGAATAGCGCATTTTGCATTTTGTTATGTCAGGATTGTAATTAGATCCGTTAATTAAGGGAAGAATGAACTTTTTCCCAAACTCTGTACCTCTTTGAATTTTTGATAAGTTTGCTTAGGTTGCTGCTGACCTTTGCTAAGGGGTATGCCACTGCTCATTAATTGGCAAATTTTAATGAGGAGAGTTGATGAATGTGCTGGCCTTGACAATAAATAAAGCTGGCTACCGCCCCGGGCCTTAGCACCCTCAGCTGCGTTGAAGCGTGTAGCATTTCTTGACCACGAGACATGGGACCCTTAGCTGACACTCTACCTTGTGACTGAGCTGGGACCTCCTTAACCAGGCGCTGTTCTGAATCACTCCTCATCCACTGTTGGATTTTGTTTTCACAGTCCTGCTTTCGGGAGGGGAAACCTGAGGCCCAGGGAGAGAAGG
Organism: Furipterus horrens; assembly: GCF_987537825.1. Classification (NCBI taxonomy): domain Eukaryota; kingdom Metazoa; phylum Chordata; class Mammalia; order Chiroptera; family Furipteridae; genus Furipterus; species Furipterus horrens. The sequence goes on from NW_028327183.1 coordinate 8,532,213, forward strand.
AACTTGCAGTAAAGCCACATAACTAGTTAATAATGATGATGACAATAATAATGATAATAATAACTCTCAAATTGAGTTTAAGTATGTGCTAAGCACTCTCCCAAGCTCTGTATGTGTGCTGTATCACTTGATACTCAGAACAGCCTTATGAGCTAGGCACTGCTTTTGTCTCCATTTTATAGTGGGGTACTGGAGACAGAGAGGTAGAGTAATTTGTCCAAAGTCACACAGCTTACAAATAGAAGAAGCAGGATTTAAACCTAGGCAGCAGGTGCTAGAAACAAGGCTCTAAGCCATACTAAGAGGGTGGCCAGCCAGAATTCCAGCTAAGGTCTCCATTTCAAAGTCTCTCCTCTTCCTCTTCGTTCATTGCCTCATTAATAGAGATACACTTGGTGTGTGTGTTTCTGTATTTGAATTTGGAATGTTTTAACTCCCTAGGCACAATGAATTCTTCTAGAGTTATAACATCTAGAATATTCTCAGCTGATTTCAGGCATTTAGAGTACAGAGAAGAATAAAAGACAGACAGAAACAAACACACACACACACACACACTCTCTCTCTCTCTCTCTCTCTCTCTCTCTCTGCGCAAAGATTTCTTTCCTTTTTTCCTTTCAAAATATGGATCTGCACTGACCCTCAGAAAACCTAGTGAGCTGTGACAGTTCAGATGATAATTAGAGGTACAATATTTAACAGAATTGAGTGATGAAAAATTTACTTAGTGAGCAAAGTCTGAGATGTACAATTTGGCTTTGTAGCTGTGCTCACTACGATGCTTTGGGTTATAAGTAGCAAGGAGGTATCCTCTGTTTGGGAGTGTTGTAGGAAAACAGCAAGCCTGGGACAGCCTAAGTGACTCTTCACTGCTCCTTTTAAAGGTCCTCCAAAATACAAGGACTTCTAGCAATTGTAAAATATAGGGCTAATAACACTTTTGTGTCTTGCTTAAACACTTACACTCCTTTTAATAATCTACAGCCATGACAACATCCCTAAAAAAACAATTAATACTCAACAGTTTAAAATATACACCAACATACATAGTTATGATGAGCGTTCCCCCTTTTTGGCTAAAGGCATCCTTTCTAGCAAAATGACACTCTTAGAATTTCTGTCTCTGACCCTTGCCCTAAGTGACTTCTTAGAAATACCTTCAGACTGTTGACAGATAATTTGATGTCACTGGGTAGCTGGTTCATGTGGGGAAAAGCTGTTTGCCTCTGACCCTCAGCATGCTCTGTTTCACTTGCTTTGCAGCGGAGAGACACTGAGGCAGGGGGAGTGTCAGTGTCTTGATCAGGGTTCTGCTTAGTAAGCACTTTGTTCAAGTATACTGACCGTGCTTCTCAAAATAAACCTGTCCATTTGAGTATACGTCCTAGGATACATGGGGAAAGCCATTGTACCCAGAGGTCTGTGGGCGTGGCCTGTAATATCCGGAAGGGCTTTCATGGCACGTGTGCAGAGGAGGAAAAGTCACACTTTAAGTCAATGTCAGAGTTAGATCTGGAACTCAGGGTCTGAGTCTCAGAAAACAGGATTTCTGATTAAAAAAAAAAATCTCCTGTGCTCTTTGAAAGGGTTATTATAAACTGGGATTGTGGGGAGCAGTGAAATAAAAGCTCTCTTCTTTGAGGCATGGCGTTGCTCTTTTCTGGGGGAGGGGAAGTGTTGGTTATGAAAGCGAGTGAGAAGAGCTGAGCTTGTCCAGGGGGATCTAAGCATGTTTTACAGTGAGGGCAGTATCCGTGTGGGGCCTTGGAAAACAGGCGAGATTTCTGTTTCTAGGTCTGTGTCTCCTACCCCATCAAACACCTTTCCCCCCCCTTGTTAAAATGTGAATGAAGAGAGGATAACACATCCTCAGGAGCCCAGGGTGTTAAGACTTTCGTGTGCTGTGTTTTCTTCTGAGCTCCTGCTGCAGAGTGAAGAAAGAGGGCGTTTCATTTTTAAAAAGAAAGAAATCCTGAAAAGAACAAAGGCATAAATATGTTAGTAATAAAATAAAGTAAAAACCAAAATTCAGAAAAATCTGTAAGTATTTTATTTCAATTCTGGATACTGAATAAATCAGCAAATTGGTAATACCAGGCTCCACAGCGTTGGCGAGGAGGTAGATGGTTTTCCCAGGGAGTTCTCAAGTTTGAAATGCAGGAGGGTAACCCTGGCTGGTGTGGCTCAGTGGATTGAGTGCTGGCCCGCAAATTGAAAGGTAGCTGGTTCAATTCCTGGTCATAGCACATGTCTGGGTTGTGGGCCGGTCCCCAGTTGGGCGTGTGTGAGGGGCAACCTATGGATGTATCTCTTGAACATCGACATTTCTCTTCCTCTTTTTCTCCCTCCCTATCTCTCTAAAAAAAATAAAGTGCAAGAGGGTTATCAAGCCACATTGTTATCACAAATGGAACACAGAAGCCCTGTCTTCCAAGACAAGAACCAAAACTTTTCATGAGAGCTGAATCAAGAAGGACCAACTTTTCAAGTACTGAAGTAGTGCCTATTAAAGTTTATTAAAAACAGAAAGAAAATGCCTAGCCCCCCTTGTTCGCGGTTTCTCCTTCAAATGCCTCTCCAGGACCATTATATAGACCCATGAACCCCTTTTTGTCCCATCAGCACTTCAACTGAATTAACGTGGATGACACATATGACACTGTCTCTCAAAAATACACATTTTTTCATGGAACTAAGCCTGGCACTTAGCAGGGACCATGTCTTCGTTCAGACTCTCCCAACAGAGCCTCAGACATGAATTGGCTGGGTAGTTTATCTGAGAAGTGGCATCTGGACACAGGAATGAGGAAGTGGGGAGAAACAGGGAACACGGAAAATCCAATGCAAATGTTATTAAGCTCACTGCTGTGGCGGATGAAGGTTTGATTCTGCTGAGAACCCCTCAGAAGATTACAGAATGCCTCTTAAAAGTTTTCATCTGGAAGGAGGGATCCACAGAGCCCATTCCCGTTGGTGGAGGGTTGTTCCCATGATCTATCACAGGTCCTGCAGAAAGTAGAAAATCAGTATTAAAAGTTGATTAATTGATGGACAATAGATAGTTTCTGTACTTCGGCTATTAAAAACAGAGCTGCTGTAAACATTCGCATGCAAGTCTTTCTGTGGACGTATGCTTTCATTTCTTTTGGGTAAATCCCTAGGAGTGAAATGGCCAGGTCATATGGTGGATGAACAGTTAGTATTTGAAGATATCGTCAAAGTGTTTTCCAAAGTAGTTGTGTCATTTTACACGCTCCCCAGCCATGTGTGAGGCTTCCAGGTATGCCCTATCTCACTGACACTGGGCATTGCCAGTCTAGCTGTGCAGTAAATGCAGGTCTGTCAGCAACTGGATTTCAAAAACAAACTAAGCAAACAAGAAGAAGAGACAGAATCATGGATGCTGAGAGCATTTTGATGGTTGCCTGATGGGAGGGGGGAAATGGGTGAAGAGGTGAAGGGATTAAGAAGCACAAATAGGCAGTTACAGAATACTCATGGGGATGTGAAGGACAGTGTAGGAAATGGTGAAGCCGAAGAATTTATGCACATGACCCATGGGCATGAACGAAAGTGTGGGGCTTGCCTGAGGGAGTGGGGGGTGCTGGGTGGAGGGGAGGAAAGGGGGGAAAATTGGGACAGCTGTAATAGCATAATCAATAAAATATAATTAAAAAAACTACAAAGGAAAATATTTCTATAAAGGATTATTTGAAAACCAGTTAAAAGTCTCCCCAAACCAAAAACACCCCCACTTAAAAGCAAACAAACAACAGGGCTCATTAGCGTTTGGCTAGGGACAGAGTTGGAGCGTTGGTTACAAATAGGAAAACTTTTGTTGGACTTTATTGAAATCTTTATGATGTTGATTATGATGATGGTTTCATGAGTATATGCATATGTAAACACTGGTCAAATTGAGCCCTGAAATGCATCCAGTTTATTGTATCAATTATACCTTAATAATGCTATAAATATTAGTTCATTAATTGAATTGAAATAGCCCTTCCTTTCAGGAGCCTTACAATTTATATGCCCCAGACAACTTCTGAATCAGAACCAAATGCTAATTTTCCTAAATCACGTGCTACAAATAACCTTATTGTTTTAAGACCAGTAAGTTTTATCCGTTGCTTTTTCTAGTGCGGTCAATTGTCCTTAGATAGGGAAGGAACCCAATGAATGCAGGTTATGGCCTCCTTGCAATGTGCTGTTCTTTTTGAACTCGGTGTCTTATCTTTTTACATCTGCAATTGGCTGAAGCTGGCAGCTTCGAGAATAAATCCTGCACTGAAAGTTGCTGCCACTTAACGCTGCGCCACCTGAGGGCAGCAGCTAAAATCCAGAAGCTTCATTGGAAATGGTCAGAAACACACGCGTTCTGAGGTCAGGCACAGTCTTCACCTCTTAAAAGGAGGGCCACTCTCTGCAAACTAGGATTGGACCATCCTCAAAGAAACCTCTCATTTTCTGCTTCTCAGAAGGAGCCTAAAATCTAGCGGGGATGGCCTTGGACATTCCACCTGATTTTTTGGGTCTCAGTGTTCTAACCTAAAATATTGGCTTATTACACTGGAAACATTTTAATAGTGTTTCCTGCAATGCATCCCTTCTAGAATTGGTTGTTAGAAGCCATTTTGCTGTTCTCTCTTCACCTACCAAATGCAGCTGTATTTTTGTTCCAAATGTTAAATATTTAACCAAGTCCAAGGTGAAACCCAAATGTAATTCATTAAGCAGCTTGGTGGTGAGTCAAATGTAACGGACATGAAAAATGCCTTTTCATTAGTGTCCATTGGCTTTGTTGGTTCAAGAACTCTGGCTGATGGACTGAATAGCGAAGCTGTTCTCTGTTTGAACAAACTGAATGTGTGTGAGTGAAAATAAAATAAAATGAAAGCCAGGAGGCTTTCCAATTGCCTTTTGCTAATTGTGATGTATTGATTTTCTATACTGCGTTAATGTCTACGGGGCTCTCCTTTGGTTAATCCAAAAGATGAATGAACGTAATGAAAATTTTTACTTCACGGTGTGCATAAATGCAAAGTTGGGAGGAAAGCACACGTGCCTGTGAGTGTGTGCTTGCTCACACAGAGGCACACATAGACTGCGGAGAAAAAGACACGCACATGCAGCGTTTATCTGGGGCAGCGGTGGAGACCACTTTCAGACTCTTTCATAGATAGTCTTATCGCATTTTCTCCCTTACCTACAGCTCTTCAATGACTTAGTCTCATCAAACAGCAATACTAGATGTAATAATACCTGTATGTTTTAAATAATAAGGATTTGCCTTTCCTACTTCTCTGTTAGTCAGAACTAGAGAAAAAAAAATCGCAACAGTTTCAATATGAATTAAACGTATTATTCCACACCGAGGTTACAAAGTTGACATGAGCAAGAAGAGGGCAGAGGGGAGGAAAGGAATCAAGGGTCACCAAAGCATGTTCTGTGACAGACACATCACAGGGGTTATAGTCACCAGTTTCCAGAAGTTTAGAGGAAAGCTTTGCCTTTCCGTTGACATCCTATATTCAGTGGCCGTGGCCTAATGAAGCCTGAGGAAGTTCCCTCCCGTGGACTGTGGCTGCCTTCTGGTCGTGACTGCCGCAGCGCTTCCCGGCCTTCGGCCCCAGAGGTGGGGCTCACTGCTCCCTCCTTCACCGCCACACTCCCCGGAGGACAGGCCCTCCTCCTTCGTTCCCAGAGCTGGGGGCCCACTTCAGCCCATGGTTCCCGTCTGGCCTGCACCTATTTTTTTTGTATGGCTTGTGAGCTGAGAATGGATTTTACATTTTGTGCCACAATGTCAGAGCGAGGAGATTGTGTGGCCCACAGAGCGTACGATATGGACTCTCTGGCCTCTAGAGAAAGTGTTTGCAGACCTTTGTCCCAGATCACAGCGGAGACTTCACAAAGGTTGATGATAAGGAAAGAGAGGGGTAACAGGCGGGGATTTACCGCCATGGCGCAGCCTCAGGTGTTGGCCTCAGATGGGCTTCCGCCTTTTTCTGGCTGTGTCAGTGTGGCCGACCACCAGGTGACCTGACTTGGCTCCTTAGGCTGAAGGAAAAAGGTATAATTTCCTCTCTCTCATGGGGCTCTCCTGAGCCTGCCCCCCTTTTTTATTGCTCAAATGTATCTCTTTCTAGGATGACCGACATTCAAAATATTTTTTCACTTCAGCAAAACTCGACTTTCAGCTATGAGGGTGTGGTGTGGAGCTGGGATCCTTCCTAGACACTTTAACAATAAGCTTGTATCAGCTTATTCAACCTTATGGTCCAGATTAGACTGAGTGCAATTTGGCACCACATTTTTTTTAGTTTCACTAAATGAAGAGATGTAGAATCCTGGGATAGAGTCACCCTCAGGGTTGAATTTAACCAGTATGTTCATTTGATAAATGGGTATAATATCATTCACCTCAATGAGTTTATCGTAACAGCACTGAGTGTTAAATGACTTCTCCAATGTCACATGGGGCACAAAAGACCTAATTCTTTCAACACCAAATTTTCTCTTTTCCTAATTCTACCATAAAAGCCAAAAAGCTCCCCACTCCCAAAACACCAAACAACCCCCCGCCCCAAATATTGAGTAAACCTAGGAGTTTCTTTCATGAGTACATGTATAATTTCTACTGGATTTTTGGAAACATTTGTTGAGTTTATAGATTTCCATATCATGGCACAATAATTGGGGGCCCTAAGGGTACTTACAAGCTCATACTCTGGAGTCAGAGGACCTGGGTTTGAATCCCCATTTTACCACATGCTACATAAGGAATGTCTCTTGACATCTCTGAGGGCCTCATCTATAAAATTAGAGTGATAATGGTAGTTATAGGAAAGTTGTAATAATAAAAAAATAATAAATGTAAAACATATTACTTAAAAAGTGCTCTATACCATTAGCTAGTCTTTTACCCCAGTTGGATAAAAATGGTATTTGCATACAGTTTTAGCTTATTTTTCCTGCTAGGAAAGGCCTATTTCTCTAACATTATTTCAGGTTTAATTTTTTAAAAGCTCAGCTATGCGCTGTTGAACTCCCCCTGAATTTTGCAGCCAGCCAGTTCCCCAGAGCCTCCAAACACCTTTGATGGCTGCACTGGAGAAGGGAGACTTGGGGGATATCCCCGTGACAGCCCCCGGTGCTTTTTGACAAGGTATTGAGAGTGGATGATGATCAGGGAAAAGGTGGCCGCAGAATGCTCTTCACGATCCATTAGGCACGATCATTAGCGCGGCTCCGCAGTGCAGGGGGACATGTGTAGGAGTCTGTACTGTGAACAGCGCGCAAGGAGCCCATTCTCGCCACCACAGACTTAACATCTCCATTCTGAGAACTGCGGTGCCGGTCGATACTTTCCATTTCAAAGGACAGAGCGCACACGCTGTTTTCTCTCCAGACATTAGCAGCTATCCTTGGGGGACAGTTATGTTAAAGAAGCACTCCGTGCATTAATGTGCTCTGTAAGACCAACTCGGCTGTGACATACGTTTTGTTCATTTCCTAACGGGCTCTGCCCAACAGCCTGCGTGTGTATCTACATACGTCTCTAATTTGTCATAAGGGCTGTACCACGCCGCGCTGGACCAACAGCACGTGGAGATCACGCGAATGTGTCCTTGTACAGTTTTCAACCATCTCTCTCCAGCGTTCATTTTCGGATCATTCCCTCTTGTTGAAAAATTTCCGGCGCTGGACTCTAGGTGGCGCTGTCAGCCTCTCTCAGGATATCGGTGAAGGAAAAAATGCAAGAATTTAACTCACGTTTTTTTTTTTTTCTCAGACTTTTCTATGTAGAATAAAACGAAGTCACAACCACTGAACATTGTGCATAAGTGTTCATACAGTTAATTTGACGGGAAGTGCTGAGGATGAGGTGGTAAACTGATTGGCTTGGTTCAACTAATGGTGTTAGCCAGTCAGCCAGATTGTTGGTCACCATTCTTAAAACGGACCCAGCTACAAAAGCCAACTATTTGTATCTTGTTTCTCAAATTGTCAAAAAAGAAAGTTGATAAACAGCCCATGAAGACTTCGTTTATCCCTAGTGGACACAAATCTCTTCCACGATAAACATCTGTCTGTTTTACCAGCAATACTCCAATGCCTGCTTTCAAATATCAGTGTTTAACTGGTTCCAGTTTTACAAGTCATCACTTCCTTCAGACTCTTCCGGTTCTGTCCTGGGTAAGTGACACTTCCTCGTCATTTGTATTTGGACTATGAAGTAAAACGTTTTGGAATATAGAACACTTCAGTCTCACAAGCAAGTGCTAAGGACTCTGGTCTTTTACTTTCAGATTCACATTGATGGTGATCCGAGGGCTGGGACTATGTATGAGGGTAGAAGCGACGCAGGCATTTCAAATTCAATACGGCCAAAATTAGATTGCCTGTTCTCACACCCCCCTCCTCTGATCTCACTTGCTCTGCCCCCAGTTGACCCACCTCTTCACCCCCAGCTCAATCACTTACTGTTAACAAGTTAACTTGGACATTTTTTTCACTTCTTATTTATACCCAGGGACAAATCCTGTGTTTTCTAGTTCCAAAATCTTTCTCTATGTCACTGTCACCACACTAAAGTCACTCTCATTTCACGCCTCCTCTCCTTCAATGGCCTGTTCTCCCCAATTGTACTATTTCTCCCTTCTGTATCGTTTTCCACATAGCAGCTAGATAAAGTATTTTTTATAGGCAATATTGATCATGTCACCACACTGCTGAGAAAGCTCCATGGGCTTCTTCGTACCATTTAAAATGACATCTCAAATCCTTACCATGACTCAGAAGACCTCCCATGGTCTGGCCCCCAGCCCTTTCTATAGACTCGTTCCCTGCCCCTGTTACCTCGCCCACCCTGTCCTGCTACGCTTCTCGTTTAACTCACCACATTCTCCTGCTCTGGCTTCAATACTTTTCTGACCCAGGCCCACCAGACTCTAGGTCTGAGAATCAGAGAGGCCTTCTCTGTCTTCTGTACCCAACTGTAATCCTAGGTAAAGTTGGTTTCCCTTGGGAGCCTTTGAGCATGTCATCAGCCTGGCTCAGAAAACCAAACTCTGACTAAAAGAAATAAAGTTGCTTTCCCTTGTTTATTCTCTCATGACATGTTGTTTTTTTAAAAAGATTTTATTTATTTATTTTTGAAGAGAGGGGAAGGGAGGGAGGGAGAAAGAGAGGGAGAGAAACATCAACGTATGGTTGCCTCTCGTGCGCCCCCAATGGGGGACCTGGCCCTCAACCCACACATGTGCCCTGACTGGGAATCGAACCAGCGACCCTTAGATTTGCAGGCCAGCGCTCCATCCACGGATCCACACCAGCCAGGGCCATGACATGTTATCTTTGTGTGCACTCCATCTTTTCTCCATTGTTGTGCATTTACAAGAGTATTATTGGATGCCCTTTTCCTACTAGCTCGAGCTCCAGCAGGAAAAACTACACTCTGTTCTGTTTCCTGCTATTTCCCCTGTGCTTGACAAGAGTTTGGCAAATGTAGGACTTCAACTAATAATGAATGCATGAATCTTTAGACTACTAGACAAAGTAGATTAATGCTTCATTTTGATCAATTCAAGCAAGTCATACCAAATTATACAATCAGAAAATCTCACTAGTTTTGGGCCCTAATAAACCCTTTAGAAAAATCATCTGCTATCACCACCATCACCAATATATCATGATCTCAGAGTTCTTCCTGGATCCTTTCAAATAGCTGAAGTGGGCTAAGAGGCAGGGTTTTCACATAAAAGACAAGACATATTCAGTTAAATTTGAATTTCAGGTAAACAAGTGATTTTTTGGTGTATGTACTATGCAGTAAAACATACTTATTAAAATTACTTGTTATCTGAAATTCAGTTTTAAACAAGCATCCTGCATTTTTATTGGTTAAACGTGTTGTTTGAATTTTTCAGACAGTTCAATTCAGTGAAGTTTATAGGAATACTGAAAGGAGAGGCACAGACATTGAAACATTGGAAGTCTTTGTGATGGGAATGTTAACCAGGTTTTACATTCATTGCTGTTGTAGGAGAGGGTTAGGACCATGGTTTAAATGAGCAGGCAGTGCTTTGTGATTGCTGCTAAGGGGCCTTGGAATTTGGTGAGCCGAGACACTGACTATGATCTTTATTATTCTACAAATACTATCATTGATAAAGAACTTGTACGCGTGACCCATGGATATGAACAATGGTAGGGGAATTGCCTGAGGAAGTGGGGGTGTTGGGTGAGAGAGAGCAAAGTGGGAAAAATTAGAGCAACCGTAATAGCATCATCAATAAAATATAATAAAAAAACTAAAAGAAAATCCTATAGTTGAGAGCCTATTTTAAGTGACAGAATCAGCCATAGCAATGCTTGTCTTATCACTGGACTTACAGAACCAAGACTCACTTCAAATAATTAAAAATGTATGACCATACATGTAGTTGTGCCACTGAAAAATTTTTAGGTATTCAAAAAATTTTTTTTAGGTATTCATGTTTTTTTTTTTTTTTTAAACCTGTGACCTTGTCATTGAAGGATAAATTAAGTTTTCTATAAAATGAATGAAATTGGAAAAGTCACATTTCTTCATTATTTGTTTTACCAAATCATACTTAAATTTTTAAAGATTACATATTTTTAAAAGAATTTGGCCCCCAAAATACAGGGGTGGGCAAAAATAGGTTAACAATAATAATAAATAATACAATAATACATAAATAACACCAGATAAACTGTTTTACATGCTCACAAGTGTAAACCTACTTTTGTCCCCTCCCCACTCTATATTTGAGTATTCTCCTAGGAGCCTATGATGTTTATTTAGAATATGATGTCTTGATATAATTTGCTATTTATGGCGATGCAAATGACACACTCACTTGAAAGTTTAACTTGTTAGAATATTTAACATTTACCTTAAAGATTAAGTGTACCAGGCAGGTACTGTGATATCACTGTTTAAAGAAAGAGGGGGTCTGGCTATAAATAGAAACACCTCAAAGCCATACTTGGGGCAGCTGTGTGCAAGTGGAGTAACTCGTATATCCATACTGCGTTGGAGCTGCAAAGAACCAGATTGTTAAGTGCAGACTTCATTCTACAGATTGGCAATATCTTCACAGAAAAGTTAAGTAATACTCAACGGCACCCAGTAAATCAGTGGTTCACCCAGGGGTAGACCCAGCTTCTGTGCGGCCTGTTTCCTCTGCCACGATTTATTTGTTGCTTCTCTGGTTGTGGAATATTTTGAGTCAAACTCAATCCAAGACTGGTGGTGGTAGGTCTGCCCTAGAACGCTTCATCCCATCTATTCCGTGCATGTGTGTGTTCTTAGTAGACAGGAATGCATGTGATTATTGGTTTCAGTAATACCATTTAGGAAGATCTGTGGTGTTTAGTTTTATAAGAAAGAAACTCAAGCCAAGTAAAAATTGCTCTGAGGTGCTGGATTAACCCCATGATGAAAATGTCATTATCCTTGTCTTATAGATGATGAAGCCAGGGGTCAGAGGGTTCATTTAATTGTTTGAGGCACGTAGTTTGGAGTAGCTGGGTTTGGATAGAAAATTAGGTTATCCACACGATTGACAAGATCTCTTTTTTCCTTCACATTTTAAACATCTCTCCTTTCTTTCTTAGCTTATGTCCATCCCTTTTTATTTCACTGAAGGAAACGGAACCAATCCGAACAAACATGTTCCAGCTCCCCCATGCCAAACCTGCCAAATGCTGGCACCTTCTACTGATCTCCCTTTTGTAGAGGAGGAAATGTCTAGAGCATCTGAGTTCCCCTCTTCACACACCGTGTAAACTGGACTTCATACCTGTAACCTGCTCCAGAGCTTTGAGCCTGCGTTCACCCCTTTCTCTTTGGAATCCCAACTTGCCTCTTTTTGCTGGATGATTCCCATCAGCATAAACACAGGGCCCCTTAGATAACCTCAACTTCGTGCACTTTCCGTTACAGAGACCTCCTCAAAAGTCTTATCCGTATTATCTGTTTACTTAATAGTCACTATACGTCCTCCTCAGTCCGTTCTTCGCCCTCCCCAACCCCTGAAGCCACCCTTGTCACGGTTACTCCGGCCTCTATCTTGCTCATTGTCCGTCACTTCTGAAAGCTGAGTCTTATATGGCCTCTGAGAAGCTTTGGAATGGTTGATTATTCCTACCTTTAAAAAAATTTTTTATTGATTATGCTATTAACAGTTGTCCCAATTTTTCCCCCTTTGCTTCCCTTCACCTGGTACCCCCTTCCCACCAGCAGTCCCTGCCCTTAGTTCATGTCCGTGGATCATGCATATAAGTTCTTTGGCTTCTCCATTTTCTATACTGTTCTTAACATCTCCCTGTGTATTTTGTACCAACCAATTATGCTGCTTCATCCCTACACCTTTTCCCTCATTCTCCCCCTTGTCCCTCCCAGCTGATAATGCTCCAAATGATCCCCATATCTATGATTCTGTTTTTGTTCTGGTTGTTCGCTTAGTTTTTTTTTTATTTTAAGATTCAGTTGTTGATAGTTGTGAATTCGTTGCTCTTTTTTTTTTTTTTAAACTTTATTTATTTTTAGAGAGAGGAGAAGGGACAGAGAGAGGGAGAGAAACATCGATGTGTGATTGCTTCTCACTCACCCCCAACTGGGGACCTGGCCCGCCACCTGTACATGTGCCCTGACTGGGAATCGAACCGGTGACCCTTCAGTTCACAGGCCGGCGCTCAGTCCACTGAGACACACCGGCTAGGGCTTGTTGCCCTTTTAATGTTTGTAGTTTTGATCTTCTTTTCCTTAAATAAATCCCTTTAACATTTCATATAATAAAGGCTTAGTGATGATGAGCTCCTTTAACTTTACCGTGTCTGGGAAGCTCTTTACCTGCTCTTCCATTCCAAATGATGGTTTTGCTGAATAGAGTAATCTTGGTTGTAGGTCCTTGTTTTTCATCACATTGAATACTTGTTGCCAATCCCTTCTTGCCTGCAAAGTTTCTTTTGAGAAATCAGCTGATAGTCTTATGGGAACGCCTTTGTAGGTAATTCTCTTTTTTGCTGCTTTTAAGATTCTCTCTTTATATTTAATTTTTGGCATTTTAATTCTGATGTATCTTGGTGTGGTCCTCTTTGGGTCCAACGTTTTTCTTCCTGCTGTTCTGATTGAATGTTTTTTCCTTCCTTGTGTTCCAAATTGTTGATTTGATCCTCAGCTTTGTCCTCTCCACTGTTGGTTCCCCTTAGATTTTTCTTTATTTCACTTAGTGTAACCTTCATTTCTTCCCTTATGTTTTTTTCTATACTCAGTGAGTTCTTTGAGCATCCAAATCACCAGTGTTTTGAATTCTGTGTCTGATAGGTTGGTTATCTTCATTTTGTTTAGTTCTTTTTCTGGGGTTTTGTTCTATTCTTTCATTCAGGCAATTTTTCTTTGCCTCCTCCATTCGGCAGTGTTCTTGTGTTTGTTTCTGTGTATTAGGTAGAGCTGTTTTGACTCCCTGTCTTAGAAAAGGCACCTGTAAATTGTGTGGGGCGCAGCCTTAGGTAATCACAAGGGTGGAACAACCTGCTTCACTGCTTTGTGGCTTTGTGTTGGGGGAGGGCTCAGAGAGGGGACAGTGCTGCTGCCTGGCTTCTGGAGGTTTGCCCTGCACTCACCCCATTTCCAGTCACTTCGCCCACTTCCCATATGTGACTGGCACCCTTCCAGCTGTTGCCAGAGTGGGTGGGTTTGCATACATTCTAATACATGCAGGCCCTTTAAATGGACTCTGCTGAAGATTTGGCGGTTTCTTCTGCCACTCCAACCCCTACTGATTTTTACAGCCAAGAATTATGAGGATTTATCTTCCTGGCACAGGAACCCTGGGTTGTGCTGTCTGGCCTGGGGTCGCTCTCTCCCAAGGTATCCCTCCTGATTTTTATCGACCGCATGTGAGTGTGGGACCACCCAGTCTGCTGTCACCACCTCTCCATGCCACACTGCGTCTCTGCACCTCTCTACAACTCTGCCCCTCCTACCCATCTGGATGAACGTGGCTTCTTTAAATCCTTGCTTGTTGTCCTTCCATTCAGCTCGATTTTCTGACAGTTCTGGTTGTGATTTGTTTTGAGATACAGCTGTAATTCTCTCTGTGGTTTCGTGAGGAGGTGAAGTGTGTCTAGCTGTGCCTACATCTTGACCAGAGTGATTATTCCTACCTGGTTGAAACATTTTCCCTCCATGTAATTTGAAGACACTTTAGACTCCCGTTTCTCCTCCAACATCATAGCCTCCTGCTTCTAAAGTTCCCTTCAGCTTATCCTCTATCTGGGATCACACTAGGTTTCAAAGCTCACACATAGTTTCTTTTTTTAGCCTAGACATTGTCATTTAGTGCCAAGGCTCTAATTCCCACCTGTACTCTGAGGGCTCCTAGTTGTACAAACCCTTGGACATCCTGCATGCCAGGATGTGGGTATGAATGAGTGAAAAGTATCATGCCTCCCTTTGTACAGGAAAGACACAGCAAGCCCACAGAAGAGCACCTGAAGGATCCCCACCTTTAGTTCGGACCGTCTTGTGCCCCTGTCAATATTTTTCTTCTTGGTGATTAGAAAGATATTCTATTTTTGAATCAAAGTCCATTGACTATTTTGGTCGGCATGCAGAGTGAATTTTGCATATAAACGCCTCTCCCCAAAGAGCCCCTTGTGGGTTACATTGGAATGCTGCTACTCGTGCCAAGACTTCAAACAATTTTATGAAGATTTGAATTAAGAGCAGGAAATGAAAGCTGCTTATTGCAAATTGGCTTCCCTGCCTTGCCAGGAGTCAATTTCTACTTTCAAACAGTTTAGAAAATCATGGATATTACCTTTTTGGTTCGTAAATGTATGAGCGACACTGGGATTTCAGGTTGTGTTTCACTGTAGTTTGTGTTTTAAGATCTCAGCTACTTTTTATGATATGCATGGTTGTTTAAAATGGATAAAAGAAATCTAAAGAATTCTTTATCTCCTGGGAAAAGTAGATCAAATCAATTAGTATACATCAAAACACAATATGGCCAGGTTTTTGTGGATCATTTACAAGATTGATAGAGGTGCCTCCTGTTATTTTACTACACGTGGTAAATTTTTACAGGTTGTTTAGA
Source organism: Furipterus horrens (assembly GCF_987537825.1). Lineage (NCBI taxonomy): Eukaryota > Metazoa > Chordata > Mammalia > Chiroptera > Furipteridae > Furipterus > Furipterus horrens. The sequence goes on from NW_028327183.1 coordinate 8,547,350, forward strand.
TTTGTCCTTTCAAACTTCAGTGGCAATATCTGCAGTGGTTTAACATAGTCATGGTTTACAAGGTGCTAACATTCAAGTGGGAAACAGGGCACATTGTCCCAGAGTATCTGTTTTAACGGACAGTTATAAAGGGAAATGTTTTTGGATTAATACAGGCATAAGCATATTAGGAAGTTATACCTTGACTGAAAATTCAAGGAAATTTCACACTTGGGGTGAAGTACTTAAGACTTTCCTTTGAGCCTCTACCCCAAGGGTTATGAGTTTATTCTTCCTTGGAGTTAAAATTGCATTGATGAGAAATTTGAATAGCACATACACTTCCGGGAGGGGAGTGTCATGTACATAATGTCACATTTCTTTCCAGTAGGCTACAGGTTCCCCCAAATTAGGGACTGTATTTTACTTTATTTTGTAGTCTGGTAAGCAGCGCAGTGCTTGGCATCTTATGGAACTCCAATAAAACATGCTGGCTGGAACTGAACCAGACAGAACATAGTATTTTCAAAAATAATTTCTAAGGTAATAACGGGACATCTACAAATATAGCAAGGTTGTATTGTTCTCAGGAAAAATGAATTTTCTGATTCTTACATGGCGCAGTGGTTGGTTGAGCCTAAGATACAGAATTTGGGAATTACTGGCTTGCACAAGGGTGACAAGTCAGTTCTGTGGTTCCTGTCAGAGGGTCTTTAGGGCATTGCTGGAAACTTAAGGCCCAGTGACTTGGGATGTGCCTTCACAGGCTCCTACATGATGGCCTGGCTGCAAATAAACAGGGAGCTGCATCAACAGTAAAACAGACGTCATGGCCTCTCCGCCATCACAGACAGCAGTGAGAGCGAACAAACAGACGCACAGAACAGCGCAGATGAGTCTCCCGAGTTTACAGATCACTCTGTGATTCCACTTACAGAAAGTTCCAAAAAGGGGGCAAAATCGATGGATGATATTTAATTTTAAAATCCTCATCTGAGGATATGTTTATTGAGAGAGAGAGAGAGGAGTGGGGGGCGGAGAAGAGACAGAGTGTGAGAGAGACAGAAACATCGATACGAGAGAGACACCAATCAGTTGCCTCCCCAATGCTGCCCAGCCAGGGATCAAACCCGCAACCCAGGCACGTGCCCTGACTGGGGACCAAACCCACAGCCTTTCGGTGCATGGGGTGATGTTCCAACCAACTCAGCCACCTGGCCAGGGCGCAATGCATGATTTTAGAAGTCAGTTCCCCGTGGCAGGCCACCTGGACCGGAACACAGGTTGTCTGTGTTTGTCCTTTGCACACTTTAGGAGCTGTGGCCAGGCTGTGTTTCTTTAAGTGGGTGTTGCTTATGCAGAAGTGTTCACTCTGTGAAAGTGCATCAGTTTGTGCAATGATGTACACTTTTCTGTGTGTGTATGTTATGCATCATTTAAGACATAGAACAGCTGCCTGGGATGAATCGTGATCATGAGCCCGAGCACACCCAGGATTGCGGGGATTCGTTCGGAAGCACAGAGGCAGAACCGCAGAGAACACCGACGTGGAGAGGCACAAGGATCCGGGGAGGACAGCTGGGGTTATTTCAGCTCGTTCTGCCCAAGACTCCTGAGATTTACCTTTTTCATCAAGTGCTGAGGATTCTGGATATCAGGTTAATAATAAGGGTGAGGCTGTTAGGGGCACGGTTAGTGAGGAGGCTTTCAAAGTGATTTGGAACTTTTAACCTGAGAAAGCAGCGGTGCAGATTTACAGTTTTTATTGATTCTTCAGTGTTTTCAGTAGGGAGGGGCACCAGTCTGGTGTTGGCCTTGGGACTTACTTCTTTTGCTGTGCTCAGTTTTAAAGGATAGCAGGAACGGCTGCTAACTCTTGTTGAGAAATTGTTTTAATAATCACACAGGAGCCTGATAGTAATTGGAAGGAGTTCGAAATTTTTTATACTGGGGCTGAAGGTCAGGGTACTTGTGTTATGTAAGACCTTGCAGGAGCCACCTAAAGATTTGTTCTTAATTTGGTGGGCATTTAGGGGCTTTTGAAGAACCTTGATTGAAGGTGATCAGAGCTGTGCTTTTAGAAAAATCAATGCATGCATTAGGAGGGGAAGCAACTGAATGTAGCGCACTCTCTCAACACTAAAGCCATTGGCATGACGTTTTTGCCTCTCTGCGTTCCCTTGACCTTTTCCCAATATCAGCTGGGAAACCTACGCTTATTAAACATGTAGTACAAAGCATTATTTCTTTTCCCCTGAAGGTATTTGATTGGCGAGGCTAAGATCTCAAACTTTTGCACACACACGAGTGAAGACTTTACTACTAAATCAGTAAGTCAGAAGTCAGTATTTTAGTGATAAAGACTGAAATGTAAAATCCTATAAGTTGTTTCTTAGGTGGAACTGATGGAAAGGATAATTTGTTGCAATGAAGCGATATTTATATACATATAAATTACATAGGTATATATCTTATTATAAATATAGACATATGTTTAGGATTGTCTACGCGGCTATTTCCTGTTTCTCATACTTACCTCATATTCTTCTCAGTAACACTAGAGGTCACTCAGACCCTGTCTTTACTTTAGTTTTGCCATTGTTCATCTTTATTTAAAGTTACATCTGAATTCCTGTTGTGGACTTGAGTTTCTCTTTATGAATTATACAGCTTGCCCATCTTAACCTGCTAATGTTAGTTTGTAAGGCTCTCTATTACGCTGATAGTTTAATTGACAAATTAACTTGTGTTAGTTTGCCAGATACTGGCACAAACGAGATTTTTCTTCATCTCCTCAATGGTTGATGTCAGCACTAGAGAGGCAGGTTGATTGAATGCAGAGTGGTTCTAATTTCAGAAAAATCAATCTTATAACCATAGTGTTCAGACTGCATTTCTTCAAATGTTACATGTTCAGTCATATAAAATAGGCTCTAATATTTGTTTTTAGTCAGCTTTTAACATTTTTATTAGTCCGCAGACAAATACTCAAAACAGTTTATTCTTTGCATTAATTAGGTTGCTCATTCAGTTAACAATCTTTTATTTAAACACATTCAACGTGCAAGAAACCAAGTCAGGCTTTGAGAACATGGAGCTGAATAAAACTTAAAATGGCCCAGTAAACTTTTCATTTATGATCCCCTGAACTCTAAAATGTTGTGATGCTGAGAATGGGCTTAAGTTTTTTAAGTATACATTTGGAAAACTGTAGAAAAAACAGGGTGATTCATTTCCTTCCATTTCTTAGAATCTTTTCCCCTAACTTCTTCCATCATGTACACTGGTAGGCACCTGTCCATGAGTCCTCATGTAGCTGGCACCTAAATGTTATCTGGGGGTAAATGACTTTTCTGGCCCCCTGAACCTGCTATGGACTCTAAGATATTGCTCATCAAAGGACTTGTTAAGACAGAACATTTTCATACAGTTTTTGTGAAGTACTTGATGAAATTTTGTTATGGACACAGGCTGTTTTCTGAATGTGATAAAAAGAGCATTCTTGCTCACAGGCTTGACAGATATGCTTGAGCACGGCAAATGCATAAAGGAAGAGTGAAGGCTATGTTAAGTGAAATGAAGGAAAATCCACACAAAACCAATGGCGAAGAGAAGGAAACCGGGGTTCAAATCAGTGATTTGGAACATAAGGAAGAAAAAATACAGTCAACCAGAATAGAAAGAAGAAACAAAAATACAAAAAAACAAGGAGAGGTGTAGGAACTTCTGGGACAGCTTTAAATGTGCCAACATCTGAATTATAGGGGTGCCAGAAGGAGAAGAGGAAGAGCAAGAAATCGAAAGCTTATGTGAAAAAATAATGAAGGAAAACTTCCCAAATTTTGCAAAGGGAAGAACCGTACAAGTCCAGGAAGCACAGAGAGTCCCAAACTTGCTAGACCCAAGGAGGACCACACTAAGACACATCAGAATTAAAATGCCAAAGGTTGAAGATGAAGAGAGAATCTTAAAAGCAGCAAGAGAAAAGCAGAGAGTTACCTACAGAGGGGTGCCTATAAGACCATCAGCTGATTTCTCAAAAGAAACTTTGCAGGCAAGAAGGGGCTGGCAAGAAGTATTCAATGTGATGAAAAGCAAGGATTTACAACTAAGATTACTCTATCCAGCAGAGCTATCATTTAGAATGGAAGGGCAGATGAAGTGCTTCCCAGACAAGGTAAAGCTAAAGGAGTTCATCATCGCCAAGCCATTATTATATGAAATGTCAAAGGGACTTGTTTAAGAAAAAGAAGATGAAAACTATAAAATAAAATAAAATTAAAAGCATTCAATAAATTTTAGTAAATGACAACAAACTCACAACTATCAAAAACTGAATCTAAAAAATAAAAACAAAATTCTACTAAGCAAACCAGAATAGGAACAGAATCATAGGTATGGGGATCATTTGGAGGGTTATCAGCTGGGAGGGGGAAGGGGGAGAAATGGGGAAATGGTGCAGGGATTAAGAAGCATAATTGGTTGGTATAAAATAGACAGGGGGAGTTAATAATAATATAGGAAGGGTGAAGCCAAAGAACTTACATGGGAGACCCATGAACATGAACTAAGGGGGGTGGGATTGCTGGGGGAAGGGGGGTACTGGGCAGAGGGGAGCAAAGGGGACAAAAATTGGGACTACGGTAGCAACATAATCAATAAAATATACTTAAAAAAAAAAGAGCATTCTTTGCTTTCCCTTTAGTTTCTTCATGAAAATCTCCTTGGGAATGTGAAGGCCACAGCATTAAGAGTAGTGGTTCTCAAATTTTAGTATGAATCATCTTGAGGGCTTTTACAAATGCATATTTCTGGGCCCTACCCTCATCATTTCTGATTCAGGTCTGGGGTATACATTTGCAAATGTACATTTTGAACAACTTCCCATGCGATGCTTAATCTGTTGGACCTGGTACTCCTCTTTCTTAACCTTTGGTCTGGAGGGTACAACACCATTTTTGGAGTTGGGAGGCTCACCTTCTAGTTTTAGTTTTGCCACAAATTAGTATGTAAAAATGGACAAATGATCTAAATTTATGTGATATTAATATTTCATACACATTGGCTTATAAATTCCGTTATGGTAATTTCAAAAATAATTACAACCTACAGTTTATGAGGACTGTTTTCCTACATCTTTTCTCCTCACTATCCCCCATCTCTCCTGGGTCCAACCTACTCTGATTACCTGGAGCTCCCTGAAGACCCCATGCTCTTCCATACTTGCTTGCTTTTATGTGTCCTAGAATCTTCTTTTCCCATTGATTTATTTGTTAACCCCTGGTCGTCCTTCATATACCAGCTTAACAGTTATAACCGTGAACTTTTCCTCATCTGTTCCTACTTTCATCTTCCCTTAATAGAGCTGGTTTTCTGGTTTTTCCTTTTCAGGTCTCCTCCTGCTACCTTGAACATAATGTGTGTCATGTCAATATAGGGCTCTTATTGGTGCACCGGATGGCTGCCTGCCTCAGAGAATGGTCTTATTCATTCCTGTGACTCTGTTACCTAGTGCAGTTCCAGGACAAAGTTGGCATTCAATAACTGTCTAGTGCATGGTTAAATCTATATATGTATCTGCTTTCCCTTGTATATTGTGAGATTCCCCTAAATGGACATTCTGGAGATTTTTGCTTTTTTTAATTTTAATTTTTCTTTAAGTATACTTTATTGATTATACTGTTACAGTTGTCCCGTTTTTCCCCCCTTCCCCCCCTCTGCCTGGTACCCACTTCCTTCCAGCAATACACCCCTCCCTCAGTTCATGTTCATGGTTGTGCATATAATTCTTTCGCTTCTCCATTTCCTATATTATTCTTAACGTCCCCCTGTCTATTTTGTACCTACTAGTTATGCTTCTTGATCCCTGCACCTTTTCCCCCATTCACCTCCCTTCCCTTTCCCTACTGATAACATTCCATATGATCTCCATATCTATGGTTCTGTTCCTGTTCTAGTTGTTTGCTTAGTTTGTTTTTGTTTTTGTTTTGTTTTTAGATTCATTTGTTGATAGTTGTGAGTTTCTTGTCATTTTAATATTCATAGTTTTGATCTTCTTTTTCTGAAATGTGTCCTTTTAACATTCATATAATAATGGCTTGGTGATGATGAACTCCTTTAGCTTTACCTTGTCTGGGAAGCACTTCATCTGCCCTTCCATTCTAAGTGATAGCTTTGCTGGATAGAGTAATCTAGGTTGTAGGTCCTTGCTTTTCATCGCATTGAATACTTCTTGCCAGCCCCTTCTTGCCTGCAAAGTTCCTTTTGAGAAATCAGCTGACAGTCTTATGAGAACTCCTTTGTAGGCAACTTTCTTCTTTTGCTGCTTTGAAGTTTCTCTTTATCTTTAATTTTTGGCATTTTAATTATGATATGTCTTGGTGTGGTCCTCTTTGGGTCCAACTTGTTTGGGACTCTCCGTGCTTCCTGGACTTATATGTCTATTTCCTTCGCCAGATTAGGGAAGTTTTTTTTTTTAAATTATTTTTTAAAATAATTTTTAAATTTTTTGCTCTTCCTCTTCTCCTTTTGGCATTCCTATGATTTGGATGTTGGCACTTTTGGAGATGTCCCAGAGTCTTCTTATTCTCTCCTTGTTATTTTGAATTCTTGTTTCTTCATTCTGCACTGGTTGGCTGTTTCTTTCTTTCTTATGTTCCAAGTCATTGATTTGAACCCCAGCTTCCTTCCCTTCACTGTTGGTTCCCTGTGGGTTTTTCTTTATTTCATTGTTTTTGCTTTTTTTTGGGAAATTCATGTCTTTACACATTATAGTTCAATTTTAATGAAGGTTGAGTAGCATACAATTGAAAAAGTTAGACTGAAAAGACCTTCTGTGTCCTTTAGTTAAAGTGTCTCCAGATTCTAAGTGCAAAATTGACTTTGTATTTTTTCATTGTGCAGTTATTATAATTGGATCTGATTTTAATAATAATATTTAATGCTTTGAAATGCTTTTGTGCCAGAGAATTCACTAAACACGTTACAGGGATTTTTGCAATTTTCATAACAATCTACACTATATTACTGCTGTCTGTATTTTATGGAACAAAATATTGAGGTTTGACTAAGGAGGGTCACTTATTTAGTGATGAATCTGGGATTCATATTCAACAACTTATTGTATTAAAACAATTATGAGAGGAGAATAACGTTTAGAAGTCAATGAAATTAGGGTACAGTGAATGTCCTTGTCTCAGGATGAAGATGGGAACAAATTGTCCAGAGCTATACTAAGAAGGAATGACTTTGTGAAACTTTGATAATGTGTCACAGCTTTGTGGCAGGAAAAGCAAGCACACATATGTCACTGGCCCTGTGGCAGCGCCCGTGCTAAGTAGGAAAGCTGATGAAATTCTTGCTCAGTTGGTAAGTTGTCAAAGACTCAGGCTAAAAGGAGGCAGTTACTGTTGAATGAGGCAAGTCTTTCATGCTCACTAGGTTTCTAGGACACTGGTTCTTCAAGGCCAAGAGTTAGAAAAAGAGGAGGTTTTGTCCACAGGCTGGTGAAAACACTTGCTTATTTTGTCTCAGTGTCTGGTGCAGTTCTGTGTACTAATAGCACATCCATGAAGAAAGGGATTCAATTCCAGTTTCATTCTATCTGGAGGTTGCTTACATGGTCAGTTTAATTTGGGCACCACATTGTAATAAGTAAAATCTAGACTGAAGTTGTCATTAGTGACACTATTGTCATTAGTGACTTGAAGACTATTTTTAGGAATAGTCTTTAAAATTTTTATTTTATTTATTTAGGGAGAGGGGAAGGGAGGGAGAAAGAAAGGGAGAGAAATATCCATGTGAGAGAGAAACACTGAGTGGTTGCCTCTTGTACGTGCCCAGATCGAGGACTGAACCTGCAGCTCAGGCATGTGCCCTGGCTGGGAATCAAACTGGTAACCTTTCGCCTTGTGGGACGATGCCTAACCAGCTGAGCCACACTGGTCACGGCAGGAACAGTCTTCAAGGGAGACTGTTCTAGAAATTACAGTGTTGTACCCTGGGTCCAACCACATCTCCCTCTACTTCTGAAGGCTGACCCTGAGGCAAGGACTTGATACAGAGAATTTATTTTGGAGATGATCACAGAAAACAGACGTGTAGGAAAGTGGAGGGAGAGAGACAAGAAAGGAAGACGAACAATCAAGTATGTATTAATGAGCTTACTGCTTAGAAATGTCCCGCTGGAAGACAAGGAAGTTGGTACATTTATCCATAGGCTTTCATCCTTCATAGGTTGAAGATTGCTTGGGGCAGAGTCTCTCCCACATTTCTGGGTTGCTCCGGCATAAAGCTAAGCTACCTTCTCCTGCAGCTTTAGAGAAAGCAATACAGACAGGAACCAAAGATGCATGGAACTGTCCGCCGTGCCAGTGCTGAAATTAGGTAAACTGAGGGGGAAATGGCATGGTTCATAGCAAGTGTCTGCTATGGGGAAAAGGGTTACCTAACAGTGATGGCCAAAAATGATGAAATAAATTGCATATGCTATACTAATTATTTTATATGTTTATATATGGCTTTTTGATATGGTTTGAGAAACTCCAATCATGTCAAGTGATATTTGCTTTAAGGTTAGTATTAGTGACCACCTGGTCATTAAAAGTTGGCAAAATGCCAATTCCTGCCATGTTTTTGAAAGAACCAAAAAAGAGAGCTAAGCCCTCATTTTAATGCTAATTAATGAATTTTATTATAAGTCAGGTCATTGGATTGGAATAGGTGAGTATAATACTAGACTGACATGCATTTAATATAATAGCATCCAGAATTTTTGATTTAAAAATTATCTTATTTCTCATTTATTATTACAGAAAAAGAATTAAAACCCTAATTAAATCTATAAAGATGGAAACTGTATCAATCATAAACTCCCACCCGGAAATAATCATAGTTATTATATTAGTATTCTTCCCAGTCAAAAATGTTTATTATAGATGTGGTGAGTAGGTATTTCTTTCTTTTTGCTAATAAATGCTAGTTCCCTACTGAGTGGCAGGTAGGAAACTAATATTTATCGAATGCTTTTAATTTAATTTAGTTTTATAGTCTCCTTCCCCTTACCATTTGTCCTCATTATATCTCCTTCCACCTCCACCCACACCGCTCCCCGCTGCAGTCACCACACTGTTGTTCGTGTCCATGTTATTCAATGCTTTTTATTTGCTGGAGATCAAGTTGAACACCCTACACACCGTCCCTAATCCATCAGCCCCTGCACTGTTGGTTCCGAGGAAGCCACCATCCCGGCCCCAGAGGTCAGTGTATGTGTGCTGGGCACTGCCCAGAGCCTGTCTCCAGTCGTTGAGAGAATGCTTTGTCTTCTACGGGCCCCAAGCGAGCAAGTCAGAAAGGTTAAGGGCAGCCTGAGAAATGCTGAGAAGTGTTTTTTCTAATGAAAATGAAAGTGGAATAGAGTGAGGCAGTAGGAAAAAGGGAAGCGTATTAAGGAAAGCAATGGGGAACAACCTTCTTAAAATTTATTTTCCTCCCAGCCCTGTTATGTCTGTTTTTCAGGTCTGCTTGTTCAAATGAGTAGGCAGATTTTCTCAATTAAACCCTCATTTACAACCCTGCTCATCCCAAACGTGTAAATAAGCTTCCTTTGGGTTTGTCAGACAGGAATTTGCTCCGCATCATCATCCGTGTTTTGACAAGATTACTGGAGATGAAAACAATTCTGCGATACTCCCAGCGCCTTCAGAGTGCCTCTTTTCTCCTTTTATCTTTGATTCATTGGTGTAAATAAATAAAACCTGCCCTACCCTGTCTTGCTTCTCCTCCAATTCAGGATTTTAATTTGAAAATGGTTATTTTTAGCCTTGTTCTCCACTGTGCCCGGGCTCCGTTCTCACCAGGCTGCTGATCTCAGATAACACCACCGGCTTCAAGGGTGGCTGGCGCAATCTGCAAACGTTGCAGATAAGATTGATTGAAAAGGGGGCTGCAGCCGCCAGAGACCCCGCCTACGCCTAGGAAGCAGCAGTCCTAAAGGGTTTGTGTTTTTAGGGTGAAGTTATTCAACCATACCCCCATGGGGTGGCAGGGGAGAAAGGCAGATATTGTGAACTATCCCTTCTTGGGTAGTCTTGCATCGCAGGGATGGGCTAAGCAGTTATGATTTTAGAAAACTGGGGACTTTGGGGTCAGAGAAAAGGGCTACTTTTGAAACTGTGCAGGATCAGAGTCAGCAGGTACGCCACATCAGAGGTGTCCAAAGTGAGGCTTTCGGTGACTGTCACTTTCTATCAGTTCTTCCCTCCAGGAGACGTAAGAGGAAGATGAGCTGAAAGGAAACAAGCCAGACCTTACACAGTGTACCTAACATTTGGTTCAGAGAATTGTCTTTTTGCTTTCCCTCTGAAACTGTTGAAAGCTACAGGCTTGATGTTCAAGTTGGAAACTAAGGGGAAATGTCTGCCTTTTCCTTTTTCCCTTCTCGCATTTCTTAGTTCTTCCACCTATAACAGCATCTGGAGACTCCTTTGGAAGTACATATTCTCTCTCATACCATTAGCTGACCCACCCTCAGGTCCCAGGGTGGTGAGTGGCCAGCCTGACCAATCACGTCATCTGATCTCTGGGCTACAGTATTTTCTTCAGGGTTGGGCACATGTCCCAGTCAATCCAGTCAGAGTTAACATTTGGGTGTTTACTGGGGAGACTGGAAGCAAGTTGTTCTCCTTTGTGCTGGTCTTATAATAGTCACGAAGGTGAAAGACTGAAGCTTCCAGAGGTCACGTGGAGAGATCTGTTTGAGCATGAAACACACAGGAAAGGAGAGCCAAGGCATGTGGAAAGGAAGTGGGGTGCAGGGGGATGAGGGAGAGAGAGAGAGAGAATTGAGAACGAGGTGGGGAGGGGGAGACAGAGGTCGGCTGATCTAAAATCACCTCTACTACTAGCCTTTTAGTCATTTGATTTAATAATTTCCTTGTTTCGCTTAAGCCAGTTTGAGATGAGTCTTCGTTAATTTGTAACCTTAAGAGTGATGACTAATGAATGCATGTTCATAACCATCAGGGTCTCAAGCAAAGAAAAACCTTTGAAATTGGCTTGTTAATTCAAAAGGAGGAAGACAAAGTAAGGAAGGCATGGAATTGAGTGGCCGAGAAATGTAGAGAGACACAAAAACATTCATGCAGACGGAATGGCTAACTTGAAGTGGGTTCTGAGCCACTGGGTGTGACACGTGGCATGTGTGAATTTAAAGGGACAAAGTAAAAGGTTGCAGATCTTGACAGTGACACTTTGTGGCCAGAAAGCCCTCATATGACACCTGAAGTCACACTACCTGAGGGTGTGTAAAAAAGAAGCAACTTTGAATTCATGATCTCATCAAGCTGTATATCCTAGTCTTCATTTTCAATATTCTTATGTGCTCTTAATAAAGGCAGGGGTAATCTGTAGGGGAGAGTTTTAAATGTGTGTTTATGGCTGGGAAATACAAGCCCATGGATCTGTTTTTGGCTTGTGGGAGGGGCAGGAGGACAGGCAGAAGATAACCACCTGTGCATTATTACGTCTTAGGGGTGCCATGATTTTCGGTGGTCTCATGTACCACCCTGTGGTGTTCCCATTTACAATGATGTTCCACGTCAGGCAGGTGTTCAGTAGTGCAGTTCTGTAGATAATTGTAAGGAGCTTGGAGGAAGCCACTTCTATATGCTCACTTCTATATGCTATTACAGTGATTTGTCACTTATCGTGGGTATTACATTCCAGAACCCCCGCGATAGGTGAAAATCCGCAAAGTAGGAACCTTACATTTATTTTAGTATTTATATATATTTTGGCTCAGTGGATTGAGCGTCGGCCTGCGAGCTAAGTGTCGCTGGTTCGATCTTCCAGTCAGGGCACATCAGAGAAGGAAAACTCTGACTCCAAAAAACCTCCGCTGCCTTGCGGCATACCTCTTTAGGGGGAAGGCTAAGGTAGTAAACCCCGACAGAAAATCCGGAGCCGGAGTCCCTAAGGCGGTTTGACGTTGTAGTCAACACCGGCAACTCCTGCGGCGCACCTGAAACCAAGCTGTATTGACTCCGTCTTTCCCTTGGACCCTTCAGCTGCGACGAGAGGGGGGGTCTGCTGCATGGGCAACAGCAGACCCTCCATATCACCCTGCCCAGGCTCTGTAGCTTCAGCTTCACTGGAGAGGACACTCCAGCGTCATCGCAAGATGTCGATTCAACACGGGAGGAGACAGATACCGTGTCACTCCCGAGTCGGACTGCACAGCCATTCTTGGCGGTGCAGATAGACTCTTAAGAAGCTACACCATCGTCTCTCGAGACGGACGGCTGCCGATGACGACGACGGAAACCCTTCCCACACACTTATAAACCGTTCTCAGTCCCTTATTAACCTTTCCCACTCCCTTACTAACCTTTTCCACACTTTTATAAACACTACTTATGTTCTTAAACATATTCTACACTCTTAAACCTATGTAACATAACATACATATACAGTACCGCAAAATCCTGTGATAGAGCGAAAAATCCACGACAAATCATTGAATATAATATTTTATAAAATCCCGCAATACAGTGAGGCCACAATAAGTGAAACGTGATATAGAGAGGGACTACTGTATCTATTTTAAGACAAATATCATGCCACCTCTGCCTCTTTCCCAAGTTCAATAATATTGGTTACTCCAAATAATCATTATGTGAAGTTATTTACCAGAAATCCTCGAGTGCAGGAATCAGTCTTTTTCAAAGGTGACTTCCCAGATCTTGGCACACTTCCTGGCACGTATTAGGTGCTCAGTACATGTCCGAGCTTGGAATGAACTTCCTTACCACATTGTCTTTGTTTATATGTACTTTTGCTCCCTTTGATTCTCCTTCTGCGGGATGCTGTTTTTATTTCAAACTCCACTTAGTTATTCCTGTCTCTCTCCACTTCTCATATAAATGAACAGAGAGAGAGAGAGAGAGAAAAGTGTGTGTGTGTCTGGTTTCTTATGAAAAGAGGAACTCAGTGCTGGTGGCCAGAGCCAATTGATTCTTAATTGAACGAAGCATAGAATTGAGCTGGGATGTATTTGTTCTTATTCAAAAGCCGTCTTTCCTTCCTGCCCGATGATTGTGTCTCTTTCAGCGCCAGCACAATGTGGGCAGGGAGGAACTCGCTGCTCGGCTCCGCTCTGCGCAGGGATGAAGGGAGATGTGAGCACAGACCACTCTGTGATGAGGGAGGAGCCCCTTATTAGAGCAAGAGGAGGGTTGGCAATAACAGGAGGCTGCCTGAACAGAGAGGATGGGCTCTCGGGCAGTGGTTCTTTTAGCCACAGAAACTTCCCACTCCCTAAGAAGCAGGAAAGAAGCCTGCAGGGATGCTGAAGCCAGTGCTAAGGATGAGGAGCAGTCTGAGATACAGTCAGCGTGCAGAAGTGACTCAGCGGGCTCACCTGTGTCTCTGCGACCAGTCTGAACAGCTCATCACCAGGAATCTGCCAAGAGCTGGGGTTGTAATTTTATCTGTGGCAGTGGATACTGGTCATCGATATCCTGCTGGTACTCATTTATTCATTCATGCCTTCAACAAAAATATATGGAGCTCCCTCTACATGCCAACCCCTCTGCTAGATGGGGGAGTCATAGGTGATGAAGATGGCCTCTCTCACTGGAGGAGCTCCTAATTTAATGGGGGAAAATGATACATGATACCAGAGTAAACCCTCTATGACTGGTTGCTGTTATTTCCATGTGCTGCTGATCTAGGCAAACACTCAGTGATTATTTCATGTGATAACTAGGAGGTAAATTCTGTTTTTCTCCCTGCATTTTAGGTGGAAAGCAATATGTGATCAACATTATTCCCAAACCAGCAGCAGAGCTGGGGTTTGAACCTATGTGGTTAAGAAGGTACCACAAAATGCTCTAAAAACATAGGCGTGATTGAGTTCCCACCTTCTCTGGGAACATTCAGAAAAATGTTTTGAAACAGGTACTTTTTGATTTGGGTCTTTAAGTATCACTAAGAGTTCACCTGACAGACAAAGATTGACAGGTCATTTCTGCATTTGTAGTGTAGGGGTGGGAGTGGCCAAAAGAAATATTTCTGTACTCTTTTGTGAGGCCCTGTTAGATAATAATTTTCATTCAACTGGCTATTTTGATAATCTGATTTAGGTTTCATTTTACGGCTTTAAGCAATATGTAATAGCTTTGGCTTCAGTGTGAGCTCATTTTACTAACTTTTTTTTTTTTAGGTATAATTGATGTGTAGTATTAGATATCTGTGTACATTGTGAAATGATCACCATAATGAGATTAGTTAACATCTGTCAGCGTAGGTACATTTGTTTTCTTGCGAAGAGAACTTTTAAGGCTAACTCTAGAGTATTAACTGTAGTCACCATGCTGTGTATTACATCCATAGGACTCATTTATCTTATAACTGGAAGTTTGTACCTTTTGACCCCCTTCTACCCATTTCATCCATTTAGGATGGATTTGTGAAGGGATGTGGGGTCAGCTCCCAGCCTCAGGAGTAGGATTTAGAGCAAGAGCAGAAAAGCCATAGCGATGTTGAGTCCACAGTGATCGTCATAAGCAAGGCTAGGGTGTGAGCCCCTGGCCTTCATCATCCATCTGATAAAGGGCACACGGATGTTTCCATCTGACTTAGAGGGTTGGGTTTCAGAGACAGAAATGGGGTATGATCCTTGCATTTTCCCAGTCCAGGTTCCTGATGTTGTCTTTGTATCCGCTGTCTCATTTCCAGGCAAATGGTCTCACAGAATCCATTCCTGCCTTCCTCAAATCAAGTTTCACCAGTAACCAGAATTAAGATTCTAAAAAGTATTTTTTTTCATGTTGCTCCTATAGTTTTCAGTATAAAATCCAAAACCATGAGCCACTCAGATAAGGCTCCTGTTTGACTCCTCAGTTTTATTGTTTTGCATCCTAGAGCCCCCTCTTGTTTCCACCGCACGGGGTGCCCCAGCATCTTCGCATGCGCGTACTTTGGGATATTACTGCTTTCCCATGCCTCCCTCATCTGGCCCACTTCCTCTTCCCATTGGTTTCGTATTAAGCATTCTCTTTGTAAGAAGGCTTCTCGGATGCCTGTGAAGACGGGGTAAGGGTGGCCTCTCTCTGTGCTCCCATAGCCCCTGTTTGATCACTTCTCATGTGGCATTGGACTTGACTCTGTGCGTCTGCTCCTTAGGCGAATGGGCATCAGCGTCTTTGATTATTTTATATGAAGGCATTCAGTAAATTTTTGGTGAATGAATGAGTGATGAGTGACAGGCTACGGAAAACTTTGACCAGATTTCTAGGCTGCACTTCGGGGTGGGTGACAGTATGCTTGGTTTGAGTTGTGTCAGGTGTAGTTCTACACGTTTCAATCATTCTTCCCAATAACACTGTTGGGGGAAGAGCGTCTATTATGATGACAGTTAAAATTGTAAGTTTTTAAAATATAGAATAACCCCATTATAATTTTTTATTTAGAAATAATTTCAAAATTACAGAAAATTATAAGACTAATGCAAGTAGTTCTTGATATCTTTCACTCAGGTATCCCAAATGTTAACATTTGGTCACATTTGCTTTGTTACTCACTCTCTTTATATTATTCTTTCTTCTGTAACATTTGGAAATAATTACAACTATGATATCTCTTTAACTCTAAGTACCTAGTGTGCATTTTCAAAAATAAAGACATTCTCTTACATAAATATAGTACAGTGATCAAAATCACTAAATGAATATTGATATAATACTGTTATCTAATCTGTACATTGTATTCAAGTCATACTTATTTTATAAGAAACATTCAGTACTTTAATAAAGCATTTGGTTTGTCCCATGTCCTCGTGCTTATCCAAGCAGGATATTTTTGAATCAGGAACTTGCCAGTATGGAATCAAGAGGCAAGGGAGGAGGGGCTGGGGTTTACCTGTTAGCACACAAGGGACTGAGGCAGGATAGAGTCAGATCTCTTCTGGAAATAGGTAGAAAAAGATAGATGGACAGAGGGAGAGGGAGAAAGAGAGGGTGAGGATGAGGGAGGATGTGAGTGAAAGACTTCAGATGCCCATGTGAGGACAGGCACTTACCTGTATTCCCCTCTCCAGCTTCTGCAGTCCCCATTTCCTGGACTGTGAGAGAGGTATGCCACATGCTACATTGGGCTCTTTTTGGTGAATGAGTCGGTGTGCCTTTCTAGCAATTATGGTTGAGGATACACACACTCACCACCCTTTAGCTGAACTTTAAAAGACTATTCTCTTTTAGAGGAGGATGTACCCAGCTCACACAAAGGGCGCACCTCAAGTACCCAGCTTGGGTGATAGGGGAGGCTGTACCACTGGACGCTATGGGACACCTACTACTTTAGGCCACACTACCAAGATGGGGAGTTATAGCAGCTCTACCTAATACCTAGAAATAAACACAGGGAGGCTGCCAAAATGAAGAGAAAAAGAAACATGGTTTAAGTGAAAGTACAGATCAAAACTCCAGAAAAATAACAGATGCAGAGTTCAAAACATTGGTTATAAGGATGCTCAAGGAACTCAGTGAGGACCTCAACAACATAAAAAAGATCCAGTCAGAAACGAAGGATACACTAATTGAAATAAAGAACAATTTACAGGGCAAGAACAGGAGAACAGATGAAGCTGAGAATCAAATCAATGGTTTGGAACATAAGGAAGCAAAAAACAACCAATCAGAACAACAAGAAGAAAAAAGAATCCAGTATAATGAGGATAGTATAAGTAGCCTTTGGGACAACTTCAGGTGTTCAACATTTGCATCATGGGAGTGCCAGAAGGAGAAGAAAAAGAACAAGGAATGGAAAATCTATTTAAAAAAGTAATGAAAGAAAACTTCACTAACTTGATAAAGCAAATAGACATGCAAGTTCAGGAAGCACAGAGAGTCCCAAACAAGATGGATGCAAAGAGGCCCACTCCAAGACACAGCATAATTAAAATGTCAGAGATTAAACATAAAGAGAAAAACTTAAAAGCAGAAAGAGAAAATAAGTTAGTTACCTACAGGGGATTTTCCATAAGAGTATCAGCTGATTTCTCAAAAGAAACTTTGCAGGCTAGAAGGGATTGGTAAGAAATATCCAAAGTCATGAAAAGCAGGGACCTACAGCCAAGATTGCTCTACCCAGCAAAGCTGTCATTTATTTTAAAAATATTTTTTGAATTTATATATTTTATTTTTTTGCATTTCATTTTTTATCTTTACTGTTTTTTTCCCATTACCCTTTAGTCCCCTTATGCCCCCCTCCCCCAGCAGTCACCACACAGTTGTCTATGTCCATGAGTCCTTTCTCCTTTTTCAAACTATCATTTAGAATCAAAGGACAGATAAAGAGCTTCCCAGACAAGAAAAAACTAAAGGAGTTTGTCATCACCAAACCATTATGTCTGAAATATTAAAGGGACTTATTTAAGAAAAAGAAGGTCAAAACTGTGAATAAAACGGCAATAAGTACGTACCTGTCAAAAATTGAATCTGAAAAACAAACTAAGCAAACAAGAACAGAGGTAGAATCATGGCTACGGAGAGCATTTTTTTTTTTTCCACATTAGGAGAAAAAAACAAAACAAAACGGAGAGCATTTTGATGGTTGCCAGATGGGAGGGGGTGTGGGGGAGAAGGGGTGAAGAGGTGAGGGGATTAGGAAGTACAAATAAGTAGTTACAGAATGGCCATGGGGATGTCAGGTACAGTATGGGAAATGGAGCAGCCAAGGGACTTACACACATGTGACACGAACAATGGTGTAGGGATTGTCTGAGGGAGTGTGTGGGGGTTGCTGGGTTTAGGGGGGCAATGGGAGAAAAATTAAGTCAACTGTAATACCATAATCAATAAAATATAATTAAAAAAAGACTGTTCTCTTTTAGAAAGTAGCAAGACTCTGCTCTCTCCTGTTATACCACTTTGCCTTTCCAAATAATTCTTCCTTCCATACTTATTTCTGTTTTACTCCTCACACCCCTGGTAGATGACAAGTAAGTGTGAGTAAATACATCAATCCTCTAAATGCAAACTGACACTCTCTTCACAGTGTGCATTTATAAATAGGAAGAGCAGATTACAAACACCCAATGAATAGAGTCCATTTCTTTCCACCAATGTTTAGGAATGGCTGAAATTTAGCTATTCAGGGCCACCATGACAGAGGCCGTTACGACCTGGTTGTTTGTGAGTTCCCATTTTTCGTCACAACGATCATGTCATCTGCCTCTGTCACTTGTTCTTGTCAGAGGTGCCACTGCGGACCACACTGGGTATGGAAGCTGGCAGCACTGTCTGGTTAGACTGCAAATCCCGGGGAGTTGCACCCATCTGTGCCTTGCCTTGTAAGTTGAAACTTCCTCTTCTTCTTCTCTTCTTTTTCTTTTTTCTTTTTGGCATGATTAGCCCCAGAGCAGAATATGAGAACAGCACATTAAGGAACGTGGGAAAGAGGGCCACGTTTTTGTCTTTGTCCGGAGAAGCCTCATTTGTCTATGCTTTCTGCAATTATTCATAATTCTTAGCTGGGAGGTCTTGACCTGTTTAGGAACAGAACACAGTTAGCTATAATCTATATCTAAATGTAAATCTAACTCCTCTTAAACTATGAGGATTTAGCAGCTATCATGGTAATCGAATCAGGACTAGCATTTTTGTTTGATAAAAGTATTCTCTGGCTCAATGATTACATCTCTGGGCCACTGGATAGTGCTATTGCTTGGCACTAATTAAATCAGATGACTTCTCAGCTTGAAGAGAATCTTAAAGATAGCCTACTCCAATCTCTTTTTAATTTCTCCTGAATGTGCCTCAGTTTACTCTTGTGCCCCCTTCCCCCTCAGAAGTTGCCAAGTTTCACATGGCAGAGACAATGTGGCCCTTGGTCCTGAAACTGTGGAGGAATTTGGTATTCAGTGGAAGGTGTTCACTTTATCCTGCATATAGAAATGATTATTTTCTGCGACCTTCCAAAAAGATTCTAAATACAAGATGTCCTTCTGTGAGTTGGGGGCAGAGCGTGTGGGCAAAGACAGGATGGAACTGGATTGGGAAGTGGACCCAGAGCCCTGACCTTGTGCAGCTCTCTACTTAGTCTGAGTGTGGGATCACTGCTTGAATGACCTAAAGATGCTGAGATTCTCCTTTGTTCTTGGACTAAGACCGCAAAGAGAGTTTTTATGGTAATTCTTCTCTTCTGGCAATAATGAAAATGAAATATTAAGAGCTTTTCATTACAGACCTTAGGGAAATAGGCAAATATGTTACAACTTTCTAAAATATGTCCTGATTAAATATCTCATTTCTTCACTTCCATAATCGGGAGATAATAGACCAACTGATTGTGCTAAATGGATTCCAGCAAGCCTCACTTTCTTGTTCTTTCAAGGGGAATACTTATTTCTCCATTGTGTCATCTTTGTCTACGAAGGATAATTTATTCCTACTGTTCAAAGTAATTTTTTTAAAAAGAGAAAAGATCTAATAATCGAAGCTCTATTTCTGATTTATTTATGAATGTCTGTATATGTATGTATAGATATAGGTATGTTGAAAGTGTATTATTTTAGTTACGGAGATTAAGGAATTTTTTGCATCCTTCATAATACTTTTCTTTTTCCCTTTTATTTTGGGGGTAAAGTTTTATATTAATCATCTGCATCTTTATGAGCAGAAGTAAGTAAACATTATAAAAACGTTAGCACTAAGTCCTGATTTACTTACATAATGTGATTTGTTTTAGACTCCCAAATACCTCCTATACCAAATCTCTGGGTAGAAGAATTCAGTTAAATTAGACAGATAAGGACGGAGCACTTAATCTATGCTAAACACTGTGCTGATGTCTGGGTATAAAGGATGAACAAGTATGGATGCTTAGTGTCAAGTGGCAAGACTATTATTTTTGTGTGCTTGTATGTCTTGTTTCATGCATTACAAGTCAAAATATAGATGAGATTTTGGAACTGGAGAAGTTCTCTATTTGGAACAAGCAGGGAAGATCTTTCAGAATAGCCTGGATGGGGTTTTGAAGGATCTCCATCTGGGGTTTTGAATTTCACCAAGCAGCAACAGTGAAGATGGTCATTCCAGACAGTGGGAACAGCATGTGCAAAGACAGGAAAGCTTGTTTAAAAATTGCATCACGCTTAAGGGCAAATAGACATACTTTTCGGTTGCTGGAGCATGAAGGAGCAGGAGGGTGGAGAGATCAATATGGCTTAGGTTATGTTAATCCATGAAGACCAGTCGAGGAACTTGACCTTTATCTTATAAGAAATGAGGAACCAATGAAGGGAGCAAGGGGGAAAAAAGGCAGCTAGTCACTCCCAAGACCTTAGTTTCCCTCCTGTCCAGAGCTTCGCTACTTAGCCGCAGGAACACAGGTGATCGTGCCTCAGAGGCTGTCTGCCAGCATTCATTAAGACTGATGTTTAATCTCAACTGACAACATCAATGTCAAAATCAGAGCTTGGAGCTGGCAGTACTGCAACAGAGGCGTCTTTGGAGCTTCCATGAACTGGTTCAATAAACAATCTTACTGTGAAACATAGAGCTTGGTATTTAGAAGGGTGTTAACTGGCAGAGGCACGAAGTCCCAGTGTCTGTCCGCTGACTAATTCCACGGTGAAGTGTTGAGACACGGCTCTTAGCTCCAAGAAAGCATGGAGGTTTCTATTTGTATGCAAATCACTGCCATTCAGCTGTGAACTACAGCATGAGATGGCTCTGCCAGATGGGAAAGTTTGGGGCAGGGCCATTCTCCTTGCGGAAGGCCACCAGGTACCCACATGTGCTTCAGTGTGGCTCATTCTTACTTCTCACATTACTCCCTGGGGAGTAATCCTCGTAATCATGGGTGTCAAGGACAGGAAACGCCATTCCACCCTGTCATCATCTAGTAAACAAAATGCTACTCTTCAGTGAAATCCAGAGCTAATGTAATATTTGATGCAATTAGGAAATTGAGTCAGAGATATTGAGAAGGATAGCAGGGGAAATAGTAAATTGATAGACCAAGAAAACTCCCTAGGACTTTGAAAGGGTACAGGGTGCATGCACCTTTCAAAGGGAAACCATTGCGGTCTCAGCCCTGCAGCGATTAGGGGTGTGTCTCTGGAATCAGGATGCTTGGGTTTTAATCGTAGCTCCACCTCTTCCTAGCCAGGAGACTCCAAGTGAGGAACTTAAACTTCCTAAGGGAAGTTTCTCATCTGTAAGATAGTAGATGATTGAATTTAATCCCCTCATGATCCTAGGAGGTAGGTCTGATTCCGGTAGTTTAACAAATTGCCTGATACATAGCAAAGCCATAGAAGCTAGTTAAATTAAGTTTATTTATCCATGTAGTAGCTAATGCTGCTCTGTGAACACCAATTCACTGATCTGATTTCCCCAATAAAAAGGCAGCTCCTAAGGACAGAAACCACGTCTTCTCCCCTTATTGTCAGCGGTCTGCTCAGCAGCCTAACACTTAGCAGGTGTTCAACAAATAGCTGTTAAATGCACACCTTTCTTTAACCTTTAGTAGTATTTGTGGTGTTTTGGTATTTATTTTTCTTTATCCTCCTCCTTCATATCTCCTTCTCTATCATCATCATCATCATCGTCGTCGTTGTCATCTTTTATCCTCTCTATTTCCAGGGACAAAGAAAAGGAATCTGTCCCAGCAGTACTCGTGCAGATGACATGGAAAAAGCAACACTGCAGACAATCAGCTGTCCTTTAGGGATACTTGCTGGCTTGTGGATCGTTGATGTTTTCTGTTTGAATTTCCAGACCTACTTCTTACCCGTTCCCAGCCCTACTCTGTGGTGTAAGTTCCTGGCTGTTTTTGCCCCTTTATGCTTAGGCCACTGTGAGGTGGTGGCGTTGCCCCCCTCCCCTTTCCTCTGACCCTCATGTTGATGGGACAGTAATACTCTCTTACCTGTTACCCTGGAAGTCCTATCTCTAATCTCCAGTCCCCGCCTCTCTCTCTGGCGGATTAGAAATCTCTAGCCCATCTTTGTGGGCTGCTCTTTCTTGGGGGAGAAAAATCCAGGATGCTTTCAGACTCAGTCCTTTCCTTTCTACCGGCCGGCCGGGTTCCTCCTCCCCAGAGTGCATCCTGCAGGTGAGTGAGAGTGAGTTTGGGTACCGTGACCCATATCTTGGCATCATTCTTTCTCCAATTCCTGCTCTGGGGATCAGGCCAGAGCCTTTCCTTTTTTATTTTTGGTTATTTTTCCTCTTGCTCCCCTGACTGCCTGCTGGCTACTTTGAGGTTCTTCTAGTGCAGCAAATGTCTTATATTCCTGACTACTAACTGACATGGAAAAACTTTAGTTTCTTTCCCACAAGGCTTCTGGGCTCAGTCCTAAGGCAGAACTGTGGCCAGCTTTCTCTCTAGGTGTCCCTGAAAATTTGGAATCACTACTTGGAGGTCAAGGTAGATTTTTGTGGTCAAAACAGCTCTTCCTCATTTCCTCAACATTGTTTCCAAGCAAGGCCCCCTATAATTTAGCTAGTTAGATTTTTGAAATTCATAATAACATCTCAATATTTGTTGCTTTGAGATGCTTTAAAAAATTGTTTTTTTCTAATTTAATTTTTTAAAATTAAAATTTGCATTCAATATTATTTTGTATTCATTTCAGGTGTACAGCATAGAGGTTAGACCATCATATATTTTACAGGGTTCCCCCTGATATTACCAGTACCTACCTGGCACCATACATGGTTATTACACTATTATTGCCAGTATTTCCTGTGCTGTGCCTTATACACCCCCGTGACTGTTCTGTCACTGCCCATCTGTGCTTCTCAGTCCCCTCACCTTTTCACCTAGTTTCCCAACCCCTTTCCCCTCTGACAACCATCAGTCTGTTCTCTGTATCTATGAATCTGTTTCTGCTTTGTTTGTTAATTTATTTTGTTCTGTAGGTTCCACATATTATTGAAATTGTATGGTGTTTGTCATTCTCTGACTGGTTTATTGCACTTAGTGTAATGCGCTTTAGGTCCATCTGTGTGGTCACGAATGGTAAGATTTCATTTGTTTTTCTGACTGAGTAGTATTCCATCATGTAAATGTACCACAGCTATTTAATTCACTCATCTATTAATGGGCACTTGGGTTGTTTCTATAGCTTGGCTATTGTAAATAACACAGCAGTGATCATGGAGGTGCATATATACTTCTACTTTTACCTCATTTAATCCTTTAGTAGGACAAAGAAGGACTCTGAAGCTAGGAGCATTTACATTGCAAGATCCATTGTGGATAACGAAACTTTCAGGATCAGAAATTCTGGGCTCAAAACCTTTCCTCTACTCCAAACTGCCTATCAGGATATCAGGATCCAAATGGGATTCTAAGACTCATTTAATAATTCAAGCTTTTTTTTTTTTTTTTTTTTTTTTACCATGGGGACAGGGAAGACTTGCTCAACTAATGTATTACCAGCTACAAACGGCTCTTTCACCATCTGTTGAATAAGAGAGAGACTTACTCATACACCTAAAACAAGATATACTTGTTATTTATAAAGAAATACATAAAAAGGAAATATGAAACTTTTGTATAAATTTTTTATGAGGGAAATACAGCTTTAGAAACCCAAAAATATAACCAGAGATTTCCACAAGTTCACTTGAAAATATGCTCACTTAAGAAAAATGGTATTTTATTTTGTGAAAATGTATTTGGAGACTCATTTCTGCAAGAGATAGTTTCTGCTTTGAAACTAGTAAACTTAATTTTGAGATTACCAGCAAAATGAAACAAAATTGGAAGAGGAGTCTCAGAGACAGTATGGGTTTATGTATATACATTCTTGTGTCACAGTTTGAGAAATGTCATCATTAATAGACTCTACCAATACAGGAGCAGTTCACCCCATTGGAGGAGTCAGAAGAAGGTCATGTTTAATGTGAGTCTCTTAGGGATGAAGGGAAAGAGGAAAGGAGATAAATATGATGGGATGAGGGAACAGCAATCGCTTGTAACAAAAACCATTTCTTGAAAGCTCTCGATGTCATGGCCAGAGCTCATCTGCACGTGCACATTTTAGGACATAACATGTTCTAGGAAGTGTGGGCAGTGCCATAGGGCTGGATGGCAGTGTGTGTTATTGGACAAATGACCGAAGAGGAGGTTGATTTAAGAGATCAGCTTGGAAGGACATGGACCCAGACCAGTCCTAATGCCTTCATGTGCATTCGTCATACTGTGGACTTGGGTTGGGTGTGATGTGGTTGAGAGGGAAGAAGAGGCAAAGTTTGAAACATGAAAGAGATCAGTTCAGAATCAAGGACACATATTGACCCATATCTGTTACTTGAATCAGTTTCTTGTGCATTTCTGTCTCTATCACCATGTTATTATTATTATTTCTGAAAAAAGTGTTTTTCAATATAGTCTTACTTGAACACTTCATAAAATCACATGTATGTTCAAAGTTGTATTTTATGGTTAATCGGAAATTGTTGACACTTCCAATTATAAAAAAAGAATGAAAAAAAATAATTCCCAAAACATACAGATTCTGGAACTTACCAAAGCCCATATATATCGACTGAAAAAGAATCCAGAGGGTAAAACCTACTGGATACATTAAAGAAACTTACTAGACTTAAAGGCACAAAACATATCTGATGTCACTGTCATTCACTCTTCTGAACACACCAAACTTACCCACTAATTGTGCTTGATAGCATAGGCCTCTTGCTTATAAACCCCTTCTGACTATCTCAGTAGCTCATTCCCTCTCATCTAATACATCAGGAAAAATCTACTGGCTCCACCATCAGAATGGCTTCTGAGCCTTTGGGCTTGGATCTGTTCCTCCTGTCATTATCATCATCTTTTCCTGGTTTAATAAAAATGGACTCCCTATTCCCACACAGCAGCGCCAGCTGCTACACCGATCCAGATGGGTTTCCTAGAACACACACCTAGCTGGGAAAGCCTGTACTACAAGGGGTCTGCCCTCTGGAAGATGAATCTGTTTTGTTTTGTTTTTGTTTTTGGTCGCCCCTCATATAATTGTGTAAAAAATCAGATTGTAGCAGTATACCAGTGTTTAAGAATAATTTCTAGGAGACTTAAATCTGTAAAAATTTTGTTCAGTGATTTACTAGGGATTTTGCTGAGAATTTGAGCGAAAGGATTAATTATTCTATTACCATTTTAGAACCTCTTGGACAGTTTTGAACCATGGTGGTTTGGGAATTATTATCAAAGGCATTAGCGTCAGAGAGAAGTCAGGAGGGATTTTTTCCCCTGGTGATAAACTTTTGAACCATTATCCAGTTAATTTAAAATACTTTAAAAAATGATCCACTTACTATTCTCCTTGTATGAATATTCTGCTAATACCCAATAGAAGTGTCAAGGAACATTTTTTCCTGATCTAAAGCTTAAGCTTTCCTTTTCTTAATTTCACCCATTACTCTTACTTACATCTCCTTGTTCATGTTAAATATTTACTCTCCACTCCCATCCTTGCACACTTCAGCTGTGTTTCTGGAATTGGTGAACTGCATTAAATTCTTCTGTCTCTCTCTTTGCTTTGTCTCTCTTTTTCCTCCTCTTATTTTTCTTTGGTCTTTCTCCAGTTTAACTCCAAATTCCAGGAGTTAAAGTGCGCAGTTCTGATCCACAGCCCGTCTCATGGCTGGGACACATCAAAGCCTACTTCAGGTCCCATGTCGCCGAGGCTTGTTGCACCCTCGGGTCATGCCAGATGGTGTCTGTTGCTTTTTGCATGTGCTCTTACTTCACCCAGAGCATTCCTGTGAGATGGTTATCCTTATTCTCATTTTAAAGGTGAAAAAATGGACTCAGTTGGGATTTGAACCTCAGATCTGTCCCACTGACTCCAAATCCAAGAGTCTTTGTGTTCCACCATATAGCGGTAAGCCAGATTTCTCTCGGGCAGCCATTTCACTTTCTGAGTTTTCATTTACTTTTCACTTTATTTTTTCCACAGCCGTATTGAGATATAATTGACATATAACATTGTGTAAGTTTAAGGTGTACTATTTGTTGATTAGATATATGTTGCAAAAATGATAACTGCATCATATTACATAATTACCATTTCCTTTTTGTGGTGAGATCATCTAAGATCTACTCTCTTAGCAACTTCCAAGTGTACAAAACAGTATTGTTGACTGTAATCACTATACTGTACATTCGGTCCCCAGGAATTAATTCATTTTATAGCTGGAAGTTTGTACTCTTTGACCAATATCTCCCTCTGTTCCTCCACCCCTAGTTCCTGGTAACTACCAGTCCAGTCTCTGATTCTGTGAGTTCGGCTTTTTTAGATCACATATCTGTGAAATCATACTTATTTGTCTTTCTCTGTCAGAAACTTTACTTACAGTATGTACTCAACGTCCATCCATGTTGTTGCACATGGCAGGATGTCCTTTTTCATTCATATATATGTGTGTGTATATATATATATATATATATATGAAATCCTCTTTATCCATTCATACAACTCCATGACAAAAATATAAACAGTATGATTAAAAAATGGGCAGAGTAACTGAACTGACATTTTTCTAGAGAAGACATATGAAGGGCCAGCAGGTACTTGAAAAGGTGCTCAACATCAGGGGAATGCAAATCAAAACTGCAATGAAATATCACTTCACACTTGGAAGAATGGCTATCATCATGAAGGCGAGAAAAGTGTTAGTAAGCAGTGTCGAGAAAGAGGAACCCTTGTGCACTGTTGATGGGAGTGGGAATTAGTGCAGCTACTAGGGAAAACAGTATGGAGGTGCCTCAGAAAGAATGAAAAATACAACTACCATGTGATGCTGCAATCCCATTTCTGGGTATAGATCCAGAGGAAATGAAAACAGGCACTCAAAGACATGTCTGCACGCTCATGTTAATTGCAGCATTATTCACAATAGCCAAGATATGGGAACAGCCTAAGGTTCATGAGTGAATGACTTTTCACTTTAACCTCTGGGCTCCTTTTAGAAATAATGCTGTTGAAGCCTCTCAGTAGTTGATATCATAAAAATTAGTATTTTTCTCCATCACCTTTCTTCTTAGCACAACTTCTCCCCTCCCCACAATCCTGCTCTCAACTCTCAAATGTTCACATTGCATTTCATTTTTGTCTACATATCTCATGTCTTTGGGTTTCTTTGGATAAATTAGCTGTCTTTATCAGTATTTGCAATGCCTTCTCATTTATTACCATTTGTGAATTTCATTAACAAGCTATTTGCTCCCTCCTCAGGTTATTAATGAAGAAGCTAAATGAGACTCAATCCATCAAGCCCTGTGCCACCCCACTAGCAAACTAGGTACTCAGAGGTTTATGATTATTTCTTGTTTGTGACTCTTGAGCCAGTTCCCAAACCAGCTGAGAGTACTCATAGCCAAGCCAATTTCAATTAATTGTGCAAGGAGAATTTCATGAGCTAAAGCAGCACCTGCTTCTCTAAACTAAGATGGATTCACGTAACCTACTAAATTGAAGTTACGTCCAAATAGCAGTTATGGGACATTTCTCTGGTGATCGTTAATCTTATTTTTTGAATTTTTATTTGCGTCATATTTTCTGGGACCAGGAATTGTTGCTTAAATATTTCTGTTTGTCACTTCTATGTTTGAAAGTCAGTATGGATATGTATGTTCTTATCTTCATAATTTAGAAGATTGCGTGTTTTAATTTTGTTTCCTTTTCTACAGCAGCTGATAATTTTCCTGCATATAGTTTGTGCTAAAAACAAATTTTATGAGCAGCACTGTGCAATAAAAAATGAACAGGCTTAGGTTCAAATCTCTGCTCCATGACTTCATAGTTGTATGATTTTGGACAGATAATAATGTCTCCATGTTCACACAAACCTCAGAATAATATCACAGTGAAACAAAATTTATAAAAATAAAAACATTAATAGTAATCTCTATCTTACCATCTTTCAAAATTTTCATGAGGATTAGAATTAATGACATTAATAAGTACTCAATAAAAAGTAGCCATTATTGAATTAAATTTTTTTCTTCATTTACAAAGACTTTTGGACTTACTGATGTATTCATATGATTATGTTCCATTAATTAATTTTAAAAATAGTCAAAAAGTCCAATAAGAGAAAATAAGAGTCTAGTATGGAAAAAGTCATCAACCTCACTAGGAATTAATGAATTTCAAATAAAAAAATGAGATTGTATTTTGCACCCACCAGACTTATAAAAATTTCACTGAGAGGACTTGCCAAACTAACAAGATATATGGAATCAAGAATACAGACACTGTTTATGGGACAGTAAGGAACCATTCCTTTTCTAGGTGTTTTTAACTGTTCTCCAAAGTTGAATATCAATGTGGCCTTATGAGCCCTCCATACCTCTTGGGATTCTCAGACACATGTGAGGAGAAGTTCATTGTGCAGGATATTCATTGCTTTACTGGTAATAACTGTAAGGAAGTAGAAGTAAGTAACTTATTAGAGTGGATAAATGGATTATATATATACTATAGCATATTCATTACTGGAATTCTATTATGAATTAAGGCTTAATAAGGCTGCATATGATAGAGAACCAATTACTGGCCCTTAACCAAAAAGGAATTCTGCTTTTCTCCCTTAATGTGAACCCCGAGGTAGGACTACCGGTAGCTGCTACGGTAGCTCCGTGCAAGCTTCTGTATATCCTGCTTGGCCATATCTGGCATGGAGCTCTTTTCCTTCTGGTTGCAAAACAGCTGCATTGCCACCATGAATCACATCCTCATTCTAGGCAGGACAAAAGCAAGGAAGAGACACAGAGGAGGAGGGGGCAGCTGAGGCATCAGGAGTTTTCCTGAGCAATCCCAACCAGAATTTGCTTACATCTCCTCACCCACAAGTGTGTCGTAGAGCTAAGCCTGCAAGAGGCCTGGAATATATTGTCTAATTTTGTATACAACATTGAAAAAAACCGTATTTCTTTTAGTAAGGAAAAGGGTGAGGCATGGTATTGGGCAGGCAACCTGCAGTGTCTGCCTTCTCTGTTTAAAAGTTAAAAAAAAAGAAAAGAACTTTATTTAGATTGATAAATCTGGATAAATCTCAGTAGCACAATTTGAGTGAAAAATCTAAGGAACAAAACAACATCCATGATATGATACAGTTTTATAATTAAAAATAAAAGCCACATACAGACTAATACTATCTGTTGTTTATGAATATGTATATGTATTAACAATGAGGAAACATGTCTGGAAAAGCTATTCTACTTGGGGAATAAATCAGGGCAGGAGGCAAAGGGAATTTCAATTGTTTCTTTAATGTGTGATTTCTAAGCAAAAGTTCTGAAATTAAAAAATGATCATAAACATCTTTTATGAAATGATATGTCTTAGAGTTTGCTTCTTAGTTATGTGAATTGAATCACATCTTTTAGGTGCCTAGTTGCAATGCTTTGATGTTTACAGAACCTCTTTTATTCCAAACTTTTTAAATATAAAAGAGTCAACCCTGAGGTGACAATCTAATTAAATTGATGTAATCATTTTCCAAGAATGAGACTTGTCATTTAAAATCCATAATAAATATTTTGAAGAGAAAAATAATAAGAAAACATAAATAGGGATTTGCTTTTAGCAATCTATTAAAATATTTAATTTTGAATAAGAATGAAATAGTTCGTGTTATCCAGTGCTCTCTGAACTCTGAGATCCTTCTGGAGGAAATTACAAAGATGAGACTAAATGGCATTTGATACAAGAGCACAATTGAAGTGTTTTTGGTAATATATGTTGTGTTATAAAACTGTTATGAAAATATATTGTTACAGAAGCGATAAAGTCTGTAAAATTCTTTTCTAATTCCTAAATCAAGTTTAAAGCTTAAAATATTTACTGGCAGCAATAATGAGATGATAAAGACTAATGGAACTGATAAAAACATTTGTTTATGCTGGGAATAACCCTTATAATTTTTACTATTTGTTTATACATTTATTCAATAAACTTTTATTAAATAGCTTTTATAAGTGAGGCCTTTGCCAGGTACTGGGAGTTCAGATTTTATACAATTACTGTCCTGGCATTTAATGAGATAATAGAAACATAGACATGTAAAAAAATAAAAAACCAAACAAACAAACTGTAAAAGTATCAAAAAAAAAAGTGTTATTAACAGCGTCAGAGGCCTATGACTGCCTTTGAATGGCAGGATGTAAAGACTTAATTTTTAAAGAAATGTTTTATTTATTTATTTTTGGAGAGAGGAAGGGAGGGAGAAGGAAAGGAAAAGAAACATAGGTTGGTTGCCACTAACTCTGGGGTTAGTGGTGGTGGGGAGTGCACCCTGCTGGCCTGCACCCTGGGCATGTGCCTGACCACAGGGGCTCAATGCACTGAGCCACACCTGCCAGGGCTGTGAAGACTTGATTTAATGACCGAACCAGTCCAGATACCAGCAGGAAGTGGATTCCATACCCCAAATAGGATAATTCGAGGTCAGTGAATAAAGAACCATTCCCAAAGTGTGGCCAGGTAATAAAGCAACTATAAGACATCATGGGAATGTACCGCCCTAAGCTCAGAGCGAGCATGGGGAAGAAAGAGTCCATCTCCTTCTACCTGGGAATTCTTGTGAGGGCTCCCCATTGGCTGAATACAGCTGGAAGCCGTTGTCCCAGTCACTAACAGGTGTTGTATGCACTGACCTTTTTGGGAAAGAAAACCAGGCTGAGATGGAAAAATTAAAATTTAAAATGAAAAAAAAAAGGGGGGGCAGGAGGAAGCTAATGGAGTAGGAAGGAGAATGGTAAAATTTGAGATCTGAAATACAGAAATAGTGAGGATCTAGAAATAAAATTGAAGAAATGCAACATCCACCACCATATCCACAACCAACTAGCAAAGACTGATAAAAATGGAGAGAGAATAAGGGTATTTTAAGAATGCGAAAAAGAATGTGAGACGGCTGATGACAAGAAAAGTAGTTTTGAGAGGTTGGAGAGGGGAGAAATAGTAAGAGTGTAGAATGAAAACAAGTTGTAGTAAGAGAGAAAATAGGATTTAAAATGAAAATAAGGGGAAATAAGGTAAAATGGAGTGAGAGAAGGGAGGAGCAAAATATGAGATTTGAAATAAACTATACAGTATTCCTTCACTTATCGTGGGTATTACATTCTAGAACCCCCATGAAGTAGGAACCTTACATTTATTCTACACTCTTAGACCTATGTAACGTTAACAACATACGTATACAGTACTGCAAAATCCCACGATATAGTGAAAAATCCGCGATAAATAATTAAATATAATATTTAAAAAAATCCCGCGATACAGTGAGTCCACGATAAGTGAACTGAGATATAGAGAGGGACTACTGTAATATAAAAACTAGTGACTTAATATGCACAAACTTAAAGGACAAGAAATGAATGTTAAAAAGCTATGCAGGAGAGAAAATAATGCAAGTCATGAAGACTGCGGTAGAATTAGTCTCGGTAGAATCTAGTGCTTCTTATCACTTTCTTCTCTTTCTGGATTCACCCCTAGTGCTGTCAGATAGTGGTCCCATTCTGGCTCTAGGCAGTCTGTTGGAGAGTACCAGTGATCCACAGTCTGTGGCTGTCTCCTTCAGTTGTTAATCTAGTCAATCTATAATCAGCAGTCAGGTTTAAGAACCACAGCATGGGGCAGAGTAATTCCTGCCAGCAGGGCTATTGCTTCCCCTCAGGCCAATGCCCCATGGAGGGGAGTGGTCTGCCTGAGCAAGATGGCTCCTGAAGTATGGGGAATGACTCAGGCACAGGGATTCTGGTGGCTGCTCCCTCAGTTCTCTCCCCAAAGCCACCAACCCCAAACTCTCCTCAAGTGTCTCTAGTCCACTCTGTGCCCCACTTTGCTTGAGCCCAGGGTAAGTGGCTGCAAACGAAATTTTATATGTTGCCCCTTTAAGAGGCTCTCTGTGTCTGTGGCTGTCTCTCATGGGAAGGCAGAAACCCCGCTGCTTTTTGCAGCTGGATGTTATCTGGGTTCCTTTCTGGCTTCGGTGCTGTAGGCTGGGGAGCCCAGCTTGGGGTTTAGACTCCACACTTCTCAGGAGGAACCACTTGGCCACTGAAATTTCTTTCTGGCTCTTTAGCTGCTGCCCATGGGAGCCTAGCCAGCCTTCTCACTTCTCCTCTGCACGCCCTACCAGTGATGTTGTGGTAAAGTGGTTTCTTCTCTCTGTCTGTGGTTATAAGGCTTCCCTCCAGCTACTGCTCAGTTGTTATTCTGGATGATTTCTCTACAATTCAGTTGTAATTCCAGATTGGTCCTAGGAGGAGGGTTAGTGTAGCTTCCATTTACTCCTCTGCCATCTTGGCCCCAAGTTCTGAGCTGTGTTATTAGTGCATTAAATAGCTTGTTTTTGAGGTAGGTCTATTAACTTATAATCCCAATGTGGTAATGTAATGATAAGCATAGATAATATATCAGGATAAGAATTGTTAAGTGACAGTTTCTACTAGTGACAAAGTAAAAATTGAAGGAAATGTTAAGATTCACTTAGAAGTTAATGCAAATTGAGATGTCACTTTTGGCAACCAGCTCTGGAACTAGTTGTAGTCCTTGGATCTCACATTTAAAACTCCTGTTTTAAAGTTTATTTATAATATTTTAAAACAAATCAAGTGATTTTTACAGTCATTAAATTCACCAAACATAGGATGCATGCATATCTTATGCCAAACATTATGATGAGGAGATGGATTGTGAGGGAAAAAAAATGTTTTTAATACTTTATCTTACTTTTTGCGATGGCATGAATGGACCTGGAGAGTATTGTGCTAAGTGAAATAAGCCAATCAGAGAAAGAGCAATAACATGATTTCACTCATATGTGGAATCTAATGAACCAAATAAGCTGACAAACAAAGTAGAAACACACTCACAGATACAGAGAATAGACTGACAGTTCTAGGAGGGGAGGAGAGTTGGGGGCTGGGTGAAGAAGGTGACTGGATTAAGCAAAAGAAAAAAACAGAAAAAGAAAACCTCACAGACAACAGGATGGTGATTATCAGAGGGAAAGGGGGTGGGGGAGGTAGAAGAGGGTAAAGAGCGGGCGTAAATGGTGATGGAAGGAGACTTGACCTGGTGTGGTGAACACATAATACAATATACAGGTGATGTAGTATAGAATTGTACACCTGACACCTATGTAATCTTATGAACCAACGTCAACCCAACAAATTCAATAAAAATAAAAAACGATTTTGTAGAAAAATTCAATTATCCCCAAATGACATATAAAGGTTTCATATACTACTTCATGGAGATAATTCATAAAACAGTGATGTTCATGGAATACTATACTGATTTTAATGTAATAAAAAAATCTACAGATTACTAAATTGCTTCAATGGAAAATGTAACCTCTTTTCATGACAGAGCTTTAGCCAATTATAGTCATTGTTAATTCTTACAATTAAAGACATGTCATGCCTTGTTTCCGGGAATAGGCTGCAAAGATACTACCTTCCATTAAATGTTGCTACAGATGTACTACTTTTAAAAACTCCTTGTTGAAGTAAAATGCAAATAAAGACAAACACATCTAACACAGATGTCTAGCTCAACGAGTATTTGCAGACTGAATGTATTCATGTAACTAGCACCCTGATTAAGAAACAGAATATAAAAGGTACCCTGCAAGTTCCCTCCCAGGTAGTATGCTCTAGCTAGCTTCCATGAT
Source organism: Furipterus horrens (assembly GCF_987537825.1). Classification (NCBI taxonomy): domain Eukaryota; kingdom Metazoa; phylum Chordata; class Mammalia; order Chiroptera; family Furipteridae; genus Furipterus; species Furipterus horrens. The sequence goes on from NW_028327183.1 coordinate 8,581,036, forward strand.
GTTCAGTAACATACATTCATTTGACCTGTTTTTGTATTTTATGTCAGTTGAAATCACATGACATGAACTCTCATGCCAGGTTTCTTTCACTCAACATCATGCTTGTGTGATGAATCCATATGGCTCGCCACTGTAGTTGAACATTACTGATACTCATAATTGGCGAAATTTCATTGCATGAATATACCACAATTCCCTTGTTCGTGCTACATCATCTTCAATGTATTGCATCACCGCCAGCCATCCCTCTTTGTAGCGCTGTTGCTTTTCTTAGCTTTCAAGTTCTTCAATATATTTTGAACTAGAGATACTTGCAAGGGACTGAGGTGCTAACAGAAGAAAGTGAGTCTCCCAGTATAGAGGCACCCACCTCATTTTAGAACTGAGTGTGGTTCCTGAGTCAGTGAACCTCCCTTGGCTCATCATTGTTGGGATTTCTTACAGATTATGGGAATGGTGTGGTTGTCTCTCGCAGTTTCCAGGCTTCCTTTGAGTTCTTACACCTTTCTGAGTGGTCGTAGGTAGGGCAGTGGCATAGGCTGAGAGATTGATATGTGGCCTGCTAACCAGATGACGTTTTACGTTGGCACATTATCTTCTATTTACTTTTTAGGATATTTTTTAAAGGAGGTCGCATTATTCAGCAGGATTTGTTCTAATTTAAAATTTATGCTGTTCTGATTGTGTCAGTTTAGAGATCTGTATGTGTGCTCGCCGGCTCTCTCACTATCGTTTGTAATCAACCTGGCACTTCCTTCCATGCCAGTATCTGTGTAATTACATTAATAGGATAGTATCCTCGGGGATTTCATCCATATTCTGCCTGGAAAGTGAAAAACCAGAATCTTGTAAGCCCCTGTTTTTCATGAAATCACCTTCAAAGGATTGATCTTCTGTGTATTTTCTTAGACTTTATCAGCTTATAAAACACTGCTACAGTGAAACCGATACCACCGTCACTTTGCAGAATAATAATTGGCTTTATTAAAAAAAAACGTAACCCAATTCTTTCCAAGTTATTTTGGATAAAAGGAAAGTGTATTTAGAAAAAAATGTATTTACAGGTGAAATTTAGAAAGATGTAGGTAATGTTGAGTTTGAACATATGGCATGCAGCTTATTACAAGTGAGCTTTTCTGCAAGTCCTTTAACCCCTAGAGAAATGTTTCAGATTGCAAAGTTTCAGGTTTGAGCCCAAACCTACAAGATTACAATGTCTATGGGTGGGAACTGGGAATCAGAATTGTTAACAACAAATCCAGCCCATGAGTTTCTGTCTAGTGCACAATCTGACCTTCATCTCATACTTAAAAGATCCTGTTGGAGTGAGTTTTATCATACGAAAGGTAGAAATGGAATATTTTTATTCTTTTAAAATTAAAAAAACATTTTCAATTACAGTTGACATTCAGTATTATTTTATATTAGTTTCAGGTGAACAGTATAGTGGTCAGATAGTATTTTATGAAGTGATCACTGATAATTCTAGTACCCACCTGGCACCACATAGTTATTACAATATTATTGACTATATTCCCTGTGCTGTGCTTTATATCCCTGATTATTTTTATTCTTAATCCAGGCAGAATAGCTAAAACTCTACATTTTTATCCTGTAATAAAATAACATTTTGCTAGTAGCAGACTTACTGAAGAGTTCTAAGAATTAGGAACAGTAAGAGAAGACTCTGTTCCATTAGGGGAAATATCTTTCACAAAGTCCCTGTGTTTTACATGGAAAGAGAAGGGCAGCCAGAAGCATTTTTGTTTTTACTCAATTAAACTCATATTTATCAGAATTACTTATCTGTATTTTTTCCCTTAGAATTTGTTTTCCATCTAAAAGTGGTATGTAATTCAGAACAGTGTGTGCTAGTGAAAGGGAAGGGAACAAAACTAGATGTAACACTGGAGAACGGAGGCACGATCCATTTTGAAGCATCATAAACAAGAGAAATCCTTCATTCAAGATATTTGGAGCTGCACTGTTTAGGACAAATGACACTAAGTTCCTGAAAAAAATAACTCCAAAATATCAAAGCAAAAATTGGTTTGCAAAGGATGGTCCAGAATAATAATAAAAACAACTTGAAATTATGTTCAGGGCCATCTGGTAAATATGTTTTTACTTGCCTTATTACAGTTCTGAAAAAAAAAAAAGAATCCTTCCTAAATAGCTTCCGTTAAGGCCCGGATCTAAAGGAAGAGAAGCAAAAAAAAAAAAAAAAAAAAAAAAAAGGCTAACTAGAAGAAAAAATATATTTACGCAAAAGTAATGGGATTTTTGCTGCTTTTCTTTATATGAGCGTAAAGGGTGTCCGCCTGACCGGTGTGGCTCAGTTGTCCCACAAAACAAAAGGTCGCCGGTATATTCCCACAAAACAAAAGGTCACCAGTATATTCCCAGTCGGGGCACATGCCTGGGTTGCGGATTCAGTCCCAGGTCAGGGTGCATAAGAGAGGCAACTGATCGATGTTTCTGTCTCAGATCCATGTTTCTCTCCCTCCTCCTCCCTCCCTTTTCCTCTCTCTAAAAATAAATAAAATCTTCTGAAAAAAGATTAAAGGGTGTCATATGCCAGTGACATACTTTGGGGAATGAAGTAAAACAGACTCAGACGTAGCTGTGTTTTGGAGGCCTGCAGTGGGGCGTAGCTGAATTTCTGCCAGGTTTTGACACCAAATTTTAGAAACAGAATTTCTTTAGAAACCTAGGGAAAAATACCCCAGTGATTGGGAATAATGCTTTTGGACAATTAAAAAACATGGTGGAGAGTTTGCTGACTGTCTTCTTAATTTCCATCTATGAAACCTAGACTTAATAGAGACATCATAATGATAATAACTATTTAAGATGAACTTGGTACCAGCTACTGTAATAAGTACTTAATATACACTCTCAGGTTTAATTGTTGCATTTATATAGAACTTGATATATGTATATATAATATGTACACATACATACATAGAACTATACATATTATAGACTATATATAAAAAGTCTGTGTCGTCGGCGGCGGCAGCCGTCCGTCTCGAGAGACGATGGGGTGTAGCTTCTTAAGAGTCTATCTGCACTGCCGAGAATGGTTGTGCAGTCCGACTCGGGAGTGACACGGTATCTGTCTCCTCCCGTGTTGAATCGACATCTTGCGATGACGCTGGAGTGTCCTCTCCAGTGAAGCTGAAGCTACAGAGCCTGGGCAGGGTGATATGGAGGGTCTGCTGTTGCCCATGCAGCAGACCCCCCCTCTCTTCGCAGCTGAAGGGTCCAAGGGAAAGACGGAGTCAATACAGCTTGGGTTCAGGTGCGCCGCAGGAGTTGCCGGTGTTGACTACAACGTCAAACCGCCTTAGGGACTCCGGCTCCGGATTTTCTGTCGGGGTTTACTCCCTTAGCCTTTCCCCTGAAGAGGTATGCCGCAAGGCAGCGGAGGTTTTTTGGAGTCAGAGGATATAGTCTAGGAAATTATACTTTATATAAAAATATTAATTCTATGGAAAACAATGTGTTGATCAATGTTGAAAGTCTTGGTCTAGTTTCAGCCTCCAACCCAACCCTATCACCAACCAAAACATTTTCCCTTCTTTCTCTTACATAAGCTTCATAATAGCAGGAATTTTGTCTATTCTGTTCATTGTTTTACCCTCTTTCCCTAGAAAAGTGTTCAGTAACTACTAAGATCTCAGAACGCAGTTGAATGACTGAATAACGTATAATGCAGACTACCTCATGCATTTATTGTTATATGCTCTTCTTCTGCAAGTCATGCATCCACATACATACTTAAAATGACCAAGAAGCACTGTTTAATGGGAAGAGATGGACTAAGAAGTTCTAGGTCTCAGGGGAATTGTAACAGGTGTTTCTTAGGGGTTTTGTGGGATGTAGATGAGGTATAACACCAGCTAAACCTCTAGAGTAGGGTCGGTAGGTGGGAGGTGCCCAGCAGTGATCCCCTGCAGGTACATTTCCCCTGCCCACCATCACTTTCTCCTTACAGATTCTGCTTTGGAATGTGTCTCTAAGATTAGCAGGTCAATGTTGAAGAGAGGAATTTGGGAAATTGTTCAGTGTTCTAAAATCCCAGCCACCTCCATTACTTATTGAAAACGGAATTGGATAAAATTGGTTCCAGCCACCTTATTCTAGGGCCCTGGCATGGACTTGGGCCCTGTCCTTTCTGCTGTCAGAATATGTCAGAAATCCTGTGGAGGCTTTCCTTCTACAGGCTTTTCAATAACCAACAGTTAAAAGATGGGTCAAATAATTAAGACAGCTCTATTTGACATAACCAAGAAACATTGCTCTGGGAGCTGGGGAAAAGGTAGAATAGCTGTTCTCCTATCTAGCGCATCTATTGAATTTTAAATGAATGAATGAATGGCAAATGGAGAATTCAGAACTTAATACTAAATGTCGCCTGCATCCGAGACGCTGTACCTCCAGATGCTGGATGCTGTGAGAGATGTAGTCACGAAGTGGAATGCGCAGTTACTAAGACCGAAAGAAGTCTGTGTAGGGCCGGAATGAATGGCGGGGCACTTGAGAATGGATTCAAACCCCTGAGGGGATGGGAGGTTTCAGTAAGGGGCTGGCACGTGAAATGTGTCTAGAGCAATGAGAATTCCGCAAGGGGAATTCTAGAAAAGTATGGCAGGAGAGCCTGCAGGTTAAAAGGTAAGGCTGTGGGGTCGGCAGACCGTAGTTCTAAGCGGAGCCAAGCACACTCTTTGCTGTCTGACCTGTCCGTCTCAGCTGCTTCATCGGTACAGGAGGGCGGGCAGTGGTTGGGCCCAGGCTCCTTGTGAAGGCTAAGTGGGGTGGGGCACGGGAGGGAATTAGCACAGGCTTCAGACCCAAAAGTTTTCAGTAAATTTAAGTTCCAACTGTTACTATGCTGAGGATGAGGATGCTTTTTCCTTTTTCATTAGATGTCCATTTTTTTGTGCAAGGGCACAAGTCCAGAGAAGCCAGAGGAACTTGGCATACCCTATGCCGGGGGCTCAGTGTGGATTTCTGTGTGAAGAGCTTACATTCCACCTGGTTGGGAAGTTAGGAAGAAGGGGGATGCCCTCGTATTGGGCACTCACACTGCTCTTGGGCTGGAGGCTTGGGGAGGGCGCAGAAGCTGTCCTGCCTCCTAGGTGCTGAGAGTAGGGAGGTTGGGCAATATCCCAGGCCATTCTGAATGCAAGGAAGACCGTGACTAGTTTCCTCAGAAGGGGTACAAATGTGTCACAAGAGCACAGAACTAGAAATGATCAGTTTTGCTTTGAAATACTAAGAGGTGAATTAACATGCATCTTCAAAGACGAGGGATTAAAAAATGATCCAAAGGCTGTTTTTGATTCTAGAAGTGCCACCACCTTCCTGGCTTTGACATCTGGGTGATTTGCTTAACTTCTGTAAGCCTGAGCTTTGTTTTTTCTTTTCTATTGAATTTATTGGGATGACATTGGTTAATAAAATTACAGATTTCAGGTGTACAATTCTCTAATACATCATCTGTATGTTGTATTGTGTGCTCACCACCTGAAGTCAAGTTTCCTTCCATCACTACTTACCCGCTTGTCTGCCTCCCTTCGCTGGTCACCGCCACACTGCTGTCTTTGTCTTGAAGTTTGTTTGTTTTCCTTACTCCCTTCACCTTTTCCACCCGACACTACAACCGCCCTCCTCTCTGATGTTACCAGTCTGTTCCCTGTCTGTGATTCTGTATTCACTATTTTGTTTGTTTGTTTTGTTCACAGAGATAATATGATACCCATCGCTTAGAGCTATAGTGGGATTGATGGAAGATAATCCGCGTAAAGGAGTTTACCTGGCACAATGCCAGCAAACTGATTCAATAAATCACTTGTATTTATTAGTATTATCTCAGGCTGTTTTATATACTACAAAGCACTTTGTTATAGATGATCTCATTTGATGCTCATAACATTTTTTTTTTGCGTTGGCGAGATAAACAACTATCACTGCCCTTTAATTGATGAGGGAATGGAAGATTGACGATGTGGACTTATCAAACCCCAGCAGCTGGTACAGGTCAGAGTCAGGACTCAGTCCCAACCCTGATGCCCTGAGTACATTTTTTTCATGTCTGTCTGGTGTTATCCAAATTACCCTCAAGAAGACGTAATTGCTATATCGACTTTAAAATTGTAGTTTCTTTGTCACCGAAGAGTTTCTTTTATTTAAATGAAACCTCACAAGAACCACTAGTGAGTGGTTCAACAGTAAGCTGCTCTGTTTGAAAACTCGACTGTAAGATTCTCTCCTGAGCCCCATGGAACCCAACTTGAGAAAAAAATGAACAGGCCTGAAGGAAAGATATGGATTTGGAGTCACAGAGAACAGCAGCAACAAGAGCGGGTGGCCTGGGGTTCAGAGCCTTTCACAAAGTCTTGAAGATGTCAGGGCTCCACCCTTGGCTGGTCCAGCCTGTGGGAGGTACAGGCATGGGTCCCCCAGAGTCAGTGCCTCTATGGGGTTCACTATCTGGGGAACCCTGGGCATGTCTCTTGAATTCCCTTTGCCTCAATCCCTGCCCCCAGCCACGCAGGTAATAGAAGCATCTACTTCACAGAGAGAGGTAAATTTGATCAGAAGCAAAAGACTGAAAAACAGGCCCGGCCTATAGGAGGTGCTCAGCTATCATTTATGGCATAGAATTTCCTATTCCTGGACCTACCTTTTCTCCTCTGCTGAATAAGAAGGATAATTTACCAAGAGAGTTTCTGTCAGACTTAAATGGAGGCACACATGTGAAATGCCTGAACAGTACCTAAATAGAAGGCATGATACATTTCTCCTTTTTCCTGCTCTTCTCTGATCCCTAATTTTCTTTGTAAAAGCAAGTCCTCACTCGGGTTTCTTCTTCCCCCGCCCCTGCTTCTGATATCAGTCCCTGGACCCCTTTACACTCATGTCTTCCAATTAGACCAGTACCAGTTGACCCGGGCCCTTCGGCAGTCCTGGTGCCTTCCGCGTTAATTTGACATCTGCACTTCACCTTGAAAATATGCTAATTGCAGCAGGGATCTGAAGGCTGGCATAACATGGGTTTGCTAGGGTCTATGATATGCTAGGAGTGATTGCAAATTTAATTCCCTTTGAGAAGATGTAAAAAAACCTGATCAGTCCCATTAGCCCAGAAGAAATTAGAATCTCTGAAATCAAGTGGAATGAACCAAATGAAAGAAGAAAAGACAGTATTTTGAAGGAAAAAGAAAGCTCCAAACTTTTCTTATTTAAAATCTTTCAGAAAAAAAATTTTGGTTCAGAAACAATGTTTTTCAGCTCTTTTATTCCCATTAGGCAATTCATTTTTCAGAATTAACATTCTGTAAAAAGAAACTGGCCCAGTTTTATTTTTCAGACAAGTTTAATTTTAAATATAAGTAAATAAAAAAGAGTTGTAGGTAAAAATATGTCATGCTTTTTATTATCAAAAGAGCAGTGACTTCAGTGAAGCATGCGGTGCCATGCATAAGAAACAAATCTTAAAATTTAAAAACAACTTTATTGAGGTATGTTTTATGCACCATAAAACCCACCCATTTCAAGAGTATGATTCAGTGATTTTTAGTATTTTCACTCTCCCAGCACAATTCCTCATATTCATTTATAGTCAATCCCCATTCCTAACCTCAGCCCCTGGCAATCATTAATTCACTTTTTGTCTCTGTTAATTTGCCTTCTCTGGACATTTCAAAGAAAGGCAATTTCACAATACGTGGTCGCTTGTGTATGGCTTCTTTCACTTAGTGCCACGTTTTTGAGGTTCCTCCATGATGCAGTGTGTATCAGTAGTTTGTTCCTTTTTTGTTGCTGAGTAGTATTCCATTGTAGCGGCCGGGGTCATTTTGTCTCGCCATGCGTCAGGTGAAGGACATTTAGATTACCCTCAGTTTTGCCTGCTGTGATGTGATCTGATCTTCACAAGACAAAATGTGTTGGCCATCTGGTTCTCTGTTGGCTCTTTTCTCCTGAGCTTGAACAACACACTACATCTTGGAATGGAGCAGGAAGCCATCTCTATGGGTCCTGAGACGTATTGTCTCACTTTCTTTGTTCAACTCTGTTTGGCATTTCTGCTTCAGAAGATGAGCAACACTTCCTGCATTTTTGGAGCCTAATTTAGGTTCATACCTCAAGAACCACAGATTATGGTAATAGCCAATGAGGAGCGGAGACTGTAAAATGTTTCATGGTGTACATTGGAGAGTCAGCATTCATTCAGGTCAAGTTCCCCACTCACATTTGGCAAAATTTCCTTCTTGGCCCAGTTGAAGCAATGGATCAAAAGTAAGTTGATGAGTGATCCTCACAGTAAAATTATATATTCTGTTCATTCTCACCCATATTTTTAATATAAATATGAAGCTATCAAGAAAAGTGTTAAGAACTCAGCAGGTTGTACTTTCATGGTTTATGTGTGTGTTTTTTTTAAAGACTTTACTTATTTATTTTTAGAGAGAAGGGAAGGGAGGGAGAAAGAGGGAGAGAAACATCAATGTGCGGTTGCCTCTGGCGTTTCCCCAACTGGGGACCTGACCCACAACCCAGGCATGTGCCCTGCCTGGGAATAGAACTGGCAACCCTTGAGTTCTCAGGCTGGCGCTCAATCCACTGAACCACACCAGCCAGGGCTCATGGATTATGTTTTGCTGAAAAAGCATTATCCATCTCTCCCAGGCTGCCTTCAGAACAGCGTTAGAACCTCCAATGACTCCAGAGGATTACAGGTAACAAAGTGATACAGTTATCTCTACATCTGTGTCTATTTATCAATCCATAGCTCTATCTATTTATAGAGAGAGACAGAGGAGGGGGAACGAGGGGAGGGAAGCGACACTAGTGTCAAGAAAATGGAAACTAGAAGTGGATATACCCTCGGGCATTTTCAGTTCACTGTCTGCATTCGATAGAGTCCATTTATTTTTGAGCAGCCAACCTTTATCAAGTGCCAATTGCATGCCGAATTCTGAACTAATAGCTAGCGATGCAGAGATATAAATGTTCATCCACTTGACCATCAGCAGTACTTATTGAGTCACAGTGTTGAGCAAGGTACCGTGGGTTCTAGCAAAAACCAGCGTGGTGCCTGCTGCTGTGGGCTGGCAGCCAATTGGGGATATAGATAAAGCAAACAAAGCAAGATATATAAATACTTGCACGTAGTGGTAAATACCATGAAGGGGCAAAGACACCAGGCTATTGGGAGGCCGTCTAACGAGAAGGTGGCATTGACACTGGGTCCTAAAGGAAAGGAGGAGACAGATCAAAGGCGAGAGGGAAAGGTGTTCCAGGAAGAGGTACTAGCAGGGGCTCCCGGAGGGAAGGAAAAGGGTTTGGTTCTTGACCACACAGAAGGCAGACGCTGCACCGTGTGTAAATTCTCTGTTTTTGAAGGTAGTGAGCGTGACGTGTAACAGCTCAGAATGGCCCTTTGATGAAGTAGAAAAATGAGAGTTTAGTGACTGAATGGGTAAACGAATGAATAAGTGACAGATGAACTGATGGACCGACGACCGACTGACAGACCGGCAGAATGTGTGGTTGCAGAAATGGAAGGAAGCCCTTTTGAATAGGTGGACAGAGGAGAATTTATTATGTGAACGTCATAATGCAAGGATTGGGAGAGAGGGGGCATAGAGGACAAACAGGAAGGAAGGGAGACAGAGGGCTGAGGATATTTTCCAGCCTCACAATTTCTTCCCCTCCGGGGCTAGCTCCGAGTGGCTCCTTGCATTCTAACATGAACAAGCCTCCCCTGCACAATTTCGGCCTAAAATGAGAGCATCCTCCACCTCCGTGACAGCTGCCGGGCGAGCAAAGGGAAATTAATTAACTGGCACGAACGGCCTGCAGGTCAGATTTTCCACATAAGTGGCGCATAAAACAGTTGTATCCTTTAAGATCAGATTCATCTTGAGAAAGTAGGGGAGGCAGGATATGTGAATCCAGAGTGATTCAATGAAAATTATCTTTTATCAGCTGAACCATTTATACCTAAATACACACACAACACACACACAAACTTACAAACATACTTGTTAACTTTTTTTTTTTTTAGATTTAGGACATGATTTTGTGTTGGAAGGTTTACAAGAGAGACTGCAGACTCGGTCTCCGGTGCTGCTGGATTGCACAGCTCTGGGCTGTGACTTCCTGCTGTGTTATGCTGCAAGGCAGTTGTGACAACTGTTTGCATTCTTTGGTAGCCATCATGGGCCAAGGGCACAGAGACTGTCAGCATTAAGAAAAATCACTGTGCCTCTAACAACTGGTCGGTTTCCAACATGATAGATTCTCTGTACATCTAGGGAATGAGCTAGGGTAGTCCTGGAAGCTTGAACTTTTTGATTTCCCTCCAGAATGATTGACTTTTGTGGCAGGAGGAAATGAATACATTCTATCCACGCAGGAACCCCACAATGCAAATGCAACTCCAGAAAAGTCTACTTAAACTCCCCACTCATGGCCAGTAAAATTCTTTTTTTGTCTGAGAGCATTCATAAAAATGACACGTAGACCATTTGCTCAAGTGGCAGAGTGGGGCATTCCTGGCTCTGACCTTTGTTTAAATCATTCTCCTATTATATTTTATCCTTTCAGATCAAAATGAAATTAACATACCCAGAGGCCACAACGAGGCAGGTGCCATAACACAACACAGCCCCAAAGGGCTTGAATGAGTTTTCTGTACGCAGAGAGCAATTGCAAAGACGAAAATGTTCCTCCACCAGGTAGAAGCTTCTGGGTGGACTGCCAGTACCCGATCCTGACTGCAAACTGAAGAATGAAGTTTTTTCCCACAGCTTACCTCACATGGAATCAAGTAGCTAAAACTCTATCAGGTATGATCGATCTACTAATTGATCAATCGATGTCATTTATCTAGCTATCATCAATCATTAGTTTACTCTTTTAAAGTTTGGATTGATACAATCCGACAAATGTGGTATCTTCAGTTGATTATCTTAATTGGTGATACGATTCAAGAAAGTCTGATTCACTCCAGGCAAGAGATCTATAGGATAATGGGGGTGAGTGTTGCTGTGGTAAACACACTGAGTGTGATTAATGGTGAATAAGTGCTTGGCTGGGTGTATCCTTTTCTCAGGTGGTCCCCACTGGCATGCTTGCCTAAGTTCTAATGAAGCCTGAAATTAACATGGCTCTGTTGGTTTAATTCCTGGCTTTTGCTGGCGTCCCAGCAACGCTGTCCTGTCAATCTTAAACAAGGGGCCAGTACATTTCTGGCAACATCTCTTGTTGCTGGGAACTTTGTCAGGAGAAAATTAACAGCCCTATAGTTATATTTGTATTTTTCTTCAGCCTGACATATTTATTGTGGTTCGGTAAAATTAACGTGCGTGCATGCACACACATAAGCTAGTTCTTAGAGAAGCTACATCTCAACAGATACTAAGTTGATGGCAAAAAATGATGATAACCTCTGCATAGTATGTAAGAGTTCATAAATAATGCCCATGGACATTGTGTATTTCAGTCCTAACTGCGGCTGAGAGGTACATGTAATTATCCCTATTTTACACATGAAGGAAATGAGGATCAAAGAAGCTAAGTGAGTTAAAAAGATTTTACAGCTTATAAGAGAATGTAAACCTGTAAGATGTGATTATATTTTTCATATTTTTACCAATTCATGTTACTTCTGTTTTTTGATGCATCTTTGATTGTGCTTTCAAAGTATATTCAACTAGACAGTCTATGATTTTGCATGGCTAATTGTCATAGAGTTTGAAATTGGTTTATTCTTTCTCTCTTATTAAGAGGAAAGAAGAAGTAAGTTTTTGAGTGCTCATAATCTGTTCAGCAATAGCTATTTTTATACATTTTTATACATTTTTATACATTGCTCTCACTTGATCTTCACAAGTACAGTTTAAGAACAAATCATTTTCATGTTAACAAAAACTAGGAAATTTTTGTAAGATCCATTTTCTGGAGTGGACTTCACCTCCATGTTTTTAGAGACTATTAAGAGGAAAGAACAGACCATTGTGGAAGACACTGTCACTTCTAATATAGGTCACTTTCTTTCTATTATGTCATTTTACCCTCTCAGTCCCAAGGAGTGGGCAACACAGGTCATAACATCCCCAACTTCAGAGAAGTGGAATAAAGTATTAAAGACATAATGTGCCTCTCAGAGTTCTTGGTTGCAGCTAATGGGAAACAACCCTGGTTAACTTTTGGAAAAATGATAACTTATTGGCAGGATATTGGGAACCCTGTATCTTATTGTGACTCCAAAAGGAGGGGCTGCTTCAGAATATGATGGGGGTTCAGTTCCCAAACTTGGTAATATTTACAACAGAGATAACTTGCTTGGGCATCATAGAGAGGACTGTTTTGTTTAAATTAAATTAATCTGAATGACATTGGTTAATAAAACTATATGGGCTTCAAGTGTACATTTCTGTGATACATTATCTCTATATTGCATTGTGCGCCCACCACCTGAAGTCAAATCTTCCATAGATAAAAGGGTATTTGATTTTTATTTAGCTATTACTTTTATTTAAAAAATTTAAACTACAAAATTTATGTTGATCCATTTTCAAAGTAGAGAGTTACATGCCTTCCTTCCTCTTTTTTAGGAGAACTAAACAAGTGAAGGTGCTTGTCGTTAAAGTCTATCTATGCCATTATGTAAATGTTTTATTTTTTTATAAGGTAGTTAGTACAACAGTGTGGCTTTGTCCTTTACCCTTTATCGAACGATGGTTTTGACTGTAAAATGGGCATCTTAGAGCCTAAAGTTGGGATACAAAAATTTCTGGTGAAATCATGATTCAATTTTATATGGAGAAATATTTAAAGGTATAAAAATAAACACGATGTTTGATTCCTTTCTTAAAAAATATTTTATTGTTTATGCTATTAGAGTTGTCCCATGTTTTCCTCCTTTGCCCCCCTCCCCCAGCACACCCCCATTTCCATAATCAGTCTCCTCACCCTTGTCCATGCCCATTAGTCCCTCATATATGTTCTTTGACTAATCCCTTCACCTTCCTTCAATCAGTCCCCACCTCCTTCCTCCCCTCTTAGAGCTGTCAGTCTGTCTCATGATTCTGTGCCTCCAGTTCTCTTATGCACATTAGTTTATTTTGTTCATTATATTCCTCTTATAAATGAGATCATATGGTAGCTGTTTTTTTGATTGGCTTATTCATTTCACATAATAGTCTCCAGTTCCATCCATGCTGTTGCAAAAGGCAGGAGCTCCTTCTTTCCCTCTGCTGCATGGTACTCCATTGTGTAAAGGTACCAGTGTTTTTTGTCTATTCGTCTACTGACGGGCACTTGGCTGTTCCAGCACTGGGCTGTTGTAAATAGCACTGGAATGAATGTAGGGGTGCATGAGTTCTTTTGAATTGGTGTTTCAGGGTTCTTTGCGTATAGTCCCAGCAGTGGGATCGCTGGATCAAAAGGCAGTTCCATTTTTAGTCTTTTGAGGTAATTCCATTGTTTTCCACAGTGGCTGCACCAGTCTGCATTCCCACCAACAGTGCAATAGGGTTCCCGTTTCTCCACATCCTCGTCAGCCCTTGTTGTTTGTTGATTTCTTGATGATGGCCATTCTGACTGGTGTAAAATGGTATCTCATTGTGGTTTTAATTTGCATCTCCCTGATGGCTAGTGATGCTGAGCATTTTTAATATGTTTGTGGGCCCGCTGAATGTCCTCCTTTGAGAACATTGAACTGTACCTGCTTATAGCATATGATTCATGTGTGCTAGAATGCTTCCTCTGGCTTGTGTGATTCCATGAAAGACTTTTGCTTCTATATAACAGGGATATCCATCCATGTCACTGGAAAACCAAACTGCCTTATGCAAAGGAAACATCCTTGGGTGGAGAGAAAGTGGGCTGTCATAATTTACGCTCCCAGTCCTGCCAATGATATAAATGTCCGAAGCTGGCCACGGGTAAAGTTTGTTTCATGTGACAACATGATGTACCATGTTAAGATTTGCAGCCGTGACTTTGTCAGAGTTGCTTATCACATGATTGTAGCAGTAAAAAAAAAATGAATTAGGGTTTAAACTTTTATGAAAAAGCACTTATATTGTGGAATATGACTTTTTAATGGAGTGCAGGCATTAAACAGACTTTGTATTAGGCTCTGAAATTAACGGGTCACTGTATAACTTTCTAGTTTTCATAGCTTGATAAGATTAATGCTTGCTTATATAGCAAATTCAATGGCTCATTTAATTTCATATGAATGTTTAAAGTTAAATTGCTTTGGGATTAAGGCTAAACTCATTATTCATTTTAATGTCTGAAAGAACTTTCATTTTTCTTTCATTTTATTTAATCAAGTGCATCATCATTAAGTAAAGGGTAAGGACCTAGATAGCTAAAAATTACGTGAAAAGGAGCTACATTAATTTACATTGAGAGGAAGACTTATTTGTTATAAAATTTATTTAGTACCCTACCATGCTTACATACAGTTCTATTTCAGAGCAGATGTGACAGTTATAGGCTTTTTGTCATGGTTTAAAATACCAACTTGAAAAGCTGTGTGTTTGGCTGCATAATGTTCAATGTGTATTCCTTGAGCCAAGATTACCATTGACCTTTATTTATACATTTTTTCATTCATTCTCTTAGTAAACAAACATTCATTCAGAACCTACACTCTGTAAGGTAGCGAGCAAGCATTGTGGGGTATTCAACAACTGAAAAGCACTCCATACCTGGTCTGGAGAACAAGTGTAGTAGGAGGGAGCTCCACTTCAGCGGGCGGTGGAGCTCTCGTTGCCCGTGAAGGAATTTCATTCAGTGATCTCTGAGATTGTCTCCAGTTCTCACGGCTACATCATCCTATGGATTATGCTCAGAAAAGCGGAAAAATAACAAATTTCAAATTTACGATATTGGTCGTAATTCTGTAAGATCAATTAGAACCATAAAGACAACTGTAATTATGAATTTGAACATTCCTTTGAAATACATAAAGTGCGTTGCCATTCATTTTATCACTTCCTGTTGAGCTGGGAGCCACTGTTATCTCCAGTTTGGATACCAGTTGCAATAAGCATTTCCAGGACTGTGCTAAGTCCACTGGGAGCAGGGACATGTAGGCCTGTCTTGGTCATTGCTCTGTCCGTGAGGCCTATAATGGTGTTGGCGGGTCATGGCAAATCAATACATATTTGCTAAGTGAATGAATAAAATAATGAATGAATGATCTTATTTCGTTTACTCTTCATAGTAACTGAATGCTATAGATAGTTTACTCGTTTTATAGATGATGGAACTGAAAATTTGAGAGATTAATTAACTTGCCCAACAGTATACATGTAGTATGCTATGGCCGAGTTAGAGCCTTAGTCACTTTCTGCATTTTCCATGTGAACATAAAACAGAGACGTTGATTCTAAGAACAGTGGACCATAGCGGTTCCCAATTTTGGTTCTATATTTTAATTACCTAGAGCTCTTTCTAAAACTACCGATGTCGAGATCCCAGCCCAGCCCAGCTGAATCAGAATTACTGTAAAGTTGGGCCTGGGCTTATGTATTTTTTAAAGCTCCCTCCCCACCCGCTTCCTTTTCTTTCTCCCTGCCTTCTTCCTTCCCTTCCTCATTTCCTAACTTTCACTAGCCTTTACTGTACAAATCTGGGAGGAAAGACATAAAACCTTGTTCTCAAAGAATGTATGGTTCAGTGCAATTGCTACCGAGGAGTCATATATATACATGATAAATGCTAGCAGTCTGTCGTAGATTTTCTTCACCTGCACCACCCATTTCTTTAAGTCATGGTTATGCTAAGCCTGTCAGTTGAGAACTACTTATTGCTCTTGACAACTCAAACTCCGATGTGCCTGTTTGTAATACACATCTGAAGAGCCTGTGAAAACTAGTGATTTCCTGAACGGGAATCCACAGGTAAGGGAGTCTGAGACTTTGTATTTTTTTTTTTTACCAGGCACTCCCAGGTAATTTTTCAGGATATATCAGTGTCGGGAAAATTAATATAACTCAGAGGTTCTTAAAAATGGGATCCCCATTAGCATCAGCATCCCTCCGGCCCTTGTTACAAATGCCTGTCTCCTGATCCTCTCCAGAACAGTTGAATCAGAAACCCTGGGGCGGGGCCCTGGGAGCTGTGGTTTAACAAGCTCTCCAGGTGTGCACTGACATGTGTGGGTCACCAATGAAAGGAGATAGCTTGGGGTGGGGTCCTAAGGGGGTGGGAACAAGGCCCATGCCCACGCTGGCCCGAGATCCCAGGGTTAAAGCAAAAGCAAACCAGCTTCCACTTGTGACGGTGGGAGGTGAGGGTGCAGGTGGGAACTGAGGCTGAGCCGAAGGAGGGCTGTGAACCCTCCTGGACCTCCTTGCATTGGGGCAGGGAAAGGAGCTGAGGCTCCGGTCACAGGAGCTGTAAAGCGAGTACGTTCCTGTTGGTGGAGAGACGGATGTGGAGAAAGGTTTTGCTCTAGAAATGAGATTAAGCCTGTGGAGAGGACTGGATTATCTTCCAAGCAGGATAGAGCCAAGGTATGGGTGTGGAAACCACTTAGGATGTTGACTCGGGAGTGGCAAGGCCCATATTTCCCTAGTACTAATCTTTCTTTAACAGAAAATAAAGGTTTGCCCTGGCTGGTGTGGCTCAGTGGATTGAGTGCTGGCCTGCAAACCGAGAGGTCACCAGTTCAATTCCCAGTCAGGGCACAGGCCTGGATTGCGGGCCAGGTCCCCAGATGGGGGCCTGCGAGAGGCAACCCATGGATATATTTCTCACACCTCAACGTTTCCCTCCCTCTCTTTCTCCCTTCTCTAAAAATAAATAAAATATTAGAGAAAGGAAATAAAGGTTTTTGTGATGTTTCTTATGAGAATTGGAGAATTCTAAAGCCCTTACTTTTTCCCCATAAAAAGTGTCACAATGTGGTATTTTTCTCCTGCTTAGAGAAACATGATGAATTATTCAGGGTAGTTTCCTAGGTTGGGGGCAGAGATGCACCTGTCTGCGATGCTTATAGATTTGATTATCTAGCATTTGTCACCTGCATCAGCTGCAGGTAACTCCTGACAAGAATTGTATTTCCCTGTAGGTAGTGGAACCAAGAGATATTCCGAATTTCACGGGGTTGTTGAAGAGGCCGGCGGGAGTGCCATGCCTAAGAGGCTGTCGTCGAGATAATCAGACTATTTGCAATAGCCTCTTTGTGCTCCTTTTTTTTTCAAAGTTCCTAAATGGGAATGTAAAATAGCCAAGAAGAGATGACACTTTTGTGTACTATAAGTAGATCATTTCCAGTCAATAGATCATTTACATTACACAGTTGTGTACTATAAATAGATCATAAGAGCCTGTGAGTGCTTTGTCTTTTTTTTTTTTTTTAACTCCTGTTTGTCTTCGGGTACAACTCTTGAATTTTAGATACATAATCAACCAAGTGTTCCCTGCCAAAATTTTGTTTTCATACACTTATAATATGCACAGGAGATTTTCCATTTTTCTGAAAATACCTTTTATTATAGAAAAAGTTTGCATCTTCTCTAAAGTTCTCTTTTGGGCTTGTTTTTAACATACATCTCCCTGAAAAATACAACATTATTAATTGCGTCGGAGTAGAAACATCTGTGCTTTTGCTCTTGGCACAGCCGATGGGAAGGTTGATCGTAAATCACAGTGTGTGAGGAAGTATTGGAGAGACGGTGTGATCCCATTCAAATCCAGCTCCCTCGCTAGGTGGCCCCGGGAGAGTGTAGGGACCCCTCCCCCGGTGCCAGAGCCGCCTCCAATGAACTCGGTGCTGTTAAATAGAACAACATGTGCAGAGCGTTTTGCTCAGTGCTAGGAAGCTCTTTCTAAATGTTAGTTTAAAGGCTTGGTAACGGGCAGCAGGGTGGAGAGAGTGAGCATTAGGTGGGGGTTTGGGAAAGGAGGCTTTAAGATCCATGTACACTTTTTTGCGAGTCTAGTTTTCTGCTCAGTGTAGGAAGGGTTTGATTGAATTTGATGATTTCAGAGAACCGCGACAATGACTGAGGATCACTATTCTATTAAAAGAATAGATCTATTTTGAGAAGAGACATGTGGAACTAACTATTTTCCTTCCTTACCTTCATTTTTTCACTCCCACTCCCTCTCACTACCCTCGTGTTATGTCTTGCCTCTGTCCTTAACACATCACCCCAGCAAGTCTGGCATTAGAGAGAAGACTCAATAGAGAAAATCGACTTTCTTCCCAAGAAAACTTATTCAGCAACACCCTGTTAGCGAGCCACATGTCTCTGTGTTGTGCCTGGAACCCTTCTGTTGACAGACACTGTCAGGACATCGGGTTTGCATGAGCACTGAATAAGGGACTTGATTCCCCTCTGGAACTTCAAGAGGAACTCCAAATCCTGGGGTCAATTTCGGTTGTCAGTCAAGGGTAAACATTAGATCTCCGCCATCATGAGAACAAAGAAAAACTTCTATCAGTTATTTAATGGCATCGCAATACTAAGCTTCAAGGGTATTGATTGGAGGACCATGTCTAAGTGAATGATTTGTAAGCAAAATACACAAACAGCCCCAGATGGTGAGCTAAATAAACCACTAGATTTGTGGCACCATTACAGAAGATGCACTAGGAGGAATACTAAGTGGCTTTGAGAATGATCATATCACATCACTTTAAGGTAGCAGGCTGAACAGTCCGTGTCACTTTATGTCAATTAAGAATGTATGTGTCTATGCGATTGCAAGCAATGACAAGTTATTAGGGATTATCTCTAAATGCTAAAAGTGTCAACAAATTAGTGGCTGTACTTCCAGCCTATCAACTTCTAAATTTAAAAGAACGGGTAGAGATGTTAACATTTATGACAAAGAGAAAATTAAAGGATGCCAGGTCAGGGGCACTGAAGGCATACTAGGCAAAGAAGGGATTCTGCTGACCAATCTGCGCTGGACGTAGGCACGGGGAAGTGGCTCGGTTTTTCATCCGGAAACGGCCCCGTGGGTGAGCCCACTCGCTTTCCCCCGTCTCCCTACCCCAGCGCCTTGCTCTGCGTCCGACCCCTCTTTTATTCCTCCCGAGTCAGACGGGAGGGACCCCATGGGCCTCTCCGCCTCAACCCTCGCACGCGAGCCAAGGAGCGAATTAAGTAACAATTCTGAGAGATAAAAACAGGAAGAAATACTGCCTCAGACTCAAAAATTGCCCCCAGATTTTTCTCGAGTGCTGCAGCAATGAAAGCAGAAAATTGCTCTGTGCCATTTCTGGGACCCACTGCGATTAGAGACAGATGATAAACCTCCCCCGACTGGCGCGCCGCGCGGCGGGCTGGAGCGGGCGGCCGGAGCTGCCCTTTTTAAACGGAGCTAAGGCGGCAGCAACACGCTGATTGCAGCGAAATCAGCCCGTGCCACCGAGCTCTCCAGGGGCCGCCTGCGGACAGGAGTAAACACAAATCCATATGTGGACGCGTCTCCTGTTCTTTCCAAAAATGGACAAACAGGATCTAAGCAGCTTAAGTTCCCTTCTGCTTCATCAGTTGGGACGTGGTCTCAAATGACCCTCGTTTCTAGGCGGATTTGGCGTCTCAGAATTTCCCAGTAAGGTCCAGTTTGTCCTTGGAATCAAACCTGTTTTAATCTCAGCTCCAATGTTTATTAGCCGAGCCATCCAAGCAGGTGCCTTCCTCCCCCGGGTGCTTCATTGGAGGGAGGGGATTTATTATACGGGGGTGAGCCAAAGTAGGATTACGGTTGTGAGCGCACAAAACAGAGTTTATTCTCGTACTACGATTTATTTATTAATTATTATTTTTCCACATGAAAAACGGTAAACCTGCTTTTATCCCTCCCTGTATTTTTAGGGTTACTCTCCCCTCAGTTCTGCAAACTGAATGGGTTTTTGCTCGTTTCATTTTGTTTCGGGAGCTGGACTTCCATCGGTGACTGTGACAAATGGACTGAGAGAGGGAGAGTGAGGGAGCCTGGTGGGAAAGACAAGAGAGCCCAATAAAAAGCCTGAACACCCTGGCTGGTGTGGCTCAGTGGATCGAGCGCCGGCCTGTGAACCAAAGGGTCACTGGTTCGATTCCCAGTCAGGGCACGTGCCTGGGTTGTGGGCCAGGCCTCTAGTTGGGGGTGTGTGAGAGGCAACCACATATTGATATTTCTCTCCCTCTCTGTCTCATTCCCTCACCCTCTCTCTAAAAATAAATAAATACAATCTTAAAAAAAAAAAAAAGCCTAAACAAAGTGAAATAGTAAAGCAGTGAAAGAAAAAAAGGAGAAAGAGAAGAATTATAGGGAAAGTCCCGAGGGAGGGTCTTGAGTGGCCACAAAGTTGCTGGGACCAGAAAGTGATGCTGGGAGGTTTGACCCTTTTTAATGTTTTGTTTTGTTTTAGCGATGACTGTAAAAAATAGATTCCCTTTATAATTCCCAAGTTTAGGTTTATGGCTGGACAGCACAGGGCCATGCTTTATATTACAATTATACACGCATAAACTAATTTGGACATCAGAGTGTTAAAATGAAGGTATTGGCATATCCATTTTATGTGTGATAACTCTGAGTATTATATATTAATTACTAGGTCCAGGAATCAGGTTCTGAACCACATCTGTCTAGTTACCAGTCTTACTCTTCTCCAGATCACAAGACCCCAGATTCCAAATGAAGTTATATGACAAAAATTGCCCTGGCTGGTGTGGCTCAGTGGATTGAGTGCCTGCCTGGGAACTGAAAGGTCACTGGTTCGATTCCCAGTCAGGGCACAGGCCTGGGTTGTGGGCCAGGTCCCCAGTTGGGAACATGCAAGAGGCAGCCAATCAATGTTTCTCTCACGTATCAATGTTTCTCTTCCTCTCTTTCTCCCTCCCTTCCCCTTTCTCAAAATAAATAAAACCTTAAAAAAAATAAACAACTGCTTTAAGGAACAGGAATTGTCCCGCAGGGAAGCTTTTTGCCTTGTTAAGGAGTGGAGGGCAAACGTTCAGCTGTTGGCCATAACTGGGTAATAGCCAGGAATTTGTGCCGCACATGTCCGTTCTGTCAGTCAGTATTTGTTGTATGCGACACTCACTGTAAGGAGCTGGGGAAACAAATATAAATAAAAAATAGATAGGATCTCTGCTCCCATAAGAGCTTGACAATAATAAATCTAATAATAAATTCATAAGGGCATATAGACCAAATTATTAGAAAGGCTGGAATATGGTTTTCCAAGAGCCTGTACTGAAGTAACCTAAGGTTTGGGGGTCAGGAAAAGACAGGGGATGTGCATTTAAACTTCTTCAGTCTGGAATGCTGCTGCCTCTCTTTTGTTCAAAATACCTACTGACTCTCTATTTTGCTCACTGTATTCAGAGGCTAGGATAATGCCTGGCGTATAACAGGTGAAGTGCCTGCATTGTGTAACTTACATTTCTGTAGAGGATATGGACAATAAACAAGTAAGTCAATGTGTGACATAGTTTCAGGTAGTGATAAAGGAAGCAAAGGAAAATAAGAAAGAATAAGGAGGAAGAGTAACCAGTGCTATTATTTTTTATTTTTACAACTACCGGGGCATCTCTCTCCTCAGCGTCGTCGGCAAAGTATTCGCCCGGGTCGCTCTTGCCCGCCTGCAGACCCTTGCTTCCCGCGTCTACCCAGAGTCCCAGTGTGGCTTCAGAGCTGGCCGATCAACAGTGGACATGATCTTCTCCCTACGCCAGCTGCAAGAGAAGTGTCACGAGCAGCATAAACCACTCTACCTCGCCTTTATCGACCTCACGAAGGCGTTTGATCTGGTCAGTCGAAGCGGACTCTTCAGCTTGCTACGGAAGATTGGCTGTCCACCACATCTGCTTGCTGTGGTCATGTCCTTTCACGACAACATGCACAGCACGGTGTCCTACAACGGCGCAACCTCTGAGGCCTTCCCAGTCAGCAGCGGAGTAAAGCAGGGCTGCGTCCTCGCGCCTACGCTGTTCGGAATCTTCTTCTCCATGCTCCTCCAATACGCCTTTAAGGACTGCAGCGAGGGTGTCTTCATTCACACCAGATCCGATGGCAAGCTCTACAACCTGGCCCGTCTACGAGCCAAGACCAAAGTCAAAGAGGTGCTCATCCGTGAGATGCTCTTCGCCGACGACGCAGCTTTGACATCACACTCTGAAGAGGGACTCCAGTAGCTAGTCACTTGCCTTTCCCACGCATGCAAGGAGTTCGGACTAGCCATCAGCCTGACGAAGACGAATGTTATGGCTCAAGGCACGGGGACTCCCCCATGCATCACCATCGACGGATCCACCCTGGAGGTTGTCAACGACTTCACTTACCTCGGGTCCACCATCTCGAGCTCTCTGTCAGTCAACTTGGAGGTCAACCGGAGAATCGCCAGGGCAGCCACAGTTATGGCCAGACTGAACCGGCGAGCGTGGAACAATTCCAGCCTCACTGAGAAAACCAGACTGCGCATCTACCAAGCCTGCGTACTCAGCACTCTCCTCTATGGCAGCGAGACGTGGCCCACCTACGCAAGGCACGAAAGGAAACTCAACAGCTTCCACATGAGGTGCCTGCGACGCGTCCTGCATGTCGCCTGGCAGGATAAGGTCCCCAACACCGAGGTGCTGAAGCGAGCCAATATGAGCAGTTTGCATGCAGTTCTTAGCGAGAGACGCCTCAGGTGGCTCGGCCATGTCAAAAGAATGGATGCAGGCCGTATCCCCAGAGACCTCCTCTACGGCGAGCTAGCAGAAGGCAAGAGGATGACAGGGCGCCCAAAACTGCGGTTCAAAGACATCTGCAAAAAGGACATGACACAATGCTCCATCAATCTCAACACATGGGAAGTTCAAGCAGACGACCGCCTAGCCTGGAGGCTCACGGTCAGGCAAGGTACGTCACGGGCAGAGGCTGCGCGCAACGAGGAGGCGGTCCAGAAAAGATCGAGGCGGAAGCAGCGTCAACAGCAGCAACAACGGCCATCTGCCTTCACCTGTACCAAGTGTGGCAGGGATTGTCGCTCCCGAGTCGGACTGCACAGCCATTCTCGGCGGTGCAGATAGACTCTCAGGAAGCTACGCCATCGTCTCTCGAGACGGACGGCTGCCGCCGCCGACGACTTTTATTTATTTTTTTATCCTCACCCAAGGACATATTTTTTCATTGCTTTTAGAAAGAGAAGAAGGGGGAGAGAAAGAGAGACAGAGAGAAACAGCATGTGAGAGAGAAACATTGTTTGGTTGCCTCCTGCACACTCCCTGACTGGGGCTCAAACCTGCAACCTAGGTGTGTGCCCTCCCCAGGGATTGAATCTGCAACCTTTCGGTTCACGGGACAATGCTCCAACCAACTGAACCACACTGGCCAGGGCCAATGGTATTACTTCTGATGGGATGTTGAGGTAACAAGTATGAGAAGGTGACATTGAAGGAGAGACTGAATGAAGGTATTAAAGAGAAAACCACAGGCCCAACATGGCGTCACTTGTGCTAAATAAAGTCCATAATACCAAACCTAGATTTAATACAGAACCTAATTGCTGTTTCAGCCTCACCCGGAAATCTAAATCAACCATCCTGGGATTTTCTGGTCAAGCACCAGTAAGGTGATCTGTCACGTGGACCATCTCCATCTCCATAGGAAGAAGAGGCAGCCTGCACAATAACAACCCTTGCCATTTTCTGTCCAGCAAAAGAGGATGTTCTGGTCTAAAAATAACTTTCTTTTCTTTTGTTAATAGCTCACTGGTCCCACCATCTTGCTATTAAAAACCTTTACCTTGTGTACAACCCCTTGGAGTGCTCTTCTAGCTGCTAGATTGCTGCTACCCGATTCATGAATCACTTAATGAAGCCAATTAGGACTTCAAAATTACTCAGTTAAATTTGTTTTTTGACAAAGGTGAGGACCGAACCGTGCAATACACCAAAGGAGTAGCTAAAGCAATGCCTCCCAGACAGGTGTATTTTTAGTGTGTTTGAGGAACAAGGAAGTGAGTGTGTGTGGGCAGAGTGTGGGATAGAAAATGCACTCGGAGCAATGGTGAAGGGCCACTTTGTGGACCTTGGTAAAGATTTTGGGTCTTATTCTTAATATGATGGGAAGCATTCCCCCTGGCTGGTTTGGCTCAGTGGATTGAGCGTCGGCCTGCGAGCTAAGTGTCGCTGGTTCGATCTTCCAGTCAGGGCACATCAGAGAAGGAAAACTCTGACTCCAAAAAACCTCCGCTGCCTTGCGGCATACCTCTTCAGGGGAAAGGCTAAGGGAGTAAACCCCGACAGAAAATCCGGAGCCGGAGTCCCTAAGGCGGTTTGACGTTGTAGTCAACACCGGCAACTCCTGCGGCGCACCTGAAGCCAAGCTGTATTGACTCCGTCTTTCCCTTGGACCCTTCAGCTGCGAAGAGAGGGGGGGTCTGCTGCATGGGCAACAGCAGACCCTCCATATCACCCTGCCCAGGCTCTGTAGCTTCACTGGAGAGGACACTCCAGCGTCATCGCAAGATGTCGATTCAACACGGGAGGAGACAGATACCGTGTCACTCCCGAGTCGGACTGCACAGCCATTCTCGGCGGTGCAGATAGACTCTTAAGAAGCTACACCATCGTCTCTCGAGACGGACGGCTGCCGACGATGGGAAGCATTTGGGTATTTCTGAGCAAGGGAGTTTCCTTATCTAACAGACACTCGTGTCTAGCTGTCTCTATGTATCGATACACATATCCTGTATATATCTCCCAGGAGTCAAGGTGACTGTTTCCATCACTGGGCATGCTCCACCAATAGGCATAAATTAAAAGGTCTAAGATCAAATGTATACCTCTACGGCATAATGTAAATGATGAAGGGACCTCATTTTGTCGTTTTCTTTTCAAATATCAAGTTGTATGAAAGAAGACATTTTTCTCAGTCACAGGTGCAGATGGGAGGAATGAGTGACAACTTCTCCCTGGGCCGTTTCCAGTGCACTTTTAGGAACAAGCTTCAATTCATCTCTGATAGAGTGGTTCTGTGTCTGGGAGCCAGCAGAGCTGCATTTAAAAGTGAGCTTCCAGCCTGGGATTCTCAGAGGAGAAGGCGAGCAAAGAACAGAACACAGCCCTGGCTGTTTGGAGAGCTCCGATAGGGACCGCGCCATCAAAGTAGCTGTCCTCACAGTCCTGCGCATTTCAGTTTCCAGAAACACTTCTTACATCTATCCACTCATTCATTTAGTCTTTATAACAACTCAGTGTGATCATCAGGGTGAGAATATCTGCCCCAGTTTGATTGGTGAGTAAAATGAGGGTTAAAGAGGTGAAGTAGATGGCTAGAAGTGAGGACATGTATTGTACATAAGTTTGCTGATCTAAAATTATACATGTAGGCCTGGCTGGGTGGCTCGGTTGGTTGGAGTGTCATCCTGTTCACCAAAAGGTTGTGGATTTGATCCCTGTTCAGGGCACATCCCTAGGTTGCTGGTTGGATCCCTAGTTGGGTAGGTGTGGGAGGCAGGCAATCAATTTCTGTCTCATATCAATGTTTCTATCTCTCCCTTTCTCTCTCTCTAGAATCAATAAAATATATCCTTGGGTGAGGATTAAAAAAATTACACATATAAAATTCTTGCCACAATGATTGGCAGAGTAGGCTTTCAATTTTAACTTCCTTTCTCTGTTGACCTCACTGTATATATACTTATGTGTGAATTGTTGAGGCATCACTAGTCAGTTGTTAGTGACTTGACTTTCCCTTTGGTTTATGTGCTTCAGTCTCTGTGATAATTTCAGCAACCCACTGACAGAGAATTCGTTTGTGTTAGGGATATTTCAGTAGAACCTGCTTTCCTAAGACTGCAGTGTTTTCTGCTTTTCCCATGGACATATTCCATGTGGCAGGTCTTGAAGTGAGGAAGCTCTTGGGAAAGACAGACTGCTATCAAAGAGGAGCTCAGACAGAATCCCCAGCATTACTATACTTCTCCGTGAACACTAGGATCCTGGTTCTTGAAGCATTAAAAATATCCTGGAAATCCTTACAGAATCTCTGTATAGAATACAGTATTCCCTCACTTATCACGGGTATTATGTTCTAGACCCCCTTGTGAAGTAGGAACCTTACATTTATTCTATGCTCTTAAACCTACATAACTTTAACATACGTATACAGTACCACAAAATCCCGCGATATAGCGAAAAATCCGCGATAAATAATTAAATATAATTAAAAAAAAATCCCGCGATACAGTGAGTCTGCGATAAGTGACCCACGATATAGAGAGGGACTGCTGTATGCCCAACACTAAAACCAAACCTAAGACATTTATCTCCATGTCTATTCTTTTTAAAAGAGTATTGTTCAACTCTGCACCGAAGGCGGACTAAATGGAATGAATACCTGTTGGAGTCTTGAGGCCCTCTGGAGCTTTTATTTGAAGGCAGGTAGGAGGAGTTTAAACTTTAAGGCCACCCAGAATTTAAACTTTCTATTTAGAATAAATTCCCTGTTGTGTACAGTGTAGGAGTACCTCCCATTTCAGAAACGGAAGGAGGTTGGGTAAGGCGTAGTTGTTTGTAGGGGGTCTTTCTTTCCCTCTCTGGGCATTCTGAGCATCGTTCTCTGGAATCTACTATTAACAAAGACTTCACCTCCTCCTTCCCCCTCCTCTCCCCTCCTCTCCCCTCCCCCGCTCTCTTCCTCCCTTCTCCCTCCTCTTCATTCCATCTCCTTCTCCTCCTCCTTACCCCTCACCTTCTCCCTCCTCCCATTTCTCTTTTGTTCTGAGTACCGAGGGAGTTATCCAAATAGTGAAGAATAGTTTATAAATTCATAACTACAGCAGCAGAGTCAAGAGTCTTCTGTAGAGGCATTAGCTGTCCGGTGACTGTTCTGTTTGCATTCCGGTGATGACGTCTTCCGACTGATCTTCCCAAATGACCTTGGTTCCTGCGCATTTTCCTAGCTTTGTTCTCTACTGTCTGTTGATTCTATGATGCATAGTATATCCTTCCAGCAAGTTCATTTTTGTGTGTAAATTAGAATTGGCTCCTGTTGCATATAATAAAAAGACTGACTGATAGACTGAATAACAGCAGCTTCTGTACTTATCTATCTGCCTGTCCTTATTTGATTTATCCTGAGAGAACTGACTTATGTTCCAGCTCTTTAATGGAGACCTCCAAGACTACTTCATTTCTGTGTTGACTTTTTTGCTCTTTGAGTGTGTGTGGTCCTATACTTCTTAACATTTTATCATGCTATGTCTAGTATTTTTTTTCTAAGTGAATTAAGTTAATTATTTCATATTCCTAATTCCATCAAAAGTTCCTCAAGGGCAAGTTTCTCTCTCCACCCTCCCCACTCCCGTTTCTCTCCTTTTCCTTTCTCCCCGATAGAACTGTGCACTAGACCGAACACATCAAAGGTTTGAGGGCCAGAAAATACCTTTCTAAAAAAATAAATTGAGGTATGTCATAGTGCTTTATTGATGAAAAAAAAAAAAAATTAAGCCAAGCCTTTGTAGCTGTGTTTTGGAAACTCCTTTATCTGGGTTTGTACCTCATCTGAACAAGGGCAATATAAGAAATTGGTAGGCCTGAGCATGAACTCTGGAGCAGGCAGACCTGGACTGGCCTTGGAAAGCTGTAACTTTTTCCAGCTATAGACCTGAAATTGGCTTTAGTTTGCTCAACCAAAAATGTTTTGAACAACACTTCTTCGGGGGCAGAAAAGAGGATTAAGAAAAGTAATAATAATAAAGTAAAGCACTAAAGTACATATCAAGAGCTCAACAGACTCTGTCTCTCTTTGTTGATGGGTATATTTATCATCAGTCTGATATGGCTGATCAGAAAAGTATTAGAAAATGAATGAGTGCATAGAATGAGTTAATAGAAGTAAAATTTAAATGCAAGGGTAGTAAAAATTTCACTGCCCCTCAGCCTTCCTTATCTACTTAAAGTCAGCATTTCTATTTATTTATTATTTTTTTTAGGGAGAATGTTGACAAACTAGAACTTGCCCAGGGATTTTAGAGGATTGCGCTGTGGAGAGGGAGTCTTGATTTGTGTTGCCCTAGAAGTAAGAACTAGAAACAATGGATTCTGATTACAGACAGTGAAGAAGATTGCAGTCTCACATTAGGAAGCTCTTTCCTGCCGAATGGGCAACCGGAGCGGCTTAATTAGAAGCTGCATCAACACTTGGAAAAAAAACAAAACAAAACACTTGTTAGATGTATGGTGGGATGGACTGGGCACTGGAGAAGGGTTGTATGCAATTACCCTACTAGATTCCTCCCACAGATTCTCTCGTTAGCCTCACGGCTGCTCATCCTCTGGAGTAAACAATTCCCCAGAAGCATAACATCCTTTGGGCCAGCATGCCTCTGGAAATCCTCCAGTGCAAATACTTTAAATGTCTCTCCTTCACTCTAGGAACACCGCCCGGGCTTTCTGGATTGCATCCTGCCCGGTAGCTTATGTGAATAATCCTGCTAGGCCCTGTCTTCCACTAACCTCCCTGCGCCACACCCTTCCCACAGTCGTGGGCTCGGGATCCAGACTGCACCTCCGAACAGTGGGCTGCACTTGCCTTGTGGACTGATAGCACTTTGTATCGCCATGGGGCCTGCTATTGCACCTGCTCAGGGAATGTTGTGAAAATTGTCAACAGAATGGCTTCTGCATTGGCTGGTGTCATTCGCCCCTTAGCATGATGGGAGAAAAATGTTGAAAGTATGGGACACGCTTGTTCCTTTACATCTTGAGCTGTCTGTCTGTGGATGTGGGCCATCTCCTGAACTGCCCTGCAGAGATGCTTTCTGCTTCCGCTAAAATGATCCACCCTCTAAAGCAGCCTCGAATCATTGCCTACCATCCCTTCCCTCTTCAGGGTCCGGGTTCCTTTGTCCATTGACATTGTGGGCAGGGGAAGAAGCACACATTTTTGGGGCATTGTGTTAGATGTTTTGCATCTGTTATCAAATTCAGAGGCCACATTCCCCCTATGTAGGAATCTCTGTGGCTCCAGTTTTATGGAGGAATGGCCTGAGATTCAAAGGAGTTAAGTTCCCAAACACATAGATCTAGCAAATGGTGGAGGTGAGTGCATGACTGTGTGATAAATTTATGAGTCCATTTTGATTGCCACTAAGAACCCTGATCCAGGAATGAAATGCTCCTTAAACCAAAACCCATACCCAGTTATCAGCTCAAATTAATCACTTCTCTTTGAGGTGAATAACAGTAGATGAGTTAGTCTGCTTAGAAAGACCTAAATAAAGAGACTCTCGTTCCCTAGAGCCCTTATGGGTCATCATTTGTAGGGGAAATAAGAAGGTGTGTGTGTGTGTGTGCGCGCGTGCCTGCATGATTTCAATCTAAGTTTTATTCTTCACAAATTGTTTGAGGCTCAAAGAAGTTAAGCTGCATGATCCAGGTCAGTTTTCTCAAGTAAATCATAAACATAATACTCATCTCATGTAGATTATGAAATGAGCCGTTTGTTTAAAGCACTTCTCATATAGTAGATGTTTAAAAATATTCATTAATGTTCCTTTATTCTAACCACCTATGTGGATCTCTGTATTTCTGATGTAACTTTACAAAGTCAACCAAACTAGGAAATCAAAGCCAAATGGGATAGATGCCTTTAGTTTTGTTGATCAAAAAGAGCGGAAGTCTTCAGCCAGTTGAAATCTGGTCACCCATTTGCGGAGCATGGGTAGGACGGACAGAGTTAAATCTGTTAGGCATGTTGGAGAGAGACTTAAGCCCTGGCAAGAGTTCTGTCCCAGATTAGTGATTTTCAAAATGTTCTGGAGAACCTTGCTCCATTTGAACTCTTCATCATCCCTTTAAGTTGCCACTCGAATCATGGCATTCAGACCACACAGTGGGAGTCACAACCAGTGGACTCTCTTCCTTCTCATTTGTACCAAACCCGGCTTCTGCCTCCCCAGGTCCTCCTGCCTGTCGTGGGTGCCTTGAAAGGGACTGCGATCAGTGTAGCCTTTGGTGTCCCTCACGAGGAGGCCTGGCCGTGTGTGGCATCACAGGCTGATGGGCACCCTGTCATTCGCTCCGGCCTTTGTGCGCTCCCAAGAGCACCCTGCTCCTTTTTCTTGCTGTCGCACCCACTCCCTCTCCTAGGGACTGGGTGCTGATGTCTCCCAGGCGCCCTCCTTGTGATTTTAAGTTCTGATGATCAGATAGCTAAGAAAGCGCTAATAGCTTGTGCTGTGGCGCAATGTGCTTTTCTTCTCTGTACATGAGTGCCTTTGTATCTTGCTTTCCTAAGCCCCAAGGGATAATATTTTAATTAGAAGTTGAGGTGAGAGAACATGGGGAAGTCTGTAGAGAGGTGTGCTGGCCTTTTGTTTAATCCTAGTGCTCCAGAAAGGGCTGTGAGCCTTTCCACCAGCGAGTAGCGAATTGGAAAGCGAGAAAGAGCCAGACACAATGTGTTTTTAGGAAGTAACTGATTTTGTTTATTGTAGTTCTTTAAAACAGACCCAGCCTTTCCTCCCCCAACTCTGTATCACTGCTTCAAGACATGAACAAGAGCACTGAATCTTTTCATTCATATATCATATAAAGCAAACAAATCATATATATTAATAAATAAAATGGGATATATATATAACACACACACATATAACTTTTTGAATGAAAATTAAACACAGGACCTAATTTTAATTAAATATGAATTCCAAACCTGAATTCAACCAGTTAAATTAAAATTAAACTCCACTAACTACAGTTAATAACCCTTCTAACTACCCACTTTTTGTGATGTTTCCCTTTCTTCTAAAATCCACATTCCGAGACTTGTTCCCTGCCTGGGCACTCCTGTATGTTACTGCTCACGGGCGTATGGTGGGGAGGAGTGCATCGTGTTTCTTCCATCACGTGGTTTTCTCTGTTCAGTTCTGCAGGAAATGCGAAGTTGTGGGATAACTAGGAAAGAGACTCACTTCTAGCCCCACTGTCGTAACCTTACTCATGTTTAGTGACACCCCCCCATGCCAGGTGTATGTAGCCCCTCTAGTGTGGTTTTCTTCCTGACATTTCCCTGAGCCTTGTTTCCAAGGGGAGAAGGATTACACACTCAGAAGCTGCTCCTAGAAGCATATTTGATTGACTGTTGCCACCCTTTTCTTTTTCATGGTAAGGGTTATTAAAGCCTTTTTTAGCCTAAAGTTTGTTCTTCTAAATTTGGGCCAGTCCACAAATGATTTTCGCAAACAAGAAGATAAGGAGTGTCCTCCCCGCCTGCTCCCACTGCCATGCAGCCAAAGTAGCTACTTTAAGGAATTTCCCTCTCTCTAGGTACAGATACTGCTGAAGGCATCACTAGGTTCTACCATCCTCTATTGGGGAGACTCTGTAATTTACATCCGAATTATTCTTGAGGCATTAGCCCTGCCATAGACTGCACATCCGTGTCTCCCCCCAAATCTTATGTGTGATCCCCAGTGTGATAGAATTTGGAGGCGGCGTCTTTTGGAAGTGATAGGTCAGGTGGACAGAGTCCTCACGAATGGGATTAGTGCCCTCACACAACACACCCCAAGAAGTGCCCTCGCCCCTTGTACTGCGTGAGGACACAATGACATGATGGCTGTCTATGGACCAGAAAGTTGGCTTTCACCACACACTGAATCTGCCTCGATCTTGGACTTTGCAACCTCTAGAACCTGGGGGTTGGCGCGGTGTAGGTTAAAGTAGTCAGGTTGCGCGCACTTCCAATTAGGAGAGGAACCAGATCTAAAGACAGGAAGCGCACTGCTTCCTTCTTGGTCAGCAACGCGGATACATCAAGTATCCCTGTTTTCTGTGTATGTGGGACAGCAGAGCTCATGAGAAGCATGGGGTGGAGTCGAATTGGCTTCCAAGATCTGACCTCAAACCTGGTGATCCAAATATTCTACATGAGCCACTTGTTGACAGAAAGAACATTATATTCCCACATCTGCACATAAAACTGGGTCTCATGAAGCAACTTGTTAAAGCTTTGCCAACTGAAGTAGACTGTTTCAAGTATCTCATTTTGGCATTTCCTAGCCTGTCGTTTGAAAAGATAAAATACATTAATATGTATGTTTGGTAGCAGAACTTTACTACTTGTACACAATTTGACTTACAGTAACAATATAGAGCCTTTGTATGAATAAAATAACTCTGAATAAACAGTCTATTCAGGTAATTTTTTCTTTATTTTCCTTTGTATGTACGTTTTGTATGATTTTTGGGACAAAGGGAGGGTATCCTGTACCTTAGAAAGCTGACATGGTAGAGAAAAACTGGGGTCATTTTTGGACTCAGATGCCAAAAGTTAGTCAAAAACAAGTGTCAGATCTAACTCAATGAAAATTGTGTTCCCCAGTGATATTTATGCACTCATTGGTTGCTTCTTGTATGTGCCCTGACTGGGGATTGAACCTGCAACCTTAGCGTATCAGGATGATGCTCTAACCAACTGAACTACCCGGCCAGGGAAAAACTCTGTTTTGAGTTTAAAATAACTTCTACCTTGTTTTTTCCTGAGATAATACACGTGGGGTTTTGGTATCAGAAAAATCCTTGATGTTAAAAATCTCTGTTAGCAAAAATCTCTTCTACAGCCATAACATACTAACTTGGAAACTTGCTATGATGTTTCCCCCCTTGGGCCTTGTTTGGGATGTGAAATTTATAAATATTGTCACTGTCTCAGATCTAAATGTTAGAAAACAAAATGTCTTTGAAAAACCTGACAGACTGACCAAACCAAATTTTATTTGTACTACAAGAAAGTATTGCCTGTTTGGATTTATTATATATAATTAGGAGTTTACTGCAGTCTAATGAAGTCTATCTGCATATCACCGATGTTACAAAATGTATCTTGGACAATATTTTGTACATAGAATATAATTTAATTTTGTGTGTTAGACATATTTTAGTATTCAGGGATTGTCAGATCTTTGGTTTAAGGAAGTTTGATGGGGTTACTGTGGACTTCATTCTTCAAATGCAAAGTTCAGAATAGAGAGTATAATGGAATTTGGAACCTACTCTGCTTTCTTTAAATTTTTTTTTTAGGGTCAGCTGTTATATGAATACTAAGATGGACAGAACAGAGCTGGCCCTATGGGTAATTTTTCTTACTTTAAAGCAGGCTCCATGATGAATTTTTAGTTTTGTTTTTGAAAAGTAGGTAGATTATATTCTTGGTTCATCTTTGTTTTGCAGCAGTAACATTAGAGGCCTCAGCCTCCTGCTGGCAGAACAAGCTCTCAATTTCTCATTGTTGAAATTCAATCTGATTTCTATCTTTTTCACTAAAAAGCTGTCAACAGCAAATAAGCATTCCCCATCAGAGCCACATTCATTTCTGAGGTATACAAATGCGTCTCATGGGAGAGGACTCAAGTAATTTACATTGTTTCCGACTTTTAATTTCTTCCCTGGGAAATGGGAAATGATATTAGTTAGCATGGGCTGTAAGTGCAGTCTGAAATGAAAGAAGAAGAGGCGTGCACGGGACCCCCTCAGTGTGACAGCCCAGCCCCTTTGAGCCCGAGTAAGTCACGTTTAGAAGGCGCGACACAGCGTCTCTGTCTGCATTCTTGCTGGCAGCTAGTGTTCTCATGCTCTTAAGCTGCATCAATATAAACTCGTTGTTTAAAAGAAGCAGACTTGTAATAGGAGTGTATACTGCCAGCATAAAAATAGAGAGAAAGATTATTCTTTCTTAGAATTGATTTGAATTTAGTTTGGGAAATGGCCTTTGCTTTGGGAAACAATGACATTCTTAAGTATTGTCTTGTCTCCTTATTTTTACTTCTTAGGGTGTATTTAATTTATTTAAGGTAAAGGTTTAATAGAGTGCATTGGTTTGTAGCTGCACATTTATCATGAGCTTATTATGTATTACTCTGGTTGCAGAATCTTTTTAAATAGACTTGTAAAAATGTGAGCTTTTGGCTTTAAATGGTAAATTTCACTATCTTTCGTTCTCTCCTGCCAGTTCATGCAAACATTCTTAATCTCAAAATCTCATGACTGGGATAAGAAGGGTTAGGCATGGTGTACACATACAAATAAATAAGCTACCTACCACAGGTAAAGGATCTCAGTCCCTTCTGTGCAAATGCACTTGACAGTATTTAAAAAAGAAGCAGCTTTTAAGAAGTAGATTTAGAGTGAGCTAGAAATCTAGTGCAAAAGTCATCAGATGATTTCTAGGACTTTTAAAATCCTCCCATTCTCTTAGGAGTATTTTAATTAGTCAAGGCCTCTTAAAGTGAAGAGACCTAGAATCAAACTCATGGTACCTCACTGGCATAGAATAAAATGCAATCTGTCTTTTTGATCATATATATAGATTAGATATAGATCTAGGTCTATGTCTAGATCTATGTCTATATCTATATCTATACATAATCGATATCTATGTGTCTACTTAAAGATCCTGGGTTTATTCTTTTATTCAATGTAATTTTTGCGGATCTACCTAGGAGGTTCCCCATGCAGCGCTGAACGGGCATGAGCAAGGCTGAGTCTTAGACTGTGGGGCTTAGGAAGATTCATGCTAATGACGTCATTACATGTGCCATAGACTTTAACAATGGAGAAGTGAGATATTAAAGCTGCATGTAACAAGCAGACCTAATCCTCAGTGGGGTTTAGAAGTTGGATCAGCCAGATAGATGATTGTAAGAGCGTTTGTTCAAGAGGTGCTGGCAGGCGGGCTGAGTAGAGGACCAATGGTGGCAGTACTGGGACTCTCCTTTACTGTCCCATGCCATTCAACCCTGGCCCCAAATTCCACATGCCCTTCAGCATGACACATGTCCTGCAGCTAACCAAACACACCCTCTTACAAAACTGCCTGGTTTTAATTATTGAATGCCCCTGGATTTCACCCTTCCCATGAGTGCCATGTTATGTCCTTGAGAGGACTTTGGTAAACTCAGCTTGTCTTCATTTCATTTCATTTTATTTCATTTCATTTCATGTGATATTTTAGTACCTTTGATAGATTAGTACTCTGAAATGTTGTGGTCTCCCAAAGTCTCCATGTGAAATGGTGT
The DNA here is from genome assembly GCF_987537825.1 of Furipterus horrens. Taxonomy (NCBI): domain Eukaryota; kingdom Metazoa; phylum Chordata; class Mammalia; order Chiroptera; family Furipteridae; genus Furipterus; species Furipterus horrens. Next base: position 8,616,092 of record NW_028327183.1, read on the forward strand.
TTAAGTGGGGCCCCCAAAGAGCAGGAGAAGCTATGTTTATGAGGAAGGACTGGGAGAAGGACTTTGAGAAGGAAGGAGCAAGGTCAGCTGCTGAGAAGGCCAGTAGGTCAGGGGAGGGACACAGAAGGGCAGGGTTGGCTTGAGATGGGGCTAGAAGGATGGGTCAACAGAACCCCATTTTTATTCATTAGTACCTCCAGTTCTATTCTTTTTCCTTTTCTGCCCTGTTCTGGGCTCTGCAAAGTTGACCCACCCTGGCAGATTGCATTATTCAGACTCCCCTTGCTGGCTGGCTAATTGTTGGATTTGAACAGTGAGACGCAATGGCAGTATGGGGAAGTGTGGAAGGAGAGGCAGGTGGAGGTGTGTCTCTTCCAACTCCCTCCTGCCTTGGTGACCTAGCCTAGCCGAGGCCTGCATATGGCCTGTTCCGCTCGAGACCTCTCCTCCATGGCTCCAGCTCTCAGTGGGCCCCTGAGCAAACTGACTTTGCTTTTAGGGATATTAATGCCTTCATATTGTTGTTTGTTATTGCCTCATCATCTTGGATTTGTTTGCTGAACTATGCCTCTACTCCTGTAGGTAAGCAGTCCCTAAATTACAGTATCTCCGCCTGCATGATCTGGGACGAATTAATTGTTTCCTGCAGGAAACCCGACTTAACACAGGTGGGCCCTAAAGGCCATGTAACTGAGGACACATCTTGTAAGACCAATAAAAGCACCCCCTTTCTTGCCTCACCCCAGGTGTTTGGTTGCACACGACAGAAGGGCAGAGCCTTGGTTGGCTGGAGGCGTATCTGCAGGGTTGCAGGAGGGTTTTCCATGCCTGCTGATTTCCTCTCCTCCCTTCCTATTTGAAAGGCCGTCTCTGACCTCTGACATTGCCATGGTGTGCTAAGCTGAGGAAATTAAAAAATATATCCTGAAATCTGTGTATTTCTAGACTTGCAGCCAACACATATGATATACAGACCCATGATAAATACATACGGTTTATGATGATTTGCTAAGTTACTCCTTCCTCCAGGACAGGACTTTTACAAGACTCCTGGGGATAGTACTTGGATCCCGAATATAATATCTCAATATTTGCTTCGCTTGTGAGGAGGGTCACACATAATTTGTTACCATTCAGAGTTAAAATATGCAAATAATTACCTACGGATTCATAGTTACCTTATAATAGCAGAGGACTTTTTTGCATTCTGCCACGCTGTCTTGAGAAAGAGAAAAAGTAATTAAGATACGGCTAACATGCTGGGAATAGCACAGACTCAGCCTGCTTTGTCTGTGTCACAGAAGTGAATGGAAATGGTGACTCAGGTCTGTAACTAACCCCTCGGGATAAAAAGACCAAGAACCGCCTTCGCATTGAACTATTACTAGAGGTATAGCTTCTCATTTTGTGATCCGTATGTAAAGAGATCTTATTTTCCTTTTGTGGGGAGAGTGGATGTCAAGGAATAACAACCACTCACGAACCACTGCTGTTTGCATTTAGAACGTCAGCCTCCGGAGGGTGGGCACTTTGCTTCGTTCACTGCCATGGCCCCCTGAGCAGACTAATATCTGGCATTAAAAGATGCTCAGCACGTCTTTGTGGGAAGAAGGGAGAAGAGGACGGTTTCCTCTGCTGGACACGCACAGGTACTTCCTCTAACCCGTCTACCTCAGAAGCATGATCTGAGGGCAAGAGAGCAGACTTCGGAGGCCAGTTAAGCTGCTTATATTCAGATCTGTCTTTTACTGGGTGTGCTGTCCCATGTGGTTTAATTCACTGTTGCCGGTCGATTTCTTCCTCGAGTCTTCTGTAAAATAAGTTACCAGTATTTCCCTCACTGTATTGTAAGAGTTAAATAACGTGCGACATGTGGAAATTCAGGGTAGGAAACATTATTTACATGGTTTGTCACTATTATTCTGTTTACCATCTGAGATTGTGGAGGAGCGCACTGCATCTGTCACTTCTGCATCAAAGTTGGCTCTGATTAAAGAAAACAATCATTTCGATCAGTTTGGCTCACATAACCTCATTTAAGGGGGAAAAATGTTTTCATGGAACAAAGCCAAATAGGCTGGATAGAGCCCCAAGAACTAGAAACTGTAGTCTCCCTAAATGCTTTGTTGAATCAGTTTTCTCATCTGTAAAATGGACGTGAAAACCCCAGCCTTCTCTCTTACATAGGGCTGCTTGGAGGACTGTATCAGAGAATGGACCAGGATGTCCTACATTAACTTTGGAACCCTGTATATATCTTAGAAGTTACCGTTTTTTAAAAGTAGTACAGTTTGGTCAGTTAGTGCATCAGACTGTCCAATCCTGGTAAAGGCTAAGGCATGACAGCAGGCGAGGGTGTAGGAACTTGGTAAACACATGGCATACTGCCTTTTTTTTTTTTTTTTTTGGTAGTATGACCCTTCAGCTCATGGAAGATCTGAGAAACCATGGGAACAAACATCCCCAGTCCAAGAGAAAAGAGGGATGCCTTACTCCCTTCCTGGAAAAATACCTGAAGCTCCCACGGCCCTTCAGGCTGAGTACAAAGAGCCAGGCATCGTTGCTCCTGGAGAAATCAATACCAGCCGTTGCTCTGTGCTGAGGGATGAGGCAGGCTCCGTTCTGATCCGTGTTGGGGGTGTGGAGCATGCGCTAGCCTCTTCGGGCCTCGTCTGGCCAGCAGCTGTGAAGGAAACATCTTGATAACCCCAGGTGACTGTGGCAATGAAAGTCACTGGGGACTTGGACAGGAAAATGTCAGTACGTTGCTTCTGTTTATCTGTTTCTTAAAGACAGAAGAGGAAAAGGTTTGTCTTGAAGTGATACAGTATTTTCCAAATCTGCTGTCAAGCTAGCGCAAGGTCTGGCTCATGTACACTGGGTTCAAACCCTTTTTGACTCTGTGATCATATGCTGATGAGAGAAGTATGTGATGCAGGTAATAGTGGGCCTGCTCCAGTTGAAGGGGAATGGGGCTCATGGCGTTGGTCCCTGGCTACGTTATTTGTCCGGTGATTGTCATCTTGAACATAGAGTTCTTTTGGCTCTGATCCCTCTACTCAGGTTGTCTAGACCCCTGTCAGGTCACTCAGATGATGCCCCCTCCTGCTGGGCCCCTCAGGTGTAGGCATCAGGGACCACCTGGATGCTGGAGACTAGGACTGTCTCATCTCTTGTCACTACAGTTATATACTGGCGCCCAGGAGGTTCACGTACGCTTGTTAAATTTACCTGGACTTTCCAGTCTGTCCACCTTTCCATTGCCACCTGTTCTTGAGTTCTTCCCCATTCTTCCCTCTATCCTTCAAATGTGTCTGTTCTCTGAATTCTTGGTCCCTTCAGGTCCGGGCTGTCTTGCTTGGTAGTTAGCTCTGTCTCCATTTTACATGTGCAAAGATCAGGCTCGCAGAGGTTAAGTTTGCTCAATGCTAGTTACAACCCTAGTAGCTAGCAGAGTCGAGATTTAAATGAATTATGTGTGCAATGTTTGTTTCTCCTTTTTCCATGTATAGATTGAAAGATGTGCTATAGCAGGTCTAAGGTATTTGACCCTCTTTCCTACTTTCTCTAATTCTGTTAGGGCTCTTCCAGTCTCGGTGATTGAAATCCAACTCTAAACTGGCTTCAAATAAAAAGGGAATTTATAGGTTGATAATTCAGAATATTAGCTTCAGGTATAGCTAGTTCTAGGTGCTCAAACAATATCATCAGAAGTGAATTCTCTATATCCCTACATTCTGCAGGTCTGTTTTGGTTTCGTTTTCTGGTGGGCACTCAAATCAGGAAGATTCTAAGACATGGTGGCTTACTTTTTCACTTCCCAAGGCTGTGGAGAAGGCCTCTTGTTTTGGAAGAGTTCCGAGGCTGGCTTTGGATTGATGCAGGTGTGTGCCAATGCTAAAATTAGCACTGTGGCAAAAAGAAAAAAAAAAAAAAGAAAAAAAAGAAAAGGAGCTAAATTGACTAGTGAGACGTGCGACATAGGCCCACATCTGGATCTTGGGGATGTATCAAGTCACATAAACATGAAGCAGCAAAGAAAAATACTAGGTTGCTTTTATGAAAATGGCATGTGACCATCAGACAGGGAAAAACAACGAAAGGCCACGGTGATGCTCTGTTAACACAATCGTAATAAAGTGTTTCTTTGCTTTCCCCCTCCCTCCTTCCTTTTCTTCCTTCCTTTCTCCATATAATGTTTATTAAGTATGTTCATATAAATTATTTTCTCGAATTCTTCTTTGACATTACAAGATAGGTTAGGACGTTAAGACCCAGAGGATGAAATGATCCTTTTTTCTCTACAAGAATTTGTCTGTGAAAAAGTAGAACGGATGAGGTTCAGTGAAATTTATGTCTAAACAAGAGAGGGATAATCATTTGTGCCCATGAGAAATCAACGCTGGGACCTTAATGTCATTAGCAGTGAGCTACTAGCTCTTTAGAAAATAAGGCAGTGCATGGTACGAGAGAATTAATGCACATCCCAAATGTCTGCTGGGTTACTGGACTGAGAAGGCCCAGGGGCAAATGTGGCTCATTCCATGACTACGGTATGAGCCATGTGTCATTAGGAGCCCGCGGAGAGGATTTATAAAGAAACACACTCTATGCAGTTAGAAGCAAACCCTCTTCTTTATTCATTGTCAACTGTTTTTTAACACTGAGGGAATTGATGCTTTGTCCAAAGAAGCTATAAATGTGTTTGAGGCACAGTGGAAGGGGCTCTTTGGTTCTTCTGAAGGGTGTTAAATCACAGCCAGCATTAGCTTGGCTCTCCTTGATCAAAAGGTGTGTCAAGCCGAGCTTAGGAAATGAACCGCCTTGCCTGGTGTGATTATGAATTTGGGGTTTAACAGGCTTTGCTGAATCATCTACGGCTTAAAAAAAATAATTTAAAACACTTTCAATTCCAGTTGGCAGACAATAGTATATTAGTTTCAGGTGTACAACATAGTGATTAGACATATAATTCAGGAAATGATCACCCTGATCAGTCTTGTATCTATCTGACACCATACACTTGTTACAATATTGGCTATATTCCCTATTTCGTACTTTACATTCCTGTGATTATTTTTATAACTACCAATTTGTACTTCTTCATCTTTTCATCTTTCTCACCCATTCTCCCAACCCCTCACCCCCAAACCTGGCAACAGTCAGTTTGTTCTGTGTATCTGTGAATCATTTGTAGCTTTAAGAGATGTCTCTGTCTGAGGCTTATGCTATCAAAAAATGTCAAAAGTTGAATTGCTTAAAAATATCATGAATATTAGCTAATTATTCTCCATTTTCTATTATAGTAAATCCATCACAAGGAGGCAGTATACTTCTTTTAAATAATTATTAAAAAGCATTTTATATATATTTATTGTATGCTTTGTGTCTGTCAGGTAGTTAGGTTAAAATGAACATGTGGTCCTTGTCCTCAACAATCTTATGATCTAGATCGGCGTGGGTAAAATATAGTACAGGAACTGGGCAGACATGAGACCGAATATTGATTCATCTGCCTATATTACATAAAGTCTCTGGCCTTGGTTTCCCTATGACTGGGTAAGTATTACCTCCTATAGAAATAAAGCTGAAGAGGCAATTTCTCTAGAGTGCCTATCACGTGGCAAAAATTAGGATGTCCGCCATCTCCACACTCTCCCTGCTTTCCACCACTCTGTACTCTGCCGTGGCAGCTTACCTTTCTCTCCTTCCTCCCTTCCAATTCATCAAGAACGGAAACAAAACTCACTGCATCAGGTGGGAGGAGCCACCCTGCCCACGTTCTCCTGTATTCTCGGGCTGGGACTCAGCAGCCGAGTGGAGGACGCTTGGGGGGAGCATAGCCACGCCCAACTTATATCTAAGGAGCATTAATGTGTGTAGTGCTTCAGTCCGGCAGGGATCTTTACAGTCCAGGCCAGATGTGCATCAGAACCGCCTTGAGAATCTGGTTAGAGTGCCTACAAACATTCGGGTGCAGCCAATCTCAACTGGGCTTTTCTGTTTAAAAATGATCACCACTGTGATGCATGCATGCAATGGATTCAGTGCCAAAAAGAAATAAGCTAACAAGCCATGAAAAGACATGGAGGAAATGTAAGTGCCTATTACTGAGTGACAGAAGCTAATCTGAATGACATCCTCAAAAAGGCAAGACACTGGTGACAGGCCAAAAAAAAAAAAAAAAGAATTCAGGGGTTGACGGGGTGGGAAGGTGGGGTGAGGGGTGAGTATACAGAGCATAGAGAATTTTAAGGGCAGCGAAACTGTCTAGATGATACTGTAAGGTTGGATGCGTGCCATTATACATGCCCACACCCACAGGCATGAAACCAAAGAGTGAGCCCTGATGGAAACTGTGGACTTGGGTCGATACAAAGGTGTCAGTGCTGGTGCGACACTGGTAACAAACGTACCGCGCTGGTCTGGAGGTTGGTAGGGGAGGCTGAGTGTCTGGAGAGAGTATACGGGAAATGCTGTACTTTTCCTCATTATTGCTGCAAATCTGAAACTACTCTAGAAATGGCCTATTAATTAAAAACAGTGTTCACCAGATGATTATGGTTCAGAGCACCTTCAAGGCCCCGAAGTGAACTGACGCTGTGCCATCATTTTACGGATGCGAAATAGAGACAGAGGCAGAGAGAGGCGACGCAGCGCCTGGGAAGCTAATGGCCAAGGCAGCAACAGAAACGAAGCGTCCTTGCTTCCCCCTCAGTTCTCTGCCCCCGGCCCCCATCCTGTGTTGATGGATCCTCGCAAGTCCCCCAGTGGCCCTCTGTTTCGGGTAAGCAGTGAATATGGCTCAACTCTATAGTTGTCGAGCTCCCTGTGGAGCTAGGGAAGGAGCGAAAATGACTCCTTCTTCCTTAATTGCTTCTGAAGCCAGATTCGTGGGGGAGAAATCCTGGGGTTGGGGAGCCTCTTCAGGTGACCTGGCAAGACTGGAATTCTGTGCCTGAATTTTCTGGCGCCCAGTTAGCATATTATTTTACCTCCCCATCTCTCCATCTTGTCACCATCTGCATGGTGCTGCGTCCTTGTTCTACGCCGTGAGGTTGCTAGGAAGCTGAAGGGGATACCTCTCTTCAAAGGGGCTCAGCAGTTCCTGCACATGGGCTGCATGCCTAGTGCCTTGAAGATACCTGTAGACGTTTATGTCATTGAGTTACCGCTCTTCCACCGTAATTTCTCACTCACCTCGTATAGGAGGATGCTGGGAGTCAGAAATCGGTGCACGGTGCCTGAGGCTGCCGAGCCCAGACTGGAACTCAGAACTCCAAAGCCCAGCTCCAAAGCCTGCGATCTGTTCTCCGGATCAGGTCACAAAGGGGTTGTAAAGAGGGAAGGTGTGACTATTGCTCTTTGGTCGTGGGCTCTTGGAGACCCATCCTCCAGAAGAGGAAAGCGGACCTTTTCTCAGCGAGCCTGAAAGGACTACAGTTGCTCACTGGAGACTCTTCATACTTCTAAAAATTCCCAGCGAGCACCAGTTTGCCCGGAGTCCACCGGGTAATTTATTCCAGGATGTCTGGCACTGGCAGCTCCTGGGATGCATATCAAGCAGGACGTGAGGCCCTTGGACTGAATAAGCAGCCGAAGACGGAGCGGCGGATCAGCTTCAGACAGGGCAGAGGCCACTGGGCATCAAATCAGCCAGCGTGGCTCCTTTCATTCCTGTTCATTTGGATGATTATTAAATGTATTGCTTTTTCATTTTGATTTTTTTTCTTTCTGGCACGGATGAGGGATATTTATCTCATGATAGGATTTTAAAGCTGAGTGTCAGGTTTTGGGTCTCTAAATGCCACTCCAGTATTAACATCACAAAATATATTATATTTCAATGTGTGTGCAGGAAACGCAAAATATGCCAGCAACTCCGAGTGGAGGCTAAAGGGCTGGGGAGCTGTTTGCTTTCCACCACGATTCCCTGGTTTACTTTTGCTTTTGGTGGGCCCAATATCATTGACACAGGGGAGAGAGAGCTCGGTCACGGGGTGCTGGCAGCTCGTTATGGACAAGTGGTTGAAGTTGCCCTGGCAAAGTGCAATGCCTAAAGTAGCATTTTTTGAAACTGGAATTTGGACTCAGAATGGCCAGTGTCTAAATTCCAGCTCTTCTCTTCACCAGCTTTGTCACTTTAGGGAGTTTCAATTTCCCCAAGTGGAACATTGAAACATCATGAGGATCCAGCGAATGATAAGGCAAGTACAGTATTTAAAGGCTGAGCACAAGATGGGGCTCAGAAAATGCTGGTTCCCTTTCGCCTCAGTTCCATTGTTCAGGGCTGATTGATAAGGTTAACAAGGGGGATGGGGAGGACTTGGCTGTTCCTATCTTTATATTTCCTTTTAGAACTCTTAATTGGCAGAAAGGCATATGGGATAAACAACTGAGGACAGGAGAGATGAGATTTGTAGTCCAGCAGAACAATCAAGAGCAGAGAAAGGAAAAAGTAAATTATTCAGGATGTGTTGTGGGGGATGGGAAGTGGAAACGTAAGCGGGAGTGAGGAGGTGCAGGGGTAAGTGAAGGGAGAGGCCGGGAAGGATGAAATGCAGGATCTATTGGAGCCATCATTTATAGGCTCTAGTATAATTCCCTTGGACGGGGTCAAAGAACCATACTGAGAATGACAAAAAAGTGCCTGTCCGTATCTACTGAAGTTTGAGTTATATATTATTTTCAGATATTCACTTCCCTTAAGAGGGAACTTAAGTTCCTCTGCCCTGTGTTCACAGTGTAAAACCTAAACCCTCTCCAAATATTCCTTTTTTTATTAAATATTTTGTTCTGTTATAGTTGTCCCAATTTCCCCCCCTTTGCCCTCCTCCACCCATCCCACCCCCTGTTCCCACCCCGTTGTCCATGTCCATGGTCATTCATACATGTTCTTTGTCTAGTCCCTTCCCATTCTTTCACCACCGTCTCCTACCCCTCTCTCCTCTGGTCACTTTCAGTCTGTTCCTTGTTTCCATACCTGTGGTTCTACTTTATTCCTTAGTTTATTTTGTTCATTAGATTCTTCTTATAGGTGGGATCATATGGTATTTGTCTTTCACCACCTGGCTTATCTCACTTAGCGTGATATTCTCCAGTTCCATCCATGCTGTTGTGAAAAGGAGGAGTTCCTTTTTTCTTTCTGCTGCGTGGTGTTCCATTGTGTAAATGCACCGCAGAGTCTTGGAGTGGGCCTCTGAGTTCATCTTGATTGGAACCGCCTGTGCTTCTTGCACTTGCCTTTTTCTCTCATCAGGTTAGGCAAGTTTCCTGTCATTACTTTTTCAAACAGGTTTTCTATCCCTTGCTCCTCTTCTCCTTCCGGTATCCCTGTGATACGGATATTATCATGTTTCATGTTGTCCTGCAGCTCCCTTAAACCCTTTCCATTCTTTTTGAGTCTTTTTTCATTTTGTTGCTCTGTCTTGGAGACTTTTTCCTACCTTATCCTCCAGCTTGCTGATTTGATCCTCTGCTTCATCTAGCCTGCTTTTAATTCCTTCTACTGTATTCATTTCAGAAATTGTATTCTTCATTTGCTCCTGGCTCTTATTGATAGTTTCTGTCCTTTTTTGTGCTGATGTACTTCCCAGTAAGTTCCTTGTAGCTTCCATAGCGTTCCTTGTAGTTCTCCTCGAGCTTCTTGAGCATCCTTATAACATTATTTTGAACTCAGTGTCTGAGAGTTTGCTTGCCTCAGTTTCATTTAGCACCTTGTGGTGGGGTGCTCTTGCGCTTCCTCCAGTGATTGTCAGCATCAGGGGGGCCTGCTCCCTCCACAATGTTTCTGCAGCTAGCGCCACCCTGGCCTTCTCTCTCCACACCCGGAGCTCACGGCTCCGGAGCCAATCCGCGGCCTCCTCGGTGATTCCCATTTGCAGTCCCCATGGCCCTGGGGTCCGGGAGGCACGGCTGCTTCCCTTGTAAGTACCACAGTCCCTGGATCCAGGCTCCTGGTGGCGGCGGGTTGTGTGGCCCCGCCCGGGGCAGAGGGCACAAAGTCATGCCTGGGTGCCAGAGTGCTGGCTCCGGAGGCTTCTTCCTGAGGAGGATGTTTTAAATTCCTCAAAACGACTCCCTCCCCAAATCGGCACAGCCAGAAGTGCCGGCGTGGGCAGCAGCAGGGGCAGCTGCTCTGCTAGGAGAGCCCGGGCTGCGCACTCCTCCGTGCCCTGCAGGCGGGCAGCTGTTGTCCACTCGCGCACACGCCCCGCACGCCTGTCTGCGTGCACTCGCTCACACACGCTCTCACTCCCTCTCAGCCGGATGTGCGAGTTGATTGCTCTGTGTTTCAGCTGCAAGACTGGTCCGGCTCTGGGAGCAAGAGGACAAGTTTCCAGCTCCTCTGAGCCATCTTGGATCCTCCCCCAGGTAGTCTTACATTTGCCTAATTCCAGAGTATTGTTCTGCCCCACCCGCTGTCTTGGTCTCATTCTGTGTCTTTCCTTGAATAAGGTAAGTGCTTTCTCTTCTCTAGTTCGGCTGTTGTCCCCCTTCCTGAGGGTGGCCTGATACTCACCCTGTGATCCCATCTATTCCAGCTGCCCTATGTAATCCCTCAAATGAAGGAGCCCTGTCTTCTGGAACCAACCAAGCTTTGGTTCACTTGACAGAGATCCCTTGCTAAAATTAACTCAGCTCCCTGTAAATGGGAATCTGAAAAACTTTTGTCTTGACCAAGCAAAGAATTTTGATATGGTCATTGAACTTGACAGTCAAAACAAACTTCAAGGGCCTCAGACTGTTTCTAGCTGTAATGTGTTTGAAAAGGCATACTGAATCACAAATAGTTTCTGTCTCTTTCCACAAGTATCGATGCAGAAAAGAACAACCTAATGCAGAGAAATAAAATGAAATAATTAAAACAGTTGCAGAATGTGAAACCAAGCTAGCCCATTGGGATAATGGTTCTCTGTCTGCCAGAAACAGGAAGTGAGGATGGTTCATGAGGTGGAAACGTCCAACTGAAAGGAAGTAAATTAGAGGCGGAAAAGGGCCAGGAGAGGCTTACAGACACCTGCAGAGCCACACGGCATGAAGGAAGGGGCGGGGCAGGATTTTTACCTTTCTCAGGGGATTGAAATAATGCTTTATATTCCCAGTATGAGTTTAAAGTGGAAACTGGAGTCAGGAGAGACTAAAGAGAGTAGGGGGAGAGCAAGAGTGAGTGTGCAAAGATCTCTAGAAACTATATGGGTTGGGAAACTAAAGAATTACTGAAGGCCTACTATGTGTAAAATGCTTTTACATATATAATCTCCTTTAAGTCTTGTGACAATCCTGTAAAGTGGGATTGACAGTCTTGTGTCTGATGGGGAGAGTGGCTTCATTATGTGACTTGCCCAATTCTTTTTAGCATGTAAGTAGTGGAGTTGAGATAAAAGCCCAGGTGTGCTCACTTGAAAGCTTTGATTTCTCTAAATACACCCACTAGCTCATAACTGCTGAGTAATATTGTCCCACTGAGATCCGAAAGACTGTTATGAATACTAGACTGCTTGGGCCAGTTAGGAAGGTGAACTACTGTGAGTGTTTCTCTGGTGTGTGTGTTACACACACACACACACACATCTTTGCTCCACATTGAGTTGCTACCTTTACCCATTTGAGAGTCCTACGAATAGGAAAGATTCAATTTATCTAGAATACACTAAAACATCCTGCCCTGATTGTCATATTTTGTCATATTTGTATCATATTTTGCCTTCTCTGTCCATTTGTTCACATTAGAAATATGAGGTTTCCCTTGATCCCTTTCTATTTTTAAATTTATTTTTATTTATTTGTTTCTTTTTGAAAAGATATTTTATTGATGATGCTATTACAGTTGTCCCAATTTTTCTCCCTTTGGCCCCCTCCACCTGGTACCCCACATTCCCTCTGGCAATCCCCCTCTTAGTTCATGTCCTTGGGTCGCGCATATAGGTTCTTTGGCTTCTCCATTTCCTATACTGTTTTTGACATCCCCCTATCTATTCTGTACCTACCAGTTATGCTTCTTGATCGCTGAATCTTTTCCCCCATTCTTCCCCTTCCCCCTCCCAGCTGATAACCCTCCAAATGATCTCCATACCTATGATTCTGTTTCTGTTCTCTGTGTTTACTTAGTTATTTTTTTATTCAATTGTTGATAGTTGTGAATTATTGCCATTTTAGTGTTCATAGTTTTATTTTGTAAGTATATTTTATTGATTATGTTTTTATAGTAGTCCCAATTTTGTACCCTTCACTCCCCTCTGCCTGGTACCCTCTCCCTCCAGCAATCCCACCCCACTTAGTTCACATCCATGGGTTGTGCATATAAGTTCTTTGGCTTCACCCTTTTCTATATTATTCTTAACTTCCCCCTGTCTATTTTGTACCTACCAATTATGCTTCTTAATCTCTGCACCATTTCCCAATTTCTCCCCCTTCCTTCTCCCAGTTGATAATCCTCCAAATAGTGTTCCACCAAGGCAATCCATCGCCAAAGAGGGTTAAGAGCGGAGGGTTGCCGGAGGATGGGAAATCCATCCTTCATATTTACAGTGGGATTTGAGTGGCACGTCTCTGTCCACCATGGGTGCATTACTCAATGAGCACACTAACTCCAGTCTTGATTAAAATTATGAATGTTGTTGTGGAAATTACAGTAATACCCTTTGAGGGAGCGCATGTGGAGTCCTGATTATGTGTTTTCAGGTGAAGAAATAATTGAGAAAATGGTCTCAACTCTTAATATTGGCTTTTCTCTTCCTACTGTGTAACTCCAAGTAGGGAGTTTTCTTAAGTAGACATCAGACCCACAAAATCTGAACTGGTAACATCGGAACAATTTAATCAGATGGATATTGGTTCAGAAACAGAGAGAACGTCCCCGTTGGGCTGTGCCAGGCATTTCTTTTCAAAAGGAATAAGCCTCAGAGCAGCCCACTCTTTGCTCCCCACAGTGAGGTTCTCTTGTCCCCCTCTCTGGTGAGGGTTTAGGTGTGAGGGAAGAAGCCTTACATTAGGCAGGTGCAGTAGCTGCCCTGGCATAGGGGCTTTGTGCCCTGTAGGACCAGTGTCTCTCGTAATAGCCATGAGCGTAGCTCTCAGGTCCCCACAAAGGACTTGTCCAGTTATGAGTCTCTATATGAAAGAAATCATAAAGCTATGGCTTCCCATCAGGTATTTATGCTTTAGTTAACACTTTTCCAGGCCAGATGCAAGTTATCTATCACAGGCCCTTTCTACCATAAATAACGTTGCCTGGTAATACAAATGAGGTTCCACCTTTATCAAGTTTTCAGTAGAAAGAGCAGGAAGATTCACCTAAGATCAGATTTGTTTTTGGAGAAGGAGATAAGGGTTTGCTTATCCTTCTGCACAACCCCATCTGATCTTCATCACAGCACACGGTATAGTCATAACCCCAGTCCATATGCAGGATGCTTTCTGCCTAGTTCACCTCTTCTTTTCACGGCTCTGAATACAAGAGACATTTGTTAATCGCTGGGCTCCTGGGAGATAGAACAATACCATGAACATAGTAAATATTTGCTATGGTCTGAATGTTTGTGTCCCCTCCACCCACCTGAAAATTCATATGTTGACATCCTAATGTCCAATGTATTGGTATTATGAGGTGGGGCTTTGGGAGGTACTTAGGTCATGAACGGGATTAATGTTCTCATAAAGAGTCCCTTGCCCCGTCCACCATGTGCTGACATAGTCAGAAGGTGCTAGCTATGAACCAGAAAGAGGGCCCTCACCAAAATGTGACCCTGCTAGCGCCTTGATCCTGGGCTTTTCCCAGCCATCAAAACTGTGAGAAATAAGTATTTGCTATTTATAAACTACACAGTCCATGGCATTTTGTTACAGAAGCCTGAACAGACCAAGAACAATACTCAACAGAAAATTTCATTTAGTTAACAAAGAAGAAAAAATTAAACTGAGAAAAATCAGAATTCTCCCATGTTTTGACCCACTAAACGAAACAGTTGTAGATTGTTCCCACCATGTGCCGTGGGTCCTTCTCTGCACAAAGGGAAGTTTCTCTGTGGGACTAGGATGCCTGCCTTTCTCTCCACTCCCAGCCCCAGTATGATATCAGCTTGTGATTGACAGACAGAATAGATTCTGGAGAAATGGGCTATTTTTCCACATGGCGTGTTTCCCCAGCACTGCCTTCTTCCTGGTCTAGAGGAGAAGTTTCCATGACAACCAAGTCACTAAGGTTCACGCCCCACCAGCTGACTTGCCTGCTTCCCAGATGATCTGCTGGATATTGTGTTAAAATTATTTTACAGAGACTGGCTAATCTGCAGGGATTACTCATTTTTGAGAAACTGGCTCCTTGGCAGCAACTACTTAAATGGGTCTAACTTTCTCTTCTGGTCCCTTAAAAGCATAATCTCAATTAAAGAGAACAAGCTTAAGCCGACATTAGATAGTCACGTCATGGGAAATAAAATATAAATCTTCCTTTCCCATGAAGGGTACTCAAGTGCTTTGAGGGTGAAACTAAACTTTATTTTGCTTTCCCTCCTCACGTGCCTGACACATGGTCTGACAGGTGGTATACATCAAATAAATGTTGAACATTCCCTCACTGGAGCTTCTCCAGAAGAGTATTTATGTTTAGGTTTATGGGTTGAGGCAGAATTAACCTTTAAATGTTTCTGTAAAAAAAAGACAAGAGACTTGCAGTGGAATATTAATACATACCAATGGTTAAGCCTGTGCCCATAAGAAGACTAGAAGGATATACACTAAAATATTGATATTTACAGTTGTTATGTTTAGTAGGTCGAAATATGGGAGTCAGTTTTGGAAGGCTCTTGATGATCCAGTTTCAATTTTGTTGACCTTGAGGTTTCCTGAAAAGAGTTGCCAGGTATTCAGAAGGATACTAAGGACTAGAAGTCAGAGGAGAAGACTGGTATTGTGGTAAGAATTTGGGAGCATTGCCCTGGCTTAACTGGTTGGAGCATTGTCCCAATACACCAAGGTTACAGGTTCGATTCCTGGTCAGGGCACATACCTAGATTGCATGTTCATTCCTGGTTGGGGCACATATCGGAGGCAACTGATCAGTGTTTTCTCTCTCACATCGATGTTTTTCTCTTTCTCTCTCCCTTCCTCTCTCTCTCTAAAAATCAGTAAACATATCCTCGTGTGAGGATTAAAAGAAAGAACTTAGGAGTGTTCAGCATTTGTATGGGCACTGACACCAGACATGAAGTTTCATAGAAAGAATATACAAAATAAAGAGAGAAAAGTATGGGAAATGGAAAATGGAAGTCTGGAAGGTAGCAGTATTTAAGGGATTAACGGAAGACAAGAGCCTCTAAGAGAACCCAGGATTTATTGGAGGCATAAAACTAATTTCTGATGTGTGTGTATGTTGTGTACTTTTGTGTTGGTGGCAGTAAGAGTGCTGTGCAGGGAACTTGCCTTGAAGCTGTGTCTCCACCAAAGCACGTTCTTTTTGCTCAGACTCTGTGTTTATGAAGGAGGGCTGTTCAAGATTAATGTAGTTACTCTCTCTCGGCCAAACCAAGACAGACTCATTAAGGAGACTAAGCAGGAAGAGTCAGAGATAAGAGGAAAGTGGACGTCAGTATCAAATGTTGGCGCGCAGGCAGGTGAGATAAGGACCGTAGTTTGTCAGGTGGCCAGCAGGAAACTGATTGCACTCTTAAGGAATGTAATTTGAGGGGAGCTTAATAAAGAGACCCAGGCGTGGGCAGGGTGTAAGGGAGCTCCACGGGATGGTGCCTCTCACCAGGACTGGTAAGCGGGTGATGCCATGACTCTGCTGGAAAGGGCAAGAGGAGGGAGCAGTTCCCAGAACCTGGCATGAGAGGACGCCGCTGAAGGAGCTGTGACCTTTGCTTGGGGCTCTGGCCTTTGGTTTGCAGGGAGGGGCTGGAGAGTAATGACATCAACCTCTCTCTTGACTCTTTGCCTTATTTCTCCTGCCTGGGCTCCGCGCTGGCCACGCGCAGTCAGAAGGGAGCGAGTTGGTGGATATAGACCGTCTAGATCAGCCTCTAGTGTAGAGGAAGTTGGAGGAGAGATGGGAATGGATCTGAATGGGGCAGAAGGTAGATTATAGAGAGTCACCTGAGGTCAGAATAGGAGTGAAGAAGAGGAGCTACTACTGTTAAGGGAGAGAGTTTGGGGACTGACTGGATATACATTTTGGGTAATGAGTGACAGATATGAATTCAGATGGCAAACTCTTATTCATGGTTATATACCGAGCAATACAAAATTACTGACTCAAAATAGTGTGCCAATTTCCCAGGGTCTCCCTGTAATTTTCTAGAATCGTGAGGATCAATATAAAGAGGCATACATTAGGCCCAGACCAGTAAGAAGACCTATGTCTTCCAGACTCCATGTTCAGTGTATGTACCCTATGTATGCATATAGACTCTGCACACACTCTCTCCTTTCCTGCGGTGCAGGGACAGTACTTTAAATGTCATTATAAACTCATGCCTGAGTTCTAAGTCTGCCTGAGAAGTAATTCCTGTTTAACTGGCTGTAAGGGGGTAGAAAGTTGCTCTTATATATTCTAAGACCATATTAAATATGGTTCTCTTGCTTAAGAAGTATTTTGACATATTTTGATAGAAAAGTGTAAGAGAGAATCATGCTTCTTCCAACCTTTTCATTTTTCAACAATTTCATCTTTCTCTTCTAAGTTACATTATTTGAAATAAAATTGCACTTTTTATTTTCATTTATGAAACATAATATCATGAAGTACCATAAAAGCAAACTTGCCTGAACAACAAAGTATTAGAACATAATAAAAATGGGAAATTCTAAGTTTTGGAACAAAAGGTAAAATTAATACTTGTATTAAGAAAAGAAATGTGACATATTTTAGTCTGAGTGCTTAGGGGGTCCTCTATACAATAGGCAGACACATAATATATAAAAGATAATGAGTCAAGTTGAACTTGATGTTTCTTTGATTTTAATTTTTTGTTTTTAATCTTTAAGATTACTATAGTAACTTAGACTTTAGTAGTCTTGAAGTTTAAGTTACTACAGTAGGTACAGTTGTGTAGCAAAAGCATTTTAAATGTGCATAATCACAAAATGTGTAGTTTTGCATGCCAACATATGTAAAATTTTTACTTCTTTGGGAGCAGCTTAATTTTAAGCTTCCATGGTAGATCAGCTGAAATGATATACATTTTGCACATAAATGTTGGAAGTTTAAGTAGCCAACATGATTCTTGCCTTGTGGAGACTAGACACAATGAATGTCTATGCTCCTATGTCTTTGTGATTACAAAAGGCCCCAGTGTATAGGGCATGTTATAAACAGGCTGTTCCTCAAAATTGCTCATTTAGAATTTTATTTTTATTAAAATATCAACAACATATCTATTTGACTATTTGGATTATTTCATTTTGAACTTATATTTTTTTTTGGTGTGCATAAAATGCTATTTAAATAATTGAGTTTTTCCTAATAATTTCAGTGCTAAGAAGTCAATCTATTGTAATTAAAAATAAATCTTTGAACTGAACATAGCAATTATTTTTCCATATACTTTATTGAAAGTGATAAAAATGGATAAAATTTAACCATTGTGCCTATATCCTATGAAATATCAAGCTTCCATTTCATTAGATTTGGGGATATTTTTAAGGAAGTAATATGATGATACTGAAAGAAAGGAAATAAAATTCTTAGAAAGGTCTCAAAAGATCATTAATAGATGAAGTTTGAATAAGATTGATCAAATGTTGGAATGGATGCTTTCTTTCTTTCTTTCTTTTTTTCCCCTGATTGCCCACATTGTCTGAAAACTGTTCAGCAGAACAAAGGGTTCTGTGGATGAAAGACTGGTATGAAGAAACATGAATGTCAACTCAGGCTCTGAAAGACAGTCTGCTAATGAAATATTCTAAAAGTCATTTTCAAGGTGGTTGAAAGTTCTCACTGTTATGCACCAATCCTTTTGATAAAAA
The DNA here is from genome assembly GCF_987537825.1 of Furipterus horrens. NCBI lineage: Eukaryota > Metazoa > Chordata > Mammalia > Chiroptera > Furipteridae > Furipterus > Furipterus horrens. The sequence continues at coordinate 8,634,059 of NW_028327183.1, forward strand.
AATTATATATATCAAATAATTACACAAATGTTGGATCTGGGGACATAGAAAATAACATGAGCTCATATGCACCCAAATGTTATGGAAAGGTTTGTGTATTGTACTTTATTTCCAAGGGTATAAGTTATCAAATGCCTGATAACATTACATTCCTTCCTTCTTACACATGGAAAAGACATGTTCTGCTACCGAGGCTATGCTAACTGTGATCTATGATTTACTACCTTAACGGCTAGCTCTTTATGTGCAAAGTGTAGAAAGGAGATGATTATCTTTACAAATTGAACTTTTCCAAAACATCCTTGAGTGAACTTTCTGATAAATGCAAGAAGTAATGACTTCTCTCTGAAGGTCCACTGATCCGCTATACACATACCTGCCATTGACACCAGCTTATTTTCTATTCAACAGCACACATTCTTTTTTAGGAGATATATACGTAAATATACATATATCATATATGTATGACGTGTACCTTTATGTAGGTTATACTTTAATGGAACTTCACATTCAGATGTCCTTGGAATCTGCTTCAGTTTTCTGTGACTTTGATTTAATCATACAAGGATGATGAGGACTCTTTTAACAGTGGCTGTCCTGGTGCCTCATACAGAGAGGCCCTCAGTTAAGGGTAACAATGGCTTTATAGAAGATTGGTGCAAAAATAATGTCCAATTTCAAGGTCTACTTTAAAAACAAAAAAGCCCATGATTATGAAAATATTTATTCATTAACATAACCTCTTTTGCTTTCCAGAACCTCATTCCATATGTCAACTAGCTTATAAATGCCATGCTTGTAAAGTTCTTTAGGTTTTGGAGCAAAATATGAATCCAACTCATTTTCAACCTCTTCTCTTGATGTCAACTTAAGACCTCCTTTGTAGGCAAGTCTCTTCTTTCGTTGCTTTTAAGCTTCTCCCTTTATCTTTAACCTTTAGCATTTTAATGATATGTGTCTTGGTGTGGTCCTCTTTGGGTCCAATTTGTTTGGGATTTTCTGTGCCTCCTGGACTTGTATGTATATTTCCTTTGCCATATTAGGAAAGTTTCCCTTCATTATTTTTTCAAATAAATTTTCAATTTCTTGCATTTCCTGTTCTCCTTCTGGCACCCCTATGATTTGGATGCTGGTATGTTTAAAGTTGTCCCAGAGGTTCCTAAGCCTCTCCTTTTATTTTTCAATTCTTGTTTCTTCATTCTGTACTGGTCGACTGTTTATTTCTTCCTTATCTTCCAAGTTATTGATTCGAACCCTGGTTTCCTTCCCTTCACCATTGGTTTTGTGTGGATTTTTCTTTATTTCATTTAGTATAGCCTTCTCTTCCTCCCTTATGCATTTGTCCTACTCAGTCATTTCTATGAGAAACGTTATCACCAGTGTTTGGAACTTTGTGTCTGTTAGGTTGACTATCTCCTTCTTGCTTAGTTCTTCCTCTGGAGCCTTGATCTGCTCTCTCTTTTGGGCCATACTTCTCTGTATCCTCATCTTGACAGGCTCCTTGTTTGTTTGCCTCTGTGTCTTAGGTAGAGCTGTCGCTCCTGTTATGTTGTAAGGGGCAGGGCCTTAGGTATTCATCAGTGCTGGGAGACCCATTTCATCACCTTGTGGCACTGTATGTGGGGAAGAGATCATAGAGGGAACAATCCTTCTTGCTCAGCACTCACCTCTTTTCCAGGCACTTCTCCCACTTCTGTATGGCACTGGCGCCTCTCTAGCTGTTGTCCTGGCCAGCATTCCCAGAGTGGCTGGCTTTGCTTACCTTCTAGGACAGTGGGGGCCCTCTAAACAGACTCTCCTGAGAGATCAGCCATTTCTTCTGCCACCCCAGCCCTCACTGGTTTTCTCAGCCAGGACAATGAGACTTTGTTTTCTCAGCACTGGAACCATGAGCTGTGTGGTCTGGCCTGAGACTGGGATCACTCCCCAGGTGTTCCTCTCAAATTTTATAATGTGTGACTGCTCATTCCACTGCCCAGCCACAGCCACTGCCTTGCTACCCCAGCCGCCATCACACTGTGTCCTCTCCATCCCAGCTTCCTGTCTCCACCCCTCCTACCCATCTGGATGTGCATTACTTCTTTATATCTTTGTTTGTTTGACTTCCATGAAGTTTGATTTTCTGGTGGTTTGGTTGCTTTTTGTTTTGAGGTAGATGTAATCCTTCTTATGGTTGTGGAAGGAGGCTAAGTGTGTTTACGTACACCTCCATCTTGACCAGAAGTCCTTAAAGGCATTTTTAATCCTCAGATACATTGAATAATTGTTGAGCATTAAGAACTTGGAGGGGTTTTTGCTTCTTTGTTTCTCCAGAGTGACCCATAAGTTTCAAACTTGTCATTGGATTCTTACCTGTTGCCTCTAATATCTTTGTATAGGTGTTCAGTTTTTCAACACTTAATTCAAGAATTTGGTAGAGTTTCTATGTGAAAAAGTACTTACAGAGTAATACTATTGTATTATACAGTATTTTAGCATTCTAAATACATGCTTTAAAAACTGACACCTAATACATGTTTTAAAACAAATAACAATTTAAATAGTAAGCTCTGTCTTCTGATTTTAATGCGGCTTTTGAATTTTGGTTGCTTATTTTTTTTCTTCTGTTTGTGGAATTTTAGGGTTAATGCTGTTTCAAAAAGAAACTATTTATCTCTTTAAGTCCTTCGATTAGCCTGAGATCCTCAAATATATTTACAAGAAAGTTATGGTGCTACTGCTTTGAATCCTAAAAGGGTAATTTTGTGAAAATAATATTCTATATAAATGACAATCTTTAGGCAATCTCTCAGTAGTTCCTATGACATAAATTGGTCCATGAATTCTAGAGAAAGATTAAAAATATATTTTCAACTTCTTTAAACTTTTAAAATCTTAAATTAAATGCTTAACTCTCTTTAACTATGTGACACCATCCATCACAATTTTATATTTAGACACATAATAATGTATAATCTCAGCTCGCTGTCCACTTGTAAAAATGGGAATAGACTTGGAGAAATAAGCAATTTCCCAACAGAAAATTGGAAATTCTGCCAACCAATTCCAGGTGACCTGCCATCAATCAGTGTTAAATTCTCTGGGGCTATTGTTGAAGGGTATTGCTATTAGTGAAGGACTGCACCTGGTGACTAATGGCATATAACAAATACATCGAAGAGCTATAGAAACCCCCGAATCTGTAATTGTCTGGGAACTTTCAGTAGAGACCTTTTCCGGCAATGGAGAAAGTGAGATTGTTAAAACCTTCTTGCAGTCCTCCTATTAAAAAATCTGTTTTTAGAGAATTAGGTGAAATAATTATGCCGTGCAATTAAATTAAATTGGCTGACAAAATGTTTCTTTATGATTAAACTGTTTAATGTTGGTATTTGGAAATATGTGGTATCATTTAGAATATGTGCAAATGTGACAATTATGCTGAATCTGAAGTTAAATAAGAAGTCTCAGTTTGTCATAAAATCTCTTTGTTTGGTATTATTAAGTAATTATGATTAATGTCTGAAATGTTATGTTCTATGGTTATAATTTCCTTGTTTGCTTGAGTGAGTACATTAGGAATTCATTAAAAATGCAAGCTCTTTAGATACCTGGAAATTACGAATGCAGTGAGGACTTTGCTGGAGGTTAGAAAGCATTTGTTAATAAGAAAACGTGACTGGGGTGAGCCAACTGCTGGCAGATAACTGTGATGAATTTCTAGTACTGAAATGCAGGGATAGACAAGTGGGTTTGTTCATTGATGTCAAAAATCAGATCCATTCTGATGTAAAGATCTAATTGCAAGACATATCTGCCATTCTTCCAACTCTAACTGTAAACACTGAAACTTACAAAGTTGGCTAATGCTAATGGATGAGACATGGATATGAAGGCAGCTAAAAATCTGCTGTTGTCTAAAAGCAGTTTGTCTTGAAGTAGTGAAAAGAGTGAATTCAATCAATTGATTGATCAATCAATCTGGCACTCCTGGAGCGCCTGCCTTGCAGAATAGTTGTGCAGATGAAATGAAGTGTATATAACACCCAGTCTTGGGTATGTTCTATCTGGAAAGTGTCATTTAAAGTGTTGTCCTGGAATTTGTTGTGTGGTGGTCAAACAATTGATTTTTGTCCATTTTGGTTAAAATGATACAGAAGAGCCCTTCCATCCCAGGGAATGTTGTCTCAACCAAAGAAGGCTAAGCTTGTCATCACTTCCTCTAAACCCATCATGCAGGCTCCACCCTCATGACCTCATCTAAATCTAATCACCTTTCAAAGGCTCCACCTCCTAACACGATCATATTGGGAATTAGGGCTTCAACCTATGAATTTTGAGGATACAAAATTCAGTCCTTAACAAGGGGTATGAAGGCATACCTTAAAGTCTATAAATCATGACAGGTATACAAAGGGGATCTTCCAAAAGAGTAGGACCAAGATGGCCCTTACTAGCGTTCCCTAGCTCGAGAGTGTTACAGGCAGTGAAAGGAAATGTTGGTACAAGAATGGATGAAGACGTGGGGACCTGTTCTCATAGTGTGCTTTCGGGAAGGGATGACTGGGCAAGGAATCAGATTTGCTTTACAGCCCA